>NC_064626.1:745491081-746117866 GCF_023864275.1 Schistocerca cancellata | reverse complement strand
CTCTGCAACTCCTTTCTAGTCATCAGCGATAAATGTGCCGGACTTGCATCGTGTTGATACCACGTTCTGTTCCTTGTTCCTAAAGGTATTTCTACCAATAGCAGACCTAATGTTTCTTGCAGGAATGTGGTGTACTTCCTATTGTTAAGATTTCCTTCGATGAAATAGGGGCCTGAAATTCTGTCCTCCAGAATCATACACCATACATTCACCGACCACGGTTTGTGGTGTGCAACTTGCCGCAGCCAACATGGATTTTTCAGTTGCCCAATAATGCATGTTATGCAAATTAACATTTCCATGGTTCGTGAATGTAGCCTCGTCAGTAAATAAAATCAAATTAATAAATGTGTAATCCCTCTGAATCTGAAGTTGAGCCCATCGGCAGAATTCAATACGAGCCGTACATTCGGTACCAGTTAATTCTTGGTGGAGACTGATGTGGTAAAGATGATATTTATGGCGATGCAGAACACGAATATCACTACTCTGGCTCATGCCAGATTCCCTTGCGATTTGACGCGAACTTACACAATTATCTCGAACCTCAGCGGCAAGAGTACCAATTCCCGTTCCTTCGTTAGTAACTTTCCTTTGCCGGATATGTTTCCGATGCGTTAAAGATCTAGTTGTTCTCAATTTATCATACACATATTTAAATATACGACGTTTAGTGTGAGTACGTTGAGGATATCTTTCAGCGTATAAGTCTCTAGCTCTCACTGAATTTCGTTGGAATTAGCCGTACATGAGAAGCATATTGACTTGTTCTTCGAAGGAGTACATCATTCACATTCGCTTGATTTGACAATACTAGTCTAACCGTTCCTTTTAGTGTTGCATTGCGAAACCGTCGAATTGTGTTTACATGTCAATGGCACGTTAGATGGAGACGCCGCATTCGGCGATTATTTACTATTTGCACGATATACGAGAGAGAATTGTCTAAGCATGTGCTTCTATAAGTGCCGAAGTGATAAGGAATACCACTCAATCCATGATAAAAAGATTGCAGCACTGCACTGACATCAGTGGTCATCACTTCGAACACCTTCTGTAAAGGAATGTTCATGCCACCTTTTTGACCTTGGTTGACCTTCAAAGACCTTACTGTTACTTATCATTGGATTCGTCTCGATAGCCGCTATCAGAAAATAAGTACCAAACTATAGCGTCCAACTAGAAAAAAAAAACAAAGTTGACCTTCATATTTCTGGCGCAATCCCACCTGGAAACAAAAAACCACCGACATATCATGGCCCCGTTGCCCCTTGCAACATTTGTCTCACAGACGTTTCAGTTACTATCATACTTTCGAAGTTATTCTAGGTGGAAATAGTTGGTGACTCACCCTGTATAGCATCACAGATGCCTTTGACTGTATACTTTATTTATTTACAAAATTTTACATGTTGGTGAACCCTTAACTACGAGACTAATCAGAGAGATATAAGGCCCACATGTCCACAATATGCACATGTACGCTATTACTATGCAGAAGACACATGATTAATATGTGTCTGAGATGGAAAGACTACAAGATAATTGAAGATAAGTTTACTTCTCCGTTGTATACAGGGAACAGTCACAGCAAAAAAGTAAGACGGAGCTTCTTCACTGAATATGAGGTATAAATATTTTGTCTGATAAGGTAATAAAGATTAGCAGTTACATAAAGTGTCTCACACATAAAGGGATCCGTTACGGATATCAATGTGATAACGCAGAAGGGGGGAAAAATGTAGACAAATATCTGACAGAATGAATGTCAGTTTCAGCTTCCACACTGGTAGCTATGTTACCTGAAAAAACAACCGCAAAACGTACGATACCTATCATCTCATTAATTGTAAAATTAAAAACCTTGCCAGCCAGCAGATGACCGCATAAAATTTCAGGAGAACTGTCGGATGTCTGCAACTTCCTGCCACGATATTTCGGCGTGAGTCTTCTGGCCATCTCCAGGTGAATACTGCACTAACGCACGTATTGCCGGCACATCTGTGGTGTATCGAATTGGTGATGCGCATGCGCTACATGAGTGCATACGCTTCTGCTGCTTCTGGGTGCCATCCCTGGTGAAAGCTCGCCGAATCATTATCGTTTCAATGAATAGAATCGCAGAACGACGCCGGCTACGCAGAGCACGAAGTTTTTCTCCGACAGCATACCATTAAGAACGTGACTCCAAGCCGCCGTCTCGTTTTATAACCGACTCAAATGGTTCAAATGGCTCTGAGCACTATGGGACAACTTCTGAGGTCATCAGTCCCCTAGAACTTAGAACTACTTAAACCTAACTAATCTAAGGACATCACACACATCCATGCCCGAGGCAGGATTCGAACCTGCCAACCGTAGCGGTCGAGCGGTTCCAGACTGTAGCGCCTAGAACTGCTCTGCCACACCGGCCGGCATAAGCGACTCAGGCAGTTGTATTTCTACTGCTTCATGGACAGTGGAGCTCTGAAAGTATGACGTTTGGGCACAGTGAATATAAAATGTTCGCCGATAGCGGAATTATTGGCTTGGACGAGGCGAGTATGCCGTTGATGTTCTACTATGCGATCCTACAAAATGCTCATAGTTTTTCCTATGTAAGATTTGCCTCATTCACACAGACTCTTGGAAACATCTGCCTTGTGCAACTCTTAAGTCGTCTTTGACAGAGCCCAGAAGCGCAGGGATTTTGGAATGATTTCTTTAACTTCATTTCATCTTAATATTCTGCCTATTTTTGGTGAAACATTCGCAGTATACCGTAATAAGGAGTCGTTTCGAAGGCCTCATCTTCTTTGTTCTGTGGTTTGTACTTGTGTAGCACTCTCTACACTTGCTGAGACAAATATATGTTGTTTGGGAACACAGTTTGCAAGTGTTTCAGTTCCGTTTGCAGCCTATAAGCATCTGAGATGTATGGAGTCGGTGGATTAAGGTCTTCAGAATTACCTTCGTTTGTGGCGGATGCCGACAACTAGTAGCTTGCAAATACAAGTCGAAAGCCCATTCATACAGACCTGCATTTACAAAGTATTATGGGCGTTCGTATGTTTTCCTACTCTTCCACAACATGCCAGTTAATTATCACTACACCGTCTTACCCGTTAGAAATATTCGCAGTCTATACTCAATAATAATAATAAATATTTATCAGAAAAACTGCAGGGTTATTGACACATTAAATCCAGCGAATGGCGTTATTTATCTTTACTTGAACGAAGTATACATTGCCACCCAGCATGGACTGCTTTATAGATTTCCTCTCTTACGCATTTAACCACCGACAAATCAGTACAGCTAGAAAAGTTGTACTTCTTTTATTTATTTCTAGTGCTTCGTGGCCCCATACGGGATTTTGCTTTGGCTGGTGATACGCTAATTTCTATTTCCCGTAATCTGGCATTTCGCCAATCACACACGTCCTGTAATCCAACACTAGTATTCTGATGGATTTACGAACTATCCTTACTGCGGATGTTACATAAGGCATTAAAGGTCACACCACACATTACGAAAGAAAATCATGGAGTAGCTCGAATTTCATATTACGGCTACATAAGTGGCCTTGTGGAAACTAGCTACATCACCGTGCTTCTCAGCAATAATAATTCGTCGTGACGCGATTACAGGACAGGATGTTCTATCTGTAGTGTCACCGCCAGACACCACACTTGCTAGGTGATAGCCTTTAAATCGTCCGCGGTCCGTTAGTATACGTCAGACCCGCGTGTCGCCACTATCAGTGATTGCAGACCGAGCGCCGCCACACGGCAGGTCTAGAGAGTCTTCCTAGCACTCGCCCCAGTTGTACAGCCGACTTGCTAGCGATGGTTCACTGACAAATTACGCTCTCATTTGCCGAGACGATAGTTGGCATAGCCTTCAGCTACGTCATTTGCTACGACCTAGCAAGGCGCCATTACCAGTTACTATTGATGCTGTACTATCTTTATTCGGGTTTTTCTGCATGGATTTCTCGTGGTGACAGGTATTCCACACAGCCTTCCGCAATTCGTTGAGATACACATCTTCAATGCAAAGGGCGATAAGCTATCACGGCGATAGCTAGCCTTTTATATGGAGGGCAAAAATTTGTATATACCAGTCGAAAATCTGCATTAATTGTGGAATACCGCTCATCACATAGATCAAAGTAAGTGGACGAATTTTTGAATATGAGAAATGGCTTCGGAACTATCAGTTCGCGTTATTATAAAGTAGCTAGCAAATAAAGAAATAAGTTGGTCAGTAAAACACATTTTATTCGTGCAAGGTAGATAATGTGAAATGTGTGGATACTGGGATACATGTGAAATGAGTGGATACTGGGATATCTTGCACGATTATATTATGATTACAACAACGGCCGAGATGTCAATAACATTTGTTTATTGTGACCGTATTCGGCTTATGTTAAAGCAATCTTCAGATGTTTTGGGCGCTCTTTGGCTCGTGCTGGCGACTCCTCGGTTTTTCGCGCAATACCACGATAGCACACAGTGTACGATCGTGGTATCACGTGGAAAACGGGGGAGCCACCGGCACCAGCGATAGGGGGCTCACAACATCTGAAGATGGCTTTAACGTAAGCCGAAACAGGCCATAACAAACAAATATTATTGCGATCTCGACTGTTGTTTTGATCAAAGAATAGCTCAAAAAAATGGTTCAAATGGCTCTGAGCACTATGGGACTTAACATCTGAGGTCATCAGTCCCCTAGACTTATAACTACTTAAACCTAATTAACCTAAGGACATCACACACATCCATGCCCGAGGCAGGATTCTAGCCTGCGACCGCAGCAGCCTCGTGGTTCCATACTAAAGCGCCTAGAACCGATCGACCACCGCGGCCGGCCCAAAGAATACCACCAGATCGCTGAGCTCCACGGAAAATGTTATCTATATGTATTATATTACGTTTACGTTAAATTTTTCTCTAAGTTCGAACGTTTAATTTTGACCCTGATTTTTTTTTTTATAATGCCTTCACTTATCATTTTTGACTTCACAGCAGACTTCAAGTATTCAAGGAGAAATAGATATATATTTTTTTGAGTGATACTGCTCCATACAGAATTGTAAATACGCATTTTGACTTAAAAAACGAAGTTGAACTCGTTTGTTTGGTGGTAATTGCTTTGGTCGAAGGGTAAAAAATGTCGTCGTGCGGAGATGTAATGCCACCGAATTTCTTAAGTAAAAGCTGTTAAATCTTTTTAAATAAAACAAAACTTATTAACTTTCTGCTTTTTATTCTTCATATCTACATACTTGTAGCTGCCTGCCGTTTGAGGGCTCCGAATTGTAGCGTGTCGCATCGCAGTCCAACGTAGCTACGTCGGTACGTGAGAAACAGCGAGCTGCGATCAAGTTACGAATACGAAGAGTTCTTCCATACATGGAGCACACTCTCCTCTTGCATGAAAACGCCAGACCACAAACGAGCGCTGCGACATCTACAACAATCCGACGCCTTGGATTCCCTGTCATCGATCATTCACCATACAGTCCAGACTTGGCCCCATTCGATTTTCATCTGTTGCCAAATCTTAAAGAGCACCTGCGAGGACTTGATAGGGATGTGCGAGCAAAGGTGAGGCTGTGGCTCCGTCAAGGAAGTCAAAGATTCTACAGTGACAGTATCAACAAACTGGTACCGAGCGAGGTGGCGCAGTGGCTAGCACACTGGACTCGCATTCGGGAGGACGACGGTTCAATCCCACGTCCGGCCATCCTGATTTAGGTTTTCCGTGATTTCCCTAAATCGCTCCAGGCAAATGCTGGGATGGTTCCTGTGAAAGGGCACGGCCGACTTCCTTCCCCGTCCTTCCTTAATCCTATGAGACCGATGACCTCGCTGTCTGGTCTTCTTCCCCAAACAACCAACCAACCAACCAACAAACTGGTCTCTCGTTGGGAGAAATGTGTTCGTCGCCAGGGCGACTACGTTGAATAATAATAAATATTATACACTGTAATATTTCTGGCTTATTCAGCCATCGTATTAGGCTCCAGAAAGCTATTCCCAGGGCAGTGGAGATGCAAGAAGCATAGAGATGACGCAGTGTGGGATGCGGTACCGGTGACAGATGTTAGATTCGGTACCATTCCAGTGAGAAAGACCGCCTGCATGATTCTGCTGCTCTGTGATTGGCTGCTGTGTTCGGCGCTAGGGCGTCAAAACGTTAAAATTTAGTTGCTATTATTAATTAAACCTGTCATCCAAATTACTTCATTTTTTAAAATAAACATCTCTCAACAGCCAGCTATCAATCAGTCATTTCAAAATTATTAAAATCAAAGTATTACTAAAACAAAAGACTGACGATATTACTGCCGATGCACTTCGGTGGCGTTCGGGTCACGCCTTGCTGGCTTGGCGTGCGAAGTGTCTCGGGCAGTCCGGCTCTTCAGTTCTGACCGTTCCAGTACACAGACATGTTGTTTGTTATAGCAGTATTTGTTTCATGCAATTTTATTTACTACAGTTCCGACCGTTACTAGGTACGGACATGTAGTCTGTAATAGTAGTATTTGATTCATGTAATTTTGTTCTCCAGTTCTGACGGTTCCAGTAGACAGACTTGTTGTCTGTGGCAGGATGTATTTCACGTTATTTTAGCCAGATATAATGACTGTGGAAAGATACGTTCAATACGTTGTGATCAAGAATAGTTTCTCGTGTCTATATCAATAAAAAAACTCGAGTGGCATCCCAAATGAGTTATAGTTTATTCGTAGCAGCAGTTCCTTGCGAAGTTAATTTCAGCCTCAAGAAAAATAATCCACGACCTGCGTGCTGTTTTCTGCGCCGGGGACATCATCATCATGAAGACAGCAGGTTAGTGAAGTGTACAAGAACTTATGTATTCCACACAGGGCAGTGGAAACAACTAGGCACCTCAAGTGTACTCCATGCACAGTACAAATGTGCTCAGTGACACGTCGTCTGCAATAATGCAGAGGAGGTAAAGAAGGATGAAAGTATCATCACTGTCTCTTTATTCCTTTTTTCTTGCCGTAACATGAAGAATAAATACGTATAACGTTAGTAACGTTTTATACCAATAGTGTCTCCTCAACGACTGTTCAGCTAATGTTGCTGCGTATGGGCTTCTGCAGCAGATGCCTCATTCATGTACCTATGCTGACTCCTGTTCATCGGTGACTAAGGCTGAAATGTACGCGTCAGTACCGTAAGTGGACGTCCACTATTGTGGCCCAGCTGTCCTTATCGAATGAATCACGTTTATGCTCAGTCGGACAGATGCCCGGTAGCGTAAACGGCGTGAAACGTCTGAAAGCAAACATACTGCAATAACCGTCAGAAGGATCCAGGCTGGAGGAAGTTCCCTGGGTATTCTCGTCATTCTGGAAGGCACAATGGAGCAACATAATTATGCGTCTCTCCTTGAAGACCATGTCCACCTCTCTATGCACTTCGTTTCTCCTCGACAAGATGGCGTCTACCTGCAATTTGTTACACAGCGCACAGTGTACATGCATGCTTCGAGGAGCACCAGAATAAGTTTACCGTACTCCCTCGGCCACCAAACTCCCTGGATTTAAGCCCAGTCGAGAATCGGTGGGACAACATCGATCAGGCTGTTCGCGCCGTGGATCCTCAACTGAGAAACCTAACGTAGCTGGCTGTGGCACTGCAGTCGGCACTGTTCCATGCAAAAGGTTGGTATTCAGGCTTTTGACAAGTGGTAGCATTAATGTGTCTGGACAGTGCATAATTGCCTGCAGAGAACAACACGGCAGTGTGGAAGATGCGTGTAGAACTACTTGAACCTGATTAACCTAAGGACATCACACACATCGATGCCTGAGGCAGGATTCGAAACTGCGACCGCAGCAGCCTTGTGATTCCAGACTGAAGCGCCTAGAACAGCTCGGCCACCGCGGCCGGCCCAAAGAATAGCACCAGATCGCTGAGCTCTTCCAGACGTATCACTCTGCATATGCTATGCACTGTAACTTGAGGATCAGCAGTTGTGACTTTCCATAGTTCCTCATTTTCTCTTCATCATAAACACAGCAGACTAAGATCTAAATGAAGTCCTGCAGTACCTACTTCTGCCGTTTCGTGTGCCACGAAACTTGTATGGCTTTATTCACTCGTCCTTTCTCAAATAACAAAGTTACACTACAATATATGGCTGATATTCTTTGCTGTCGTGTCACACACTTGATGACAACTGAACACCTTCTTACTGGGAACATCAGATTCCATCCCAGACGAAGGATGATGTATACATATACTCTGTAGCACTCACCCCTCGGGTCAGAATTTTTAGTTGGTGTGGAAGTTGTGCAGCAATGGCATTGCCACAGTGGATACACCAGTTCCCGTGAGATCACCGAAGTTAAGCGCTGTAGGGCGTGGTCGGCACTTGGATGACCATCCAGGCCGCCATGCGCTGTTGCATTTTTCGGGGTGCACTCAGCCTCGCGATGCCAATTGAGGAGCTACTCGACCGAATAGTAGCGGCTTCGGTCAAGAATACCATCATTACGACCAGGAGAGCAGTGTGCTGACCTCACGCCCCTCCTATACGCATCCTCCTCTGAAGATGACACGGCGGTCGGATGGTCCCGATGTGCCACTCGTGGCCTGTAGACGGAGTGGAGTGGTGGAAGTTGTGCAGGCGAGGTTGTGACACTACTGGCGCAAGAGGCTGAGATCAGCAGCTGGAGTAGATGGCTGTCATCTGCCCTATTGCCTCAGTACAACAGCAGTACTTGGAGTAAAGATGCAATAAATGGTTAAATAAACTACTCACTGGTATTAACAAAAGCCGAGAAGCGATTCCTTCTTCTCGTTTCTTAGGCACCATGGGCTCTCATCTCCGTATCCTGTACTCTGGGGATTTCTGTGAATTTAATGATAACATAACCTGTTGCAAAGCACTGCTGAGGACTGTTGACTTTGCCAGTGATAGCCACAGCACGCTGCAACGCTAGAGGTACTTTGGTACATTAGTAGGATAAAATGGTCTGTGGTGCACGCCTGATGGTGTCATCCAGCTGTTGCTTTACTATATAAATAACCTCTCTTGATCGGTTGCTCATTCACTTAGATGCCTTTCCAATGTAGCAGGATTTAATAAAAAAGTAACTAAGTAATAAAAATGAGTATTAAAGATATGTTCTTTTTATTATATAAATGAGAGTATACATCTACATAATAAATGCATTAAATACTAAGCTGTGACACCTGAGGGTACAATTGTACAATATCATAAAATGGCTCTGAGCACTATGCGACTTAACTTCTGAGGTCATCAGTCGCCTAGAACTTAGAACTAATTAAACCTAACTAACCTAAGGACATCACACACATCCATGCCCGAGGCAGGATTCGAACCTGCGACCGTAGCGGTCACGCGGTTCCAGACTGAAGCGCCTTTAACCGCACGGCCACACCGGCCGGCTACAATATCATAATTTAGTTCCGAATATCGGCGTAATTAAACCGGCTTCCTACAGAGTACTTTTTCATACGGAACTGTTCTCTATTGTTACAAGTTTTGCTGATCAGTTATGACAGTACCTTGTACCTCTTACCTCTTATTTTGTCTAAGACGTATGAATTTTTCGTTGTAACCTGTGTAGAAATTCGGTCAGCATGCAGTTATATGACTTCATTTCCTTATTACACAGTTCTTTTTCTGTAAGGCTCTTTCGGGACACAACTTCAAATACTTTCTGATACAAATTATTCTCTTATGTAACTCATTTATCATTTGACCTCATGGAAGTGTACAACGAGCTGTATTCATCAACAGATGCTACACCATACCCAGAGCATTCCACAGTGGTATCTCAAGGCGTGGACATCACTGCATACGCTCTGGGTTTCTATGATGATGAGCATAGACAGTTAATATTTAAAGATGTTGCGTTCGTAGTGTACACAAAAGACACGGGAATAAAAGAGAGATTCTCAGTAAACATTATACCACCGAGGTCTTTCATGGATGTGCAGTGTGCTAAAAAACGAAGAAGTGCAGAGTGTTTCTACCATTGTTGTTGTTATGGTCTTCAGTCCTGAGACTGGTTTGATGCAGCTCTCCATGCTACTCTATCCTGTGCAAGCTTCTTCATCTCCCAGTACCTACTGCAACCTACATCCTTCTGAATCTGCTTAGTGTATTCATCTCTTGGTCTCCCCCTACGATTTTTACCCTCCACGCTGCCCTCCAATACTAAATTGGTGATCCCTTGATGCCTCAGAACATGTCCTACCAACCGATCCCTTCTTCTGGTCAAGTTGTGCCACAAACATCTCTTCTCCCCAATCCTATTCAATACTTCCTCATTAGTTATGTGATCTACCCATCTAATCTTCAGCATTCTTCTGTAGCACCACATTTCGAAAGCTTCTATTCCCTTCTTGTCCAAACTATTTATCGTCCATGTTTCACTTCCATACATGGCTACACTCCATACAAATACTTTCAGAAATGACTTCCTGACACTTAAATCTATACTCGATGTTAACAAATTTCTCTTCTTCAGAAACGCTTTCCTTCCCATTGCCAGTCTACATTTTATATCCTCTCTCTCTTAAATGATTATGGCATACCCTATAAAAATATGGCGACGTCCCTTCGATTATTGGAACTCACTTAAATGATTATGGCATACCCTATAAAAATATGGCGACGTCCCTTCGATTATTCGACCTCACGGATACCATCACCTTCGTAAAGGGATAGGAGAAGATCGCTTGGATGCATCGACTCTTCAAATTTGCTGCTATTCAAGACCAGGAATTCTATAGCTGATCTGCTCTACATCGGTTTAAGAAAATGATGTGTGAAAACACTGATGCTGTGACTGCTTACAAAAATGTAAAATTACTTTTAAGATGGATAAGAAATAAATGAATTTTTTGCCTCAGAATCTGTGTGTACTTTTTTTACTGATTTCACCCTTTCCCACTTTGACAGTATACAATTTTGCCCAGATACTATGTCTGTGGTTCTCTTCAAGCACAATAGGTATAACTTTAGACATGTTTGCTACACATCATTGGAAGTGGTCAAGGTCATGTGCTATCTGGTCACATAAGCCAATACAGGCTGCATGACAGGCATGGCTCCATGCAACATTTTACTATGCAACAAACGGCACTGATTACGTATTTATTTATACGTTGAGATGTGCTAACAAAAGTAACGGGGTTCCATTTAAAAAAACGTAGGTTTGTGTTAAAAAACATACTTCCGTGCATTTTTTTATGGTTTGTATTAACCATTTACACTAGCCCCTCTCCGCACGTTCGGTCTGTGGAATCGATTCGTCAGTATTTGATGTGGTTTACGAAATATATCCAGCGGTAATGTTAGGTGACTCACCCTGTATATATATATATATATATATATATATATATATATATATATATATATATATATATACAGGGTGAGACACAAAAGTAAATAAATATTTACACCACACACACACACTCTCTCTTTCCCTCTCTCTCTCTCTCTCTCTCTCTCTCTCTCTCTCTCTCTCTCTCTCCTCTCTTTCTCTCAATTATTCTCCCACTCTCACTCAAACAGTCAGTGACCCCTTCTCTCGTTACAAGTGAAAAGTGGTTGTATGGGAGAGTTTCAGTCCCATCATCCCAAATGACCCTTATCATGAGGCCACAATCCGATTTTAGACTGCAACATAGTGTACACATCATATTCTCTCGATCGAATACTAGTTTGCTGTACCATAGGTGGCAGCTGCGGTGCAGCACCGCAAACTCCACTTTATAGGCGCTACAAATAGTCTTCAACAGAAAGGGCAATTTAGGATCTGCAAAATGAGTTTTCACAAACTGATTATTGAAACAGGACACTTCGAGCGAGTTGGTGCAGTGGTTAGCACACTGGACTCACATTCTGGAGGACGATGGTTCAAACCCACGTCTGGCCATCCCGATTTAGGATTTCTGTGATTTCCCTAAATCGCTTAAGGCAAATGCCAGGATGGTTCCTTTGAAAGGACACGGCTGACTTCCTTACACATCCTTCCTAATTTGACAGGACCAATGACCTCACTGTTTGGTCCCCATCCCCAAATCAGCAGCTAAAGCAGGACATGTGGAGTTTGGATAGGTCTAGTATGCACATCCCACGTAAGAAGGCTTCGTAAATTCTACTGGAGTCTTCGGCATCTCCACAGTAACGAAGTTCTTTTTCAATATGGAAACCCATTTAAAGTTTGGTCTGCCGATGCATTTTCTTACGCCATAACGCCCATCCCATTCGGTTCTAATCTAAATTTCATGTCATACCGTCAAATTCTCCAGTGTTTTGCCGAAAATCGAAGTGTTCATTAATTTATAAAAATCTTTCTCAAAGCCACATGCTGTGGAAGCTCTCTGTCTCGTATTGAAATCAATATACTCCTTCAATCAGGAGGACTTCTTGATGGAGACAGCCCTGGCAATTCTGACCTATTAACAGAATTTTATAAGTAAATGGTGTACCCTTTGCTGTGTAATTGACACTGATTTGAATTTCCCATAGTGAGATACTTCCTCTCCAGCACAGACTCCATTGCCAATTTCCAATTTGGGGATGGGAGGGGCTGAGGTATTTACCAGGAGGGAGGATGCATTAATTTATTGTTTTAATCACTCAGTCAATGAAATTAATAGAGTGGGAATAACTCATGCCAGAAAGTGTGCTTGAACTGGTGAGGTGGAGGGGGGAGGGTTGGAGGTTTTCAGATAAATAGGGGAGTTGGAGGGGGAGTGGGAGGAACAATGGGTTTCTCAGAAGAATGGATTATCCCCAGCCAATCGTAAATAAATTAACAGAATAATGGGTTAAGGGGAGGTTGATGGGAAGAAGTTACTGAAAAACCACTTAGCGGAACAGTAGGTTAAAGCCATAGATCAGTCAGCAGTCACAATTTAATTAATTTGTGTATCAATTTGATATCAAAAGTGGCGCAGAGCCCGATTCGTCCCCCTACTCTCAGCTCGATGTGGCAATGTGTTACGAGTGGTGCTTTGCCTTCTACAACAAAGCACTACTGGCAAGACCCAGATGTCAGTTCTGGTATATGGTATAAACTGGACCAAATTTCATGTCTTCCTTTCCATATAACAACATCAAAAATCTATACGTGCACACAGGAATCGAATTTGCTGGTGAAAAGACTGTTATGAGTAAGGATACCAATGCAACAATTTAGAGAAATAGTACGAGATCTTCATTTATATATTTACCTATTGGTGTAGTATGTGATCGCGATCCGTGTGCAAAAGAGTATGAACCCTTGTGTGTGTGTCGTTAGCACTTAGAGCTAAAGCTATTGTTCACTCGCAACATCTCCCAAACGTACTGTAGTGGCTATTAGCAATGGGGCAACAGTAATATACGGCTATGAAGAAGCTTACACGGGATAGAGTAGCATGGAGAGCTGCATCAAACCAGTCTCAGGACTGAAGATCACAACAACAACATGTCGGTCTAGTACATACGTTTGTCTGTTGCCACTTCAGACCAAGGAGAGGGTAGCTTCTCACTTCTTTCCCACATTTTTTTTAACTCATACTCGCTCCAGCGCTGATCCTATGCTCATACTATCCTACGTTTGCTTCTGCAATTCCTTTTCAAGTGTGTCATGGGTTCAAGGTATTGTAGTTATAAAGTGAGGAACGATGAAACATCATACGGCACTAGCAAGCAAAATTGTGTTTCAGAATGGAAAAATCCGCGGACAGTACGTCACAGCCAGTACCGCACGATACAGCAGCAGTTGGTTACGAGCGGGCAGGGAATCCAGATGGAGAGCCGTGCGGAGGGGCACCAAATGAAATGGTCACCGTAGAAGATTCTTTACAATCCGGTAAGAGTAAGCAATTCTATGTCTGTGGCTGTAAAAGATTCTCATTGCCCATTCCCAATACGTCTATCACATCGTTGTTACATTATATCAAAACCTTATGCCAAAGGTATCTGAATACCTGATATGCTTGCAGCCCACATAATGTAACTTCCTTGCAGACCCATTTTCGGTACACTCATTTGACTACACAATATTGTTACTGCAACTGACGCATAGAGACCAATGCTTCCAATTGCAATAAGTAATACCACGATACCGTAAATATCAAGGAACATCTAATTAGAGAGGGGTGGTTATGGAGTGGCAGTTGTAGCACTGCCAGATGTCCCTTTACTAATATTAACTTTTCACCTAGGACTTTTTTCTCGTACCAAGAGCCTTTTTCGAGATATTTAACTGGGTCAAGTTAAAAAAAAAACACTCTGCATGTGCCACGCTATCTAAAATATGGTGGGCCATATTTCAGTTTGCAGGATAAGATTTTGCAGATATGCTGTTGTGTACTCCTATCGATACGACATGCTGAGTGACTCGTGGTGTGCATGAATTCGGGCAGTGCACTGTTCTTGTTCTCCTACGTGCCAATCATGTTAAAGCATTTATGTATTCGAGTTCGGCAAAATCTTTAGGATGTGGTGTGTGATCTGTATGACAGGGCACACAATTATAGTCACCGCCGAAAATTATTTGTTCATAACCACTGAGCCACAGCCCTGATATGACAACAGCTGCTCAAAAATTCTTCATACTCTACGCGTAAATCCTTAGAAAGTGTTTTATCTTTTCCTATGGCCCACTCAGGAGAAATATTCTAGGTACCTGAACGGGATATCGACTTGCTTCTACTCACGTAGTCTGAGCTAATTCGGTGGAAGCTGTCCCACGCCCTCCCCTCGTTAGATTTAAATGTGAAGTAGGTCTACCTAACTCTTTACCTCTCACTTCCTTCTCCAAAAAAGTACTGGAAAAGGGCCTCTCCAACAGATCATCTACAGAAGACACTTTCATTACAAATTTCCTCCCTTTTTTGCCAGTATCTATAGCCTATTGAACTACAAGAGTAGTAATCGTAACTAAACTGAACCTATTACATAGATTGAACTTACCATACATATTTGAATTTTGTAATTGATAGCCAAACATTGCGAGGAATAAAATAAAGCGAAAGAGATTATGGTAGCGGCAGGAATCGAACTCAAACCAACGCAATTGTCAGTTTGTAAACTTGACCACTTATTCCTTATTTTTTATTTTATTTATTTTTTTATTTTATGTATAGTGATTACAGCAAATTCCGGGAAACTTGTTTAAAGTTAGTGCGTACGCAGCGTTGACGGCAGTGATCGCTCACTCACGATCCGTGTCGTCCAAAAATTAAAGTTTTGTGTTACTGAAATACCAAATAATGTACGGCCTGTTTAACAGAACCACTGACCCACAGCACGATTACATCAACTACAGCTCAGGAATCCCTCCTATGCCGCGCGGGATTAGCCGAGCGGTCTCGGGCGCTGCAGTCATGGACTGTGCGGCTGGTCCCGGCGGAGGTTCAAGTCCTCCCTCGGGCATGGGTGTGTGTGTTTGTCCTTAGAATAATGTAGGTTAAGTAGTGTGTAAGCCTAGGGACTGATGACCTTAGCAGTTCAGTCCCATAAGATTTCACACTCATTTAAACACTTGAACAATCCCTCCTACTCTATAAGTAAATCTTTAGAAAGCGTTTTATCTATTGCTAAGGCCCACTCAAGTGAAATATTCTGCGGGCTTGGAATGGGCATCTACCTGAATCTACTCACATACACTCCTGAAAATTGAAATAAGAACACCGTGAATTCATTGTCCCAGGAAGGGGAAACTTTATTGACACATTCCTGGGGTCAGATACATCACATGATCACACTGACAGAACCACAGGCACATAGACACAGGCAACAGAGCATGCACAATGTCGGCACTAGTACAGTGTATATCCACCTTTCGCAGCAATGCAGGCTGCTATTCTCCCATGGAGACGATCGTAGAGATGCTGGATGTAGTCCTGTGGAACGGCTTGCCATGCCATTTCCACCTGGCGCCTCAGTTGGACCAGCGTTCGTGCTGGACGTGCAGACCGCGTGAGACGACGCTTCATCCAGTCCCAAACATGCTCAATGGGGGACAGATCCGGAGATCTTGCTGGCCAGGGTAGTTGACTTACACCTTCTAGAGCACGTTGGGTGGCACGGGATACATGCGGACGTGCATTGTCCTGTTGGAACAGCAAGTTCCCTTGCCGGTCTAGGAATGGTAGAACGATGGGTTCGATGACGGTTTGGATGCACCGTGCACTATTCAGTGTCCCCTCGACGATCACCAGTGGTGTACGGCCAGTGTAGGAGATCGCTCCCCACACCATGATGCCGGGTGTTGGCCCTGTGTGCCTCGGTCGTATGCAGTCCTGATTGTGGCGCTCACCTGCACGGCGCCAAACACGCATACGACCATCATTGGCACCAAGGCAGAAGCGACTCTCATCGCTGAAGACGACACGTCTCCATTCGTCCCTCCATTCACGCCTGTCGCGACACCACTGGAGGCGGGCTGCACGATGTTGGGGCGTGAGCGGAAGACGGCCTAACGGTGTGCGGGACCGTAGCCCAGCTTCATGGAGACGGTTGCGAATGGTCCCCGCCGATACCCCAGGAGCAACAGTGTCCCTAATTTGCTGGGAAGTGGCGGTGCAGTCCCCTACGGCACTGCGTAGGATCCTACGGTCTTGGCGTGTATCCGTGCGTCGCTGCGGTCCGGTCCCAGGTCGACGGGCACGTGCACCTTCCGCCGACCACTGGCGACAACATCGATGTACTGTGGAGACCTCACGCCCCACGTGTTGAGCAATTCGGCGGTACGTCCACCCGGCCTCCCGCATGCCCACTATACGCCCTCGCTCAAAGTCCGTCAACTGCACATACGGTTCACGTCCACGCTGTCGCGGCATGCTACCAGTGTTAAAAACTGCGATGGAGCTCCGTATGCCACGGCAAACTGGCTGACACTGACGGCGGCGGTGCACAAATGCTGCGCAGCTAGCGCCATTCGACGGCCAACACCGCGGTTCCTGGTGTGTCCGCTGTGCCGTGCGTGTGATCATTGCTTGTACAGCCCTCTCGCAGTGTCCGGAGCAAGTATGGTGGGTCTGACACACCGGTGTCAATGTGTTCTTTTTTCCATTTCCAGGAGTGTAGTTTGAGTCAAACTGGAGAGCCCCGTCACACGCGGTCCTCTTCTTAGATATAAGGGCACTTTCAAAAAAACTGTGGACCTGGTGCTATAAGCAACGTAGTACACCTAGTGCCCGAAGAGGTGACGTCACAATAGAGCATGCGCAGTGGAAGACAGCTGACCATTGTTTCAACCATTGAAAATGGTTTCTAGTTATCGTGGAGAGAGCACTACAAAACATGTTTTTGTTCGTTTTATTTGTATACCAGTTTGCATTCAGAGACTAATTGAGTACCTGTAACGCGATTTCTACCTCACATTCTAAGAGAAACGGTATAATTTAAGTTCGATATTTATAGCGAACTGTAGCACATTAGGGCGTGATTGCCCACATTCTAAGAGAAACGGTGTAATTTAAGTTCGATATTTATAGCGAGCTGTAGCACATTAGGGCATGATTATCAGCCACCACTATGTATGTTGTACTGTGTTACGAAACTGAGCAACCATAACGTATCGAGGAACATATCCCAGTGGGTTTCTTGTGGTCTATACCTATCATAACTGTTTGAACTTCCACAACAGAATATTCTACCTATTTAGGCATATATGCACTTGGATAGATTATATCACGTGGTAGCTTTCAGACAGTGCAAGGGCTTTGCTCTCTGCGACAGACATATATATACATCGCAGTATGCAATCAGCATCAACATTGAACGAGAATGTCAAAATCCAAATGGTTCTGAGCACTATGGGACTTAACTTCTGAGGTCATCAGTCCCCTAGAACATAGAACTACTTAAACCTAACTAACCTAAGGACATCACACACATCCATGCCCGAGGCAGGATTCGAACCTGCGACCGTAACGGTCGCGCGGTTCCAGACTGTAAAACCTAGAACCGCTCGGCCACCCAGGCCGGCCGAGAATGTCACTCCATATTTCCATACCCTTGACAAAGGAAGCTCTCTGATTAGCATATTTCCAAGAAATGAAGTAGAAAACGGCAGAGTTGGCACGGCTGAAGAAAGAGTTGTGAAACTTGATTGTACAAGATGATATGACTAAGTAAAATGCTGGGCCATGTTTGAGAGACCAAAATGTGTCTGTCTGTGTGTGTGTGTGTATGTGTGTGTGTGTGTGTGTGTTTGTGTGTGCGTGTGTGTGTGTGTGTGTGTGTGTGTTCTGAAAAATGGTGACAAAGCTGTGTGTGTTCTGAAAATTTTGGCAGAGATATGTGGGTTCCGCAGTTTCTGACAATAGGGCGGTTCTAGGGTATACAGGGTGGTCCATTGATCGTGACCGGGCCAAATATCTCACGAAATAAGCGTCAAACGAAAAAACTGTAAGAAACGAAACTTGTCTAGCTTGAAGGGGGAAACCAGATGGCGCTATGGTTGGCCCGCTAGTTGGCGCTTCCATAGGTCAAACGGATATCAACTGCGTTTTTTTAAAATAGGAACCCCTTTTTTTATTACATATTCGTGTAGTACGTAAAGAAGTATGAATGTTTCAGTTGGACCACTTTTTTCGCTTTGTGATAGATGGCGCTGTAATAGTCATAAACATATGGCTCACAATTTTAGACCAACAGTTGGTAACAGGTAGGTATTTTAAATTAAAATACAAAACGTAGGTACGATAGAACATTTTATTTCGGTTGTTCCAAAGTGATACATGTACCTTTGTGAACTTATCATTTCTGAGAACGCATGCTGTTACAGTGTGATTACCTGTAAATACCACATTAGTGCAATAAATGCTCAAAATGATGTCTGTCAACCTCAATGCATTTGGCAATACGTGTAACGACGTTCCTCTCAACAGCGAGTAGTTCGCCTTCCATAATGTTCGCACATTACTTTCGCCACAGAAAGAAATCCGGGGACGTCATATCCGGTGAACGTGCTGGCCATGGTATGGTGCTTCGACGTCCAGTCCACCTGCCATGAAATATGCTATTCAATACCGCTTCAACGGCACGCGAGCTATGTGCCGGACATGCATCATGCTGGAAGTACATCGCCATTCTGTCATGCAGTCAAACATCTTGAAATAACACCGATAGAACATTACGTAGGAAATTAGCATACATTGCAATATTTACATTGCCATCGATAAAATGGGGGCCAATTACCCTTCCTCCCATAATGCCGTAACATACATTAACCCGCCAAGGTCGCTGATGTTCCACATGTCACAGCCATCGTGGATTTTCCGTTGCCTAATAGTGCATATTATGCCGGTTTACGTTACCGCTGTTGGTGAATGACGCTTCGTCGCTAAATGGAACGTGTGCAAAAAATCTGTCATCGTCCCGTAATTTCTCTAGTGCCCAGTGGCAGAACTGTACATGGCGTTCGAAGTCGTCGCCATGCAATTCCTGGTGCATAGAAATATGGTACCGGTGCAATCAATGTTGATGTAGCATTCTCAACACCGACGTTTTTGAGATTCCCGATTCTCGCGCAATTTGTCTGCTACTGATGTGCGGATTAGCCGCGACAGCAGCTATGAAACTGAGCAACCCATAACGTATCGAGGAACAATCCCATTGGGTTTCTTGTGGTCTATACCTAACTATCCGGCGAACGGTCCGGACACTTGAATGATGTCGTCCAGGATACCGAGCAGCATACATAGCACACGCCCGTTGGGCATTTTGATCATAATAGCCATACATCAACACGATATCGATCTTTTCCGCAGTTGGTAAACGGTCCGTTTTAACACGGGTAATGTATCAAGAAGCAAATACCGTCCGCACTGGCGGAACGTTACGTGATACCACGTACTTATACGTTTGTGACTATTACAGCGCCATCTATCACAAAGCGAGAAAAGAAGTCCAGCTACAACATTCATATTTCTTTACGTACTACACAAATATGTAATAAAAATGGGGGTTCCTATTTTTTTAAAAAAAACGCAGTTGATATCCGTTTGACCTATGGCAGCGCCATCTAGCTGACCAACCATAGCGCCATCTGGTTTCCCCCTTCAAGCTAGACGAGTTTCGTTCTTTGTAGTTTTTTCGTTTGAAGTTTATTTCGTGAGATATTTGGCCCGGTCACTATCAGTCGACCACCCTGTATAGCAACTGACTGTTTCATTTTAATGAACAGAAAAATAATGGTCTGTGATTGGGAGAGGCCGATGATTGCTGGCAGATTCCCAAGAAAGGGGTGTGGATGGGAAGGGAGGGGAAGGAGGAGAGGTGGAGCATGATGACATAGTTTTTTCGCTACAGTTTTTGTCGCCGCAGTCTGCCATATCATCCACCCGCACAGACTAAGGAAAGGCCAGTGTTAATATTTTGTCCCAAAGCCCTGTTCCCCTCCTACTACTAAATAATTTTCATATATGATGACTGCGGCTTTTTTATTTCAGTCTTTTTGGGAATACTTACGAAAACTTTTATGTACTATATTTGTGAGTGAAACATAAATGTCACGACGCTGTTGTATACTTCACAATCACTTGCTTATCACACTTTTTTCTTTTCAGTTTCCAGTCTTACTGCCCACCGAAGACTTCGAAATTTAGAAAAATGAGATTCATTCCACTCATAGAGGATTTTGCGTTACTGCACGGTCTTTCGACCTGTGAGGCTCCTTCAAAATGGTGGTATTCCAGAAGTAATAAGATCCTGCACAGGAATAGCAAGTTCAGTGATACAAAAATCGAGAGCTAGAAGCATTTTAAAACCAGGATCGCATAAATATTTCTTCATTCAAAACAACCAGTTTCGACAGTCTTTGCCGGCCGCTGTGGCCGAGCGGTTCTAGGCTCTTCAGTATGGAACCGCACGACCGCTACGGTCGCAGGTTCGAATCCTGCCTCGGGCATGGATGTGTGTGATGTCTTTAGATTAGTTAGGTTTAAGTAGTTCTAAGTTCTAGGGGACTGATGACCTCAGATGTTAAGTCCCATAGTGCTCAGAGCCATTTGAACCATTTTTTTCGACAGACTTTGCTCTCATGTCAATTCTTAAAAATTTTTCGTTATGAATCGTGTTCATTTTAAGCTGGACCTCACGCCAAATTGTCACGTTTTTAAATATTTTAGTTGCAAAATTCCTTTTGTAATGATCCGCTTTTTATCCAGATGACAATTTGGCATAAGGTCCAACTTAAAACGAACATGTCTCATGACAAAAGGTGTTTTAAGACATGACAACTCTGTCTTTGGCCAACTTAAAACGAACACGTTTCGCAACTGAAAGATTTTTAAGACTTGAATATGACAGCAAGATGTGTCGAAAACAATTGTTTTAAATAAGTAAATATTTATGTTATCTTGGCTTTTGAATGCTTTTAGGACGCAAAGCAGATGGCTCGTTCTGTCTTCTCAAAATGAGAAAATTCAGTCAAAAATTAGGAGAAACCGATACGTTTGTATATGTGGACGATTTATGGAATAATGACATTTAAACATACTTTAAATATGTTGTTGTTGTTGCTGTGGTCTTCAGTCTTGAGACTGGTTTGATGCAGCTCTCCATGCTACTCTATCCTGTGCAAGCTTCTTCAACTCCCAGTACCTACTGCAACCTACATCCTTCTGAATCTGCTTAATGTATTCATCTCTTGGTCTCCCTCTACGATTTTTACCCTCCATATTGCCCTCCAATGCTAAATTTGTGATCAGTTGATGCCTCAGAACAAGTCCTACCAACCGGCCCCTCCTTCTTGTCAAGTTGTGCCACAAACTCCTCTTCTCCCCAATTCTATTCAATACCTACTCATTAGTTATGTGATCTACCCATCTAAGCTTCAGCATTCTTCCGTAGCACCACATTTCAAAAGCTTCTATTCTCTTCTTGTCTAAACTATTTATCGTCCATGTTTCACTTCCATACATTGCTACATTCCATACAAATACTTTCAGAAACGACTTCCTTACACTTAAATCTATAGTCGATGTTAACAAATTTCTCTTCTTCAGAAACGCTTTCCTTGCCATTGCCAGTCTACATTTTATATCCTCTCTACTTCTACCATCATCAGTTATTTTGCTCCCCAAATAGCAAAACTTCTTTACTACTTTAAGTGTCTCATTTCCTAATCTAATTCCCTCAGCATCACCCGACGTAATTCGACTACATTCCATTATCCTCGTTTTGCTTTTGTTGATGTTCATCTTATATCCTTCTTTCAAGATTAAATATGTATAAATCTAAAAGACGTATTAGGGAAATATCTTGGCGATTAGGACCTGTAACAAAGTTGTAAAGTAAAACCTTAGGAATATAGAACATCTGCCGCAGTTGCGAGTACATTGTCTAGCCTTATAGAGAAAGAGTTATTTCATGATGGTGTTTTATTTATTTCCTAAATAATTTATGCCCTTGGACTACTATTCACGACAGCTGTGGGTGAGCACTGAGCAGTTTCTGTGTACTCCCCGTGTAGGTGATACGCTGGCGGCGCCACTGACGCTGGGCCCTAAGTAGTGCACCGTCGTGTGTGCGGCGTGCCACCAATCCGTCCAGACAGAAGTGAAGCTCAAGTCGACCACCAAGACACGCTTATTTTCCCTCTCTTTCTTTGTCGTTGGGTGAGTATGACTTACGTGTCATTAACACGTACGCAGACTGCAGATATAGCATGTGATTCAGTTTCTGCGTAACCTGAGACCCCTCAATCCATCATCTCTTCTGTCTACAATATTGCATATCTCTTACCTATTCAGTGATTTATTATATGTCCCAGTCAACAAGCCGGTCGTTGTGGACGAGCGGTTCTAGGCGCTTCGGCCTGGAACGGCGTTGCTGCTGCGGTCGCAGGTTCGAATCCCGCCTGGAGAATGGATGTGTTAAGTTCAAGTAGTTCTAAATCTAGGGGACTGATGACCTCAGATGTTAATTCCCATAGTGATTAGAGCCATTTGAACCACTCTGAACCAGTCAACGAGATTAAGTTTATCGAATTATCAGTAGCTTCTAGTAAGTAGTTTAGTTTTTGCAGTAATTTATCTTTACTGTCTGAAACTTCACGTCTCTCTTAGTATGTCAATATTTAAAAGTTCATTCTATTCTTACAATCGTGTTACTGTAAAAAGTCTGAAATCTCTGCCGAGTTTCTCTTGAGCTGATGGCCTGCGACATCATACTATACGTCATACTCTACTATAGTAGCTCGGCGTGTTCCTTGACGTCACCAGAAAATAACTCGATATGCCGCAGCGGTGGACTCCACCCTCTTCGTTTGTACTTTTACAGGATCCAGGCACCACAAATATATGACAATACTAATTAAAAAGAGCCGTACGTCACACAGAGAGTCATAAATTAATTATAAAAATTCGAGTACTAACTAATGACTACAGTAACAACTCCAGTCCAACAGCTGCTATAATATTGACTAACTAAGCATATTTGCAACTCTTCTTTCTTGTTATCATGCTAAGTTAAAACAGCGATAGTATTCGAATGAACAGAGTCAAGTTGTGTTTTTGAAGACAGCATTCTGAGGAGCTCTGACGAGTGCGAGGAAAATGCACAAGAAAAGTAATAACTGTTGTATACGTAATGCAGTCTACAGACATGGGCGTTTTCAGAAATTTATCAAGGTTATGATAATGAACTGCGGATTAAAACTGAACCAACTGCATGAAAGTAAGATAATCTGAAAGAATCTGTGGTGTCACCGCCAGACACCACACTTGCTAGGTGGTAGCTTTAAACCGGCCGCGGTCCATTAGTACATGTCGGACCTGCGTGTCGCCACTGTCAGTAATTGCAGACCTAGCGCCACCACATGGCAGGTCTAGAGAGGCGGACTAGCACTCTCCCCAGTTGTACGACGACTTTGCTAGCGACTACACTGACGAAGCCTTTCTCTCATTTGCCAAGAGACAGTTAGAATAGCCTTCAGCTAAGTCCATGGCTACGACCTAGCAAGGCGCCATTAGCCTTACAGTGCTTGTAATTAAAGTCTCATTTGTATCGTGAAGAGCGATGTACCACAATGATGGATTAAAGATAAGTATTATACAAGCTACTTACTTTTCTTATTAGCATTCATTACTTATCCTGTTCCAGACTTCACGCTAGTCGGTGTGAGTTGACGTGTGCCCTTTCGGTAACCTCACCCTGTGTCTAGACTGTCTTGTCTAGACACAACAAAAGTTGGCGACGAGTCTACAAAGGATCTTGTGCTTTATACTTGCTTTGCTCTGATTTGCTTGTGTCATGGCTTCGCCACATTCTCCAGATGTACTGTCCGAATTTTATCGCTTGCAGAATCAGCAGACGCAGGCGTTATTGGATGCCCTTGGACAGCTCGTCCAGGGTCAACGTGCGCTGCAAAACGATGTGGCCGCCGCCGCTTCATCGCTACCGCAGCCACAACATGCAGTTGCACCCCCGTTCCGTCAATTTCGTCCCGACGACGAAAGCTGGACGGAGTGGTCACGCCAATTTGGATTCCATCTCGTCGCCTACAGAATTCAAGGTAATGAGCGGCAGCCGTTTTTGCTTTCGTGTGTAGGTGTGTCCACCTACCGTGTAATAGTGAAATTGTTTCCCCGACGCGATGTAGCAACTCTGTCCTACGAAGAAATTTTGTCTGCTTTAGATGCCTATTTCAAAGAAACAGTTAATGTAGTTGCAAAACGGTATACGTTCTTTCGTACAAAACGTACGGCCGGTCAAACTAATCGGGAGTGGGTTGCAACTTTGCAAGGCCTAACAAGGGATTGTGCTTTTCAATGTGACTGTAGCCTCCCTTATTCAGATACTATGGTGCGTGATGCAATTGCACAGAACGTTTCTGATGTTCGTATACGGGAACAGATTTTGAAACTAGTCAATCCCTCCCTTCAACAAGTGATAGACATATTGGATAGGCAAGACACACTTGACTTTGCTCAGGAATCATTTGCAACTTCGCCAGCTGTGTGTCGCATTAACCGGCCCGCCGGGCGCGCTGCACGGAACTGTAAACAGCCGTCGCGCACGTCCGCACAACCACGTGTCCCGCGAAAGCGAGCAAATGCAGTGCTGAAATCATGCCCGAGGTGTGCAACTAGACATTCGCGTGAGAATTGCCCGTCACGCCAAGCTATTTGCTTTTTCTGTAATAAGAAAGGACATGTTCAAAGTGTTTGCTAGAAAAAGCTTAGATCGGACACTCCCAACCATTCCAGGCCCTTTGCTTCGCGCTGGAGTCGAACCAAGGACACTCAGGCTCGGGAACCTTCGCCCATGGACATTCATGTAGTTAATGCCACTCCGCCCATTGTTCCTCTCTCTAACAGTGACTGTGTTCGTCCCACAAAAAGTGTGCGTCGACGTCGACGGCACTCCCGTCACGTCGCAAGTGATTCTGTCCCAGTGTCTGTTCAAGTTGCACAAAACAATCGCTCTTGTCGTCAGCAGGACAATAAACTTTTTGTGGATTTGGACTTTGCCAGACGAGTGATACCGTTCCAGCTCGATACCGGAGCTGCAGTTTCATTGCTCAATCACGCCACGTACAAACAACTGGGCGCCCCTCCTTTGCATGCCGCAAATGTTCAGCTCACTAGTTATTCACGACAGCATATCCCTGTGTTAGGACAGTGCAGCCTTCTTGCAACATACAAGGGACAAACAAAACTAGTGTCATTTTACGTTCTTCGTTCTTCTGCTGCAGTGAACTTGTTTGGTTTAGATTTATTTCAGTTGTTTAATTTGTCTATCGTAAATCGGGTCCTATCAGTGAACCAGACTGTGCCTTCCGCCAGTATTTCTCGTCTATGTGGGGAATTTGCAGACATTTTTGCACCGGGCCTTGGTTGTGCTAAGAACTATGAAGCACATTTGGAACTAAAAGTCAACGAGCAACCGAAATTTTTCAGAGCGCGCAATGTTCCTCACACACTGCGTGATGAGGTCGCACGAACGTTAAACGATTTAGAATCACAAGGTGTCATTGAACGTGTGCAGGCTTCTCTCTGGGCCTCACACTTAGTAATTTTGCAAAAACCTTCCGGAAAATTGAGACTTTGCGTGGACTTCAAGGCCACAGTGAATCCACAACTAGTGACTGCTACTTTTCCTTTGCCCCGCCCGGAAGATCTTTTTGACAAACTGTGCCCGGGAAAATATTTTTCAAAGTTGGACCTGGCAGATGCGTACTTGCAAATACCGGTGGACGAAGAATCCCAGCGCGTATTGGTGGTTAACACGCATCTTGGATTGTACAGATCCAAAAGACTGCCTTTCGGGTGTTTTGTTGTTGCGTTCTGATAATGATCAGTCTAGGGTCGTGGTCCCACGTTCGTTACAGTCCTCTGTCTTAAAGCTTCTCCACCAAGGACATTGGGGTATAGTGCGTACGAAACAACTTGCTCGTCGGCACTGTACTTGGTTCGGAATCGATGCTGCGATTACGAATATGTGCTCTTCTTGCATGGCGTGTGCCGAACAACAATCCGCACCACCGCGGAAATTCTTTGCATGGCCAAAAGCCACTTCCCCTTGGCAACGCTTACACATAGATTTTGCTGGTCCATTCTGCAATGCTCGATGGTTGGTTGTTGTCGATTCCTTCAGTAATTTTCCTTTTGTTGTCCAGATGTCTTCCACGACGTCATCTGCCACAATCCAAGCGTTGTCTGCTATCTTTTGCGTGGAAGGTCTTCCACAGACTATTGTTTCCGACAATTCATGTCCGCAGAATTTCAGTCATTCTGCAAGGCCAATGGTATTCAACATCTGACATCCGCGCCGTTTTCGCCTCAGTCCAACGGTGCCGCTGAACGTTTGGTCCGGACTTTCAAGTCACAGATGTTGAAGTTGAAAGAGTCGCATTCTCGGGAGGACGCGTTGTTGCTCTTTTTGTCCTCGTATCGCTCTCAGCCCAGGGATGGTCGCTCGCCGGCTGAGTTGCTCCATGGTCGTCCTCATCGAACCTTGATGTCTTTGCTGCATCCGCCGCATCAGGTTCCTGTGCAGTGGCAGACTCCTGCTTTTGCTCCAGGCGACGTTGTATTCTATCGCAACTATCGCGGTTCACGGCGTTGGCTCGCAGGGCGCATTCTTCGCTGCCTCGGCCGCGCGATGTATTTGGTTTTGGGGGCCTCTGGTGAGGTGCGTCGGCATCTCAATCAGCTGCGCCTCTGTCGTCGCACGGGTTCTGCCGCTCCCCGTCTGCTTTCAGCGGCGGTGCCGTCCGGTCAGCGCCCTGGGGACCCATCTACTGGCTCACCTCATCCCCAGGTGTTACCGACGATGCCTTCCGTTTTGCCCCATGGCGACGCGTCGCAGCCGCCGCCGCCGCCTGTTCTCCCGCCGCCGCCGCCCGCAGTGGACGCTTCGCTGCAGCCGCCTACCGCCTCCCTGGGTCACGCGCCGCCGATCTCTTCCCGTGACCAGCTGTCCTCCGCCATGGAACTCTTGCCCGCTCCGGACCGCATGGCGTCATCGCGCGTCGGATACCCCGACGCAATGGAGGTCGACCCTTCGGCTCCTCCTGTCTCATTACGGGCGCAAACGCCGCATGTTGACGTGCACCCTGGAGTAGGTTTCCAGGCGTTTCCTAGCTCCCCTCGGATCGAATGGCCGGGTGCGGGTGGCACAGCCTCGCCTGTTGTTAGGCTCCCCACCTCATCGCATACGTCAACATGGGGCCCTCCCCACGGCGGGCGGAAGCCTTATAACACGACCGTTCGCCGATTTGCGGAGGAGGAATGTGGTGTCACCGCCAGACACCACACTTGCTAGGTGGTAGCTTTAAATCGGCCGCGGTCCATTAGTACATGTCGGACCCGTGTGTCGCCACTGTCAGTAATTGCAGACCTAGCGCCACCACATGGCAGGTCTAGAGAGGCGGACTAGCACTCGCCCCAGTTGTACGACGACTTTGCTAGCGACTGCACTGACGAAGCCTTTCTCTCATTTGCCGAGAGACAGTTAGAATAGCCTTCAGCTAAGTCCATGGCTACGACCTAGCAAGGCGCCATTAGCCGTACAGTGCTTGTAATTAAAGTCTCATTTGTATCGTGAAGAGCGATGTACCACAATGATGGATTAAAGATAAGTATTATACAAGCTACTTACTTTTCTTATTAGCATTCATTACTTATCCTGTTCCAGACTTCACGCCAGTCGGTGTGAGTTGACGCGTGCCCTTTCGGTAACCTCACCCTGTGTCTAGACTCTCTTGTCTAGACACAACAAAAGTTATGGTTGTTGGGAGAGTCAAAGGCAGTGTTGGACAATTCTCTATTAAAACAATGGAAAGGAATACAACAGAAGACGAACGGGTATCTTTGGGTAATGAAATGGTAAAGGCGGCTGATCATCAAATAGGCAAAAAGACAAGGCCCAGTAGAAATTCGTGGGTAACACACGAGGTAATTAATTCAATTAAGGAAAGGATAAAATATGGAAATACAGGAAATTATGTAGAGAAATGGGTTTAGAAGCGTCTAAAAAGCTGGAGTTACAGGAAAAATGGTAAACTGGCGAAGCAGGATTGGCTAAAGGAGAAATGCCTTGCTGGAGAAGCATACATGGTCTACAGAAAGATAAAATTTGGGTATACCAAAGTTAAAGAAACCTTTGATGAAGAGATAAGCAAAAGTAAAAATACAAGGACGGCGAAGTGCTTGAAAATTTGAAAAAATGTTAGTTTTCATTTTTAGATTTATTTTTTATTAATTAGCACAACTCATTGGCAATACATTATTGAAGTTTCACAATCCAAATTGTATCCTAAGTTCCATAAAAAAGTTAAATAACCAGTGTGTCGATCCCGCCATGACTACTTGGCGAAGAAGCTCTTCAGTATTAGCTTCCGTGTTAGTCATACTGTACAATCAGAACACTTCGCTCAAGCAAAATTACAACTTGTTTTGCATATTTTCTGCGACTGTTGGATATCTCCTTTAAAACAGTAGGAAATTGTAATGTTTGCTTACAAAGTGTGATTATTTGTATTTGCTAGCATAATTTGAAGAATTTAGACGTTAAGGCAGGTGAGGGATACAGCAGTCAGTCACAGTCCCATGGGATTGCGATTGATTGCAGTGGCCTCTCGCTCCTTGTTGTATACGGTCGCTGTGCACAACGATTCCTGATGGAATCAAAGTTGGTTAACTTCGTCGTTTTGTTCTACACTCCTGGAAATGGAAAAAAGAACACATTGACACCGGCGTGTCAGACCCACCATACTTGCTCCGGACACTGCGAGAGGGCTGTACAAGCAATGATCACACGCACGGCACAGCGGACACACCAGGAACCGCGGTGTTGGCCGTCGAATGGCGCTAGCTGCGCAGCATTTGTGCACCGCCGCCGTCAGTGTCAGCCAGTTTGCCGTGGCATACGGAGCTCCATCGCAGTCTTTAACACTGGTAGCATGCCGCGACAGCGTGGACGTGAACCGTATGTGCAGTTGACGGACTTTGAGCGAGGGCGTATAGTGGGCATGCGGGAGGCCGGGTGGACGTACCGCCGAATTGCTCAACACGTGGGGCGTGAGGTCTCCACAGTACATCGATGTTGTCGCCAGTGGTCGGCGGAAGGTGCACGTGCCCGTCGACCTGGGACCGGACCGCAGCGACGCACGGATGAACGCCAAGACCGTAGGATCCTACGCAGTGCCGAAGGGGACCGCACCGCCACTTCCCAGCAAATTAGGGACACTGTTGCTCCTGGGGTATCGGCGAGGACCATTCGCAACCGTCTCCATGAAGCTGGGCTACGGTCCCGCACACCGTTAGGCCGTCTTCCGCTCACGCCCCAACATCGTGCAGCCCGCCTCCAGTGGTGTCGCGACAGGCGTGAATGGAGGGACGAATGGAGACGTGTCGTCTTCAGCGATGAGAGTCGCTTCTGCCTTGGTGCCAATGATGGTCGTATGCGTGTTTGGCGCCGTGCAGGTGAGCGCCACAATCAGGACTGCATACGACTGAGGCACACAGGGCCAACACCCGGCATCATGGTGTGGAGAGCGATCTCCTACACTGGCCGTACACCACTGGTGATCGTCGAGGGGACACTGAATAGTGCACGGTACATCCAAATCGTCATCGAACCCATCGTTCTACCATTCCTAGACCGGCAAGGGAACTTGCTGTTCCAACAGGACAATGCACGTCCGCATGTATCCCGTGCCACCCAACGTGCTCTAGAAGGTGTAAGTCAATTACCCTGGCCAGCAAGATCTCCGGATCTGTCCTCCATTGAGCATGTTTGGGACTGGATGAAGCGTCGTCTCACGCGGTCTGCACGTCCAGCACGAACGCTGGTCCAACTGAGGCGCCAGGTGGAAATGGCATGGCAAGCCGTTCCACAGGACTACATCCAGCATCTCTACGATCGTCTCCATGGGAGAATAGCAGCCTGCATTGCTGCGAAAGGTGGATATACACTGTACTAGTGCCGACATTGTGCATGCTCTGTTGCCTGTGTCTATGTGCCTGTGGTTCTGTCAGTGTGATCATGTGATGTATCTGACCCCAGGAATGTGTCAATAAAGTTTCCCCTTCCTGGGACAATGAATTCACGGTGTTCTTATTTCAATTTCCAGGAGTGTATTTTCTAATCATGCCACGACAACGAAAAGTGTTCATGAAGACGTACAAGAAGCGTCTGCGTGCTTTATTAAATTGCAGACACGCTAAGGACGCCAGTAATGGAAAAGAGGTTATGACTGATGACACCACATGTTTTGAACATGTGAACTCACCGTCCATCAGCTCAAGACGGAAGTGTAATTATAGTGATAATAGTGATGAATATTAAAATAGCACTGGATACAGGTTGACTGCCAGTGAGTCGTTGTCCAGTGCAGTGAAGTCGACATGTGCCTGTACGAAATGTGGTTCGTGCAATCTTAATCTTTTCGTTGATGGTAATAGAGGTAATAATTGACGACGGGTGAAATAGAGAGGATGCAAAAGGCAGACTTGTAATACAAAGGAAAGCCTTACTAGAAGAGAAATGTTTTATTATGGAAATAAATTATAAGTGTTAGCAAGTGTTTTCCAGAGAACATTTCTCTGGTTCTAGTCTTGCATGAAAGTGAAACGTGTGCTACAAACAATACAGACAAGAATAGAAGCTTTTGAAAGGTGATGCTACAGAAGAATGCTATAGACTAGAAGCGTAGACCGGATAATTAATAAAACGACAATGATTGGAATCACTAAGAAACGAAATTTATGGCACAACTCGATTAAAAGAGAAAAACGTTATACAACCTAACCTAGAGGCATTAAGGAAAGACCAAAGACTAAACTTGTAGAAGGGGAACAAGATCTGACTATAGTAAACGGAGTACATTACGCAGAGATGAAGCAGCTTGACGGTAGAGACTATCATGGTGGGCTGCATCAAGCCAGTCATCGGAATGAAGACCTCAATAACACCGCAATTCACGCGGAAAAGAGGGGTTAGGTGATGGGAAAGGGATCTACCTAAATTTGCCATGTTTTTTCTACGAATATAATTTTACAAGAGCTATATAATTTATATATGAAGATGCTATCTGATCTTTCGGACATGTCTGAACAGGTTTTTTAGGTAAAATTAGATGCTATTAAAACTGACCGTATGTAATGAAGAAGTAAAGAAGAAAAGGAACACCACTCAATAATTAAAAACGCATTGCAGTATCATATAGTAACATACTGTGAGATACTGACACAATATCAGAAGGAAAATTAAGATAATGAACAGAGGTAATCAGGATTAGCCTGAGAATGAAGACGTATTGGGTTGACATAACATGTACTTATTAAGTCATCCGTGATCCTAGAGGGTCAAAACGAACCAAACAATAATAATAATAAGATTAAATTATATATTACAATGAAATGAAAACCCCTAGCTGCATACAGGCGTTGATATAAGTCATCGGGGACAGTTCAAAATGTGTGCCCCGCTGCTTACATGACAGACGCTCTATACATCTTTTTTTTTCTTTTTTTTGCCTCTTTGTTCGTTGTTGATCGTTGGGTTTGATCGTTGCGGACGTCACATGACATCCGTTTAAGTTCGTTTGTTGATCCTTCCACTCAGTTTTGTGTCTAGGGATGATGATAATGTTTGGTTTGTGGGGCGCTCAAATGCACAGTTATCAGCCCCCGTACAAATTCCCAACCTTTGCTCAGTTCAGTCTCACCACTTTTATGAATGATGATGAAATGATGAATGCCAGTCATCTTGAGGCACGGGAAAATTCCTGACCTCGTCAGGAATCTAACCCGGGACCCCGTGCTCGGGAAGAGAGAACACGACCATGGGACCACGAGATGCGGACGTTTATCTCTGGCACGCCTCCCGTGAAACCCACATTCCCAACTTATTGTCCTGCACTATATTCATTGTTACCCCGCCCATTATACTCATTACTCGCTGCTTTTTGCCGATTCCCGTAAGAGTTCGGGCACTGTTTGTGCATCCGCACAGAAGAAGATGGTAAAACGGTCGGTGAGCCTTTATATATATATATATATATATATATATATATATATATATATATATATTGTAAAAACGAATAAAAACAATATATTTTATATAATAGACACACTGGTGATGTCAGGCATGTTTTTTTGCTTAGAATCATTGATAGTATCTGAGTGGGTGGAAGAAACATGGGGCATGGGACATCTTTCTGCATTTTTGGAAGTTCAACCGCTATGGGGATAAAATAGTGAGTGGAGGATTTTTTAAAACAAAACATAATTAAGGAACTACTAAAGCACTTTTAAAGCTACGTCTGTGAAAACTGGTATTTTGACTTCTCCGTTAAAAAAAAGAAAATATGTGTAGACAGTAGCGAATAGAGAGAGACGTGATTTAGATGTGAGTGAGAACTGCGCAGGAATGTGTGACTCCGGCGCAGGGAGTATGCGCGCAGCAGTGTCTTGTGGTTGCGAGAGCTAATGCAAGATTTAATGGCCACAGCACAGTGGTCATTTACGATGAAGCTTCAAAAGGTTTAAAAGAAGAGTTATTGCTTGGCCACTGTACGCGTAAGGAAAGTTTGCATTTGGTGACGAAACAAGGTTATTGCAATTGTTGCCGCCGAGTTACTATTTTGCGCCTATAGCGACTAAGATGTACGATCGAAATATTTCAGACTTTTAGTGCTGTAAGAGGTTTGCCAGTGTTTTGAGTTACTGGTACAGTATGATATTTGTGCGAACTTCAGTCACAAATTTATAATTGTCGTTAACGCAAGTGATTTCACCTCGAATAGTGTCCATGCCCTATTATTCTAAGTTCCGAACATCACATTATGAGTGAAAAAATCTACTTGTCCAGAAGTTGGTAACTTTTCCGCAAAATGTAACTACATTTTTCTCTTATTTTGAAAGTCAGTTCCTTGTTAATGAATAAAAGCCATTACAATTTTTGAGCTACGGTGATTATAAAAAAACTTTTGAAAGCGATTTGTATGAAAACTGTTAAAACCATTGAATGTGTCAAGCCATAATGAATTATCCCGTTTATTCAATCATGCGGATTACTATTATTTATTTTAATAAATTTTACGTCTTGATCATCGTATTTCGTCATTGCCATTGTATTTTGCTGTTGTTTGGAAATCCTTCACATAAAAATGTAATAATTTCATGAAAGAATTTTAATTATTTCGAAAGATTGGTTACTTAAAATTAGTAACAGTAAAGACAACAGTGAGGTTATGTTACGTAATTATTACCACATTGTATAATGCCGTAATTCAATGGTTTTGATTTTGTCGTTTCAGAAAAGATTTTCAGAAATTCCATCACTAAGGGGTGAAATAGGGGATGAAAATTGTTTTGAAAATAAGTCGCTATTAAGGCAATTTTGAAGCTAGACCTATAAAAGCTGAAATTTGGTTTTTCACTCAGAAATAAAACAAATAAATTTTTCTGCATTTTTAGAAGTTCAACCACTATGGGGATAAAATAGTGGATGACGGATTTTTGAAAACAAATCATAATTAAGGAAATGCGAAAGTATTTTAAAGCTACGTCTGTGAAAACTGGTATTTTGACTTCTCAGTTAAAAATAAAAAAATATGTGTTTGTCTTTTTGGAAATCCAATTTCAACTCAATAAGCGACGAAAATTTTTACGAAAATATTTCTTTATACTAGAACAGTTTCAAAGCTAAACCTATGAAAATTGGTAGTTAACTTCTGAGTTAGGTATAAAGAAATATTTGTCAGGGGATAAAATTTTCTACGGTAAAATCGCAACAGGAACGCAAAAGGCAGGATTAACAAAACCCTTCGACTCCGTCTACCAGAATCGCTTTTTGGTCAGAAGAACATTCGGAAAATATCACGCTTTATGGCCTTAATTAGCGTAAAAAATTTAGAAGGTGTTGCAATTAGTGAGCAACATAAAAATTTAATTAAAGAAAAACACAAAAATCGGTGCATACCTGCAATCAATCATTATTAGGGCAGTGTATTCTTTTATCACTTTTCCGCATCGTTTCGGTCAATTTTCTTCAGAATCGATGCCTTTCCGACTAATCAGAAACACATACGGATATTCCAGTTGTTTGCTAATCCCCTGCTCAAAATGATGTCCGTCAACCTCAATGCATTTGGCAATACGTGTAACGACATTCCCCTCAGCAGGGAGTAGTTCACCTTCCGTCATGTTTGTACATGCATTGACAATGCGCTGACGCATGTTGTCAGGCGTTGTCGGTGGATCACGATATCAAATATACTTCAACTTTCCCCACAGAAAGAAATCCGGGGACGTCAAATCCGGTGAATGTGCGGGCCATGGTCTGGTGCTTCGACGAACAATCCACCCGTCATGAAATAAGCTATTCAATACCGCTTCAACCGCACGCGAACTATGTGCCGGACATCCATCATGTTGGAAGTACATCGCCATTCTGTCATGCAGTGAAACATCTTGCAGTTACATCGTTAGAACATTACGTAGGAAATCAGCATACATTGCACCATTTAGATTGCCATCGGTAAAATGGGGGCAAATTATCCTTCCTCCCATAATGCCGCACCATACATTAACACGCCAAGGTCGCTGATGTTCCACGTGTCGCAGCCATCGTGGATTTTCCGTTGTCCAATAGTGCATATTGTGCCGGTTTACGTTACCGCTGTTGGTGAATGACGCTTCGTCGCTAAATAGAACGCGTGCAAAAAATCTGTTATCGTCCCGTAATTTCTCTTGACGTTATAAGACGTCGCCATGCAATTCCTGGTGCATAGAGATATGGTTCGGGTGTATTCGATGTTGATATAGCATTCTCAACACCGACGTTTTTGAGACTCCCGATTGTCACGCAATTTGTCTTACAAAAGGGGAACAGTGGAGAATAGTTTAATTTAAAATTGATATTAATCACACGAATTACATGTGGTTGGACTGACACACGGTCTGCGAGGCAAAAGACGCGTCATTTAAAAAAGATGTTGACTTATTTCTCTGAAATTATCCGTGTAAACAGTGAAGCCTCCCTGAAAGAACATGGATTATATCGTTGTTGTTGTTGTGGTCTTCAGTCCTGAGACTGGTTTGATGCACCTCTCCATGCTACTCTATCTTGTGCAAGCTTCTTCATCTCCCAGTACCTACTGCAACCCACATCCTTCTGAATCTGCTTAGCGTATTCATCTCATGGTCTCCCTCTAGGATTTTTACCCTCCACGCTGCCCTCCAATACTAAATTGGTGGTCCCTTGATGCCTCAGAACATGTCCTACCAACCGATCCCTTCTTCTAGTCAAGTTGTGCCACAAACTCCTCTTCTCCCCAAACCTATTCAATGCCTACTCATTAGTTATGTGATCTACCCATCTAATTTTCATCATTCTTCTGTAGCACCACATTTCGAAAGCTTCTATTCTCTTCTTGTCGTAACTATTTATCCTCCATGTTTCACTTCCATACATGATGGCTACACTCCATACATATACTTTCAGAAACGACTTCCTGACACTTAAATCTATATTCGATGTTAACAAATTTCTCTTCTTTAGAAACGCTTTCCTTGCCATTGCCAGTCTACATTTTATCCTCTCTACTTCGACCATCATCAGTTATTTTGCTCCCCAAATAGCAAAACTCATTTACTACTTTAAGCATCTCATTTCCTAATCTAATTCCCTCAGCATCACCCGACTTAATTCGACTACATTCCATTATCCCCGTTTTGCTTTTGTTGATGTTCATCTCATATCCTCCTTTCAAGACACTGTCCATTCCGTTCAACTGCTCTTCCAAGTCCTTTGCTGTCTCTGACAGAATTACAATGTCATCGGTGAACCTCAAAGTTTTTATTTCTTCTCCGTGGATTTTAATTCCTACTCCGAACTTTTCTTTTGTTTCCTTTACTGCTTGCTCAGTATACAGATTGAATAGCATCGGGGAGAGGCTACAACCCTGTCTCACTCCATTCCCAACCACTGCTTCCCTTTCATGTCCCTCGACTCTTATAACAGTCATCTGGTTTCTGTACAAATTGTAAATAGCCTTTCGCTCCCTGTATTTTACCCCTGCCACCTTCAGAATTTGAAAGAGAGTATTCCAGTCAAGATTGTCAAAAGCTTTCTCTAAGTCTACAAATGCTAGAAATGTAGGTTTTCCTTTCCTTAATCTTTCTTCTAAGATAAGTCGTAGGGTCAGTATTGCCTCACGTGTTCCAACATTTCTACGGAATCCAAATTGATCTTCCCCGAGGTCGGCTTCTGCCAGTTTTTCCATTCGTCTGTAAAGAATTCGGGTTAGTATTTTGCAGCCGTGACTTATTAAACTGATAGTTCAGTAATTTTCACGTCTGTCAACACCTGCTTTCTTTTGAATTTGAATTATTATATTCTTCTTGAAGTCTGAGAGAGTTTCGCCTGTCTCATACATCTTGCACACCAGATGGTAGAGTTTTGTCAGGACTGGCCCTCCCAAGGCTGTTCTAATGGTATGTTGTCTACTCCCGAGGCCTTGTTTCGATTTGGGTCTTTCAGTGCTCTGTCAAACTCTTCACGCAGTATCATATCGCCCATTTCATCTTCATCTACCTCCTCTTCCATGTCCATAATTTGTTGTGGTATATGCACCACCAAAACCACCCTGCTCCTGTATATTACTGGAACTCAGTTTTTCCTCTATGCATTCTGTGATATCTTATACGTTGCAGATAGCTGGTGGATAGATCTGTGGTATTTTATGTTCTGTCTATCTCCCATCCTGCGAAGGAACACAATTTTACCATGTTGCTTTCTTAGCCTAATGACGTCCTCCAGTTATCGTATTGTAACTGCCGTATTCTGTGACCACTTGTAGATCTTCTGAGGACTATTCCCTCTAGCTTCGTCTATATTTGGACAGCTCTGGAGTCAGCCCCTACACTAGCCTGCAATGAGGTGCGTTCTCGATCCTGAGAGTGTGTCCGTGCGAGTCTTCATCAGTTCGAAGAATTCTCTCTACTGCTTCGGTAATACCTCCAACCTAACGACCACTTCACCGAGCTCTCATGCATAATCCTTACACCTGGCACCACGAATCAGCTCGATTTCTTTATGCTCCATCCACTGTTGTAGCACGTCTCCGTTGTTTCCATTTTGCTCATGGGATAGTTTTGTAATCTATTAGAAGGTTCAGTGCAAGGCATCTTCATATTGACTAGTACAGTGCTGATAAGTGGGCCTTGGATGCCACGATTAGGGCATCGGCAAATATAGACTGCTCTTGTGATATATAGTAAAATGAATTTAAGCAAGTATGTGCTAACGTCATACACTGAAGCGCCAAAAAGCTGGTATAGCCATGCGTATTCAAATACACAGATATGTAAGCAGGCAAAATACCGTGCTGCGGTCGTCAGCGCCTACACAAGACAACATGTGTCTAGTGCAGTTGTTAGATCGGCTACTGCTGATCAATGGCAGGTTACAAAGATTTAAGTGAGTATGGTGTTGTAGTCCGCGCACGAGCGGTGGGAGGAAGCATCTCCAAGATAGCGATGAAGTGGGAAATACCCATACAACCATTTCAGGAGTGTACGTATCGAACCCATAATGTACAGAGCACTTTGATTTGTCAATACATATTCATATCACTGCGTATTTAACATTTATAAATGCGTGTCTGATATCATTTCATTTCGTTTCATTGATTTCATCATGGATTCCGTTCTTGTTTTTAGTACATTTAATTCAGTTGTTGAATTTCGTTACAAACAAAGACGGAGTTTGGTTCAAAAAATGCATCTGAGCTCTGTGGGACCTAACTTCTGAGGTCATCAGTTCCCTAGAACTTAGAACTACTTGAACCTAACTAACCTGACGACATCACACACATCCATGCCCGAAGCAGGATTCGAACCTTCGACCGTAGAGGTCGCGCGGTACCGGTCCGTAGCTCCTAGAACCGCTCGGCCACCCTGGCCGGCGACGGAGTTTGATTTTGCCTAGTCTCAAGGTACTATCACTGACCTCCTTCTGCAGTAGTTGGTGATTGGAATTCAAAAATATTTTTGAGAATACATATACAAAAGCTCGATGCACAGTCTGTCTGTGCATCCCTGTGTTACGATTTTTTTACCTGATGTTGATCATAGGTATAAGAGAATCTCTCTTTTTTTATAATAAGTGTGCAGCTCATTTTCCAAAAAGTGAACAGCAGTACGTCCATCATCTTGAACAGGTGTTGAAAAACGGAAACTCTCCCACTGTTTCCTATGTGATGACACATACCCAGAACATTTCAGGTGTAAATCCCTGTGCAAGGGAGAGGAAGTGGATTCGAAAGTGAGGTAATTTCTATTTTGAATTTCCTATCTAAAATGGGAGAGGAGAGAAGTATGTGCCAGTATATACATATATACATGTTACATAAGATCAGCTAATAGTATCTCACAGGCTTGTTACTGTCTTCATCCACGCCTAACCTTGATGTCGACGACAATCTGGGCTCAAACAGTTCTTCTACTACGATTAAATCTTCTCGCTTTTGAAGTCAAGTCAGTTCGAATGAAATGCTCCAGCTTTCGACGGCTATCTCTGGCATGTCGTCAGATGAAAAACCACTGACTGGCGGGGCTGGGACGGTTTTGCGCCTGTATAAGCACTACTGCAGCCTCTGGTAGCAGTCAGGGGGGCCGAGACGACGCATGCGCGGAAGGCGAGTTAGGCAGCTCATGGCAGCTCCCCATCTCACCTTGTGCGCGCGCATCGTCTCGGCCTTCTCTGGTTGGCACCAGAGGATGCATATATAAGCAGAAAACCGTGCCAGCCCCGGCCCAACAACTGTCATCAGTTTCCACCTCTACTCCATCCCCCCCCCCCCTTTTGTCCCAACAGGCACCTCTATCCTATCTCTGCACTAAAGTGCGCGTCATTTACGACGGCGGCCGAGTTTAGGTTCGTTCCGCGCATCTGACGTCACAAAACACAGTCAGCCAATGAACAGAGAGCGACGTTGCCAGAGCTTGACTGCAGTGCATAGCACGGACGAGTGTCTTCAGTTTTAGAAACATTCAGTCATAAATAAAGTAATTGAACAAAAGCAATGTCTTGATAGCAGACTTTCTTGTATAGAAAGTTTGGAAAAAGCATTCTTTGTACCAATTGCTTCATATTCTGTTAATTAATTAAAACAAACAAGCAATAAGCCTCCAATTCAGGTGATAGAAAGGAAAGGTGTTTGTATCATTCTCACTAACCGTTTTTTCGCAATAAAGAACAGCAGTAATTGTTTATTTCCTATTGTACTTCGACGAAACGTGAGTAATTCATAGTCATACCAGCAGTGTTTGTCGGTATTTTCTGTGCTATTTTAAAGTCCTGCAGGAAATCCATAGAACGATGAGCTGTGTTAGCATAATGGTTAAAGTGTTTGGCTCCTAAGCGAAAGGTTGTGAGTTCAAATGTTGTTCGATGCTTAATATTTTCCTTAATAAAAAACAATATTGAAGTGTCTTACTTCATGAATTTTATTCGTGTGAATGTAATTTTTTGAAATTTCTAGTGGCAACTAAAATCGACCATATGGCAAGTATAAGCTATGGACTTTTACCTCTGCAAACTCTTCAAAATTTCGTGCAGCGATTTACTACATCTAGATGCACAATAACTGCGTTGAACATCCAAACAAAATTAAGTCATTTATGGGGGGGAACGTATCAGTCAATAAGATGTGTAAAAATCAAATTTTTGGGCCAAATAGTCTTTGTGAAATCGAATGATAAAGTGTGTCAAAGCAGTCGAAACACCATGTGTCTGCACAGGCGAGCAGTGCAGTGATGACAAAATCGCGCACAGCCCGGAATGCAGGGAGCATGTCTCTGTAGCAGTGAAAGGGTTAATGCGGCCGTGGTGGCTTTACTGCATAAACTGCACGCTCCCCCCTAAATGTAAGTTTGCAAACTATACTATGGCACTGTTCTCTTGGCGCGTACAACAGGCAACGCAGCAATCTCCCGCGTCTGGGCGGGCATGCGCGAACCGCCAAGATAAAAGAATTGAACTATAGTCGCCCACCTTATACCACAGTCCTATCTCTTCACCGACCAACCTTTCCCCCTTCAACAACTGACTTCCTATACCATGGCATGTCCTTCCAGTTTCTAGTGACAGGAAAGTATTTTCACATATCAGTTTGTCAGCAACATGTTTAAATGTGCACTTATTGTATTTCATTGCATGTTTTATTATTACTGTTTTTAACCACCAGTGCAAAATGTCATCCATCGTATTTCTCCAATGATCCATTTCAGTTTTCGCCTTTAAGTTTTAAATACAGTGTATATATATCCGCTACCTGTTCCTTGTTTTTTCGTCTACTTTACTTTCCTGTTGTCCATTGGCTGAAGACCCAGTTGCCTGTACCATTGACAGCCCACCCCCTCGCCCGTATAGGTCGCGAGGGGAGGGGGAGGAGGATAAAATAACAATAATGAAGAAAAATCAGCCCCGGCAGTCAGTGGTTTTACTACTGACGAAGATGGCGGAGATAGCCATCGATAGCTCAAGAATATCAGTCGAACTGATATGGCTTGGAAACCGAGAAGATTTTATTCAGACGTGCCACCACAAAAGACTCCAAGCACACAGTTCTTATTTTACTCTCCACGTGTATTATCTATGCTGTAACTGTCATGTTCGTTTGTAGTGTCAGTACATACTATTTGGAAATTTATTTGCAATGTGACCACAAGTTTGTAACAATCCATCTTTACATCTTTTAGTTTCCTGTATCAAAGTACTCAACATTTCACCTCCGGTGGATTTATTTCTCATTATGACATAAAATAGACAATTTCCCGAAATGAAATGCAAAAGAGATCATCGGATCAATTCAGTGCGCGAATGTAGTTACAAAAATTAAACGCAATCTGTCTTTTTAGCAGTGTTGGCTTCACAATATAAGCTTCGAATATGAAACACTGGTTTTAATTGAATAAGCAAACTCGTAATATGACAATACTCTCTTTAGAAATTAAACTTTTTTTACGTGACAGTAAAAATATTTTGAGTATATTGATGATGCTAATACAGATTCTGGCTGAGCGTTAATAACTAAAGATTTCGGAAATCTCTGTGGCTGCCACAAATATTTCTATAGATTAGGAAAATCGTTAGTATATGATCATTTATTGCGATAGTTTCACCCTCGGTTTCTGTTTGCTTTACAGTAGCTTTGGAAGGCGAATGTTAACTGACGAATGGCTCACAAAGAATTTGCAAACAATAAATATTTATTAACGGTCATGCAGCTGCAGTGTCATAAACACCAAATTCATGCGTTTCTGTAACAAAAATTAATAACAATTTTACATATTTTGTGTTATCACGAACACATCATTTGTCATACGTGCCAATATAAGCACCACAGTTAGGGCAGTAGTGTATCTTGCTTTTGCAGCTGTCCATACAGTAAGGAATCCACATGCAACACAGGCCTCTGAAACAGAAATGCATCATAATGAGAACATTAAGGTGAGAAAAGATAGTTGCAAAATAGAGAAAAAAGTTAATATATGAATACACTGTAGTTATTCTACAGAGAAGAGCACACAGCTTTATCAGTGGTACGAGTATAGGATCGAGATACTGAACCATTCATATTACATGTGCATGAATGTTATAAAAAGCCTCATAGCGGCTGAAGTAAATATAATGAACAATACATCTGTGGGTTATGTCGAACAAAACTAAATGCTCGCACAGTTACATGTAATCGCTTAATGTTGTACTTTTAGTCAACATGTGATCCAGAACACTCAGAGACTGCCATTTCCGTTTAAGTTCAAAGATAGCGGTAAATGTTATGCAACTTTAGTTTTACTCGATGAAGTCTGCTGACATTTGCGTTAAGTTGAATCGCGACATACACTATGTGATCAAAAGTATCCGGACACCCCAAAAACTAACGTTTTTCACATTGGGTGCATTATGCTGTCACCTATTGCCAGGTACTCCATATCAGCGACCTCAGTAGACAATAAACGTCGTGAGAGAGCAGAATTGGGCGCTCAGATTTCGAACGTGGTCAGGCGATTGGGTGTCACTTGTGTCGTACGTCTGTATGCGGTATTTCCACACTCCTAAACATTTCTAGGTCCACTATTTCCTATGTGATAGTGAAGTGGAAACGTGAAGGATCACGTACAGCACAAAACCGAACAGGCCGACCTCGTCTGTTGACTGACAGAGACCGCAGACGGTCGAAGAGGGCCGTAATGTGTAATAGGCAAACGTTTACCCAGACCACATCACAGAAATTCCAAACTGCATCAAGATCCACTGCAACTATACTACTGGCCATTAAAATTGCTACACCACGAACATGACGTGCTACAGACGCGAAATTTAACCGACAGGAAGAAGATGCTGTGATACGCAAATGATTAGCTTTTCAAAGCATTCACACATGGTTGGCGCCGGTGGCGACACCGACAACGTGCTAACACGAGGAAAGTTTCCAACCGATTTCTCATACACAAACACCAGTTGACCGGCGTTGCCTGGTGAAACGTTGTTGTAATGCCTCATGTAAGGAAGAGAAACGCGTACCATCACGTTTCCGGCTTTGATAAAGGTCGGATTGTAGCCTATCGCATTGCGGTTTATCGTATCACGACATTGCTGCTCACGTTGGTCGAGATCCAATGACTGTTAGCAGAATATGGAATCGGTGGGTTCAGGAGGGTAATACGGAACGCCGAGCTGGATCCCAACGGTCTCGTATCACTAGCAGTCGAGACGACAGGCATCTTATCCGCATGGCTGTAACGGATCGTGCAGCCACGTCTCGATCCCTGAGTCAACAGATGGGGACGTTTGCAAGACAACAACCATCTGCACGAACAGTTCGACGACATTTGCAGCAGCATGGACTATCAGCTCGGACACCATGGCTGCGGTTACCCTTGATGCTGCATCACAGACAGGAGCGCCTGCGATGGTGTACTCAACGATGAACCTGAGTGCACGAATGGCAAAACGTCATTTTTTCGGGTGAGTCCAGGTTCTGTTTACAGCATCATGCTGGTCGCATCAGTGTTTGGCGACATCGCGAGGAACTCACATTGGAAGCGTGTATTCGTCATCGCCATACTGGCGTATCACCCGGCGAGATGGTATGGGGTGCCTTTGGTTACATGTCTCGGTCACTTCTCGTTTGCATTGACGGTACTTTGAACAGTGGACGTTACATTTCAGATGTGTTACGACCCGTGGCTCTACCCTTCGTTCGATCGCTGGAAATCGTACATTTCAGCAGGATAATGCACGACCGCATGTTGCAAGTCCTGTACGGGCCTTTCTGGATACAGAAAATGTTCGACTGCTGCTCTGGCCGGCACATTCTCCAGATCTCTCACCAATTGAAAACGTCTGGTCAATGGTGGCTGAGCAACTGGCTCGTCACAATACGCCAGTCACTACTGTTGATGAACTGTGGTATCGTGTTGAAGCTGCATAGGCAGCTGTACCTGTACACGCCATCCAAGCTCTGTTTGACTCACTGACCAGGCGTATCAAGGCTGTTATTACGGCCAGAGGTGGTTGTTCTGGGTACTGATTTCTCAGGATCTATGCACCCAAACTGCATGAAAATGTAATCACATGTCAGTTCTAGTATAATATATTTGTCCAATGAATACCCGTTTTGCCATGGGGCAATGTTTTTAAAGTTTGCAATGTAACAGAGACACGAAAAAGTCTCACGCTAAAACTTGCAGCTGGTGTGGTCCTTTTAGCGTTATCGTAAGATCTATACTGTTCTTCTGGAGGGCTCTATCTTTTAACATGGGCAGGGGGGTGGTCCTGATGTAACAGAGACGTGAAAAAGTCTCACGCTAAAACTTGCAGCTGGTGTGGTCCTTTTAGCGTTATCGTAAGATCTATACTGTTCTTCTGTTGGCTCTATCTTTTAACATGGGCAGGGGGGTGGTCCTGATGTAACAGAGACGCGAAAAAGTCTCACGCTAAAACTTGCAGCTGGTGTGGTCCTTTTAGCGTTATCGTAAGATCTATACTGTTCTTCTGGAGGCCTCTAGCTTTTAACATGGGCTGGGGGTGGTCCTGATGTAACAGAGACGCGAAAAAGTCTCACGCTAAAAACTTGCGGGTGGTGTGGTCGTAGCGGTTAGCTGGCGACGTGGGTGTCCGTCCCTTATCGTATGGCCTTCTCGCTTAACACGGTTCTGCTCTCGGCTTCTGTTTTCGTTTCTCCCCTCGGAACTGCGTCTGTCTCACGGTGGGAAGGTATGACATGCATTTAGGCATTCTTGTGTTAGTCTGTGGTATTCCATTTGTTCACTCGTTACTCGTATTACTTTGGTTAATTTAATGTCACGATTTATTCGGAGCTATGTGACATACTACTGGATTTGCTTATCATGTCAGGGTTTTCATGGAAGGTGTTGGTTTGCCTGACACCTTACAACAGGTGGTTCTAAAATATTTCTGTTTGATCGTGACACTAGCTTGGTAGTAGAGGATGTTGTGTGCAACGCTGGCACTGTTTCAAATAGTGCAGTTTAAGACATAAGTTCTTGGTCTGTATAAAATAAACTAACTTCAAATCACAGTAGACTCAGTTTTTACAGTTTCTAACACACAATTCAGCAAAAGCTGACGTTTTAGTCACACAGAATGGCCACATGATTGGTGAGCCTGAACAGTTCAAATTTCTAGGTGATCAGATGTAGTAAACATTCGTGGAAAGCCCATATTCAGGACCTTGTCCAAAGACTTAATGCTGCGATTTGTACCATTAGAACAGTATCTGAAGTAAGTGATAATTCGACACGAAAAGTAATCTACTTTGCTTATTTTCGTTCGCTTATGATGTATGGTATTATATTTTGGGGTAACTCTTCCCATTGTCAAAGTATAATTTTGGCTCAGAAACGGGCGGTACAGCCAGTAAGTGGTGTAAGTTCGCCAATCTCTTGTCGATCCCTGTTCATTACTCTGGGTATTCTGAGATTGGCCTCTTAGTATATGTATTCTTTAACGTGGTTTTTGACAACAATATCAGCTTATTCCCATGAATTAGCAGCTTTCACTCAGTTAATACCAGGCAGAAATCCAATCAGAATTTGGACCGCACATCGTTGACTCTTGTGTAGAAAGGCGTGCAGTATACTGCTGCATTAATTTTCAGTAATATACTACAAGTATTCAACTATCTTGGCAGTAATCCACGCCCTTTCAAATTTAAACTGCAGAGTTTCCTCATGGGCCACTCATTCTATTCTGTGGAAGGGTTCCCTGAAAAATTAAGCTAACTCTTGTGTTATATTGTTGATTGCGTTTATATAAACTTATAGCTTCTCTTTCTAGGATTCATAAACATTTCATTCTATCTGTTATTATTTTTCTGTTGTAATTTCAGATACTAACGCGGTCCATGACGATGGCGATAAGCTCCTCCCTTTGGTCCTACGGAACTAGACTTCACCTGATGACATGCAACGACATAATACTGCAGCCTGCTCAGACATCTCTTCTGAACTGCTAGCACGTGTGCAGCAGACGTTCCAGAACAGGCTGGAAGCGTGTTCATTTTGAACACAACCTTTGATGGTCAGTTGTCTCGTCACTAGCCAGAATCCACGTAACTAGTGTACGCACTTCAGTTGTTCTTTAGTGTGTGCTACTACGACATTTCGCAAACGACTCGCACTACAATCCTGCAACAGACACCACTGACATTCTAATATACTCCATCTTTAGTTTGTTAATGTCAATAACCGTTGTCCCATTTAAAAAGTGTACTTTAGCACAAGAAATACAGTTTCTGAGTATTTTTACTGTCTGGTTATTGGCTAACTATATGAACTCCTGACTACCAATCCATATTCAATCCATTCTGTGAAAACTGTACATCAATAGTACAGATTCCCGTATGGAGGACATAGTGATAGACATCCCTGGGGATGTGGAGCAGCTGAATGGGTTGAAAATAAATAAATCGCCAGGTCCTGATGGGATTCCAATTCGGTTTTACAGAGAGTACTCTACTGCATTGGCTCCTTACTTAGCTTGCAGTTATCGCGAATCTCTTGCCCAACGTAAAGTCCCGAGCGACTAGAAAAAAGCGCAGGTGACGCCTGTATATCAGAAGGGTAGAAGGACGGATCCTCAAAATTACAGACCAATATCCTTAACATCGGTTTGTTGCAGGATTCTCGAACATATTCTCAGTTCGAATATAATGAATTTCCTTGCGACAGAGAAGTTGCTGTCCATGCATCAGCACGTCTTTAGAAAGCATCGCTCGTGCTACACGCAACTCGCCCTTTTTTTTCACATGATATCTTGCGAACCATGGATGAAAGTTATCAGACGGATGCCATATTCCTTGACTTCCGGAAAGCGTTTGACACGGTGCCCCGCTGCAGATTCTTAACTAAGGTACGAGCATATGGGATTGGTTCCCAATTATGTGAGCGGCTCGAAGACTTCTTAAGTAATAGAACCCAGTACATTGTCCTCGATGGTGAGTGTTTATCGGAAGTGAGGGTATCATCTGGAGTGCCCCACGGAAGTGTGGTAGGCCCGCTGTTGTTTTCTATCTACATAAATGATCTTTTGGATAGGGTGGATAGCAATGTGCGGCTGTTTGCTGATGATGCTTTGGTGTACGGGAAGGTATCGTCGTTGAGTGACTGTAGGAGGATACAAGATGACTTGGACAGGATTTGTGATTGGTGTAAAGAATGGCAGCTAACACTAAATATAGATAAATGTAAATTAACGCAGATGAATAGGAAAAAGAATCCTGTAATGTTTGAATACTCCATTAGTAGTGTAGCGCTTGACACAGTCACGTCGATTAAATATTTGGGCGTAACATTGCAGAGCGATATGAAGTGGGACAAGCATGTAATGACAGCTGTGGCGAAGGCGGATAGTCGTCTTCCGTTCATTGGTAGAATTTTGGGAAGATGTGGTTCATCTATAAAGGAGACCGCTTATAAAACACTAATATGATCTATTCTTGAGTACTGCTAGAGCGTTTGGGATCCGTATCAGGTCCGATTGAGGGAGGACATAGAAGCAATTCAGAGGCGAGCTGCTAGATTTGTTACTGGTAGGTTTGATCATCACGCGAGTGTTACGGAAATGCATCAGGAACTCGGGTGGGAGTCTCTGGAGGAAAGGAGGCGTTCTTTTCGTGAATCCCTACTGAGGAAATTTAGAGAACCAGCATTTGAGGCTGACTGCAGTACAATTTTACTGCCGCCAACTTACATTTCGCGGAAAGACCACAAAGATAAGATAAGAGAGATTAGGGCTTGTACAGAGGCATACAGGCAGTCATTTTTCCCTCGTTGTGTTTGGGAGTGGAACAGGGAGAGAAGACGCTAGTTGTGGTACGAGGTACCCTCCGCCACGCACCGTATGGTGGATTGCGGAGTATGTATGAAGATGTAGATGTAGATGTTTCCACAATAACCGCGGTGCATATATGACGTATCAACCCGCCAGGATAGCCGAAAGTGCTAACGCGCTGCTTCCTGGACTCGGGTAGGCACGCCGGCCTCGGATAGAAACCGACAGTCGGATTAACGACGACGGCCGGTGTGCCGGCCAGCCTGGATGTGGTTTTTAGTCGGTTTCCCACATCCTACTAGATGAATACCGGGCTGGTCCCCAAGTCCCGCCTCAGTTACACGACTCGCAGACATTTGAAACAAATTCACACTATTTCACGATTTACACTAGACGCAGACAGCTGGGATAAACTAATTCCGTCCCCGGGGGTACGGGGTTGCGGCAGGAAGGGCATCCGGCCACCCCTTAAAATTAACCATGCCAAATCCGTACTTAACCCTGACGACCCTGCGCACAATGCGGGATAAAGGCAGTAGCAAAAGAAAGAAAAGAAGATATATGATATATCAGACAACATTCAAGATCTGTGAAGGAAAACCTACAGAGGATGGACGCTTCGTGCAGGGATTAGCAATTAACCCTCAGCATAAACAACGTACTGCATATGCATAAAGAACTTTTATTGCATGATTGCACTATTGCAGAACAATCACTGGAAGCGTTACTTCCATAAATTACCGAGGAGTGTGTGTACGAAACGACTGAAGTGGAAGAGCTACATAAAACAAAAAAAGTAGCTTGCAAAGTCCTCGTTCGCCAAATACTTGAATACTGCTCGTCAGTATGGGTTCCGTACCAGATAGGATTGATAGAGGAATCAGAGAAGAGCCAAAGACGAGCACACGTTTCGTTACACGTCATACAGTCACCACTAAAACGTCCCCGAAATAATGAACCGACTCCAGTGTCAGAGGCTGCAGGAGAAGTTCCGAGTGTGTGCTTTCCTCGAAGAGTCGACAAATATTTTGCTACCTCCTTGTTCCACCTCGCGAAAAGACCTCGAAGATAAAATTCGAAATTCGAGCCCTCACGGACGCTTGTCGGCAATCGTTCTTCCCGCGAACCATTAGCGACTGGAACAGGAAAGGGAGAAGTGAGAGTGGTACACGAAACATTCTCTGCCACACACCATTAGATGGCTTGCAGGGTATACAGTGTAACAGGATGAATGGTCAATCTTCAGGGATTTGTGTCACCGAGCGAGGTGGCGCAGTGGTTAACTATCTGGCTTCTCATTCAGGAGGACAATGGTTCAAACACGCGTCCGGCCATCCCGATTTAGGTTCTCCGTGATTTCCCTATATCGGTTCAGACAAATTCCTAGATCGTTCCTTTGCAAGGGCACGGCCGATTCCCTTCCCTAATCCGATGCGACCGAAGACCTCGTTGTTTGTATATCTGTAACTTGAAGTTTTCACGAGCCTTAATAATTTTGCTTTGTTCATGAACATTTACGGCATTTGCCGGTGTTTCTTTCCAGCGAAGCTTAATTTGACGCGCAAGGTAATGGAGATAAATTTCTTGTCGAAAAGAGTTCGCGGCCTCTTCCGCCGGAGGTTCGAGTCCTCCCTCGGGCATGGGTGTGTGTTTGTGTGTGTGTGTGTGTGTGTGTGTGTGTGTGTGTGTGTGTGTGTAGTTATTAACATAAGTTAGTTTAAGTAGTGTGTAAGTCTAGGAACCGATGACCTCAGCAGTTTGGTCCCTTAGGAATTCACACACATTTTTGAAAGTGTTCCATAGCATTCTTATTCACATTAATTCAGTCTCGGAGAGAGGAATGAACCTCTGAGCCTCTGACTTAATGTGATGGGCATAATTCTTTTTGTCTCTATTCTTGAGTGTGAATCGTGAATGTTTATGTGAACTTTTCCGATGCGCGCCGAAGATTTGGTTTTCATTTATCAGCGCTGTGCACCACAACACAATATAATAGCAAGTGAGATAATGAATTACATAAGAGGCAACGACAGATCATAGTTTATAATTATTTTGTGAATTTTAATATGATGTTTTATTATAATAAACTATGCTAAACTGCGATCACTGTTTCTCAGACCAACCCGCACAAAAGGCAGGCCTTATATATGTAGTCTTTCTTTGATTATCGTATTCTTTTTGTTGAGGCTTAAGCTCCTGCTTGCCCTGAATTATTTTATTTAACGATCGTACTTAAATAGTTTCCATGTGCTCATTCCATATGCTCACTTGGATCTTTTTATTAATATTAACACGTTAGTTATAGTTACCAATTCAGTGATTAATTCAGTTCTTATATTACAATTTCACAATTTTAACGAATTTGGTTGTTGTTGTTGTTGTGGTCTTCAGTCCTGAGACTGGTTTGATGCACCTCTCCATGCTACTCTATCCTGTGCAAGCTTCTTCATCTCCCAGTACCTACTGCAACCCACATCCTTCTGAATCTGCTTGGTGTATTCATCTCTTGGTCTCCCTCTACGATTTTTACCCTCCACGCTGCCCTCCAATACTAAATTGGTGATCCCTTGATGCCTCAGAACATGTCCTACCAACCGATCCCTTGTTCTAGTCAAGTTGTGCCACAAACTTCTCTTCTCCCCAATCCTATTCAATACCTCCTCATTAGTTATGTGATCTACCCATCTAATCTTCAGCATTCTTTTGTAGCACCACATTTCCAAAGCTTCTATTCTCTTCTTGTCTAAACTATTTATCGTCCATGTTTCACTTCCATACATGGCTACACTCCACAAAAATACTTTCAGAAACGACTTCCTGACACTTAAATCTATACTCGATGTTAACAAATTTCTCCTCTTCAGAAAGGCTTTCCTTGCCATCGCCAGTCAACATTTTATATCCTCTCTACTTCGACAATCATCAGTTATTTTGCTCCCCAAATAGCAAAACTCCTTTACTACTTTAAGTGTCTCATTTCCTAATCTAATTCCCTCAGCATCACCCGACTTAATTCGACTACATTCCATTATCCTCGTTTTGCTTTTGTTGATGTTCATCTTATATCCTCCCTTCAAGACACTATCCACTCCGTTCAACCGCTCTTCCAAGTCCTGCTCAATAAACAGATTGAATAACATCGGGGAGAGGCTACAACCCTGTCTCACTCCCTTCCCAACCACTGCTTCCCTTTCATGTCCCTCGACTCTTATAACTGCCATCTGGTTTCTGTACAAATTGTAAATAGCTTTTCGCTCCCTGTATTTTACCCCTGCCACCTTCAGAATTTGAAAGCGAGTATTCCAGTCAACATTGTCAAAAGCTTATGAATTTGGTGGTGACCCAGAAAAATTTTGTAACAGACGAAACGTACAGTAGAGTGCATAGTTTCACATTGGTTAACTTCCCCCGGTTTCTGTTTGCAAACCTCTCTCTAGATAACCATTTATCCAGCAGTAACCGTTTACAACAGAAAGTACCTCAGAAAAATTTTGACACGTGAAGTAGTGATATGGATAAAATGTACGGGGAAAGTGAGAAATAAAAGCCAACGCTTCTACACTTGCACCTATGCTCAAACGCACAACTGGATGTTCACAGTAAAAAGGGTCGCCTGCACTGAGGAGTCATAGTACACGTTGGTACACGTACGTAGGATTAGAGTGCTTAAAAGGAGACGTGATGCGATGCGCCTTGCTTGCCAACAGGCTTCTTTTCAAGCACTGACGAATGTTTTTTCGTGCGAAGGGCGCTTACTTTGATGAAGTGGCGCTACCGATATTTCTGCCTGTATACTTTACAACGCAGATACTGCACGCATGGATTGGACGAGTACCAGAAGAAAAATCAAAGATCATAATCTATATCTATAAAAACCTCTAAATAGCACGGGTATGGTTCGACAGCTTCTGGTTAATAGAGAGAATTATGACATTAACAAAGCGATAGTTTGATCATGTACAGGGATTGTCGATTGATGATGTCATCAACGAAACCTCTAGATTTCGTAACCATGCAGTGGACTGACATCTCTTCCGTTGTTGAAATCTTTCGTGGTTTTTACTGTTCCCTGGTGTGCCTGGCACTTTCCATCACTGTTGCTACAACTACTGCGTGGGTCATGCGCTGGACAGGCGAGCGAGAAACGAAGACAACACAACGAATCATCAAGTAAAGCCCGCATGGGGCGATGATTGAGGTTTCACTGTCGAACCAATCCTCACGTTAGTATATCCGGATGAAACCACAGAATGAATAGTCGCCTTCGTTGATGACATCCTAGTTACGTGTGCTAGAACTGTTGAGGAGCTGATGAATCACTGTGTAATGTGGTGAACTTGTACAAAGGAAAATTATTCTTTATTAGATTTCAATATCAAATGATATTCATGTCTATAATGTGAAGTATTCCCAAAGAGCATAGCATTACGGCTACAGCATATAGACTTAACTGTGGCAGGAAAATACGGAAACACTTGATATACAAACATTTAGTGTGGCTCTAACAGCCACTGTGGTCAGAGGTGTTGGATACGAAAGGACAAAAAGTAAATAATATTTCTTCTCTGCGGGCAGAAGGACAGTAATGGATGTATCCTGCTGGAGACTATGACAAGACAGTGCTTCGGAAGCAGTCTCACCACGTACGCAAATCAGTGATGGAATATGATTTAATCGGAATATTTAATTTGCGTCAGTAAAGCTGTTATACTACGGTACTAGTGATTTTCAGTGTAAATCTCATGCCTCATGCCGTCTTGCTGTTCTCCTACTTTTAATTCACGCTTGAAGAAATGTAACAGTGGGAAATGTTGAAAGCTCTGTGAGGCGACAAGCAGGATCGCACTCGGGCCGAAGCCGTAAGAGAGTCACCCTCCAGAGCAAGTTATTGAAAAGACCACTAGGGATGGTCCAAGGGGTTGCTGGACAAAGAAGGAGGCTGTTGCCATGCCCAAGAGCTGCAGGAAGTTAACCCATTGTATAGAAACGCAGATAACATCGCCATAGAGCAATGCCTCGCGAAAACATTTTACGACTAGGAAATGGAATGAGAACTTTCTCTCTTTACCTGGAATGCACCTTTGTATGCAAGATGTCGAAAGCTGGATGTTTCTCCAGAAAAGCACAGACAGTGGACGATCAGTCCTAGACCTTTGAAATTGTGGGAGACTACCAAATGCTCTGACTCTGCGGAAGAACAATGTTATTTGATGTGAAACCCGCCGCTATTGGGTAACGTACACAAGCTCTACAGTATGTTAGAAAGAGTCACTGGTCTGTGACGAGACAGAGAGGCAACAGAGAGAGACAGAGAGGGTGCCGCGAGACGTATTTTCATATTGTAAAAATGCTTAGAAAGTGTGTATCTTGTGCAAATATACACTTTTTAAATGGGCCAACGCTTATTGACATTAACAAACTAAAAGTGGCGTAAATTAGAATGTCAGTGGTGTTTGTATTAGCCACTGGAGAGGGCCACTGGTTCCAGTAGTGAACTATTCTGCGGCCACTTGAACCATCACCTGCAATACTACGGTGAGATCGTGCAGCACCCGCGAAACGAGGGTAGGGAAATAAGAGTCACTATTTCATCATCCTATTACTTCAAGCTTCTCTATTGAAACTTGCATTTTGTCAGTAGTGAACAATTTGCTTTCGACTTCGCGCACTGGTGGGGCGCTTTTCCTTTCTGTAGTATGGTTCAAATGGCTCTCAGCACTATGGAACTTAACAGCTGTGGTCATCAGTCCCCTAGAACTTAGAACTAATTAAACCTAACTAACCTAAGGACATCACACACACCCATGCCCGAGGCAGGATTCGAACCTGCGACCGTAGCAGTCGCGCGGTTCCGAACTGAGCGCCTAGAACCGCTTGGCCACCGCGGTCGAATTCTGTAGTATGAGTTAGTACCATTAACTATACGACAATCACTAGGCATTCCGAGATCGTGAGTAAATTTATTGTGTGATTATTAGCTTTTCCCCCCAACGCTTATGCCAGGTGTGCCAAGGACATGAAAGTAAATTTTCCACAGGTTGCTACTCATTTGTGTGTTTATCTGTGATTTACGGTGCCAATGTTACCACAGGCTGCCATTGAAACAAAGAAAAAGAAAACAAGAAATGATCGAATAGCATTGATGACCTGTTTATTCCATCTGAGCAAGTTCAACCGCCAAGCTGCCAGTCTTTTCAATTGATACCACGCTGGACGACTTGCTTGTTGATGATGAAGAAATAATGGTAAGGACAAAACATCACTCAGTCCTCGAGCGAAGAAAATCTCCGACTCGGCTGGAAATCGAACCGGAGCCCGCTGCATGGCAGTCTGACGTGCTGATCACTCAGTTAAGGGGGTGGGCTTGCACTGTTTAATATTCATTGTATTGTAATAATCTAATGTAATTACAGCTCTTGTTTCAATTAATAATGCTCAATTCTGCAATCTCAGTATTGGAGGGTACATTTGCACACGTTTTATCGACGCCTAGAAGAATTCGGTTCACTGACGTAGAGCGTCAGCCCCCCGTTGAGTAGAATAGAGAATCATCCGCATGGAAGCATCCGTCAGATTACAGTTTTATTTTAAAAATCTCCGTTTTACGGGTTTGAGGATTTTGCAACCAGTCCTTGCAGATAACCGCGCTATCGTCAAACGCGTTTAGTCTGGAGAGTGGTTTTCGCTGTATGTTGGTCAGCCACACTCCTAAGACTCGTTATATTCCTCCAGTAGAGTTTAAAGGAACCGACTATTCTATTGCTTCTATCGATTGCGCCTTTGTCCCGCATTGGCGTGGTTAAATCGGATTTGGCACGTGAAGGTGAAGAGGTAGCCGGATGCCCTTCCTGCCGCCAACCCGTACCCCCCCCCCCCCCCCCCCCGGAATCAGAGTACCCCATCTGTCTGCATCCAGTGTAAATCATGGAAAAGTGCGGATGTGTTGCAAATGTCTGTGAGTCGTGTAACTGAGGCGGGACGTGGGGACCAGCCCGGTATTAACCTAGAGGGATGTGGAAAACCGCCTAAAAACCACATCCAGGCTGGCCGGCACACCGGCCCTCGTCGTTAATCCGGCGGGCGGATTCGATCTGGGGCCGGCACTCCTACCCGAGTCCAGGGAGCAGTGCATTAGCGCTCTCGGCTAACCTGGAGGGTTAATTTAAAGGAACCGACTATAGTATATGTGGTGTCACCGCCAGACACCACACTTGCTAGGTGGTAGCCTTTAAATCGGCCGCGGTCCGTTAGTATACGTCGGACCCGCGTGTCGCCACTATCAGTGATTGCAGACCGAACGCCGCCACACGGCAGGTCTAGAGAGACTTCCTAGCACTCGCCCCAGTTGTACAACCGACTTTGCTAGCGATGGTTCACTGACAAAATACGCTCTCATTTGCCGAGACGGTAGTTAGCATAGCCTTCAGCTACGTCAGCTATTGATACTGGAGTCATGTACAGTCAAGAGCGACGCCCATCATTAATGTGTTAAAGTTAAGTATGCCACCAGCTACGTCCGTTTTTCTAAAGTCTAATTTCCTTGTCCTGTTCCAGACCTCACGCCAGCCTGTGTGAGCTAAAACGCGTGCCTTTCGGCTTCCTCTAGTACCCGGTGTTGGCTCTCCTGCCAACCCACAACAGTATGCACATTCTCTCCATCCACAGGCAGTGGCAGACCCATCAGGACCGACCATCCGCTGTGTCATCCTCTGACAGTGGCATCGTTGGAAGCAGTATGGAGCGAGAGGCTCAGCGCACCGTTCTCTCCGCCGTTGTCAGTTTTCGTTACCTGGAGCCACTATCACTCGGTCATGTATCTACTCAATTGGCCGGTCCAGTCCTACCACCAAGGGAAAGCCCCTGGCAGCACCGGGAATCGGACCCCGATCTTGCACACGGCATCAGCTACGGAAGCGGACAATCTAGTTATCTAGGGTGTGTCATATTTGATAGAGAAAACTGACATTGGTTCTATCTACGAGCCGCCACTGAGTTCAGTATGAAATATTTTCGCAGCTTTGAATTGTCTCATGTAACTGGGACCATGGAAATGAAAAAAATACGTAATTTATTGTTGGGCCTCGTGCAGTATTCCCGCTTCAGACCATATCTTATTATGAAGGTTCGATAAGTAACGGAGGTGTGTTTTAAATACAGAGTTGCCATGGTGTTTTTTTGTGAAGGGAGGGGGGGGGTGGGGGAGAACCAGAGCATCGCAGAAATTCATAGGTGTTTGCAGAATTTCTACGGAGATCTGGCAATGAACAAAAGGACAGTGAATCGTTGGGCGAGACGGGAACCCAACCCTCGTGCCGGCCAGCAAGACACAGCAGCGACTCCTGCAACGCTGGCAGGTGTTGATGCTCCCATTCGAGGTGATCGACTGATCCGAATCAGACACCTCCCTGCACAGTTGAACGTCTCTGTTGGCAGTGGTGACACATTCTGGCAGTGGTGACACATTCGTCCACCTGTTGGGATATCAAGGGTGAGCGCCACTGTGTTCCTCGCTGCCCATCAGAAGACCACGAAGAGCAACGAAGGACCATCTGTGTGGATTTGTTTGCGCGTTATGAAGCTGATCGTGACAATTTTTGTCAAACATGGTCAAAGGCGATGAAACATGAATTCATCACTTCGAACCGGAAACAAAACAGCAATCCATGGATTGGCATCACACCACCTATCCTCCGATAAAAATGTTCAAAGCCTCATCTTCAGTCGGTAAAGTCATGGTGACTGTATTCTGGGACTCTAAAGGGGTTATTATGTTTGATTTACTCCCTCATAGCGTAACGATCAACTCTTAATTGTACTGTGTTACCGTCAGGAAACTGAAGTAACGACATCAGCATGTTCGTCGCCACAAAAATGAGTCCGCGGCTCATCGTCTAATGACTAGCGTCGCTGCCTCTGAATCACTGGGTCCCCGGTTCGATTTCTGGCCGGGGATGGGTGTTTGTGTTGTCCTCATCATTTCATCATCATCATCATCATCATTCGTGGCAGTAGCTAGATTGGACTGTCCATAAAAATGTACTGCGAAAAAGTTGAGATTTTGTACGGGCGCTGATGACTGCGCAGTTGAGCGCCTCACAAACCAAACATAATCACAAAAATGCAAACGAACTTTTCCTTCTCCTTGACAACGCTAGGCCTCACACAAGTCCGTGCACCCCAGAAGACTTCACAACACTTCATTGAAGTGTTCTTCCTCATCTATCCTACAGCACATATCTCGGATCTACAGACTTCCGTCTGATTGGCCTAATGACAGATGCACTCTGCAGGAAGCAGTGCGTGGTTGATGGGGAAGCTACTGATGAGGCAAGATGACCTCTCCGACGTCGACCAGTAGAGTGCTACCGTACTGGCATATAGGTCCTCCCGGTTAGATGCGGTGAGACAATCGCCGTGAGCGGAGATTGTATTTAAAAATTAGGTTTTTTAGCCCGAAGAGTAAGGAATACTATGGTGTATTGGATAGCGAATAAAACCAACCTGCTTTCAAAATCAAAATGTGTTGCATTACTTATTGAATCCCCCATGTAGATGTATGTTGGAGCACTGGAGGTATTGATGCTGATCTGAGATGACGTTTAACCCTCCAATAAGGTCCAGAATGGACAGATCGAACAAGCCTGTATCACGGTCTTCAACATCGTCTGACCTCAATCTGTCGGGTTTTTGCTGTCTGGGATGAAGTATAAACACTTCCGTTGATAACGTTGAAAAACTGGAACTCAGAAATGTACAGTATTGCCTAAATATTCCAAATATTCAGGAGTGGTGGAAATAATCCGTTACTCACCGAAGCATCTAGTGCAGTACTGCATGTAAAAATGAGAACGACCCTTGGAACACTTTCTTATGATATGTACGAAAGTACAATTAATGTACATTGAATGTACATGTAACGTGCTGCTGTAGTAGGTCATGGACGGTTTCTGCCGAGTTACTTGGAGATTTAGTCGAATAGTTTATATTTCAAATTTATTTGTGCTAACTAGGATAACGTTTCGTAGCGAAGTCAGTGACTACTGGTAACCACGCATTCACATTTACCTCGCAAACAGCTCGTTGCGGATCTGTGTTTACCGGAGCATTCTTTCTGCTATTATCGAGTATTTTAGCCTTGTCAGTTTTCACTATTATTAATGATACACACTGTATACTCACGCCTATGGTACTTCGTATTGGGAGAACATGCGTCACTGCAAATGTCTAGCAGGGGTAAAATACCTATTTCATCTACAGGCATGATATCAAGCACATCTTTTTATGGAGCATATCGACCAACCCTCCATTCGACGGTAATTGCAGGAGAGATGCACGAATACCCGTAAAGTGAGGAAATGTCCAGAAATACCAACTCCAAATTCGCTTGAGGATGCAGCGGAGGCTCTACGCCAAAGTATTGCAGACTCAGTGCAAGACATTCTGTACGGTCAGATCCCCAGTTAGCAAAGCTGTTGCGTATCCAGTGTTGCCAGGCTAGAACATTACATCATGTACGTGTTATTCTCAAGTCGACGGGCGGTACAGGATCTGAAGACATCCGAGGCACGTGAGTAGCCGACGCACTCTCTTGACCGTGGCGGACAGTACCAATATCCCATCAACACAGCACTTCCATATGAGTGAGTTGCCTATGAGCATACATCGCTCTAAGAGTATGTGACAGTCCGTTAAAGTAAGTGCGTGCTGGTAGAACCGTCCGGTACACACGTTCTTTCACGTTCACTTTCTTGTCCTGGAGTCTACAGTTCATTTCCTCCATACGTGAAAGAAATTGGCTGCTGTACGATCATAGGCCGTTGTCATTTTCAACTATCTGGAATGGCAGGATGACTCGTGACGACTAATGCAGGTGATACGCTCTCCCATCGCCTTGAGCCGGCCGCGGTGGTCTAACGGTTCTAGGCGCTCAGTCCGGAGCCGCGCGACTGCTACGGTCGCAGGTTCGAATCCTGCCTCGGGCATGGATGTGTGTGATGTCCTTAGGTTAGTTAGGTTTAAGTAGTTCTAAGTTCTAGGGGACTGATGACCATAGATGTTAAGTCCCATAGTGCTCAGAGCCATTTGAACCAGCCATCGTCTTGGCTGTTAGTAGCAGTCGGCCAACACGCCAACTGCGTTCGCTCAGTGTGTCTAAGGCGTTCAGTCTGACCGAGTTGCCTCCAATCACGTCTGAGGCGATTGCCTGGTTGAGATGAAGAGAACATGATACCAATCCTGAGCGGTCCATTCGGCATGTTGGGCCCATCTGTACCGCGCTGCATGGTGTCGTGGTTGCAAAGATGGACATCGCCATTAAAGTCGGGAGTGAAATTGCGCATCATGCAGCCAGTTGCACACAGTTTGAGTCGTAACACGACGTCCTCTGGCTGCACGAAAAGCATTATTCAACATGAGGCGTTGCTGTCAGGGTTCCTCCGAGCCGTAATCCAAAGCGGTCATCCACTGCAGTAGTAGCCCTTAGGCGGCCTGAGCGAGGCACGTCATCGACAGTTCCTGTCTCTCTGTATCTCTTCCATGCCCGAACAACATCGCTTTGCTGCACTCCGAAACGCCTGGACACTTCCCTTATTGAGACTCCTCCCTGGCAGAAAATAACAATGCGGACACGATCGAACCGCGGTACTGACCGTCTAGGCATGGTTGAAGTACAGACAACACGAGCCGTGTGCCTCCTTCCTGGTGGAATGACTGTAACTGATCTGCTGTCAGGCCCCCTCGGTCTAATAGGCGCTGCTCATGCATGGTTGTTCACATCTTTGGGCGGGTTTAGTGACATCTCTGAACAGTCAAAGGGACTGTGTCTGTGATACAATATCCACAGTCAACGTCTATATTCAGGAGTTCTGGGAACCGGGATGATGCAAAACTTATTTTGATGTGTGTAGAACATTGCGGGTTGCATAAAACGATATAGGGTAGCGGCAGAAGAATCACCTCGTATAAAACCTGAACGCAGCATAGCCCCAGTAGTAAATGCAGGGTGAATCCCTTTTATTTCGTGAACGGTTCAAAATACCGAAATGAGGTTCCTGGCATACGTGTATGATAGGGCACGTAGTTTTGATGTGTGTATTACTCTTAATGTCGTATCAACCGAGACATTGAAGTAAATTTGTTTTTTTAATATAATGTTTTTGAAAAGACGAGTACGGTGACATAACAGTCGGTAATGTTGTTGTTGAAACTTTTTGCAAAAGTATCTGAGAAATGTACAAAAGCGGAAAGTAAAATGCATGGAATCGGCTGTTACGATGTATTTTCATGTCAGACTCCGTCTTATACACAGCATGAATACAGGGCTGCACTACTACGACAAAACGTGTTTTGTCTTGGTTCTACTTTATACGACCCAGATATTAATTACTCACTCTAAGAAGACTATCGGAGCCACCCTGTGATTACAATAATGTGCAGAGGACATCCACTCACCAATAACTGAAGCTGACAAATTCGTTTACGAATAGTTTGATGCACTGACAGAGCGCAGTGTCGTCTGTTAGCCAAAGTTCTCCATGAAAGCTGTGGGTACCGACGAAGGCCATTCGATTTGCATCGAAACAACTACTCCCGTCAGCCACAGCGTCACAACTTTGCTTTGAGTGAACACTTAGTACAGCGTCAACTGTACTAATCTAAATAAAACTGAATGCCAATTTCTACAGTATCAGAAGGGGATGGCAAAACTATTTCAAGTGTTATTGTGTATAATATCTAACGGTCAAAAGAACAGCATTTTTACAAACAAATAAATATTTGAAAGCTCTGATGCAGCAGTGATGCCTGGCTTGAGAGTCAGAGTTTATACGGCAATAGCTGATTCCGGCTCGCTTTCCTTTTTGTTTAAGCACATTTCTGGAATATTTTTGAATTTCAATGTTAACAAGCGTTATATCACTGTATTCGTGTTTTCAAGAGCTTTTGATTGCTGCTACAAGAAATACATCATAGATAGCTTCATGAATATGCGGTGTAGATGATCTTCAGAGCAAAATAGAACAGTTAGAGACAGACATAAATAAGAATATAAAAATTACAATACAAGAATAAAAAGAAAACATATTCGACACCAAGGATGTAACTATAAAAAATTATCACAGCCATTTGGCATCTCTAGAAAACCCAAAACAAAAGACCCAAAAATAAACGAACCGCAGACCATGTACAGAATAACAGAGAAGCTGCAATCAGATACATACTAAACATAGTCAATAAGATCCCGCTAAACACTGTAAGACAGATAACATTAAAAATGAGTGCAAAGACACAATAGTCCGCGGCTCGTGGTCGTGCGGTAGCGTTCTCGCTTCCCGCGCCCGGGTTCCCGGGTTCGATTCCCGGCGGGGTCAGGGATTTTCTCTGCCTCGTGATGACTGGGTGTTGTGTGATGTCCTTAGGTTAGTTAGGTTTAAGTAGTTCTAAGTTCTAGGGGACTGATGACCATAGATGTTAAGTCCCATAGTGCTCAGAGCCATTTGAACCATTTTTTTGAAAGACACAATAGTAGATAAACAGAAAAATAAAGACACTACAGATGAACCATTTCAACAGAAAAATTTACGTAGCTATCGCAGACTCAGGGGAGCAATCGACCCTGTAAACTGGAACAATCTAAAGGAAATTTTGAAAATGATTAAATTAGACTATACGGTCAGTATAGGAAATAAATTCGAAACGCTGGGCACAAACATTGACTACAAAACAAATACTTCATTACAGAAACACATCCCAAAACTAAAAGTAGAAACAGTCACGTACCAACAGTCTGGTATCTTCCAACTCAGTTGCACAGATTGCGAAAATATCCACGTGAGTGTGACAGCCTGGGCGTTTGACACGAGGCGTAAAGAGCACATCTGAGTATGGAAATACCACACAAACGAAACACTATAGTACGGAAAGCATGATAAACCCGCGAGCGGCAACAGGTATAAGAGCGCCTTACCCCACCAGACACAGGATGCAGGCGTTGCAGTGTGTCCTGCTGTTGCTGACGACGTCCACCCGGGTCTTCACGGAAGCGTGGCAGAAGGGGCACACCAGGGAGCACGACTCCGGCCCGATCGCCAGCTCAGTCGCCACCACTGCACAAGACACCAAACACACGACCTCAACAAACTACAAGCGATCAGAAGCTTTTGAAATGGCAGATCAGAAGATTCCGCTGTCGACGCTTGCGAAGTCTGCGGTCTATCCAACGGCTGGATCAGTTCCTTCGTGAGTAATCGTTTGCGAGAATTCAGCATCAAGCACACTAATGTAAATGTTGAAATTATTTCTGAACACATATCAGAGTAAAATCTAATTAAATATGGTGTACCTGAAAGCTCGGAAATGTACTACTTCCTTTACGCATCAATAATCTGAGTTTAAATGTTTAAATGTGAACGCCCATAAAACTGTCACATTATCAGAAAACACACATAGTTCTGTTAATATGGGGAAACAAGAAAGAGTTTCAGGTACTAGTAAACACTGTCACAAAACAACTTAACTAATGGGCACAGAATAATCACCTTAAAATAAACAGTTAAAAAATCTCGCGATGCTTCGGACAAGCATATTTACATGCTTCGGACAAGCATATGTACATCGTGGTTACCTCTGACAACGATAAACGAGATGCTAAGAGGGTAGAAACCATATTCTTAGATTATTACTGCAAACCAACATTAGATGAAATAAGCATAAACAATATCTAATTCAAAATCGAGCAAACTTGCTATCTTGTTTGTTCACTAAAATCCTGAATGTGAGAAAAGCAGAAAACAGTAAAGGGTGCATATCACCCCTACTTTAATTCTCGCCTTAATTTTGGGATCACATTTTACCAAGCACATACAAACGAAAACGGATGTCAAAACCTATGCAAAATTTTTAAAGTCATATTTAACGCATGAATGATGTCACTCCATTGAAGAATGTTTAAATATATGAAGTGTATTATATAAATATTTAAATGTATGAAGTGAACTATCTGCAATTTCAAATATGTATGTATAGGAATCACTTTCACCTGTATGCGTATGAATTAACTTCTTCAATTTTGTAGCCATATGCTGTTTTTGTATTCAACATGTCCAACAAAACTACAGAATACTTAAATTCAGCCGGCCGAAGTGGCCGTGCGGTTAAAGGCGCTGCAGTCTGGAACCGCAAGACCGCTACGGTCGCAGGTTCGAATCCTGCCTCGGGCATGGATGTTTGTGATGTCCTTAGGTTAGTTAGGTTTAACTAGTTCTAAGTTCTAGGGGACTAATGACCTCAGAAGTTGAGTCCCATAGTGCTCAGAGCCATTTGAACTTAAATTCAGTGCAGTACTCTCAGCCAAGGAGGAACGCGGGAGAACATGCACTATTGTTAGAGAAACACGTGTTCGTGTGACATCGTGACGACAAATGCTCTAAGGTGTTTCTCTGGAACTTGTTTTCAGGGTACCGAGGAAGGTGACCCGTGGATTCCTATTCGGAAGGACGGCGCTTGAAATATCCGTAGGGCCATCCTGATTCAGTTTTCTCCTGATTTCCGCACATCGCTTTAGATGAATACGAAATGAATACGAAACTGCTTACTGTGAATTGGAATGCCCGATTTCGATCCCTCACCTTGTTCAGTCTCTAATGACCTCGTCGTCGACGAGAACCGAAATAGGCACTTCTCAGAGTCAACTGCGACGACTGTAAATATAAAGCTCGAGGTGATGACAAGGACCAAAGAAGTCATGTTGTCGACACACTGCTGGAGGTGTGAGCATGACCCAAAACTTCTCCACTCCTTTACGTGTAAAATATGGTTCAAATGGTTCAAATGGCTCTGAGCACTATGGGATTTAACATCTGAGGTCATCAATCCCCTGCAACTTAGAACTACTTAAACTAATCTAAGGACATCACACACATCCATGCCCGAGGCAGGATTCGAACCTGCGACCGTAGCGGTAAGCCCCAGACTGCTTTTGGCCCTCCAGCTGCTCTCGAATGAAAATTCCAATCCAGAACACCAAAAACTAAAAATCAACTGGATCATGTAATGGAAAACCCACACGTTCTCAATGCCTTTCACTACGAAAGAACTCAACCAGGGCTACTATGAAGAACGGTAAAGCAGTTGGGGTGGATGATGTGTGCACGGAGCAGATAAAACATTTTGACCTGGGTGCCAAAATGTGTATCCTGCAGCTCTTCAATCATGGTCACAAAACTAACAATATCCACAAGACGTGGGGAAAGGCAAGGATAGAGGCCTTGCTGAAGCCTCGAAAGAAAGCATGGTCTTGTGTCATTTCTTTGTCACCTGTACAAATTGCATGAGAGGCTCATTTTCAACCGCGTGGCAGACTCTATCGAACTGAAACGTATCTCTCAAGAAGCTGCTTTTAGGTCCGGCAAAGTATGCACCATCCGATTTCTGTACCTGACAGAATACACAGAAGAAAGGTGCGAAAGTAAAAAGATTTTAGGGCTAGCATTGGTCGATCTCAGCTCTCCATACGGTTGCTCTTCTATACAATCTGCAACGAACTGATAGATTGCCATTTTGTCGAGATCATTGAGTCTCCCTTCCAAAAACAGAAAATTTTGTGTCGTTCTCGATGGAAAGAACACCTGATAGGGAAACGAAGGAGATGGGCTGTCCCAGGGAAGCGTTCTGGCCCCCTTCATTTTTAACCTTTACACTAATGGTCAGCCAGTACCAAATCATACTAAACGTATCCTATATGCAGATGACTTGGCAATCACAGCTCAGGGGAGGACTTTCGAGAAGGTAGAGCAGAAGCTGGAGAAAGCACTCAGAGTCTTATCAGAATACTATGAAAGTAACTCCCTTAAACCGAATCCTTCGAAGTCTCAAGTAAGAGCTTTCCACCTTCCATCTCGGCAAACAAAGCGGAAGCACAATGCTTTCTTGAATAATACCACGCTGGAACATACAGATGAACTGAATTATCTGGGTGTGGCGTTAGAAAGTTCCCCGACACATAGATACCACTGCGAAAATAACCATTAGAATGTGGCTTCCAGTAAGAATAATTTGCGGGAACTCGTAAACAGCAAACGGGGAGCAAAGCCTACTATCCAGAAACCACTGGCCAAGTGCTATCCTTCCCCACCGCTGGACATGCCTGCCCTGCATGGACTGGGTCTATCCATGCGAAGGAAGTCGACATAAACCTTACTGAAGCATGTCTAATCACAACAGGATGTATGAAAAGCGGACCCGCACCAAAGCTTTGCTAAGCTTCTGGCCTTGCGAGTCTCAGCTGCTGAAGAACACCTCACGAATTCACAGAGAGGCTCAGACAAACCATCGATGATCTACATCCTGCTCTTTGGCACTGAGTGCGAGCCTGTACGACTAAGCTCTCGTAAAACCGTATAGCGCCTGGCGTCTCCCACACAAACTGGAAAACGTGGAACCGCATAAGAAAAGGCGTGGCTCCGGTGAAAACAAAAGTGATCAAATGGTTTCATGGTAACGTGGATGACGACAAGTGCGATTATGACTCTGTGCAAGACATGGAAGAACAGCCCCCCCCCCTCATCTGTCCCTAAAGATGCAATTTTAACGGATTGGACAAGAAGCCCTGAACATGGCCTAACGCTAGGTTGAAAAACTATTATTGGTTTCCGGGTGGAAAAAGGAAAGTAAATATTAATCAGCATCTTTCTTTTACCGCTGGATACTAGCACCGTATACGTACACACTGGCTGTTGAACGTTGGCAGTACTGGGCGGAGGTGCAGGCTGAGGCTGTGGCTCGGCGTATGGAGGCGGCTGGTCGGAAGGAGTCTTCTTCTGCTCTTGTTCTCCGTCGTCCCGCCTGAAACAGACGGCAGTTGACGTAACTGCATTTCGCTCTATCTACGTCCTGTACAGTTTTCGGTTCTCAAATGCGACCTCTTCTATCGCAAGTTGTCTGCAGTCGTCCACTGGCAGAACAGTCAAACTTTTTCTGTTCGTTGTTTCGTGTTGGAAAGGAGGCTATTGATAAAAGAGTGACCGACAGTCTGATCAACAGGGACAGTGGCTTCACTCCCAGTAAGGCATGGGGCAAAGAGCTTAGCCACCTGGCTGGGCACTGTTATTTCGCTGGAAGAGCTTAAGATCTCAACAAAGATTACGATTCACATACCGGTTATAATCCTACACATAGTTTCAGTCCGGTATACACCTCCATCAATCTCTACAGGGTGGTCCATTGATAGTGACTGGGCCAAATATCTCACGAAATAAGCATCAAACGAGAAAACTACAAAGAACGAAACCTGTCTAGCTTCAAGGGGGAAACCAGATGGCGCTATGGTTGGCCCGCTAGATGGCGCTGCCATAGGTCAAAATGATATCAACTGCGTTTTTTTAAATAGAAACCCCCATTTTTTATAATATATTCGTGTAGTACGTAAAGAAATATGAATGTTTTAGTTGGACCACTTTTTTCGCTTTGTGATATATGGCGTTCTAATAGTCACAAACGTATAAGTACGTGGTATCACGTAACATTCCGACAGTGCGGACGGTATTTGCTTCGTGATACATTGCCCATGTTAAAATGGACCGTTTACCAATTGCGGAAAAGGTCGATATCGTGTTGACGTATGGCTATTGTGATCAAAATGCCCAACGGGCGTGTGCTATGTATGTTGCTCGGTATCCTGGACGACATCATCCAAATGCCCGGATCGTTCGCCGGATAGTTACGTTATTTAAGGAAACAGGAAGTTTTCAGCCACATGTGAAACGTCAACCACGACCGCCAACAAATTATGATGCCCAAGTAGGTGTTTTAGCTACTGTCGCGGCTAATCCGCACATCAGTAGCAGACAAATTGCGCGAGAATCGGGAATCTCAAAAACGTTGATCCTGAGAATGCTACATCAACATCGATTGCACCCGTACCATATTTCTATGCACCAGGAATTGCATGGCCACGACTTTGAACGTCGTGTACAGTTCTGCCACTGGGCACAAGACAAATTACGGGACGATGACACATTTTTTGCACGCGTTCTATGTAGCGACGAAGCGTCATTCACCAATGGCGGTAACGTAAACCGGCATAATATGCACTATTGGGCAACGGAAAATCTACGATGGCTGCGACAAGCGGGACATCAGCGACCTCGGAGGGTTAATGTATGGTGCGGCATTATGGGAGGAAGGACAACTGGCCTCCATTTTATCGATGGCAATCTAAATGGTGCAGTGTATGCTGATTTCCTACGTAATGTTCTACCGATGTTACTACAAGATGTTTCACTGCATGACAGAATGGCGATGTACTTCCAACATGATGGATGTCTGGCACATGGCTCGCGTGCGGTTGAAGGTGGACAGATGGATTGGTCGCCAATTTCTTTCTGTGGGGAAAGTTGAAGGATATTTGCGTTCGTGATCCACCGACAACGCCTGACAGCATGCGTCAGCGCATTGTTAATGCATGTGCGAACATTGCGGAAGGCGAACTACTCGCTGTTGAGAGGAATGTTTATACGTATTGCTAATGTATTGAGATTGACAGAAATCATTTTGAGCGTTTATTGCATTAATGTGGTATTTACAGGTAATCACGCTGTAACAGGATGCGTTCTCAGAAATGATAAGCTCACAAAAGTACATTATCACATTGGAACAACAGAAATAAAATGTTCAAACGTACCTACGTTCTCTATTTTAATTTAAAAACCTACCTGTTACCACCTGTTCGTTTAAAATTGTGAGCCATATGATTGTGACTATTACAGCGCCATCTATCGCAAAGCAAAAAAAGTGATCCAACTAAAACATTCATATTTCTTTACGTACTACACGAATATGTAATAAAATACGGGGGTTCCTATTTTTCAAAAAACGCTGTTGATACCCGTTTGAGCTATGGCAGCGACATATAGCGGGCCAACCATAGCGCCATCTGGTTTCCCCCTTCAAGCTAGACAAGTTTCCTTCTTGTAATTTTTTCGTTTGACGCTTATTTCGTGAGATATTTGCCCCGGTCGCGATCAATGGACCACCCTGTATATTCCGCAAGTCTCTTTTTCTCTGTGAAAGAAGGTACTTCGTGTACCATTATCATCTTACGTTCACGGTCATTTCGGGAGATATACACTCCTGGAAATGGAAAAAAGAACACATTGACACCGGTGTGTCAGACCCACCATACTTGCTCCGGACACTGCGAGAGGGCTGTACAAGCAATGATCACACGCACGGCACAGCGGACACACCAGGAACCGCGGTGTTGGCCGTCGAATGGCGCTAGCTGCGCAGCATTTGTGCACCGCCGCCGTCAGTGTCAGCCAGTTTGCCGTGGCATACGGAGCTCCATCGCAGTCTTTAACCCTGGTAGCATGCCGCGACAGCGTGGACGTGAACCGTATGTGCAGTTGACGGACTTCGAGCGAGGGCGTATAGTGGGCATGCGGGAGGCCGGATGGACGTACCGCCGAATTGCTCAACACGTGGGGCGTGAGGTCTCCACAGTACATCGATGTTGTCGCCAGTGGTCGGCGGAAGGTGCACGTGCCCGTCGACCTGGGACCGGACCGCAGCGACGCACGGATGCACGCCAAGACCGTAGGATCCTACGCAGTGCCGTAGGGGACCGCACCGCCACTTCCCAGCAAATTAGGGACACTGTTGTTCCTGGGGTATCGGCGAGGACCATTCGCAACCGTCTCCATGAAGCTGGGCTACGGTCCCGCACACCGTTAGGCCGTCTTCCGCTCACGCCCCAACATCGTGCAGCCCGCCTCCAGTGGTGTCGCGACAGGCGTGAATGGAGGGACGAATGGAGACGTGTCGTCTTCAGCGATGAGAGTCGCTTCTGCCTTGGTGCCAATGATGGTCGTATGCGTGTTTGGCGCCGTGCAGGTGAGCGCCACAATCAGGACTGCATACGACCGAGGCACACAGGGCCAACACCCGGCATCATGGTGTGGGGAGCGATCTCCTACACTGGCCGTACACCACTGGTGATCGTCGAGGGGACACTGAATAGTGCACGGTACATCCAAACCGTCATCGAACCCATCGTTCTACCATTCCTAGGCCGGCAAGGGAACTTGCTGTTCCAACAGGACAATGCACGTCCGCATGTATCCCGTGCCACCCAACGTGCTCTAGAAGGTGTAAGTCAACTACCCTGGCCAGCAAGATCTCCGGAACTGTCCCCCATTGAGCATGTTTGGGACTGGATGAAGCGTCGTCTCACGCGGTCTGCACGTCCAGCACGAACGCTGGTCCAACTGAGGCGACAGGTGGAAATGGCATGGCAAGCCGTTCCACAGGACTACATCCAGCATCTCTACGATCGTCTCCATGGGAGAATAGCAGCCTGCATTGCTGCGAAAGGTGGATATACACTGTACTAGTGCCGACATTGTGCATGCTCTGTTGCCTTTGTCTATGTACCTGTGGTTCTGTCAGTGTGATCATGTAATGTATCTGACCCCAGGAATGTGTCAATAAAGTTTCCCCTTCCTGGGACAATGAATTCACGGTGTTCTTATTTCAATTTCCAGGAGTGTAGATAGAACGAAGCAACATATTGTCTGACTCTTCCAGAAAATTGCTCTCGGAATTTTAACAGTAAATTACATCGCGATGCACAACGCCTCTCCTGAAGCGTCTGCCACTCGAGTTAGGTGAGCGTTTCCTTCTTGCTTTAACACGAATACGTGAGGAAACGCACTACTATTCTTTTGATCTTCTCTATTTCCTCTATGAATTATCTCTGGTACAGATGCCAGACTGAAGTTTCGAGGAAACTAGGGATTTTGTAAGCTACCTCCTTCGCGCTTGGACTACACTACATGAGGATTTTTCTCAGTCTGACATCTGCCTTTCCTAAGATTAGTTTTAGGTGGCCGTACCACTTCAAATCGCTCCGGACGCGTATTTCACGATATTTAAAATATGTGAATGCTACCATTGATTGTTCGAAGTTGTGTAATCAAACAATAACTAACCTTTCTACGTATTTACGCGCAATGCGTTACATTTGTTACAGTAATGAAGATTAAATGCCAATCCTTGTTGCAAGCGTTCCACTGTTCGTGTTCCTGCGTTTCGCTACAGTTTTTTTTTATCTTAGCGAAAATATCACACGGGAACAAACTCAGGGAGCTTCCGTCTTCATCCACTAGTTGATTTGTAAATTATTTATTATGAACAGTAACGATCTTTTCATACTCCCTTGGGATACGTCTGAGGTTACTTGTTAAGTCAGAACATTTTCCTCCGTTACAGAATGAAATGCTGTGCCCTATTTGCTACAAGTTGTTTAGTCACAAACGTGGTTAGATATTCCTCACGCTAGTAGTTTGTTAACATGGCGTCAATGTTGTACTGTATCAAGCGCCTACCGGAAGTCAAGGAACACAGCATCAATCTGGACGCCTGTATTTAATGCCTTGTCGACCTCGTGATCGAATAAAGCGAGACGGGTTTCAGTCATTGATTACATAATCTTTCTTGATTCCACAGACGAAAGTTTTGTTTTCCTGTTATGTCACACCATGCGAGCACAAAACGAATTCAACAGTTCTACAACAGACCTCTGTCAGAGATATAGGCTTGAAATCGTGTGCGTCTTTATGACGGCCCTCCCTGGACACGGGAATGACCTACGAGCGCTTCGTTCCTCCAGAGAACTATCGTAGATCGATGCAAGCACAGGAGTAAGTTCCTTCGCCTACTCAATTTAGAATCTATAGGTATCCCATAAAGTCTAGTGGCGTTAACTGTAGCGAGCGATTTTAACTGATTATCTACCGCGTTGTCGCTTATCTCAAGAAATGTCGTTTTGGCGTTCATGAGACGACTGATCGAAGGAACTACAATACGATCTTCCTCAATGGCTAATATAGCTTACACTCTACTAAACAGTAAATGCATTTCATTCCTTACTCCACACACTGGTAGCAGTGTCCAGTAGGATTTGCATAGCACAGAATGGGGTTTATGTATTTTGATTGTTTTCTTTTCTGATTTTCCAAGTTTTATGGAATCGATTGATTTACTTACAACTTGTTTGAATCGTACTTAACAAAAGAATGCAAAATGTTGTGGTGAATAATTCAAACAACGTTGGAAGGATAGAAATTATTAGTGACTTGGGAGAAACCACAAAGGGGGTCCCACAGGGTTCAATTCTGGGTCCACTCCTACTCTCTACATATGTGAAGGACCTTCCATTTAACATTCAACAGAGAGGATTGATACATTTTGCGGTCGATACGAGTGTACCAATAAATATCATTAGAGAGAAAGAAACAGAGAAAATAGTTAATGATGTTTTTCAAATTACACACATCAAAAAAGTTTTGCACCACTGAGGTTCCGAGCGCTCTGGAATCTGTACAGAAAATTGGAATAGAGATTAATATAAGCATCATTTCCGCCCTTTTTACTGCTCATGGAAACCATACATTGCATGTTGCACCACCATACACCGAGACCTTCAGAGGTGGTGGTCCAGATTGCTGTACACACCAGTACCTCTAATACCCAGTAGCACATCCTCTTGCAATTAACCTTGCAATTTAACCTAAAATTATTTCTCCTGGATAATCCCGATGAATTTCTATTTAAAAACTGGTAGCCTGAAAAAAGTGTAGTTGCAGTAAAATAATGGGTTCATTAATGTTAAGACTGATCGTGTATACATACCTTGTAAACTGACTTGTTCCACTTCATTCCGATGAAAAAAATGCTGCAAATAGTCTGTGGAACATGTAACTAACTAACTAATAAGACGTAAACAGATTCGTCAGTTGGTAGTATTCGGCCAGACAAAAAAATGGCTCTGAGCACTATGGGACTCAACTGCCGAGGTCATTAGTCCCCTAGAACTTAGAACTAGTTAAACCTAACTAACCTAAGGACATCACAAACATCCATGCCCGAGGCAGGATTCGAACCTGCGACCGTAGCGGTCTTGCGGTTCCAGACTGCAGCGCCTTTAACCGCACGGCCACTTCGGCCGGCTCGGCCAGACACAGCCAGATCTTGGAATCGATTTTTTTCTGTATCAGATATCCAGTAGGTCTTGGATTTGAATCCTGCGGGGACAGTTTTACACATTTTGCTCTTTATATCATTTTTCGGCATTTCCCGTTGTTTCTGCGGTTAGAGAGCACTGCGTAAGCATCTGGCTTTCGAGTTTGAAATCCAGGTACAGTTCATCCGCCAGAAAACGCGATTTTGGACATTTTCTGGAATATTAGTCGCTTTTAGACTTTTTAATAATGTAAGTGCTTTGTTATTTCTGCTTTCAGAAACTGCGCCCAAGGTCCGCAAGTTTAAGGTCATTTTTCAGACTTCTCTCAATTTTAGTCATTTTCTTATCTTTACTTTAATTATTTACTGTCGTTGCCGCAGGATAGGTGACTGTCATTTTTTTCTCAAGAGGGCCAGCGACTAGAAAGAGGTTACTTTAATTACTTTCGTTGACATATTTGCACACTATACGCCACGTATTTTACGCACAGATATAGAACCGCAAATAGAAGCTAGATCTCGTGAACGAACACATATATTCTGCTACACACGTGCAATCATTGATCATAACAACTACTCACATTCGCAAGCCATGAGAATCATGTACCTAGTCATACTCTGAAGCGACAAAGAAAGCGGTATAGGCGTACTCAAATGCAGATATATGTTAACAGGCAGAATACGACGCAGCGGTCAGCAACGCCTGTATAAGGCAACAAGTGTCTGGCACAGTTGTTAGATCGGCTACTGCTAGGTTATCAAGATTTAAGTGAGTTTGAACGTGGTGTTATAGTCGGCGCACGAGCCATGGGACACAGCATCTCCGAGGTAGCGATGAAGTGTGGATTTTCCCTTACGATCATTTCACAAGTGTACCGTGAATATCAGGAATCAGGTAAAACATCAAATCTCCGACATCACTGCGGCCGGAAAAAGATCCTGCAAGAACGGAACCAATAACGATTGAAGAGAATCTTTCAACGTGATAGAAGTGCAACCCTTACGCAAATTGCTGCAGGTTTCAATGCTGGGCCATCAGCAAGTGTCAGCGTGCGAACCATTCACCGAAACATAATCGATATGGGCTTTCGGAACCGAAGGTACACTCGTGTACCCTTGAAGACTGCACGACACAAAGATTTACGCCTCGCCTGGGCTCGTCAACGCCGACACTGGACTGTTGATGAGTAGAACCATGTTGCCTGGTCGGACGAGTATCGTTTCCAATTGTGGCGAGTGAATGGACGTGTACGGGTATGGAGACCTCATGAAACCATGGACGCTGCATGTCAAAAAAAAAAAAAAAAAAAAAAAAAAAGTTCGAATGTCTCTGAGCACTATGGGACTTAACATCTGAGCTCATCAGTCCCCTATAACTTAGAACTACTTAAACCTAACCAACCTAAGGACATCACACACATCCATGCCCGAGGCAGGATTCGAACCTGCTACCGTAGCAGTCGCGTGGTTCCGGACTGAAGCGCCTGCATGTCACAGGGGAAGCTGGTGGAGGTTTTTGTAATGATGGGGGGCATGTGCATTTGGAGTGATATGGGACCCCTGTTACGTCTAGATACGACTCTGACAAGTGACACGTACATAAGCATCCTGCCTGATCAACTGCAGCCACTCAGGTCCATTGTGCATTCCGGCGAATTTGGGAAATTACAGCAGGACAATGCGACTCCCCACACGTCCAGAATTGCTACAGAGTGGCTCCATGAACACCGTCATGAGTTTAAACGCTTCCGCTGGCCACCAGACTCCCCAAACATGAACATTATTGAGCATATCTGGGATGCCTTGCAACGTACTGTCCAGAAGAACGTCCCCCCCCCCCCCCCCCAGCTGACCCACATTCTCAGCTTTCTCGACACACTACGAAAGGAGTGCAGCCTACCCATTAATTTCAATGCTGAGGGCAAGGCCTATTCCCGCATGAGTTCGAGCGTATGTGAGCATTCGTAATTTCGGCGATCACAAGCCAAGGGTCATTTCCCGCTCGACCTCGTGCGGGAATAGTCCTTGCCACGAGCACTGAGGTTTGTGGGTAAGCAACACTACTTTTGTAGTGTAGATTAAGTTGAGAATGTGGGTCTGCTGGAGGGCGCGCTTAGGGTAAGTCCGGGCAGCCGTGCTAATTCCTGTGTACGCGATGGCTTAGGGGTTAGAGCGCCTGCCTGGTAGGCAGACATCCCGGTCGGGCACACATTTTCAACTCCACCCGTTGACTTCCATCAACGTCCCGTACACAGTTGATGTTTGTAATTCATTGAAATTTCGTTCTTTACGGTTGTCCAAAAGAACATACCCATATGGTTACTAGAATGCACTGATGCTCAAACCGTTATATGCACTGAAAGCTGGCTAAAGCCATAGGAAAGTTCAGGTGAAATTTTTGCGAAGAACCTAACATTGTTTCAGAAGGATAGGCTAAACACAGTTGGCGATGGCATGTTTGTTGCTGCTAGAAGTAGTTTATCTTGTACCGAAATTGAAGTAGATAGTTCCTGTGAGTTAGTATGGGCAGAGATCATTCTTCGAAATAAAACAATAACTGTTTCCTCTTATCGACCTACCAACTCAAAGCTTCAAAGATAACTTGAGTTTAATTTCAAACAGGTACCCAACTCATGCAGTTATATTTGGTGGTGAGTTTGATTTACGCTCGATATGTTCGCGAAAATAGATGTTTAAATCCGGCGGTACGCATCAACATCATCCGAAAATGTAATAGACGCATTCTCTGAAAATTATTTCGAGCAGTTAGTTCACGATTCCACGCGAATAGTAAACAGTTGTGAAAAAACACTTAACCTCTTAGCAACAAATAATCCTCAGCTAATAACGAACACCAAGAAGGAAACAGGGATTAGTGAACACAGGGTCAGTGTAGCGAGACTGAATGTTTTAACTCCTAAATCCTCCAAAAAATCAACGAAAAGTACACCTGTGCAAAAAAGCAGATAAACTGTCTTCCTGTGAGACAATCTCCACTCCCTCCAAATTAACAATGTTAGTGTGGAACAGATGTGACTTGAATTTAAAGAAATAATATCGACAGCAATCGAGATATTTATACCAAGTAAATTAACAAACGATGGAGCTGATCCTCTTGGTACACGAAACGGTTCAGACCACTGTTCCAGAAACAACGAAAAAAATGCCAAATTTAAAGAATGCAAAATCTTCAAGAGTGGCGATCTTTTACAGAGGTCCGAAAATTAGCGCGGACTTCGAGATGCACATAATAGTTTCCACAATGAAACTTTGTCTCGAAACCTGACATAAAATGCAAAGAGATTCTAGTCGTGTGTAAAGTATGCTAGCGGCAAGACACAATCAATGCCTTCTCTGGGCGATGGCAATGGGAATACTATCGACGACAGTGCTGCCAAAGCAGAGTTACTAAACATAGTCTTCCGAAATTCCTTCATCGAAAAAGAGGAAGTAAATACTCCAGAATTCGAATCAAGAACAGCTGCCAACATGAGTAACTTAGAAATAAATATCCTCTAAGTAGTGAAACAACTTAAATCACTTCATGAAAGCAAATTTTCCGGTCCAGATTGTATATCAATTAGGTTGCTTTCAGAGTATGCTGGTGAAATAGCTCCATACTCCACAATCATATACAACCGCACGCTCGACGAAAGATCCATATCCAGAGACTGGAAAGTTGCGCAAGTCACACCAATATTCAGGAAAGTAGTATGAGCAAAACTCCTTATGTATAATAGTTATTACTTCCCTATTGTCACCTATGGAGGAGAAACATGGAAAATGACAGAAAGGGACTGGAGCAGACTGCAAGCAGGGGAAATGAAATTTCTCAGAGCAGTTAAGGGAAAAACAAGAATGGACAGAGTAAGGAACGTAGATATCAGAAAGGATCTTAAACAACAACGTATGAGAAAAGAAACTGAAAAAAAAAGAGATTAACATGGTAGGGGCATGTTAAGACGATGTGTGGACAGAAACTCCCCAAATTTATATAAAAACTAAAGATATATGGAAAAAGACGCAGAGGGCGCCCGAGAATGTGGAAAACGGAGTGAGAATATCTGTGAAAAGGAGAGGTGTGATCTGGCAGCAAGTGGAGGAAGAAAAGTGGTGGGACGACCGAGCCAAATGGACAGGACTCGTCACCACCCTGACCCGGCAGTAGCTTCAGCGGGATCCGGATATAATAGATAGTATGAGTAATCCATTAAATTACAGGCGCAAGTCATTAATATATGCAAAATGGTTCAAATGGCTCTGAGCACTGTGGGACTTAACATCTGAGGTCATCAGTCCCCTAGAACTTAGAACTACTTAAACCTAACTAACTTAAGGACATCACACACATCAATGGCCGAGGCTGGATTCGAACCTGCGACCGTAGCGGTCGCCCGGTTCCAGACTGAAGCGCCTAGAACCGCTCGGCCACACCAGCCGGCGTCGATATGCAGCAGGATTTTGAAATATATATTGTGTTCCTGACGACACTGTAATTCTATCAGAGATAGCAAAGGACTTGGAAGAGCAGTTGAACGGAATGGATTGTGTCTTGAAAGAAGGATATAAGATGAACATCAACAACAGCAAAACGAGGATAATGCCATATAGTCGAAATAAAACAGATGATGCTGAGGGAACTAGCTTAAGAAATGAGACACTTAAAGTAGGTGAGTTTTACTATTTCGGCGGGAAATTAACTGATGATGATCGAAATAGAGAGGATATGAAATGTAGACTGGCTATAGTAAGGAAAGCGTTTCTGAAGGAGAGAAATTTGTTAATATCGAGTATAGATTTAAGAGTCAGGGAGTCCTTTTTGAAAGCATTTGTATGGAGTGTAGTCATGTATGGAAGTGAAACATGGACTATAAATAGTAATAGACCTTAAACGAGAATAGAAGCTTTCGAAATGTGGTGCTACAAAAGAATGCTGAAGATTAGATGGGTAAATCACAAAACTAATGAGGAGGTATTGAACAGAACTGGAGAGAAGAGGAATTTGTGGCTCAACTCGACTAGAAGAAAGGATCGGTTGGTAGGACACGTTCTGAGGCATCAATAGAATACCGATTTAGTATTGGAGGGAAGCGTAGAACACCGATTTAATATTGGAGGGAAGCGTGGAGGGCAAAAATCGTAGAGGGAGACAAGAGATGAATACACTAAGCAGATTCAGAAGGATGTAGGTTGCAGCAGTTATTCGAAGGTGAAGAGGTTTGCACAGGATAGAGTAGCATTGAGACCTATTTTAAATCAGTCTTTGGACTGAATAACAGAACAACAAAATTTTGTTTGAACATTATGAATTACCTCGAAGAGAACGGTCATTGACACACAGTCCACACGGATTTTAAAAACATTATTCTTGTGAAACTCAACTAGCTCTTTACACACACGAAGCCTTGAGTGCTGTTAAAATTAAAATATGGTTGAATATGCTAAATATGACAAAGTGCATAATCAGATCCCATTTTAAATGTTATTTTTAATGAAGATACTCTAGTTTCGTTGTCATTTCCGGATTATTGTGCCGACTTCAGTGTTAACGTACACGTATACATCTTGAGTGCTGTTGTACCACACAAGCGGCCTGAAATTACGTGCTGATAGGAATATTGTCTCATTTATGTAACTGGATTCGTGATTTCCCGTCAGAGAGGTCACGGTTCGTAGTAACTGACGTTAAGTCATTGGAAAAAATAGAAGTAATTTCTGGCGTTTCCCAACGTAGTGTTATAGGCTCTGTGCTGTTCCTTATCTATATAAACGATTCAGGATATAATGTGAGCAGCCGTCTTAGTTGTTTGGAAATGGCGCTGTCATTCATCGTCTAGTATAGTCATCAGAAGATCAAAACAAATTGCAAAACGATTTAGAAAAGCTATCTGTATGGTGCGAAAGTTGGCTGCACCTCTCATCTCGAAATCTGAATTAAGCGCTCCGCCTCTCTACAGCGGACGGTAGAAAAGCCTCGATCTGTTCGATATGGTTTATCTAGGACTGTTTCGGTTCTTGTTATTGGACGAGGAAAGCAGTATGAAAATAACAAGCATGTTTTCCTTTTAGTTTTATCATATAAAACTGCTAATCAGCAGAAAAGTCTTAACAGTGACATTTAAGTCGGCTTAAAGTGGTCCGTGATGCGATAATCCCTAACATTATCATTTACGGCTTCAAAAACGTGTTTTCCTATAATCCAGAGTGTATCTGGTGATGATACGAATAGCGGAACCTAATGGACAAAATTAAACAGGCCGAATGCAATGATCAGATAACGGAATTCTTACAAAAAACAGCTTTCAGAGCTTTTTTTTTTTTTTTTTTTGTATGAACTGTGCAATACTAAACAGCGATCACTCCAAGAATTGCAGAAATAATGGTTACTTTTTATAAATAGTACAAAAATATGAGAAAAGCAGAAATACAAAGAAATTGTTAGTTACCCGAAAAACCTCAGAAATTTTACAGCTAAGAAGTAACAATAACATTCATCTTAACATAGAAAATATTATAAAAAATGAGGAAGAGGAGACTGGTATTCTTTGTAGATATTTACACAGTGTATGAAACAGCTTAACCAAAAGAATTTTCAAATATATTTTGTAAAAAAGTCAAGATTCACTTGGATACAAGCGATCAAGGATGATTTAGAGAGAAACGTCAAATAGAAGATGGAGTAATACAAAGAGGAATACTTAGGAGGAATGTCTAAAAAAAAAGATACTAAATGGTCTGAAGATAAGTAAAAGAAACACAAAATAACAATAAAGAAATACAGGAACAAAAGGAAGGAACAACGAAAGGTTAAGGATTGAAATTTCTACATGTTCTCTAGAAGACGATAACTCAGAAAGAAAGAAGAAATAATTAGCCATCCATATTGTAATTCAAATTATTGTTTGTTAACTCATGTGTACTGAAAAGTTTTCTCAGCTTCAGGATTTTACATACATTGTTGAACAAATACATTGTACAGCAAGCAATTACAGTTAGGTTTATCTATAACTGCGTGGTCTCTTCGGTATCAATGACTGTTAATGACTTTTCGCTATTGCAACAGTCATGAACGTCGGTATTAGAGAAACTGCATTGTATTGAGTGGACCTAACTGTAGGTTGCAGTAAATGTATACGTGTACGTTAACACTGAAGGTGGCACAATAATCCGGAAATGACAACGAAACTAGAGTATCTTCAATAAAAATAACATTTAAAACGGGATCTGATTATGAACTTTGTCATATTTAGCATATTCAACTATATTTTAGTTTTATAGTTGATATGTAATATAGTAGAACTTAGGTATATCTATAAATAAGACAAAGATAATGGCTTTCAATGGAAGGAATCCCGTCAGAGCGAAAACAGTAAATGAGAAAATTTTGGAACAAGTACCCCACATCAGTCATCAGGAATGTGATATTAGTTTTAACTACGACTAAGACATTGAAAAGAAGGTTGATGAACATCAAGCTAGCGACGGAACAATTGGAAGAAATTTGGGAAAAAAAAGAAAACAACACAAATGAAATTCTATAACTTATGGCTGTACCTAGTCTTGTACACGGTTTAGAATCATGGTGAGTATCCAAAAAAAATCACATGTACCAGTTGCAGAAATAAATTTCATGTGAGTCTGCAATAAAAAGGATAAAATAAGGAATGAAACAAAAAGGTCATATTTTCAAATATTTTCAGTTAATGACAAGACAGAAGAGAATAGTATGAAATGAGAGGATCATGTTGACAGAATTACAAAAAAATAGATCGCCAAAAAGGTAGTGAATTATTGAACGACTGGAAAAGAGAACCATGTAGACCTTGTAAGTGATGGATGGACAGATGGATGAATGATAGGGACTAAAACAGATGATTACAACACCTAATCCTTGGGAGGAGATGATAATGATGATGATAACTGGTATACCATCAACACGGTTTCACACGGTTTAGCGTCAATAGTTTTCACTGCGATGTTAACCTTTCTGTCGTACTCTCGTATTCACGTGTAACCACCATTGATGGTAACTCATTTTGGACGCTGCCGGTGACACATTTTAGTTAATACGGTGAATCTACCTGTAATTCCTTTCATTTAATTCTTTTACATAACTTTCTTCTTTTTCCGTTATTTCACGCGTAGATCTGAATATGATATAATTCTGACGAAGCCAGTAACATTAATAAAATGTGTGATGTAGACTGTCTTGTTCAGAAAATATGTAATAACGCTTATAGTACATCCTCGATTATAAAGAAGCCAAGTCGACATGAGGTTGACTCAGACCTAGCTGCGTTTTGGTGTGGAGAACCTATTATTGCTCAACAAGTGGTGTTAGACGTGGTTCTGAGCTGTTATATTCTGTTTCACTGGTCTTAGTGCATTTCCTCTTTACGATAACTATATGGACATAAGAAGAACATTCCACAATTAACTGTGCTAGATTGACAATTTTCGAGACCAGTCAATTCCTCTGAAGTATTCAACAAATATTTTAAAATTACAATTGTGACTAAATAAACACCATATCATAGTTCAGAATAGGCAGAAAGTTGTAGACAGTGCAGTCCAGGTTAGTACTGTGCGTAATTATTTCTGGAAACGTATGACGCAGCCCCATACTATCGTTCAGTAAATAAAACACACCGAGTTGGAAAAAGTCATGAGCTACCTGCTAATACCGTGTCGGACCTCCTCTTGTCCGACATAGTGCAGCAACTCGACGTGGCAAGGACTCCACAAGTCGTCCGCCCCGACATCTGAACGGTCAGCGTGATGGACTGCCGTCCTAAGGGGCCCGGGTTCGATTCCCGGCTTGGTCGGGGATTTCCTCCGCTCATGGACTGTGTGTTGTGTTGTCTTCATCATCATTTCATCCCCATCCGGCGCGCAGGTCACCCAATGTGGCGTCGAATGTAATAAGACCCGCACCAAGGCGGCCGGACCTGCCCTGTAAGGGGCCTCCCAGCCAATGACGCCAAAAGCACATTTCTATTGGAAGTCCCCTGCAGAAATAGTGAGCTATGTCTCTCTAGCCGTCCATAATTGTGAAAGTTTTGCCCCTGCAGGATTTTGTCCACGAACCGACCTCTCGTTTATATCCCATAAATGTTTGATGGGATTATTGTCTGGCGACCTGGTTGGTCTGATCATTCTCTCGGATTGTCCAGGACGTTCTTCAAACAATTCGTGGAACAATTGTGCCCCGGCGACATGGCACACTGTCGTCACAAATATTCAATCTTTGTTTCAGATCATGAAGTTCAGGAATGGCTGAACATCGTCTCATTTGGTTCAACTGGACCAGAGGGCTCAATCCATTCCAAATAAACGAACCCCACAGCATTATGGAGCCACCATCAACTTGCAGAGTGCCTTATCGACAATTTGAGTCCATGACATCGTGACGTCTGCACCACATTCGAACTGTGCCGTCGCCTCTTAGCAACTGAAATAATGGTTCAAATGGCTCTGAGCACTATGGGACTCAACTGCTGAGGTTATTAGTCCCCTAGAACTTAGAACTAGTTAAACCTAACTAACCTAAGGACACCACAAACATTCATGCCCGAGGCAGGATTCGAACCTGCGACCGTAGCGGTCTTGCGGTTCCAGACTGCAGCGCCTTTAACCGCACGGCCACTTCGGCCGGCTCTTAGCAACTGAAATTGGCACTCATGTGAAGAGGCCACGGTTTTCCAGTCTTCTAGTGTCCAACCGATACGGTGACGAGCCCAGGAGAGGTAATGCAGGCGATGTCGTGCTTTTGGCAGAGATAATTGCGTTGGTCGTCTGCTGCCATACACCATTAACGTCACATTTTGCCATACTGTTCTAACGGATACGTTCGTCTTATATTCCGCATTGATTTTTTCGATTATTTCATGTGGTTTTTGTTTGTCTGTTAGCACTGACAATCCTACTCAAACGCCTCCGCTCTCGGTTGTTAAGTGAAGACAGTCAGCCACTGCGTCGCTCATGGTGAGGGGTAATACCCAAAATTTGGTATTCTCGACATACTTTCGACTCTGTGGATCTCAAAATATCCAATTTCTCGAAGATTTCCGAAACACGTCTAGCTGCAACTACCATTGCGCTTTCAAAGTCTGTTAGTTCCCGTTGTGCGGTCATATTCACGACGGAAACGTTTTCAAATCACCTGAATACAAATAACAGCTTCGCCAATGCACGACCCTTGCGTACTTTGTGAATGCAATACTACCATCATCTGTACATGTGCATATCGCTATCCCATGACCTCTGTCGCCTCAGTGTACATGATTACGGAATAATGCATTGCAGATTTAATAGCAACTATCTCATTACATTCTTCATATAACGAAGAGTTGTAGGTAGTGGGAGGGAGAGGGCTCATGCTAGAAGCGATAGCATCGTCGGATCTACCTCAAGCAAGTATAAAGTGATCATTATTATCAAAAGTAAACTTTGAACAAAACCATGGTCATGTCCAGATGTCCTCGTTGAAAGGGGCAGAGTAATGGACAGAGGTTTACGACACGCTCTTGCCCTTGGAGAGCATTGATATCCCTAAAATCTGAAGACGCAGCAGTGATCAACGGCATACGTATGCAGAAGGCAACGGGAAGCGCTGTACTATAAAAAAAAATGGCACTGAGGACTATGGGACTTAACATCTGAGGTCATCAGTCCCCTAGAACTTAGAACTACTTAAACGTAACTAACCTAAGGACATCGCATACATCCATGCCCGAGGCACGATTCGAACCTGAGACCGAAGCGGCCGCACGGTTCCAGACTGAAGCGCCTAGAACCGCTCGGCCACATCGGCCGGCGCTGTACCATATACACAAAAACTGTATTGTCGACGAGCGCAGTCTTCTAAAAAATATTCTTAGTTACTTGAAAGAAGATGAACTTCTTATCCAATATCGCTTGTAAACAACCTTTATTGTCGAGTAATGTTTCGGAAAGTACGGTTACTATCTTCAGACTTAGATAAATGGTTATGCTTACCGAAACAGGTAGTCGCCGATAAAAGTTGTTTACAAACGATTTCGGGTAATAAGTTCAACTTCATTCAAGTTGTTAAACCAGATCGCCCCTTAACGCTCAAGATGAGTAAACTAATGAATATTGTTATGATTACATCTTCGAAAATAATTTTGAAAGCAGGGTAGTCATCGATTCTGATTTCTTTGAGGAGATGGTCAAAGTGTGAAGCAGGAAGCTGTAACTAGCACTCAAAAATTAAGCTAATGTTTTATGAAGTGCAATATCGAAAGCGATAAGTGTAAACGTTGTACTGCAAACTGGAAAGAGAGATGAGTGTAATTAGGTATTGCTGCAACGAAACGCAAATACGACTATTTATGTCCAGATGATTGTAGCAACGGTATGAATGGCGTAACTTATACTGAGATGGGTATGAGTAGCAAGAACGAAGGTGAATTAATGTGAAAAACTCAGAGACAGAGTTGTTCTTCTCAGGACTGATTAAGAACTGACGTCAACAATTGTTTTCACGTTCATGTGCACACATCGGGATCTAATATCACGAAATGTGAGTGAATGATGCAACTGAGCAATTCACAAAATAAATAAGACTATTTGAAGGTAACTTGATGGTGCTACGTCACTGAAATACTGTGATGCAGCTGAGCAATTCACAAAATAAATAGGAAGATATGAATATAAATTGTTGGTACTAGTTCACTGAAATACTGTAGTAAGGGAGAGAATGGAAAGAATTATTGGAGGTCTGAGGGGAAAAAGAGACAGTTCTGCATTAAATTTCGCCTTGTTGTGGCTAACATTATATCCCAAAATCGCAAGAACGGTACATCTGGAAAATCTGGGCTACATAATGAAGTATCAGTAGTACTAATCTTGTTTGAACAAATATTTAGAAATCATATAGTAGACTATAAAGGAAACTCAAGTTTAGGCAGATGATACTCCAGCACCCATGAACGATGAAATGTGCATAATTATGGCGAGACGACCGGTGATATCTTCAGTGCAGATGCACACCAGGCTCAAACTCTTCCGGAAATCGGCTAAATGCCACGAGCAATAGGGTAAGGGCAAGGCGCACAACGTAAGTAGTGTGTGGATAAGCTGCAAATTTAGATCTGATGGGAGGCGTGCTGGGGTAGTCCATGCAGTTGCTCTGACCACTGTGTCCGGATGGCGTAGTGGTCAGAGCATCTGGATAGCAAGCAGGAGACTCAGATTAGAACCTCAGTCCGCCACAAATTTTCAACTTTGCCAAATGATTTCAATCAATGTCCACTCTTAACCAATGTCTGTAACTCCTTTGTCTCTTAAAGAAAAAGGATTACACAATGAAATGGAATATTGAAAATTTGAGATAGAATAAAGTAAAACGTACACTACTGGCCATTCAAATTGCTACACCAAGAAGAAATGCAGATGATAAAGTGGTATTCAATGAACAAATATATTATACTAGAACTGACATGTGATTACAGTTTCACGCAATTTGGGCGCATAGATCCTGAGAAATCAGTACCCAGAACAACCACCTCTGGCCGTAATAACGGCCTTGATACGCCTGGGCATTGAGTCTAACAGAGCTTGGGTGGCGTGTACAGATACAGCTGCCCATGCAGCTTCAACACGATACCACAGTTCATCAAGAGTATTGACTGGCGTATTGTGACGAACCAGTTGCTCGGCCACCATTGACCAGACGTTTTCAATTGGTGAGAGATCTGGAGAATGTACTCGCCAGGGCAGCAGTCGAACATTTTCTGTACTCAGAAAGGCCCGTACAGGACCTGCAACATGTTGTCGTGCATTATCCGGCTGAAATGGAGGGTTTCGCAGGGATCGAATGAAGGGCAGAGCCACGGGTCGTAACACATCTGAAATGTAACGTCCATTGTTCAAAGTGCCGCCAATGTGAACAAGAGGTGACCGAGACGTGTAACCAATATCACCCCATATCATCACGCCGGGTGATACGCCAGTACAGCGATGACGAATACACGCTACCAATGTGCGTTCACCGCGATGTCGCCAAACACTGATGCAACCATCATGATGCTGTAAACAGAACGTGGATTCATCCGAAAAAATGACGTTTTGTCATTCGTGCACCGAGGTTCGTTGTTGAGTACACCATCGCAGGCGCTCCTGTCTGTGAAGCAGCGTCAAGGGTAACCGCAGCCGTGGTCTCCGAGCTGATAGCCCATGCTGCTGCAAACGTCGTCGAACTGTTCGTGCAGATGGTTGTCGTCTTGCAAACGTCCCCATCTGTTGACTCAGGGATCGAGACGTGGCTGCACGATCCGTTACAGCCATGCGGATAAGATGCCTGTCATCTCGACTGCTAGTGATACGAGGCCGTTGGGATCCAGCACGGCGTTCTGAACCCACCGATTCCATATTCTGCCAACGGTCATTGGATCTCGACCAGCGTTAGCAGCAATGTCGCGATACGATAAACCGCAATCGCGATAGGCTACATTCCGACCTTTATCAAAGTCGGAAACGTGATGGTACGCATTTCTCCTCCTTACACGAGGCATCACAACAACGTTTCACAAGGCAACGCCGGTCAAGTGCTGTTTGTGTATGAGAAATCTGTTGGAAACTTTCCTCATGTCAGCACGTTGTAGGTGACGCCACCGGCGCCAACCTTGTGTGAATGCTCTGAAAAGCTAGTAATTTGCATATCACAGCATCTTTTTCCTGTCGGTTAAATATCGCGTCTGTAGCACGTCATCTTCGCAGTGTAGCAATTTTAATGGCCAGTAGTGTATATCAACAACAAGAGAGTGACAATACGCTAACTGAAAAGAGGAGAGGAACGTAATGACATGAAATAATCGAGCCGCAACAACACATCGCGGTTACAGTGAAATCGGTGGCACAAAAGCAAGGAGAGCTCAGGGTGTATTCCAATTCATCGAACCTTGAAGTTGTTGTAAGTGTGCTACGAAAAGTGCTAATAAAGAGAAACAAAGGACAAATCTCTGATAAGTGCATGAAAAAGGAGAAACTTACAGGAGATGGGGAAGAATATGTCAAAGACTCACACGATGTATTAGAACTGTGTCGAAGTGTAATGGAAAATGGGCATCTAAGTTGATGTGGAAGAAACAGATGATGCAATAATGAGATCTGAGGTTGACGGATTGCAGAACAATCTAAGATCAGGCAATTCAGCAAGAGTTGATGTTATAACTTGGGGCCTGCTAATATCGCTAAGAGGAACGGAATTAAAATTTCATCTGACCTGGTGTCAAAAATCAATGGAACGTGTGACATACCACCAGTTTTCCAAAAGTGTTACCATCATTTTATGTCAGTACACTAGAGAATAAATATAAAATGTAACAGACTATCAATCTATTAGGCCACATTTGTAAGGTGCTGTCCAGAGTTCTGTAAGGGTAATTACAAAGAAAAGTTGAGGCGTTACTGAACGAAGATACGTTTTGCTTCCGGAAAGGAAAATGGTATTAGAGAAGCAGTTCAGATTTTGCGCTTCGTAACGTAAAGAATAAATAAAATTCAGGGTTTGCTAACATTTGCAGAGGATGTAATCATTCCGACAAGGTGAGGTAGACATCAAAGGCCTTCCCTATGGACTGGACTGGATACTTCGCACCGAGTATTAGATAAGTGAAAGCGTTGTTGGAAACTAAAATGAATAGAACTGTGACTTGCTTAGCTTCAAAACTGAAAATGAAACAGCTGTAAGAAGATGTCAACCGGGTAGTTGTTAAAGAAAAGAAGATATCTAGTCCTTCTCAGGGGAACAGAGCGATCTCGCTGAAAAATCTCGATTGGTATGAAATATTGATTTGGGATTGAGAAAAAGCTTCCCGAGAGTGTATGTGTGGGATATGTCACTGTATGGAAGTGAATCGTGGACCACGGGAAAGAGTACACTGAAGGCCCTATGAGGGGGAAGAATTGTCTGATGTGACGGAAGAGACAGTAGTAGATTTAGAAGAGATAGGGGATCCATTGTTAGAATCAGAATTTAAAAGAGCTTTGGAAGATTTAAGACTAAATAAGGCAGAAAGTATGGATAACATTCCATCAGAATTTCTAAAATTGTTGAGGAAAGTGGCAACAAACGAACGAATGAGGCTGCTGGCGGTATAGCAGCTGACTTTCGGAAAAATACCAGCCACACAATTCCAAAAACTGCAAGAGCTGACAAGTGTGAGAATTATTGCACAATCAGCTTGACAGATCATGCACCCAAGTTGCTGACAAGAATAATACACAGAAGACTGGAAAAGAAAATTGAAGATGTGGTAGATGACGATCAGATTGGCTTTAGGAAAAGTAAAGGCACCAGAGAGGCAATTCTGACGCTGCAGTTGATAATGGAAGCAAGACTAAAGAAAAGGAAATCAATGATAGCTCTCTGCTAGGAACGCACCTCCACTGCAGAAGCCATTTTCAAGGGGACATACGGCGCCGCTGGCTATTGGAACGTTAGGAAACTATAGGGGCTGAAGCAGGAATATTCCACGATGCACCACAAAAAATTCCGAATTTTTTCAACCGAAATTGGTCGAGAAAAAGTGTGTTGCATTACTTATTGAACGCCCCTCGTAAAATAGTGGAAAATGCTGACAAACTGGCTCCAAGAGAGAAAGACTGAGTCGATTTTCAAGGTATTGTTATTCATAAACGTTCAGGATGACAATTATTGAACTATATGAAATAAAATCTAATGATTATAAATAATCCGCCTCGATTGCAAATAGAAATCGGGTGTTGACCTAGGTTTTGGCGCGGATAACGACGCCTTCTTCGGAACATACTAAACTACAAATTGCCTAAAGAGGCATGATCCGATATTAATACAGAACGCCCAAAAGGGCAAAAGACTCGCGTAAAATGTAAAATAAACGGTACGTGTGTACCATGTCAATAGCTGTACTTAGCTCAAACGTCAGAAGCGTGCTTCCTCACCCCAGCCAACGTTCGATGGGCCGCGGGCTCTCAGGTAGCTGGGGCTATATTAAAGACAATGTGTACAGCAATAACCCCAAAATCATTTCTGAGCTGAAACCGCCTTTCAAGAGGTCATCGAGAGTATCAATGTTTCGACACTTTAGTGGGTCATGCAGGTTTTCGCTATTCGTCTACGCTACACCATCACCAATGATGGCAGGCAATCGAACATTTCATAACCTAAATCCGAATATTTTTATTGACGTTTACAAGTTGAATAAAAGGTGCGGACGCCTTAGTCTGTAGCTAATTTAAGTTTTTTTTCACGTAGTTCAATATTTGTTACCCTGTATGTAGTCATATCTTACTCGCTAATTGGCTGGTTCAAATGGCTCTGAGCACTATGCGACTTAACTTCTGAGGTCATCAGTCGCCTGGAACTCAGAACTAATTAAACCTAAGTAATCTAAGGACATCACACGCATCCATGCCCGAGGTAGGAGTCGAACCTGCGACCGTAGCGGTCGCTCGGTTCCAGACTGTAGCTCGTGATGACTGGGTGTTGTGTGATGTCCTTAGGTTAGTTAGGTTTAAGTAGTTCTAAGTTCTAGGGGCTGATGACCATAGATGTTAAGTCCCATTGTGCTCAGAGCCATTTGAACCATTTTGAACCAGACTGTAGCGCCTAGAACCGCACGGCCACTCCGGCCGGCTACTCGCTAATTAATCTTGGCACATCTACCTCTATAGTCCCGTTCGAGCGATATTCATACTCTTCAGTGACGGCTAGTTCGCATAGTCTTCTTCTCCACACTCCTTCTGTGTAGTAAGAAGACATCTACTCTCCAGAGCAACATTCTCCCTCGTTGCCTGTAATTTGTCCCTAAGACGTGATCGATAGAGTACTGCGCGTAACCATCAAGTGTACTTGTCTAACACGCCTCCGTTGTCACTGGTGGGATAAAACTCTGATACGAATTAAAATTATGGCATTAAAAGAAATTCTCACCAATATTCGACCGTAATATGGAAGAGAGGCAGTGCCTTACCTGCCAAAATCCTCATCTAATACATCAGTATCCCTGATTAAGCACAAAATCTTTGTGCATTTTCTCCTGGGATAAGGTGATATGAGCCAGTTGATAGTGAAGCACTCTTCGCACAGATAGACTGAGCTCTGCAGTCACCTTCGTCCCATTTTAGAGAAATTTTTTTGAGTTTGATTCTCTTCCTCCTGTACTAACGTCACAAAATACCGCGGCACTGCACTGTATACAGGAAAAGTATATACTGTACTTGATGCCCAACAAGAACACTTTTCGAAGAAATCGTCCCAACGCACAGGAAGAAAGCATACTTTTCCGTCTAGCCAGTCCCTGTCAACACCATACGACTTTATTTTTTTCTGTTGACACGAATCTTACATTTAGGTACGTTAATAGTTAAGACTTTTTCTGAAACACTTCCCCCTAACTGCTAGAGAATCATAGAACTTGTATAACGTTGAAAACGGTGTACTTGCCTTTGTTCGACATTTGCATCCATTTTGCACTAAAGCTCCCGTTCTTGTACTGACCACAGTTTCCTTGTTTCCTTCCTTAAATAGGCTAGCAGCAATTGGGAGGAGAGGGGACACAATTCTGTTTCGAGTGTTGCGAAAAACACCTGTTATTATCAAAGATACCAACGACCTGTCTTTTCCTCCAGGTCCCTCCCCCCGCCCCCTCAACCACTCTGTACGTTCCAGATTCCCGTTACTATTACGACAGGTGCCCGCGTGACGTCAAAATTGCACCATCAGTTATCGTTAGCGGTACTGTATCACTCATCACAAGGAATGTAGTAAGACCGAGATAAGCTGTGACAGTGTGGGCGTTAGCGAAAAAATGAAAACAACCTCGTCAGTACAGTACTACAAGTGAATACCTTCCTCGTTCAACATATCCTGCTGTAAGTGAACTGATTTTATTAACATGTCACAGGAGATCCACGAATCTGTTTTCACAGTTACATTGAGACAGCTGTTTAGCGTAACCACTGCTCATTAAGGAAAAGATAGAAATCACAAAGTGACAAGACAGAGCTGCCTATGAACTTAAGGAACGTTAGCTGACTTTCACAGTTCCTAGTAGTGATTAAAGGTGCTGCTATCGCACGTCTTGAGCGATTTGCGCTCACCTGTAGGTGTAGTACAAGATCTGATGACATTGTGTCAGAATATGAAAGAAATAAAAGGAAAATCTGTGATATCTGGAAAGAAACTTGTAACACATGAGACACGGGTGCATAAACTACTACCTTTGCTAAAGAAAGAATAAGACTGATACCCGATACGTTGAAGAGGACGTGCACACTACCTCAGAGGCCAAAGTCGCAATTCTGTGTATTAACTGCGGATAATCAGAAGATCGATCACAGACACCAATTGTGGAGCTTCATCATGAACACCTAAATACATAGCATTCGATTTTTCAACTCACGCACATGTCTGTCACAACTATAAATGTTAGCACAATGGCACGGGTTTATGAAATAGCATTTACATCTACAAAAATGTTTATCAATATATCGATGTATGTTAAGTAAAAATATAAACGAGCGTCGAAATAGTATGGAAAGATAGCAAAGAATAGCACTGTCTACTACAAGAAAAACTGATGTGATGGAGACGATTTGTCTTATGTCTCCTAATATCGATTTCAAATGGTTGACCGCGGCTGTCGATGTCAGCAAGCAACCAAGGGCTTTTCTGTAAGATGAGATGACACCAAAACTCTGTATGCCAGTAAAGTGAAGAAACTACGGACGGTAGTGATGGAAACCTCCTACATACTGCAAAACGGCTTGATGGAAGTCGTGGAGTAGAAATAGACCCTGGTTCCCTCCACAGTTTCTGTAACTCAATACATACTGCTGGCCATAAAAACAGCGAAAGTGTCAATCCAGCATTTCAGTAAATTAAAGTCAGGGTTCATGGAAGTCTCTGTAATATAAAATGAAATATGCCTTGATTTATTTTCCTCTTCTAGTCACCTTTCTTAGAACAGAATAGTTTAACTGTGGATACGAACTCCCTCTTATTCAAAACATTAATGATACATGACACTTTTTGTACGGCTTAGGTGCTACAAATTCGCTTCTGATATTCCGGATTTTGGCACCACGCGGCTCTGTGCCCTCTTGTTACGATCGATCGCGCGCTAGGCAGGGAGGGCTGGTCTAAATGGTTCTTCGTGCAACAAAAAGAGTAACTGCAACAGTTTTTAAAAAATGCTTCCGCCTTGCCAGCTAAAATTTTGACAGTTCATTTCTTTCGTTGTATTCTTCCTCCGTAAAAAAATTTCAAGGTAGGTTTCGACATGTCGGATTGAACTATTCGCTCTTCAGTGTTGATGCTTTACATTTTTATTTGCAACTTGTAGTTTGCAGTATGTAGCAGTGCGCTAAAGGAGTATAAAAATCCTTAAATGAATATTTCCAATACCATCGTCGTTCCTCAAACAGGTACCGACGTACGAAACGTTGTGAGGTAGCGTGTAACCGTCGGTCGCAGTATTATACAAGCTGAAAATTGAAGCGAAAAGACTTCCCTACTTAGAATACTGACAGCGACTTGATGCGCTCCATCACTACAGACTCTGTAAAGTGGAAAGTGAACTAAAATAACCTAATACAAAGTTGCCGTTTCATGTACCGAATTACACAGACAAAATCACATAGATTTTCACTTCTACATCGGCATATTGCGTATGTGTACGCAGTTTTCTTTGTAGCTTTCCGTGTCTGGATACGTAAATATCTCGAGGATGTATACTGAATTACGCGCCAGTCTTAATCGCGATTAGTTTGTATTCAGTAAAACCTCTATGACAAGTTTTACGATCACCCACTTTCATCAAATCACCGAATATGCGCACAGTTAATGATTAAGTTTAGTGACTATTCATTAAGCTTTCAATTATATAAAATACTTTAAAATTTTCATTTAAATGTCGAACGATTTAATGACATATAGGTTCTTTGCGCAAGTTGATTATTATAGGTAACTGGATAAGGAGCCTAGTGAGACCTACTGCAGATACTGTTGTTGTATTTCGGGTCGTTATGAAGTAGACAAGAGGATGAGGCATAGAATGAAACCCGAGCACGCTGCTAGGCCCGTAACAGGTCAACATAGCCCACACCAAAGTGCGACACAGATGTTCCAAGAACTGAAATTGGAATCTCTCAAAGAAAGAAGGCGACGTCACTCGTCTTGGACAAATTTAGGGACCGAAATTAGAGGAAAACTGTGTGCAGATCTGCTACCTCCATCACGTATATCGCTTAGGATTTTATAAATCTGGTGATTATTAGATAGCAGCAACAATTCAGAATTGCCAGCGCCTGTTAATGGATGTGAACTATTCTCCGCAGAAAAGGGAGTGTAAGAAGATAAGATAGCCTATAATGTGTATTTAAGTATACGGACAGTAAAGCTTTCCTCGGCTCATACGGGAAACGGATTGGTCAGAAAATTGTTGAAAAGCAAACGTAGGTAAGACACAAAAAATGAAGCCATCACCTGTGGTGTTTAACATCGCTTCCTCCGGCAGTCTGCTGATAATCTATTCGGTGTCATCGCACACTGTGAACACAGGATCAATGATTTCTGTGCCAGTTCGGTGCATACGTTTCGAAAACCCATTGATGTTCTTTCCAACGACAATGAACTAAAGTGTACCGTACTTCCTTTCATTGTCATAATTTTTTTACTGTGTCTTAGTAGACCATCTTATACTATGACATGGTTCAGTAACGTTACGCGATGACAATGGCTCCCTCGAGCAAGGCATTGTGACTTTCTACAAGTAATTCTCACTCTCCAGCGGATTGTGAGCTGATACGCATCTTCCTGGAAGATTAAAACTATGTGCCGGACTGGCACTCGAACCCAGGACCTTTGGTTTTCGCCGGAATGTTCTCTACCAACTGACCTACCCCAGCAGGACTCACGACTCGCCCTCACAGCTTGTTTCCAGAATGAATTCTACCTCCGAATCTGAATGTTCCTGGCAAATAGCTTGATTATGCCGACCATAGGACAGTATTATTGAAAATATCGTCAGCAGTAAAAGTAACACTGCAGCCTCTTCACTATCATGTCTTCTCATTTCAAAAATTGTGTGTACACTTCTGGAACAGTGTTCGATACACACAGGGTGAAACAGCTGAGACAGGCAAGGACGTAGGCATATAGACAGGCAAGGAGGTTCGGACACCCCCCCCCCCCAAACTCTTCCCTGCTCCTATCACCTAAATGAAATTATACACAAGCTATTTGCCATGTAGTGAAACTGAAAGATTTATTTTTCAGTAATACAACGAAAAAGGGTTATAAAAAGTCTAAACCATCTATACATCCATAGCACTCTACCAGCTATCGCCCATACCTATTTTAACCTAGACCGAGAGCTCAGTTATTTGTTAATTAAGTCAGTTCTTACCTGAATTTAATGTAAGTGCTACCGTTTATTCTTTCTGTGCTGTGAACAGTTGCGATAGTTTCTAATTATGGATAAGTTTGTAACAAGAAAGAAGAGGAAAACCGATTTTGATTCGTGTAAATTGAAAATATGTAGGGACTGCTATAATATCCTAAGTATCTGTCTACAGCAGTTTAATGTTAGCATTGGATTTGTTATTTGGAGGCTAGAAGAACTTTGTGGTTGCAATATTTCAGTATTTCACACGGCAAGGGAGTGGTAAATATCATTACAAAACACTAAATTAAAATCAATGCATAAAAATTCACTTGAATGTGTCTATGTGGCCCCAAAACCGCGTTGATCAACAAAACTATCGGCTGAAAGGCTATAGCTGCATTTTTTTTTAATTTGCTCGATATTCTATCATTAACAGGCCAAATGCCAAAAAATCGCCCGGTCTGGTCCCCTGGGTGGTATTCGTTTATAAAAGCCAGTACCGATAGGGAAGCCAACGGCCTTGCTGCAGTGCTCGCCTGTTCCCGTCAGATTACCGAAGTTAAGCGCTGTCGGGCGTGGCTAGGACTTGGATAGGTGAACACCCGGTCTGCTGAGCGCTGTTGACAAGCGGCGTGCTCTCAGCCCTTGTTGTGAGGCAAACTGAGGAGCTCCTTGACTAGGGAGTAACGGCTCCGGTCACGAAAACTGACAACGGCCGGGATAGCGGAGTGCTGACCACATTCCCCTCCGTATCCTCATCCAGTGACACCAGTGGCCTGAGGATGACACGACAGTCGGTCGGTACTGTTGGGACTTCAACGCCTGTTCGGACAGCGGTCCGTTTCGTTTAGTTTAGTTCCGATACGAAAGGGAACGATGGGGAGGGGTTTGTGGAGGGCGGAAGGAGTATTTGCTGACAGCACATTATACAGTTCGGTTGGTTGGTTGGTTTGAGGAAGGAGACCAGACAGCGTGGTCAACGGTCTCATCGGATTAGGGAAGGATTGGGAAGGAAGTCGGCCGTGCCCTTTCAGAGGAACCATCCCGGCATTTGCCTGGAGCGATTTAGGGAAATCACGGAAAACCTAAATCAGGATGGCCGGACGCGGGATTGAACCGTCGTCCTCCCGAATGCGAGTCCAGTGTCTAACCACTGCGCCACCCCGCTCGGTTATACAGTTCGTTCGTTTGTAAAAGGTATTTTCAGCGGACTGCTTGAATTCGTCCCAGCCGACTGCGCCCTGCATCCCTCTCTCGTCCAAAATCTATTTACGCTCTTGTAGTACTATAATAACTGAAGCCAGCAGTTCCATGCACAATTAAATCTTAAAATATGGGTGCACTAATGCACTATCAAATAATTAAATATACACGATTAAAGGAAAAAAACATACACTTTCAGAATTCAGACTTTTGTTGTCATTCATTTTATTTTAAAACAGTGTACAACAAACAGTTTTTTCCAAATTCTCCACCGACTCTGGTATCTCTGCGTACAGAGCCGCTAAAGTAGCAGCCTCTGGATTTGGGAGGCTATGTGGATTGAGTCCATCTGGTGGCAACCTTTAAAATGGTTTTCTGTGGTTTCTGATGCCGGGGTTTGTCCCTCTCTGTGGGCCTGAGCCAATTCTTTCCGAATACCTTTCTTTCCTGACAGATTACAGTTCCCTTAAAGATGCAGCTCCTCTACTTAAATGAAAAAGAGCTTTATCGAAGGTGAGCCGAGCACCTCTTCAGAGGCTAAGCTATATGATAAGCTAGATGATAAATAAATAATAACACGAATTCTCCCGATTTAGACTCATACATTCGTCTGATGGGACGTTCTTCAATACAGAAAATGATCTTTCTTACAATGCAAGAAGTGGCAGATGCATACTTAAATGAGGAAATGGGAGTGTGTAAGGTTGAACAATTCCGGATCCTATGCATTTTCGCACCAAAAATTGTTCTAGCTTCTCCGTCGAATCATCTCTTTACACAAAACCCCTGTCTCTAGTGATCATAGTGTCCCAAAAAGTCTGCACTCGTTCATTCTTGATCACTTCCTCAGCTCAAATCCAGACTGAAAGAGGAAGCATGTAAAATGACGTGCAGGTCGAAGATAAACTAGGGCATGAGTACTTCTCAGTGGTTTCCCAAAATACAGCCCTCCTAATCAAATCAGGTGACAAAAGTCAAAGGACATCTCCTAACATCCTGTCTGACCTTTTCCCGCCGTAGTACAGCAACTTGACGTGGTATGGACTCAACAAGTCGTTGGAAATTCACTGCAGAAGTACTGACTGATGCTGCCTCTACAGCTGTCCATAACTGCGAAAGTGTTGTTGGTCCAGGATTTTGTATGGCCTCTAAATTATGTTCCGAAAATGTTCGATGGGATTCATGCTGGGCGATCTTGTTGGCCAAGCCATTCGCTAGAAAGTTCTTCAAACCAATTGAACAATTGCGGCCCAGTGTCAGGGCCTATTGTCATCCATAAAAATTCCATCGTTGTTTGGGAACATGAAGTCCATGAATGGCTGCAAATAGTCTCAGAATATCAGAGGTTGAAAATATGACCGGTTTCGGGATCTCATAAGCTCATCTTCAGGTGTCGAACTTGGTGCTGTCGCCATCCAAGGCCTAGGTGGACGTTTACTAGGCGCTGTGTGCTATCTGTGAGCACAGAACGGGGAGCCACAGCACCAAGTTCGACCCCTGAACATGACATTATGAGAGCCCGAAACCGGTCGTGTGATAGTAAAAGAACTTTACAACTGAAGCAGTACTTTCAACTTCTGGTATAATGCTCCGTTGCGGATGTTCCCACAACAGGATTGTTTGTAGTCTCAGAATAGCAAAACTTAACCATTTACAGTCAATGATAGTCAGCTGGACCAGAGGACCCAGCCCATTCCATATCAACACATCGCACACCTACCACCATCTTGCACAGCGCGTAGCTGACAAGTTGGGTCCATGGCTTCGTGCGGTCTGCGTCATACTCGTACGCTACCATCAGTTCTTACCAACTGAAATCTGGACTCATGTGATCAGGTCGTCTAAGGCCCAGCCGACATGAGCACAAGTCCAGAAAACACGCTTCACAAGATGTCGTTGTGTTACCAAAGGCATTCCCGTCGATCGTCTGCTGCCACAGGCCATTAAAGCCAATTTTCGTCGCACTATCCTAACAAATGTGTTCGTCGTACGTTCCACATTAATTTGTACGGTACCTTCACGCAGTGTTGCTTGTCTGTTAGCACTGACAACTCACCTCAAACGTTGCTACTCTCGTCGTTAAGTGAAGGCCGTCGGCCACCGCGTCGTCCATGGTGACCTGGTAATACCTAAAATGTAGTATTGTCGGCTAACTCTTGACTCTATTGATCTCTGAATACTGAATTCCCAAACGATTTCCGAAATGGAATGTCCCTTGCGTCTAGCTCCAATTACTATTCACGTTCAAAGTCTGTTAATTGCCCTCGTGCGGCCATGACAGTTCGCCCAATGCACTGCCCTTTTATACCTGGTGTACGTGATACTACCGCCATCGTCGTGCGGTAGCGTTCTCGCTTCCCACGCCCGGGTTCCCGGGTTCGATTCCCGGCGGGGTCAGGGATTTTCTCTGCCTCGTGATGGCTGGGTGTTGTGTGCTGTCCTTAGTTTAGTTAGGTTTAAGTAGTTCTAAGTTCTAGGGGACTTTTGACCACAGCAGTTGAGTCCCATAGTGCTCAGAGCCATTTGAACCATTTGAACTACCGCCATCTGTATTTGCGCATATCGCTATCACGTGACGTTGTCACCTCAGTGTATCTATGTTTGGTGAAAACTTCGAAATCACCACCGAGAAAAATGGTTTATCGATCGTTGTGAAAAAGGTCATCCTTTACAAATGGGACACCCTTTGACCAAAACCTGGCTGCGTCCTTGAGAAAGGCAATCCCAATACACCCATAATGAATAAATATATGAAGATGCGGTTATCTCCAACTTATAGCAGACAATATGGCGGATTTCCTGACGTGCGCAACTTGTTTTTATCGTTTAAATTCACCGAATAACGACACCGGCTTTGTTCCTTTCTAACGGAACTGCGGCATTTGAAAGAAGCTTCTAAGAGGGCTTCAATGACATAACATATATGGGGTTTGATAAAATTGTATCACGATAACAACGCCGCAGACCACTATCCCTCTGGCAGCAGAAAAGGTTACACATACATTATATGATCAGAAGTATCCGGACACCCCCAAAACATACGTTTTTGATATGAGGTGCATTGTGTTGCCACCTACCGCCAGGTACTGCATATCAGCGACCTCAGTACTCATTAGACATCGTGAGAGAGCAGAATGAGGCGCTCCGGGGAACTCACGGACTTCAGGTGATTGGGTGTCACTTGTGCCATACGTCTGCACCTGAGATTTCCATACTCCTAAACATCCCAAGGTCCGCTGTTTCCGATGTGATAGTGAAGCGGACACGTGAAGGGACACGTACAGCACAAAATCGTATAGGCCGACCTCGTCTCTTGACTGACAGAGACCGCCGACAGTTGAATAGGGTCGTAATGTGTAATAGGCAGACATCTATCCAGACCATCACACAGGAATTCCAAACTGCATCAGCATCCACTGAAAGTACTATGACAGTAAGGTGGGAGGTGAGAAAACTTGACTCCATGGTCGAGCGGATGCTCATAAGCCACACATCACGCCGGTAAATGCCAAAAGACGCCTCGCTTGGTGCAAGGAGCGCAATCATTGGACGATTGAACAGTGGAAAAACATGAAGAATCGCGGTACACAGTGTGGCGATCCGATGGCAGGGTGTGGGTATGGTGAATTCCCGATGAACGTCATCTGCTAGCGTGTGTAGAGCCAACAGTAAAATTCGGAGGCAGTGGTATTAAGGTGTGGTCGTGTTTTTCATGGAGGGGGCTTGCACCCCTTATTTTTTGCATAGCACTATCACAGTACAGGCATACATTGATGTTCTAAGCATCTTCTTGCTTCCCACTGTTGAAGAGCAGTTCGGGGATGGCGACTGCATCTTTGAACACGATCGGGCACCTGTTCATAATGCACGGCCTGTGGCGGAGTGGTTACACACAGTAACATCCCTGTAGTGGACTGGCCTGCACAGAGTCCTGATCTGAATCCTATAGATGTTTGGGATGTTTTGGAACGCTGACTTCGTGCCAGGCCTCACCGACCGACACCGATACCTCTCCTCAGTGCAGCACTCCATGAAGAATGGGCTGCCATTCCCCAAGAAACCTTCCAGCACCTGAATGAACGTATGCCTGCTAGAGTGGAAGCTGTCATCAAGGCTAAGGGTGGGCCCACTCTATACTGAATTCCAGCATTACCCAAGGAGGGCGCCACGAACTTTTAAGTCATTTCCAGCCAGGTGACCGGATACTTTTGATCACATAGTGTACGTATGCTGTGTTAAACAAAAAGCAAGCGAACACGTAACTCAGGAACGGTTCTTGTACTTAGCGGTGCGCTTGAAGTTCAAGAGACTGTGTTCTGCTCTTGTAGCAGTCAGATGACTTGCTCGTAAAACTGTTGAGAGATTCACAAAGCATCCGATAGTCGAAAAAGTGAATATCGCTTACGGTGAATGCCTGGAAACTATTATAGCAGCTTTGCGATTTGTAAGCTGAAGAGTGTCCAGAGCGTGACAAGCGCTCACGATCTGTCTTTGCAAACATTATAAGAAGAACGTTTCAGAAACTGAAAGTGTGGAGAATAAAATACGCCAAGAAAAAGAAGAGCAACTGATGAGAGAAATTAAACCAATATTTTAGCAGCAGTATCACACAACGCAAATGTCACTAAGAGCATCTCTAAAGTACGACAGGGTTCAACCAAACGAGTGTTCTGCGAACACCACACTAGATAGCATTTCGTCTTCTTCACATATCGCTGCATCTGCAGCTTGATGGACGTGACTTCCAGAATTGGTTACTGTTCTTCGAACGTAATCTACGAACAGAGCACAGTAATGCGGTATATCTAAGCAAAACTTTGTTTAATCGTCGCACTATACACTGATCATCAGCCGAAAATTCACAATGAGTACAGAGAAGTGGGTAAAAACATCGATCTTGTTCCATCAACGTTTTGTGCATGTTTCTCAAGATCTGTATCATGTTAAAATTCAACGTGCGCTATTGTTTCTCCAGAGTCACTTTATAGAATGTAATAATGCCAAAAGTGAACATTTTGAGCACTCGGTATGACAGCCATGATAATACATGTGGTATAACAGAGTAAGCGTTTGTGGAACCTTATCTGCTGACGACGGGACACTGGTTTGCGGCGCTGTTATTTTGATATTATTTAATCAAATCGCACACACGTTATGTCGTTGAAGTTCTCTTAGAAGCCAGTTTCAACTGGCACACAAAATATATATAGTTCCTTTAGAAAAAAAACAGTCAGTGTCGTAATTCGGCTATTATAAATGATAAAAATTACTTGCGAATATCACTAAATTTGCCATATTGTCCGTATAACTTGGCGAAAACGGCAACCTTGATATATGATTCATTCTGGATACATCTGGGATGACCCGTGTTATTTGTTACACATTAGTCTGTCGCACAACCAACGCTCTAGTTCATCCGGAAGACTTACAATGGGGTTGAGCAACGCCGTTCGGAAAATACATCCAATTTTATTGACACCACGACGCAGTTGCCCTTGCTTTGTAGATTCGTGCGTTGACGTGTTAAAATAAATAAAATCTTATTCGGAATGTTGCAGCAATACCGGTAGCTACTACGACGCGTATTTTTATCGTAAGTAAGTGCATTCCTTTTCATATGTACCAAAACTAATGGTCCAAGACCGAACTTGCCAACATAGCCTCAGACTTCCCTTCCCTTCTGTGACCCCTCCATCACTCTCCTCACAGTTTCATCTCCCACAGTTAACCATTCACCTATTATATTTTTTCGTGTGCACTACTCTGCAAACGACTGTGAAGGATGAGGCAGTGGGTACTTTATTTTGTACTACGTGTTGCGGTTCCATTCGTGTAAGGAGCGGCGTAAAAGAAAGACTGCTTACTGCACAATCCTCTATATGCGCTGTAGTTACTCTAATATCGTCTTCCCGATCTCTGTGGGCAGTAGTGCGCTCCTGAACTCCTCACTCAATACTGGCTCTTGAAAGTAGGCTTTCTCAGGATAGGTGGTTTCTTGCTTCAGGCGTCTGCCAATGCAGCGCAATTTCCCTGCAACAGTACGAGCGAATGTCTTAATGGTCCCTTCTCCACCCTTGTCCAGAAGGGAGTACGCTCCAGCTTCAATGACCTCGAAGTCTACGGAGCGTCACGCTTTTCCTTCCTTTCTGCTCCCTCTTTCCAAAATTGGATTTCAGAGGGCAGCGTCATACAGGTCAACAGAAACATCAAAAGCAAGTGGTACATTAGCATGTCAAATGTTATGTAGTATGAAGCCAAAAGTATCATATGAATATAAACAGCGTAGTAAAATGTCTGTAAACAATAACGTTTTTCTTGATCTTGGGTCTTAAACTTGGAAACATCTACGTGTGGATTCTTATTAAGCTGCATCCAAATATAAGCTAGACAAATATTCTTACGTATAAGGTACGGAAAATAAATTACGCAGTTACTGTTTCCTTGTACCTTTCTCAGTATCTACTATCTCCAGCCGATATAATTTCACTGCCCAGCTTAACAGCTGATAAGGAAACGGTCGTATCGTTTTCAAGGCAATCTCCGGTAAATTCCAAGCGGTCGCGTAATGTTTAGCTTGCACATAAGATAAAAGTAGATAAAGATCCTCGTATTAATTCTCTAGAGCTCTCTATTTTCCTCTTTGGCCAAAAGTATCTGCAACTTACAGAGATATCTAAAAAGGAAATATTTAAGTCTGCTAAAAAGTGCAGGCAATGACTTGAGACGAAGGATTCCGTTTGCCTGCAGGGGACAGTGGAGACAATCCTGCCATCCTGGTGTGATAAATATTTATACGGGATAAAGTGGAACAGTCGTTGGCGACTGCAACCCTCATATCAACAACAAAGTGAGCTCCTGGAAGATTACAACTACTGGAATATTCAGAGTTCAGTAAGACGGGCAACCAGTCCACGCTCTTGAATTCTTTTAGTAACTTAAATGAACATTTATGGCCATGCTTCCACATTGCCTCAAAATTCCTACATGTTTCATTTCCAGCGACGAGTCAGTTCGAAATCGGACCTTGATGCTGTTAAGAAACTCATAACTGTGACTGCACCTACATCTTCATCTATATGGATACTCTGCAAATCACACATAAGTGCCTGGCAGAGGGTTCATCGAATTACCTTCACAATAATTCTATATTATTCCACCCTCCAACAGCGCGGAAGATATATCTTTCCGCGCAAGCTATGATTTCCCTTATTGTTATGATCGTTTCTCCTTATGTAGGTCGGCTACAACAAAATATTTTCGCATTTGGAGGAAAAAGTTGGTGATTGATGTTTCGTAAGAATATTCCGCCGCAACGAAAAACACCTTTGTTTCAGTGATGTCCATGTCCGTGAGACTCTCTATTTCGCATACAATTTTGAACTTTCTTGATGTACTCCGCTAATCCTTGGGGAACGCCAGATATCACTTTTGTTTTATTCGATGACTTTTCATCAGTTACTATGAACTGTGACCTCTCTGACAGGAAATCACACATAACTGAGACGATATACCACAAGCACGCGGTTTCACTACAGGCCACTTGTGTGGTACAGTGTCAAAAGCCTTTTGAAAATCTCGAAATACGGACTCAATTTGAAATCCCTTGTCATTAGCACTCAACACTTCGTGTGTGTAAAAGCTAACACGTTTCACAAGAACGATATTTTCTAAATCCGTGTTAAATGTATGTCAATAGACCGTTCTCGTAGAGGTAATGTTCCAAAATCGACGTTAATGATATGGGCGTGTAATTTAGTGAATTACCTCTCTTTAATATTAGTGTGACTTATGTAACTTTCCAGTCTTTGGCTACGGACAGAACGTCGAGCGAGCTGTTGTTACGATTGTTAAGTATGGAGCTATTTCATAATCATACTCTAAAAGGAACGTAATTGGTACACAGTCTGGATCAGAAGATTTGCTTTTATTAAGTGATTTAAGTTGCTCCACTACTCTGAGCACATCTTCTTCTAAGTTACTCATGTTGCCAGGTGCTTTTTATTTGAATTCTGGAATACTTCGTCTTCTTTGGGTAAAGAATTTCGAAAGGCTGTGTCTAGTAACTCTGCTTGCGCAGCAGTGTCATCGATAGTATTTCCGTTTCTATCGCGCAGAGAAGGCATTGACCGTTTTCAGCTAGCATACTTTGCACACGACCAGAATCTCTTTAGATTTTCTGCCAGGTTCAAAGATATAGTTTCGTTGTGCGATCTATTATAAGCATCTCGCATTGGTGTCTGCGCTAAATTTCGAGCTTCTGATTGCCAGTCTTGGTGATTTTGCGATCGCTTAAACTTGGCTTGCTTTTTGGTTGTTTCTGCAACGGTGTTCTGACCTCCATCGTTTGTTAATTTACTTGGTACAGATCTCTCAATTGCTGTCGATACTGTTTCTTTGAATTCAAGCCGTATCTGGTCTACACTTACATTTTTAATTTGGAAGAAATGGAGATTGTTTCTCAGGAAGGCGTCAGGTGAATTTTTATCTGCGTTTCTGATTAGGTATATTTTTTGTTTATTTTTGGAAGATTTGGAGGTTACAATATTCAGTCTCGCCACGACAACGCTGTGTTCACTGATCCCCGAATCCGTTTTGATAATCGTTGTTAGCTCAGGATTATGTGAACCTGATAACTGCTAGTGCACATACGATAAAAACGACGTCTCAGCTGAATTCTGTATAAGCAATTAGTTTTCGAGTTCAAAAAAATGGCTCTAATCACTATGGGACTTAACATCTGAGGTCAACAGTCCCCTGGACTTAGAACTACTTAAACCTAACTAACCTAAGGACGTCACACACATCCATGCCCGAGGCACGATTCGAACCTGCGACCGTAGCAGCTGCGTGGTTCTGGACTGAAGCGCCTAGAACCGCTCGGTCATAGCGGAGTATTGGAGATCAGTAACGAAGGATTAGACAGTACGAAGTTGAAACTAGGAAACTTGACTACCACGTATGTATGCTCTGATTTCTCTGTTGGTCAGAGTGTTACCGTGTAAGGTAAACATCTGCGTTGGAAACCCAATCCGTATCACAATTTCAGTCTCCGAGATTTTCACTTGAGGTATCGTTTATAACCATGTAATATGTCTCGCTTACACAAACTCTCCACTGTTTCCCCGTAGGTATTGTCAAATAATTGATTTTCCAAAGCAGCTGATCGTGCGTAGAATCTGAATATCTCTAGAACGAACATAAAAATTATGGCGTTCAAGGAGGGCGAGCTAGGCCGGGATAGGGCGGTCAACATTCAAACAAAAGAAAACAGATCGATACGTAATCTTGCGTTACCTACACGTGTAACGTTGAAATCAAAATTCCAGCATCTGGATGACTCATGAGCAGTCTCAGAAAGTGCAAGCAGAGATAACGCTCAGACCCTCTAATGTAGGAGCAGTTCTTTTACTGCTGTATGATTAAGAAAGCTGAACACTCACGAAAAAACAAGACTGGAAGAACACAGTGGGTGGGGATTAAAGTCATATGGAGTTGGTAGGATGTTCACTATTGCATAGCCAGAGGAAAATACTAAAAGGTTACTTTAAATAGAGCTCAGGGGAAGCGATGTCGCGGTAAGAGTTTAACACTCTGCGGGAATAATTCAGCTCAGTCACAGTACCAAACGCTGCTGAGTTGCAATTCGATCGGAGAATCAATGGTTGTATCAAGACACTCATGGACAAAAGAAACAAGAAATCTTTTAACCATCAATCTCCATGAAGATAGCTATACGGAAGCAATGGCCATCTGCCGTTTGAGACATTCTAATATACGTATTCGGAGACCTGATTCAGCAGCCAGTCGACGCCGCCTGGAGTATTTTGCAGCTGAGTTTGTCAAACTTTTCTGTACAGTTGTAGGTGGCCTGTTACGCACGTACCGTCTTTAGATAATTGCCTCTTGCTTCTTTCTACGTGACTTGTCGATATCATTGTACAAAAATATCACAGGAAGGATAAACATTATTAATAATATTGTTATTACTATTATTAATATGCGTACGAAGATTTATTCCAGAAACTGTTTTATTGTACAGTCCATCATAAAATGTTCGAATACAGGGCAACTGGTTGATTTCAGCAGCATGTATTCAAAACCGTTTCGATAACCAGAAAAACAGAATTTTAAGGGCAAACGATCGGAATTTGGACGGAAAGACATTATAAACTACAGATCAATTGTTATGTGGGGCAACCACAGCTGTAGTAACCCATTTCAACTAATAAAACCGCAACAGGTGCCAAATATTGATTTATTAATCATTCAGCCACTACTGGTTTCTTGAACATGAAGTCTCATCTTCAGGTGAAAAACTAATCACAAAGTAAGTTCACCTGTTTCTCACAATATTGTAACTTTATGGTCACGAATGTAGTTGTGACAAGACGATTAATAAATTGAGCTCTGGCAGATGTTGCGGTTTTGTTAGCTGAAGTACATTAGGAACTATCTCTAAATACAGGGCTTTTTTTTTACATATAATCTGGTGAGGAAATAATTCACTGGCTGTCCTAACAGGCGAGTGTCTAAAATTGGAGATCGACGTAATTAATAAATGTGCTATTAGATTTATACCCGAATGCCGATGTTGCGATTGTAGTGATCAATATACAGAATCCACTGCAATAAATAAAGTTCATTTTCGTAAAACGCTGATGTCAAAACTGAAAAAACGAAAACGTGAAACAGGCTATGACAGAGTTATAACTCTCCCATCGTACATTTGGAGTAAGGCCTTTTTTCTCTTCTTCTAACTGATTTGATGCAACCTTGTAATGTAAAAATATAAAAACCATGTAATCTTATTCTTAATGACACAATAGTAGCGTCTGAAACAACTTTTCTGAAAATGACTAACAAGAATGTTCTTAATAGTGTAATATCTTAAGTTAGCCCGACACAGACCAGTAATTAATAAACTAGCTCAGTTCTCAGGGTAGTTACGTAATCGTCGATAATTAATTGTCCTTTCCTTCTTTACCCAACACCACAGATATTATTCCAGGATGGTGAGAAGTCGTGTGCTTATTGCACCAGAGATGTAAACTACTGCAATACGTAACTTAATGCGTGGTTTCGTCTCGATTCCCCAATATAAGATAACAAGAGTAGCATCTACAAATGAAATCCTATAATGGAACTGGAATCCTGTGACCAGACCTTTTCTGCCAGGGATGTTATCTCATTGTATAAAGAAAAGCTGTAAGTAAAAATTGTTAAATTATTATCAGCGGCCGCCGGGCTCGAAGGATCTGCAAGAAAGTTAATTGTCCTAACCTACGGCATGTCTCGCAGATGAGCTAAAAGAAAAATGTTAAAGATTTTCTGAGATGGCGCCTAACATTGAAAATTCTTTGTTAAGGCCCATATCTACTTAGGACAATCCAGGTATCAGATTACAAATTGATTGACCGCATACACAAATTCTTTTGACAAAATAATCATTACATTTTTCTAGTTTTAAGTACAACTTACATTATTAGCTGGTACAGCAAGATGAGCTTTACACAAGAACGTCCTCTTAGGTCCGAATCCAAGCAGATAAGGTAAGCGAATGACGAAGGAAAGATAGTTCATGCATAGAAGCGCAAGAGTCCATGGAATAACATGTCCATTGTACTTCTGTCTCTTTTTCCTTGGCGTAACTTGTCGGTTCTTTATAAAATTTATCGTATTATTTAGTTTTCATTTTTTTAAACCCAAGACCACCCAGGAGAAACAGTACGAGTACAACCTGCCACGACTTCATTTCCCGTGCGAACCTCTTCATCTCAGAGTATCACGTCGACCCGAAGTTCTCAATAATTATTTGGATATATTTCAATCAGAGTAAAGAATGCTCCTATCTTATTACACAAAAGAGGCGAATATGTTCTGGACAGAACTAGGGATGAAACAGAAGGGAAGTAGCTTTTCGACTTATCTGACAGCTTCAAAGACATTTACATCAAAACATACTGACATCCCACTTTTCTACTTGTTAGTATTAGTACCTATGTCATGTAACATAATGCATCGTCTCATGTAAAGTAACAAGACACGCAGTGTCACGTTGTATATAATGACACATGCCATAATGTCATCCAATATGGCATTTGTTATGTCTTGCAATATGACATAAGTGTCATTAAAGTTTAGTTGATTGGTGACTCCATGGATTGTTCTATGCACCACGATCAGATAATGGATATGCTTGGAAGGAGAAACAGCATTGGTCGTATTTTTTTGTTTTATTATCCGCAAAATCGATTTTCGGTCACTTAGTGACCATCCTCAGTGCTGTAATATACAATTTAAATTGGTAGGCACTGGTATAAATAAGCTTAGAGCGATCACATAAACTGAGACCAATGCTGTTTCTCCTTCCAAGTATATATTAGAGTTTAGGATACATGCATCCACACTCTGGTATACTTCTTACTACAGGTGCACCCCCACTCTTGAATACTTTCTACTGCAGATGCGTCCCACTTTCTAGAAGCGCATAAATTTGTCTGTTTGTTCTTACACCTCCTACCGTACATGGGATGGGTCTGAGAGAACTCATTGAGCTGTGGAAGTAGGGTTAAATAGAAAAACAGCGCGAATATGTCTAGATGTTTTGATTTAAAGATCTTTGAAGCTGCTAGAAAAGTCGGAAAGACCGTTTTCTTCTTTTACATCACTAACGTTTTTTGTGCTACGATAGGAACATGTTTCATTCTGTTTCCCAACTTTCACTCTACCATAATTTTGACTTTAGACCGCCAAAACTTGGCAACGGATACAGATTCTTGTTGGCACGGGCGACGACTGATCCGGTAAAGGTTTTTTTGTCTTTCTAACCACGATGCTTATATCGTGACAATGGATAAAGCTTTCACAAAACACAGGATGACCAATAATCACATGTATTTGTCTACCTTCTTACAAAATTTGAACCTATTCGCACAATCTTAAAACATAGAATTGGCGCACGAAAAAAGACTCACAAAAAACTTGTTTTTTGCGTTTAAAATCAGGTTTAGCTAAATTTTTGAAAGCGAGTTTTCACTTTTATCGTAAGAATACTTTTTTATTCACTTTAAACCGTTTCCACGCATTCGTTTCACGTACGAACGAATTTTACGTGCTACATTTAACTCGACTTTAAACCATCGTATCTCCATAACGGATGAAGATTATTAGATAAAAAAAATTCATTTTGACTTTATGCATTTATCTACCTTTGCACGAAGTTTGAACCGATTCGTATAAGTTTAAAGTATGGAAGTGGTGCGCGTCAAAAATCTTCCAGAAAAAGGTTAAAACATCGTATGTCAACAACAGATAAAAATTATTTGATAAAAAAAACTGACCGATTCCTACAAGTTTGAAGTGTAGAAGTGGCGCGCTTGAAGTGTAGAAGTGGCGCGAAACTTTTCATTTCTTTTTTTCAAGAACAATTGAAATGAAGAATTTTTTTTTTTTTCATACGGTTAAAAGTTATCTTAGACCAAGGCTCGACACACCGATTGACCGAATTTGAACCATCAGTCTCGCTAGTCCGAGTTATTTAAGGGTGAGTGTTTCTGTGCGTGAAGTCCGAATGTTGTTCACGCAAATAGTACTCTTAGCTGACCATTAATTTCAGCCCAATTAAAATCTATTGCAAAAGGAATTAATCGATTCGCACAATCTGCCTGGACGCCAGTTCCGGTTCAACGTTCAAACCTTTCTTAATGTACTGTAACATAGCAGCAGTAACACAGGTGTTCGAATGGCTTTACAAATGGCTTATGGTCCGGGCTAAACCAAGACTTTATCACCCCATGTTCATAGGTCAAATAGGAACTGCACACCAATCCCCTACCTTTTCCAAATCGCGATGTAACGCGCTGTAACGTTTTCTGTCTTTCCGCATAGTTCCTACAGCTCCCTCTACACCCATGGAAGTTGGTCCCTGCTGTCTTAACATATGTTCATTCATCCTGTATGTTTTCATGTCAGTGTTTTCAATGTATTCCTTTACTCATCAAAAAATCTTGAAATGTGTGTGAATTCCTAAGGGACCAAACTGCTGAAATCATAGGTGCCTAGACCTACTCACTACTTAAACTAACTTACGTTAAGAACAACACACACACCCATACCCGAGGGAGGACTCTAACCTCCGGCGGGAGGGGCCGAGCAATCCGTGACATGGTGCCCCAGACCGCGTGGCCACTATACGCGCCCCTTTCCTCATCCATTCTGAGGAAAATCTCTTCATTTCTTATCAGCCACCCAATCTTCAACGTCGTTCTGTAGCACTTCATCTGAAACGTTTCGTTTCGCTTGTCTTGTGGTTTTCCCTCTGCGTATTATTCACGTAAGTCTTGCTTCAATTGCAAACAAAACGACCGAACTGCCTCTCTGATGTCTTAAGCTTTCCGAAAGTCAAACTGATCGTCGTCTAACAGACCCTAAATTTTCTTCTTCATTCGTCCGCAGCGCGTGGTCTATCGGTCGCGTAGTGGCGTCACCGGCAGGCAAGGGGAACTCTACTGTCGTACTGTTGAAGACCGACTATGACCAGAAGATCAGTCAGCTTTTAGAGGACCCTGCTTACAGTCTACTAGAGAACGACCCCACCGATAGAGAGGACAGGAAAACCAGATCTCTGCTCTAGGAAACAGGATGGCCTGAGAAGGTTGTCAAGCAACTGAAAGCTAAGGCACCAGTACCACCTAGATTATATTGATTGCCCAGGTCCATAAAGAAGGTATACCGTTGCGTCCTATCATAATCAATATTGGTGCAGCCACCTATCCTACAGCCAGCCAGCTTAAGAAGATGTTAGCACCGTACGTGGGAAAGTGCGTCCACCACATCCGCAATTCATCAGACTTCGTGGAACGTCTCAAAAACCTACGAGCTTCGATGTTGTGTCTTCACTAGGTTACCGCTTCAGGACACACTCGATTTAATCAGTGAAAAATTTGGTGGAGTTGTGTTGGAACTTTTCAAGCATATCTTAACATCCACCTATTTCCTATGTGGAGGCCAATTTTATAAACAGACTGAAAGAATGGCGATGGTTAGCCCCTTATCTCTCTTAGTGGCAAATCTGTTTATGGAGAGATTCGAGGATGAGGCAATTACGACCGCTGCCTACAAGCCGACCTGTTTCTTTGGGTACGTTGATGACACGTTTGTCATCTGGCCACATAGTCGGGAAAAACTGCAATGTCCTGGTGAAAAGGAAGACGACGGCACATTAGGTCACAGTGTGTATAGAAAACCTATACACACCAACTTATACCTACAGGCTGACAGCTGCAATCAGCACAGAAGAATGTGGTGCTGAGAACACTTGTTCACCGAGCCAAAACACTGTCCGACTCAGCTTGGCAGGAGAGTTACTCAAGGTACCCTCCGCCACACACCGTCAGGTAGCTTGCAGAGTATGGATGTAGATGTAAATGTAGTACACGTACAGCAAGTGTTCGCAGACAGCTCATACTCAACAAGGGACATCCGCAAGGCGCTACATCCCTCCAGATGACCTGATACTGAGGGAGAAGAACAAACAGAAGAGACCAGGAGGGTAGCCTTTCTACCGTATGCAGGACCTGTATCTGCTAAGATCAACAGAATACTGAAAAAACACAACATCAAGATTGTGTTCTGCCCACCAAACAAGATCAGGGCGCTTCTTGGAACGGTTAAGGATGATCTGGTATTGAGATAACATGGTATCTACCATATACCATGTGAATGCGGTATGCCTTACATTGACCAGACCACCAGCACCGTTGACATAAGATGTAAAGAGCACCAAAGGCATACCAGGCTATGACAAGCCACTAAATCGGCAATAGCAGACCATTGCTTGGAACTTGAGCGCACCATGAATTATAATAAAACCAGGTTCTTATCTCAGACCCCCCAAATTTTGGGATAGCGTCATCACTGAATCGATTGAAATCAAGATGACAGAGAATTTGATAGACCGGGAAGCTGGATACCAGCTCAGCACGGCGTGGAAGCCGGCTTTGGACCTATTACAAAAACAACGGAAGAAAACACAAGATCTGGAGAATGGCAGGGGCTCTGGAGAAAGTCTGAACGGTCACGAACAGCAAACTCAGCCTGTCGACAGTGCGATGAACGCGCCTGGCGGGCGCGGACCTAGTAGGGAAGGCCATGAAACGGCCGCCACCGGGGAAAACAGCGGAAGAGCGCGGACGGAAGACGGAACACCTGGCGACCAACCGACACGGTCGCCTTGGAGAATGTCGGGACGGTCACCAACATCGCCTGGCGGGCGCGGGCCTAGTACGGTACGCTATGAAACGGCCGCCACCGGGGAAAACACCGGAAGCGGGCGCGGACGGAAGATGGAACATCTAGCGACCAACCGACATGGTTGCAGCGGGAACGGACGGCGTAGGGAACGCCAGACACCTTCCAGACATAAATACGGGCCACGGTCAGACCGTCGTTGAGTCACAGGAGGCACCTGATGAAGACGCCGAGTTACGACGTCGAAATATTGTGTTAGAAAAACGCAGACCACCGGCAGTACACCCGATTCAGCGAGATGTCAAGACAATTTGAGTTTTACACTTTTACCGTGCCCATTAGAAACTGTGTCATTCAATGACTCTGTAAAGTTATGCGTAGATTGCTGCAATCACACACAATATAACGCATGGCACAGCACTTTACAGCAGAACAAGGTACAGCATGCAGAAACTGAGTTTCTTAAATCAGTAGATCTGAAATCACACAATGTCGTCATTCGATATAACTAACCCAGTGGAATATGATGAGCGTATTATACACTAGGAACAGTTCTTGCAGAAACTTAATGCATCAACCACATTTAACAACAACAATGAAATTAGGATTGTCATCCAACAACAACACGCTTTAACCCTCCTACACAGGAGTTTCATGTACACTCCTGGAAATTGAAATAAGAACACCGTGAATTCATTGTCCCAGGAAGGGGAAACTTTATTGACACATTCCTGGGGTCAGATACATCACATGATCACACTGACAGAACCACAGGCACATAGACACAGGCAACAGAGCATGCACAATGTCGGCACTAGTACAGTGTATATCCACCTTTCGCAGCAATGCAGGCTGCTATTCTCCCATGGAGACGATCGTAGAGATGCTGGATGTAGTCCTGTGGAACGGCTTGCCATGCCATTTCCACCTGGCGCCTCAGTTGGACCAGCGTTCGTGCTGGACGTGCAGACCGCGTGAGACGACGCTTCATCCAGTCCCAAATATGCTCAATGGGGGACAGGCCAGGGTAGTTGCCTTACACCTTCTAGAGCACGTTGGGTGGCACGGGATACATGCGGACGTGCATTATCCTGTTGGAACAGCAAGTTCCCTTGCCGGTCTAGGAATGGTAGAACGATGGGTTCGATGACGGTTTGGATGTACCGTGCACTATTCAGTGTCCCCTCGACGATAACCAGTGGTGTACGGCCAGTGTAGGAGATCGCTCCCCACACCATGATGCCGGGTGTTGGCCCTGTGTGCCTCGGTCGTATGCAGTCCTGATTGTGGCGCTCACCTGCACGGCGCCAAACACGCATACGACCATCATTGGCACCAAGGCAGAAGCGACTCTCATCGCTGAAGACGACACGTCTCCATTCGTCCCTCCATTCACGCCTGTCGCGACACCACTGGAGGCGGGCTGCACGATGTTGGGGCGTGAGCGGAAGACGGCCTAACGGTGTGCGGGACCGTAGCCCAGCGTCATGGAGACGGTTGCGAATGGTCCTCGCCGATACCCCAGGAGCAACAGTGTCCCTAATTTGCTGGAAAGTGGCGGTGCGGTCCCCTACGGCACTGCGTAGGATCCTACGGTCTTGGCGTGCATCCGTGCGTCGCTGCGGTCCGGTCCCAGGTCGACGGGCACGTGCACCTTCCGCCGATCACTGGCGACAACATCGATGTACTGTGGAGACCTCACGCCCCACGTGTTGAGCAATTCGGCGGTACGTCCACCCGGCCTCCCGCATGCCCACTATACGCCCTCGCTCAAAGTCCGTCAACTGCACATACGGTTCACGTCCACGCTGTCGCGGCATGCTACCAGTGTTAAAGACTGCGAAGGAGCTCCGTATGCCACGGCAAACTGGCTGACACTGACGGCGGCGGTGCACAAATGCTGCGCAGCTAGCGCCATTCGACGGCCAACACCGCGGTTCCTGGTGTGTCCGCTGCGCCGTGCGTGTGATCATTGCTTGTACAGCCCTCTCGCAGTTTCCGGAGCAAGTATGGTGGGTCTGACACACCGGTGTCAATGTGTTCTTTTTTCCATTTCCAGGAGTGTATCTTGAGGGATCATTTACGGGAAGGGATGGTGCTGCCACAGTGGCATCAAATTTTACACGTAATGCTTCAGCATTCCTGTTTCATGAGATATTATTTGAACTTAACAAGGTCGATTTTGAGTGTACATACAATGTAGGCTTAAAATCAACTCTTGAAACGTATGTCTGCTTCTTCCTCGGATTTGAACGATCTCGAAAATTCTGGATTGTTCATAGACGACCCAGTGGATAGAACAGTGGAAGAGTACAAGAGATTTACTGCGTGTATACCTCAAAATGATTATGAGATGCTTTGAGGACATGCACACAATGTTCTGAATGCTAAATAGGAACTTATTCTGGTACGAAGTGCAAATGATAACTAGTACATTAAATGAACTCAAACGGAGAACGAGATCACCTTCAATAAAATATGGAAAATGCCACACATCACTGCATCAGATGACTGGCATTTGAAGCTTCCGAAAGTTCTGAATTCCATTGATTTCTAACACTATCTTTTCGTTCATGGGAGGTTTTCGAGAATCCACTGATAGCGACTGCAGGCCGACAAACGTGGGCTATTGAAACCTCTGCTCAATAGGAGACGGCCATGTTCATTATATCTGCATTTCAGACCAATTGAAGAGGGAATGTAGCAAATGATGCTATCAGATTTGGCAGTTGCAGGTTCATGAATGCCAGAATGTACATGAACTCCGAATTCTGCCTTTGATAATTTACATCTGCAGTGGCGTGAAAATATAAATAGTCTAGCATATGACATGTATGTGAAGCTCCGTGCTTCACAGAATGAAGAGGAATGATGCCTACTCAGTCCACAGAAATGCAAGGAGATGACGTCAATCATCGTAATAGCTTGCTCAAAACTGAACGAGATAATCAAATTTGTACCTATAGATATATGAATTGAATTTTAATCCTTAGAAAATTTCCCAGAACATACTGTACCGTAAGCTCTAGTTCTATATGACCATGTGATTAATTACTGCCTACTCACTGGTGTTGTGCAGCGAGCTGAACAAGTGAAGACCCATACCCAGAGCATTTCACAGTGGCATCTGAGGATGTAAACAACGTTGCAGGCACTTAGGGTTTCTGTTATGATTATAAGCACAGACAGTTCATATTTAAAGATGTTGCAGCAAAGCACACACAGAAGATGACAAACATTGCATCACTGAGGTCTTTCAAGGATGTGAAGTATGCTAAACACGGAGCGCGAATTGGTTAACATGTTTCTACCATGGAACTCAATGGGATGACCCTGTTACACCCTATAAAGATATGGTGACGTCGCTTCGATTATTCAACCACACGGATACCATCATCTACGTCAAAGGTGAGGAGAAGATCACAGGGATGTGTCGAATCTTCAAGTTTGTTGCTATTCGAGACATGGAATTCTACATGTGTCCCCCTCTACATCGACTCAAGAAAATAAAAACTTGTGAAAATAGCGTTGCGTCTGCCTATGAAAACGTGTACTTACTTTTAATTTGGATGAGAAATAAATGAATTTTTACCTCATAATCTGTGTATGGCTTCTTTTACCCTACGCTCACCTTAATAGTATACAGCTTTGCCCAGGTACGACATCTGTGGTTTTCTTCAAGTACTGGTGATATAATTTTAGACGTGTTTGTTATACATCTTTGGAAGCAGACAGTCACATACCTACTGCTCCCATAAGCCAACTCATGCTGCACGATAAGTGTAATCCCATGCAACATTTCTACATAATTGTTTATCTTCTACGTTAAACTTCACCTTCATGTTCGAAACTAATGTCATTTTTGTCTTGCACATCCTTTATACACTCCTGGAAATTGAAATAAGAACACCGTGAATTCATTGTCCCAGGAAGGGGAAACTTTATTGACACATTCCTGGGGTCAGATACATCACATGATCACACTGACAGAACCACAGGCACATAGACACAGGCAACAGAGCATGCACAATGTCGGCACTAGTACAGTGTATATCCACCTTTCGCAGCAATGCAGGCTGCTATTCTCCCATGGAGACGATCGTAGAGATGCTGGATGTAGTCCTGTGGAACGGCTTGCCATGCCATTTCCACCTGGCGCCTCAGTTGGACCAGCGTTCGTGCTGGACATGCAGACCGCCTGAGACGACGCTTCATCCAGTCCCAAACATGCTCAATGGGGGACAGATCCGGAGATCTTGCTGGCCAGGCGAGTTGACTTACACCTTCTAGAGCACGTTGGGTGGCACGGGATACATGCGGACGTGCATTGTCCTGTTGGAACAGCAAGTTCCCTTGCCGGTCTAGGAATGGTAGAACGATGGGTTCGATGACGGTTTGGATGTACCATGCACTATTCAGTGTCCCCTCGACGATCACCAGTGGTGTACGGCCAGTGTAGGAGATCGCTCCTCACACCATGATGCCGGGTGTTGGCCCTGTGTGCCTCGGTCGTATGCAGTCCTGATTGTGGCGCTTACCTGCACGGCGCCAAACACGCATACGACCATCATTGGCACCAAGGCAGAAGCGACTCTCATCGCTGAAGACGACACGTCTCCATTCGTCCCTCCATTCACGCCTGTCGCGACACCACTGGAGGCGGGCTGCACGATGTTGGGGCGTGAGCGGAAGACGGCCTAACGGTGTGCGGGACCGTAGCCCAGCTTCATGAAGACGGTTGCGAATGGTCCTCGCCGATACCCCAGGAGCAACGGTGTACCTAATTTGCTGGGAAGTGGCGGTGCGGTCCCCTACGGCACTGCGTAGGATCCTATGGTCTTGGCGTGCATCCGTGCGTCGCTGCGGTCCGGTCCCAGGTCGACGGGCACGTGCACCTTCCGCCGACCACTGGCGACAACATCGATGTACTGTGGAGACCTCACGCCCCACGTGTTGAGCAATTCGGCGGTACGTCCACCCAGCCTCCCGCATGCCCACTATACGCCCTCGCTCGAAGTCCGTCAACTGCACATACGGTTCACGTCCACGCTGTCGCGGCATGCTACCAGTGTTAAAGACTGCGATGGAGCTCCGTATGCCACGGCAACCTGGCGTACACTGACGGCGGCGGTGCACAAATGCTGCGCAGCTAGCGCCATTCGACGGCCAACACCGCGGTTCCTGGCGTGTCCGCTGTGCCGTGCGTGTGATCATTGCTTGTACAGCCCTCTCGCAGTGTCCGGAGCAAGTATGGTGGGTCTGACACACCGGTGTCAATGTGTTCTTTTTTCCATTTCCAGGTGTGTATAAACAACCAGGATAGATTTCTTGTGAATTCAAAGATGTAGGGTAACGAGTTTTTTTCATTTATTCAATTCTTGCAGATACAGTTTTACTCTTGAGATACAATTTGGCCTTTGAGGTACAATTTGGTTGTAATATGCAATGCAAAGATACTTTTTCTATACAAAAACAAAAAAATGAACTGATTGAAATATTTAGTTTTGATATATATAAATCTAAGCTAAAAATTAATGAGATAGTTCTGTTCTTGCTCTACAACAGTCCTAGTACTAGTAGTTTTATGGCTGTTATACAACAATTCTGAAAGACTTAACTATGTGTATACACATGCACATAAAACTAGTCAGATGTGGATAACTAGTTGAAGGTGAAACTTAAACTATTGTATTTACGTGACATGCAGGGTAAGTATATATATTTTTGGTGTACAGTTTCTTTCTTGACACATATGGTACACAGATATTTTTCAAGTCCAAATTTTTGTCGACGAACATGGTGTATAGATTTTTCACCAGATATACAAGGTGGTCCATTGATCGTGACTGGGCCAAATGTCTCACGAAATAAGTGTCAAACGAAAAAACTGTAAAGAACGAAACTTGTCTAGCTTGAAGGGGGAAACCAGATGGCGCTATGGTTGGCCCACTGGATGGCGCTGCCATCGGTCAAACGGATACAACTGCTTTATTTTAAATAGGAACCCCCATTTTTATTACATATTCGTGTCGTACGTAAAGAAGTATAAATGTTTTAGTTGGACCACTTTTTTCGCATTGTGATAGATGGCGCTGTAATAGTCACAAACATATAAGTACGTGGTATCACATAACATTCCGCCAGTGCGGACGGTATTTGCTTCGTGATACATTACCCATGTTAAAACGGACCGTGGCGACAGACATGCACCCGTTTAAATGCCACCCTACCTATAAACTCGTCCAAGTTCTGGTCAGCCTTCCGTCGCCTTACCGGAACTAAACCCTCCCCCTACTATCCTCTTCTCCATGATGATCACCCCTTCCCTGACACCCTTAGTAAGGCCAATCACTTTGCCTCCTACCTCTCCGATGTCTTTTCCATCCCCGATGATCCCCCGATGATCCCCAGTTCGATTACTCCCACTTCCCGGATGTTCGTGATCGAACTGACACCTCTGTCCCCCCCCCCCCTCGCACCTGGTTTCCAGTACTTGGACAACACTGCACACACGGAACTCAATGCCCCTATCACTACGCAGGATCTCATTGCTACACTCTGCACGAAATGCAACACTGCTCCTGGTCACGATCATGTCACCTACCATCACCTTCGTGAAGCTCCTGTCTCTTTCCTCTCCACCCAGGCCAGGCTCTACAATGTAGTCCTGTCCACCGGTTACTACCCCGACCTGTGGAAAACCTCCTGTATCCTGATGTTCCTTAAACCTGGTAAACCGCCATCCGCCGTCTCCTCCTACCGTCCCATCAGCCTTACCTCGGTCTTCAGCAAGGTCCTGGAATCTATCCTCACCGTCCGCATCCACCAGCATCTCCGCCAACACCGCCTCCTTCCCATTACCCATTGTGGCTTTCGGCCGTCCTTCTCTTCAAACGACCTTCTCCTTCACCTCACTCATCTCCTTTCCGAACAGCTTAATTCCCGTCGCTCCGCCATCTTCCTCTCCCTGGACCTCGAACATGCTTATGAAGACGTATGGCATTCCGGTCTCCTCTTCAAGCTCCAAACCTTCGCCCTTCCCATTAACTATGTCGGTCTGATCGGCTCCTTTCTCTCCCACCGTCCTTCGTACGTCACCATCCATCACACGGATTCCTACACCTTTTTTCCCTCTGTTTTGTGCCCCAAGGCTCTGTCCTATCCCCCCTTCTGTACCTTTTATATACAGCGGACATGCCACCACCGTCACCCCACATTCACTTTCTCCAGTTTGCCGATGACACCGCCTTCCTTGCCCTTGCCCCCACCCTGCAGCGCTCCCAACACCTTCTCCAATCCCATCTTGACTGGTTCACCGCTAGGTGCAACCAGTGGTTGCTCAAGGTCAATCCCTCCAAAACCCAGGCGATCATTGTAGGCAAAACCACCCGTTCCTTCCGCCTCCTTGATTTCTATCTCACCATCTATGGCCGTCCTATCGCCCTCACCCCCACCCTTAAGTACCTTGGCGTCACCCTCTACCGTCGCCTCTCCTGGGCCCCCCATTTCCAGACAATCCAAGCCAAGGCACACTCCCGACTCTGTCTCCTGAAGCTCCTTTCCGGCCAAATGTGGGGTCTGGATCCCTCCACCATACTCCACACCTATAAATCCCTCATCCGCCATATCCTTTGTTACGCCCATCCAGCCTGGATCTCTGCCCCCCATACCTTTTATAAATCCCTTCAGATCCTTGAACGCCATGCTCTCCGCCTCGCCTATCGCATCCATCTCCCCTCCCCCATGCAGATCCTGTACGACCTCATTCTGTTCCCCCACCTCCTCCTTTTCCTTGCAAGGATAAGGATCCTGTACATCTCCCGTAAATTCGATCCTCCTCACCCGCTTGTCTCACCCATCCTCTCCCACCCCCACCCACTGCCGCGCCTGTATTCCCACGTCCCACCCGGTCTCCATCTCTCCACCCTCCATACCCTCTCCCAAGGTGGCTTCCACCAGCTCCCCCTCCCTGATGATGTCCTCCTCCCCTCCATCTACCCCTCCTACCAACTCTGATCCTCCCTCCCTCTTCCTGTATTTTTTCCTTTGGGCACCCTCCCTCCCTTCTCCTTCCCTTCTCTCCCCCTCCCCTCCCTCCTCCCTTTCTCCCCGCTCCTCCCCCGGGCTTCCCCTCCAGCCCTTCCTCCATTTTTTCCTCCATATCCTCCGCCATTGGCATCCTTGCTCACCCCTCTCCCTCCCACTCCCCTTTCCGCCCCCTTGGCAGGTCCCCGGACTCGTACACGATCTGTGGACTTTCGCGCGCTGTAGATCATAGCCATCAGTTTCACGTGTATGTGACGTCGTTTTGTGTTTTTAGTGTCTGCCGTCATGCTTCTACGTTCGCTTGTGCAATCGGATTCGTGAGTGTTACGTGCGCCGTGTCAACATGTTTTCAGTGTCGTTATTGTCGCGTGTGAACGGCTCCGTGTTTTTTGTGTATCTGTGACCGCTATCCTTTGCCCGTCACTATGTTCACTCTGGTTCTCCATTCTGTGTTCTGTTATTGTCAACTCTATGGCTGAAGAGCGGCGTAGCATGCCGCTGACAGCCTACCTGATTGTTTAGGTATGAAAATAACAATAAAGAAAAAAAAACGGACCATTTATCGATTGCGGAAAAGGTCGATATAGTGTTGATGTATGGCTATTGTGATCAAAATGCCCAATGGACATGAACTATGTATGCTGCACGGTATCCTGGACGACATCATCCAAGTGTCCAGACCGTTCGCCAGATAGTTACGTTATTTAAGGAAACAGGAAGAGTTCAGCCACATGCGAAACGTCAGCCACGCCCTGCAACAAATGATGATGCCCAAGTAGGTGTTTTAGCTGCTGTCATGGCTAAACCGCACATCAGTAGCAGACAAATTGCGCGAGAATCGGGAATCTCAAAAACGTCGATCCTGAGAATGCTACATCAACATAGATTGCACCCGTACCATATTTCTATGCACCAGGAATTGCATGGCGACGACTTTGAACTTCGTGTCCAGTTCTGCCACTGGACACAAGAGAAATTACGGGGTGATGACAGATTTTTTGCATGCGTTCTATTTAGTGATGAAGCATCATTCACCAACAGTGCTAACGTAAACCAGTATAATATGCTCTACTGGGCAAAGGAAAATCCACGATGGCTGCAACGAGTGGAACATCAGCTACCTTGGCAGGTTAATGTATGGTGCGGCATTATGGGAGGAAGGATAATTGGCACCCATTTTATGGATGACAGTCTAGATGGTGCAATGTATGCTGATTTCCTATGTAATGCTCTACCGATGTTACTACAAGATGTTTCACTGCATGACAGAATGGCAATCTACTTCCAACATGATGGATGTCCGGCAAATAGCTCATGTGCGGTTGAAGCAGTATTGAATAGCACATTTCATGACAGTTGGATTGGTCGTCGAAGCTCCATACCGTGGCCCACACGTTTACCGGATCTCACAGCCCCGGATTTCTTTCTGTGGGGAAAGCTGAAGGATATTTGCTATCGTGAACCACCGACAATGCCTGACAACATGCGTAATTGCATTGTCAATGCATATGCAAACATTATGGAAGGCGAAATACTCACTGTTGAGAGGAATGTCGTTACACGTATTGCCAAATACATTGAGGTTGGCGGATATCATTTTGAGCATTTATTGCATTAATGTGGTATTTACAGGTAATCACGCTGTAACAGTATGTGTTCTCAGAAACGATAAGTTCACAAAGGCACTTGTATCACATTGGAACAACCGAAATAAAATGTTCAAACACACCTACGTTCTATATTTTAATTTAAAAAACCTACCTGTTACCAACTGTTCGTCTAAAATTGTGAGCCATATGTTTTTGACTATTACAGTGCCATCTATCACAAAGCGAAAAAAATGGTCCAACTAAAACATTCATATTTCTTTACGTACTACACGTATATATAATAAAAAATGGGGGTTCCCATTTAAAAAAACGCAGTTGATACCCGTTTGACCTATGGCAGCGCCATCCAGCAACCATAGTGCCATCTGGTTTCCCCCTTCAATCTAGACAAGTTTCGTTCTTTATAGTTTTTTCGTTTGACGCTTATTTTGTGAGACATTTGGCCTGGTCACGATCAGTGGACCACATTGTATATCTGGTGAAAAATCTATACACCATGTTCGTCGACAAAAATTTGGACTTGTAAAATATCTGTGTACCATATGTGTCAAGACAGATGAGTTTCGCTCTTTGTAGTTTTTTCGTTTGATGCTTATTTCGTGAGATATTTGGCCCGGTCACTATCAATGTACCACCCTGTATATGTTTACAGGCGTATGTAGAACATATTTCTCACCCACATGATGTGCATAAATAAACAAATATTTACATCACACACACACACACACACACACACACACACACACACACACACAGAAGACTTACACAATGATAAAACCGTCTTACTATTCTGCAAAATTTACCTCTCAGTCCCACGACCCCCCCCTTTCTCTCTCTCTCTCTCTCTCTCTCTCAACAAGTGAATAGTGCGAATACAGGATTGTTTTATCCCATCATCACAAATGACCCTTTATCATCGTAAGGTGCCAGGTCAGCTTTAAATTGCAGCACAGCATACACCTCATGTCCTCTAGATCAAATACTAGTTTGCCACACCATACGCTGTATCTGTGGTGGAACCCTGCAAACACCACTGTAGAGACACTGCAAATAGGCTTCAATCAAGAGGCCTCTCGATGCGGCATGCCCTTAGCCCACCTCTGAGTGACATTTTCACATCTTCCAACGTGTGATACACATAAATTTTTGTTCACAGATCTAAAAACTCTACAATTGGTGACACATTCGTCTAGTGTTTCATTAGGATGATAACCGTTTTGTGTGGAATAGTATCATAAGGGTTATTGGCCATGTATGAAGATGTGTCAAATTCTTCGTGGTTACACCCCTTCGCTTCATATGGACTGCAGTTCTTCACCCAATAGATAAAGCTATCCATATCCATATGAAGTAACCTAGGATCATCTAAATGGGCAAATTCATAGTGCAAGTGGTACATGTGGATGCCTAGTACACATGTCCCCACATAGACCGGATTCATGAACAATAGTAGTGCTATCACACTTCCCTGAGGAACTCCTGACAATACCCTTGTGTTTGATGAACACTTGCTGTTGACGACAACATACTGGGGTAAGTCTTCGAGCACTCTCATATCTGTGCACTTTTACATTTGCTCTTACCTTCATCAACAGCCTGTAGTGGGGCACAATGTGAAATGCTTTCTGGAGATCTACAAATATGGAATCTGCCTTTCGCCCTTCATCTATTGTTCACAATATATCAAAAGTGAGCTGAGTTTTGCACTAGTGATGCTTTCTAAAACCATGTTGATTCACTGATGTAAGCTTTTCAATCTCAAAGAAGTTTATTATATCCAAACTGCGAATATGTGCAAGGATTCTACAGCAAACAAGTTAGGGATATTGGTCTGTAATTCTATGGTCCATTTTTTCATCGTTCTTATACACCTGAGTCACCTGTGCTTTCTTCCAGTTGCTTGGGACTTTGTGCTGGGTAAGAAATTCACAGGGAAGGAAGGGAAGTAGAGGGGGAGAGAGGGGTGGGTGGTTTCTCAGAAGGAGGGAGTACCCCAGATGCTTGTAAATTAGCCCTCGAGTGATCATAAATCAATTAGCATAACAACAGGTTAAGGGGAGTGCAGGAAGCGATAATTTGCTGCTGAATGCATGCTTGCCCTTGAATGTATGTAACCCACACAAACAAAATGCACCAGAAACAGCTTTGCACCACTACCTCACACAAGTGTGTGCACCTAAGAGGAGTTCATAAAAAATTGGACTGTTCATCTTCATCCACCCTACAGCCCTTATCTTGCACCTTCCAATTTCCATTTCTTTGGCCTAATGAAGAATGCACTCCATGGGAAGCAGTACACAGATGGATACAGCAAGACATTGGCTCCAATGTCTACCACTAGAGTGGCACCATAGGAGCAAGTAGACCCTCTCAGCAAGATGGCATAAGGCCATCGCATTGAATGAAGACTATATTGAAACATAGGGTTTTGTAGCCAAGAGTGGAGAAGAACAAGGTGAACTGAAATCCAGGATAAAACCAAACCGCATTCAGAAAAAATGTGTTGCATTATTTAATGAACAGTCCAGAAATATACTGTAACTTTATAGAAGAAACCATTCCTGCAACCATCTGATTGTGTCAAGAAGGACTGCAGCATGATTACCGGACAGAGCCTTGTACCCACTGCTTCTGTATGTTACATGCAGTAACAGGTTGAGGGATACGAAATGCTGATTGAGTTCAAGCTGTATCATTGTTCTTCCAGAAAGCCTTGGGTGCAGTTTAACACAGTCGTTTAATGAATCATGTTACAGTTCCTTCCCGTCACTTACCAAAGAAACTTCGTCCTTGAGTCAATAGGCTGATGTACACTCCTGGAAATGGAAAAAAGAACACACTAACACCGGTGTGTCAGACCCACCATACTTGCTCCGGACACTGCGAGAGGGCTGTACAAGCAATGATCACACGCACGGCACAGCGGACACACCAGGAACCGCGGTGTTGGCCGTCGAATGGCGCTAGCTGCGCAGCATTTGTGCACCGCCGCCGTCAGTGTCAGCCAGTTTGCCGTGGCATACGGAGCTCCATCGCAGTCTTTAACACTGGTAGCATGCCGCGACAGCGTGGACGTGAACCGTATGTGCAGTTGACGGACTTTGAGCGAGGGCGTATAGTGGGCATGCGGGAGGCCGGGTGGACGTACCGCCGAATTGCTCAACACGTGGGGCGTGAGGTCTCCACAGTACATCGATGTTGTCGCCAGTGGTCGGCGGAAGGTGCACGTGCCCGTCAACCTGGGACCGGACCGCAGCGACGACCGGATGCACGCCAAGACCGTAGGATCCTACGCAGTGCCGTAGGGGACCGCACCGCCACTTCCCAGCAAATTACGGACACTGTTGCTCCTGGGGTATCGGCGAGGACCATTCGCAACCGTCTCCATGAAGCTGGGCTACGGTCCCACACACCGTTAGGCCGTCTTCCGCTCACGCCCCAACAGCGTGCAGCCCGCCTCCAGTGGTGTCGCGACAGGCGTGAATGGAGGGACGAATGGAGACGTGTCGTCTTCAGCGATGAGAGTCGCTTCTGCCTTGGTGCCAATGATGGTCGTATGCGTGTTTGGCGCCGTGCAGGTGAGCGCCACACTCAGGACTGCATACGACCGAGGCACACAGGGCCAACACTCGGCATCATGGTGTGGGAAGCGACCTCCTACACTGGCCGTACACCACTGGTGATCGTCGAGGGGACACTGAATAGTGCACGGTACATCCAAACCGTCATCGAACCCATCGTTCTACCATTCCTAGACCGGCAAGGGAACTTGCTGTTCCAACAGGACAATGCACGTCCGCATGTATCCCGTGCCACCCAACGTGCTCTAGAAGGTGTAAGTCAACTACCCTGGCCAGCAAGATCTCCGGATCTGTCCCCCATTGAGCATGTTTGGGACTGGATGAAGCGTCGTCTCACGCGGTCTGCACGTCCACCACGAACGCTGGTCCAACTGAGGCGCCAGGTCGAAATGGCATGGCAAGCCGTTCCACAGGACTACATCCAGCATCTCTACGATCGTCTCCATGGGAGAATAGCAGTCTGCATTGCTGCGAAAGGTGGATATACACTGTACTAGTGCCGACATTGTGCATGCTCTGTTGCCTGTGTCTATGTGCCTGTGGTTCTGTCAGTGTGATCATGTGATGTATCTGACCCCAGGAATGTGTCAATAAAGTTTCCCCTTCCTGGGACAATGAATTCACGGTGTTCTTATTTCAATTTCCAGGAGTGTAGTTTACTATCCACCTGTTACTGGCCATGCCCTCCCGCAGTTTTTAAATAACTTTCCCAGGCCAATGGGGCAACTAACACTGGCGCTCCACTGGGATTTAAATTACACTTTAAGAACAAAAAGAAAACGCAGTGCAGAAAGTTATCCGAATGGAACTGAAATCTGTAGATGTGATGTACATTTGCAGACAAAGAAAGATTACAGTTTCCAAATAATTCTATGATCTATTCAAGAGAAAGTGCTTCACAAACTGAGCAAGTCAATAGCGCACTGGTTCACCTCTGGCACTTATCCTAGGAGATATTTGGCATGGCACTGATTGAGCGAGTTGTTGGATGTCCTAACAGTTATCTTGCCAAATGCTGTCCAGTTGGCGCGTTATATCGTCAGAATTCCCCCAATGCCAAACCGAATAACTGGTTGCTCAATTTGTGAACATCTTTATCTTAAATGTATCATCCAATTTTTTTCTGAATTTGTAATGATTTGTTTATCTATATCGCCCATATCTACCGATTTCCGCCCCACTCGGATAAAAAATCGGTTAATGGTTAACAATGTGATGTATTTTGAGAATACAGCTACAGACACTGAGCCAAGAGTAGCCTCCACATAATACCATTTAAGCCAGGGAATATGCCACTACATCAGAGTACGACTACCGATCAATGTTCATGATCATGATCAAAGTGACGAAGGGAATGGCTCCGGTGATTTCTTACCACAAAGCTGGCGCTGTCACATTTCGGCTGAGGTGCGACTTAGTCGTACATGCAGAGTGGAAACGGTGGTACCAGAGTGTGAACCGCATGATGACGTTCTACTCAAAGAAGCAGTGTCTTCATATAATGCGACAAATGCTAGGAGCAGATCGTGTTCACGTTGGACGATCTTGATGCAGGTTAGTGATTGAGAGAGTGAGAATGTTAACAGCTGCACTCCGGACTTCGACGTACTGAGACGTTGAACTTCAGTAACCTTCCTATCATAAAAAAAGTAGCGTCGTTGCCAAACACAGTGAGGAGTAGAGACCAAGGACTACCTTCTGTGGTGGGGAACTGACCGACTTTCACAGCTAGATGTTGCTGACTATGCCTCAGTTCCAACAATCAAAACTTGTCGCCTACATCTCCGCATTTACACTAGCTAGAGAGGAAAGTGTTTGATACTTAACGTACGTTTTAACGGTTGCTGCCATCTCACGCAAATTATCAACTTCTTCTATATCCAATTTCAGTTGCAGTCATTCAGTTCCTCAGTAGGATACACCTGGATTCTTAATTTTGGTCTCTCTCCATCTGGAATTTTTTCTAAGGGATTATATGCAACAAAAATATTAAGAAGCTAGAAATAAAATTAATAGCTCCAAAACACATTCACCATGGGTTGGTCATGGGGAGAGGATCCCAAATGTAATTATATGGAAAGATTACTGATTATTAATTGCCTCATCTTTCTTGGAAGCCTTGCACTGATAAGTATACTGTTTGATAAGTGACAATCCTGGGCAGAGCAGCTGTGAATAGCGGTAGAAGAAAATTTTGTTTATTGTGCGGCTCCAGGAATGTAACAGTACCGTCATTTTCAACGAGATAAATATAAATTAAGTGGCACATTTGGCCGTTAGCTACCTGTCAGATTGTCCCTTAATGACACATACTTACAGAAAGATGGGAACTATTTCTAAACGCCGTAACACCTGCCGGTGATGATAACTTGGTGCAGATTTTGGAAACTCACTCTTTACACGTAAATCTAATCTCGTTGGTGAAATCCCTAGACACAGGATGGGGCAGGACCAAGAAAGTATAGAAGGGCGAACCCAGAATAACAGCGTCATTTGCCGTTTGTTTACATTTAACCACCACATTATAGCATGAATACATTGATACAATTAACACAAATAATTATGAGTGACAGGGTAAAGCTAATTTGTTGGCTACATCAATAATCTGCTTTAACAAACGATTTTAGCTTAACAAGGCACAAAACTCAGTGGCAGACTAAATACAAAAGAGGAAAAAATATTTAAAACTTGTTTTCTTATAAAAATGGAACCAGTCAAATTGCAGCAGCAACAGTCTCTTATAATAATTTAAGGAAAGGTGATGAAGCCTTCGAAGGATTTTCGGGAAACTCGTTGAATTTTTTTAATAAAGAGGCTCTTAGTGATGTGTTGGCAGAAGAGCCAACACCGTGTTGCTAGAGGAGGCCGAAATGCACGCGTTTCAGCTCACGCAGACTGGCGTGCAGTCTGGAACAATGTAAAGTAGTTGAGTCTAGTAATAAAAGAACGTAGTTGCTGGAATACTTAACTTTAATCCATAATGGGTGTACATCGCTCTTGACGGTACAGGTTTTACAATCTCAATATTAACTGGTAATGAAGCCTTGCTAGGTCGTAGCAAATGACGTAGCTGAAGGCTATGCTAACTATCGTCTCGGCAAATGAGAGCGTAGTTGTCAGTGTAGCATCGCTAGCAAAGTCGGCTGTACAACTGGGACGAGTGCTAGGACGTCTCACTAGACCTGCCGTGTGGCGGCGCTCGGTCTGCAATGACTGACAGTGGCGACACGCGGGTCCGACGTATACTAGCGGACCGCGGCCGATTTAAAGGCTACCACCTAGCAAGTGTGGTGTCTGGCGGTGACACCACACTTAACACACAGGGCAGCAACTACAGCGCTAAGAATCAGACTAACATCTACTGGAAATTTTATCGAGTACCAAAATAGCAAAATGGATTAAGATTGTCCATCCGTGAGACAGGTACATTATCAAGTTAGGCTCGAACAGTAATCGTGGTTAAATAATTTGGAAACATTATCGGAACATAATAATCAAGACAGAGCTTAAAGAAAAACTTAGCTACCCGGGATTCACAAAATGTGCAATACAAGCTTATTCCAAAGGAAATGTAAAAATTTAAATACGGTTCCACTAATTAGTGATAGAGCCATTACATAAAATCTTTTAGCAGGCAGCGCGAACCAGCGTTCCAAGACGACACGCCTCAAAGGCAGCCGATAAACACGGAAGCCCTTCCATCCTTTCCTCGTCCTATCCCACCCTGTATTTGGGGATTTCACCAACTACCTTACATTTACGTGCAAAGAGTGAAATCGAGAATTTGCACAAAGTTATTGTCACCGGCAACAAGCCCACGCGGTCACCACCCGCTGGAAACCTGGCCGCGAGGCTCAGAAGACTACGTAGGGCTGTTAAACGCGAGGCCCACGAGAAAGACAGGCCGCGGAGCGTACGTCACGAAGGTAGGCATGAACTCGCTCGCTCAGCTCAGCAGACAAAATGCGTTTCTAAACCTGTTCACTCGCAGCTGGGCGCCTGCGTACTAAGAATTGCGTATTTTACTGGAATCTGCTATTATCAAGCCTTACTAGAATAAAATTTAATTTAATACTCGATATAAATGGTATAACGGCTCATTTAGTCTCTTCTGCTTAACAGTCCTCATTTCATACAAGAAGGTGCCTTATGCAACTGATAATCATGTTGGCACGATTTTAATCTTATTATACCCCAGTGCAGCTGTAACAAATTATAAGTGGACCTATGGACTTTCGCCGGACGCAGTGGTCTAGCAGTTCTAGGCGCTCAGTCCGGAACCGCGGGACTGCTACGGTCGCAGGTTCGAATCCTGCCTCGGGCATGGATGTGTGTTATGTCCTTAGGTTAGTTAGGTTTAAGTAGTTCTAAGTTCTAGGGGACTGATGACCACAGATGTTAAGTCCCACAGTGCTCAGAGCCATTTTGAACCAATGGACTTTCCATCATTGTAGGACTAATAATAGTAAGACTCCATAATAGCGGATTCCAGTAATAGATGCAATTCCCGTTTTGGAAGCACACACCTAGTTACAGGTTAAGAGGTGCAGAAATGTGGTTTGTCTGCTGAGTTGAGCAAGCGAGCGAGCGCAGGGCTACCTCCCTGACGTACGCGCCGCGGCCTGTCTTTCTCGTAGGTCTCGGTCAAACGCACCTTAGGCGAAACATAGGCCAAGCAAACAAGTTAGGCAAATATTAATGTCCACCATCTCGAGAAATGCTCAGCATAAGGGCTTTTAATCCGCCACAGAACTTCAAAAAATTACCCTTAACCACATTTCATAATATCAAAAAGCGTAATAGTGGCGAAGGTAATGTCTCTTGAAGCATTTAGCAAAATAAAATTTGATACAGAGGAAATTAATAAACGCTCAGAATAAGATCTGACAAATTTAGGCAAACCACACGGCAAAGAACCTTGCGTGAAGCAAGCAGTTATGTAAGAAAAGTGACAAGCTTACCCCTGCGAGGCGGTACCTTCAGATCCTACAAACAATGCCTCCTTCTTGGTACTGTGGTATGTAAGCCTACAACACAATTTTAATACATAGATTAAATACAGGAAATTTTTTGTTAAAATGAAACACTAAACGCAAAATGCTTAAAAACACTGAAAATACAGGTACAATTACATACACAGCCAAATTCTACTGATCAGAAATACGAACAATCTGAAACAACACAGCCTTGACATGGGTAATTACACTCAAATACTTCGCCCCCCCCCCCCCCCCCCATGAACCATGGACCTTGCCGTTGGTGGGGAGGCTTGCGTGCCTCAGCGATACAGATAGCCGTACCGTAGGTGCAACCACAACGGAGGGGTATCTGTTGAGAGGCCAGACAAACGTGTGGTTCCTGAAGAGGGGCAGCAGCCTTTTCAATAGTTGCAAGGGCAACAGTCTGGATGATTGACTGATCTGGCCTTGTAATAATAACCAAAACGGCCTTGCTGTGCTGGTACTGCGAACGGCTGAAAGCAAGGGGAAACTACGGCCGTAATTTTTCCCGAGGGCATGCAGCTTTACTGTATGATTAAACGATGATGGCGTCCTCTTGGTTAAAATATTCCGGAGGTAAAATAGTCCCCCATTCGGATCTCCGGGCGGGGACTACTCAAGAGGATGTCGTTATCAGGAGAAAGAAAACTGGCGTTCTACGGATCGGAGCGTGGAATGTCAGATCCCTTAATCGGGCAGGTAGGTTAGAAAATTTAAAAAGGGAAATGGATAGGTTAAAGTTAGATATAGTGGGAATTAGTGAAGTTCGGTGGCAGGAGGAACAAGACTTCTGGTCAGGTGACTACAGGGTTATAAACACAAAGTCAAATAGGGGTAATGCAGGAGTAGGTTTAATAATGAATAGGAAAATAGGAATGCGGGTAAGCTACTACAAACAGCATAGTGAACGCATTATTGTGGCCAAGATATATACGAAGCCCACACCTACTACAGTAGTACAAGTTTATATGCCAACTAGCTCTGCAGATGACGAAGAAATTGATGAAATGTATGATGAGATAAAAGAAATTATTCAGATAGTGAAGGGAGACGAAAATTTAATAGTCATGGGTAACTGGAATTCTAGTGTAGGAAAAGGGAGAGAAGGAAATGTAGTAGGTGAATATGGATTGGGGCTACGAAATGAAAGAGGAAGCCGCCTGGTAGAATTTTGCACAGAGCACAACTTAATCATAGCTAACACTTGGTTTAAGAATCATGATAGAAGGTTGTATACATGGAAGAACCCTGGAGATACTAAAAGGTATCAGATAGATTATATAATGGTAAGACAGAGATTTAGGAACCAGGTTTTAAATTGTAAGACATTTCCAGGGGCAGATGTGGACTCTGACCACAATCTATTGGTTATGACCTGTAGATTAAAACAGAAGAAACTGCAAAAAGGTGGGAATTTAAGGAGATGGGACCTGGATAAACTGAAAGAACCAGAGGTTGTACAGAGCTTCAGGGAGAGCATAAGGGAACAATTGACAGGAATGGGGGAAAGAAATACAGTAGAAGAGGAATGGGTAGCTTTGAGGGATGAAGTAGTGAAGGCAGCAGAGGATCTAGTAGGTAAAAAGACGAGGGCTAGTAGAAATCCTTGGGTAACAGAAGAAATATTGAATTTAATTGATGAAAGGAGAAAATATAAAAATGCAGTAAATGAAGCAGGCAAAAAGGAATACAAACGTCTCAAAAAAGAGATCGACAGGAAGTGCAAAATGGTTAAGCAGGCATGGCTAGAGGACAAATGCAAGGATGTAGAGGCTTATCTCACTAGGGGTACGATAGATACTGCCTACAGGAAAATTAAAGAGACCTTTGGAGATAAGAGAACCACTTGTATGAACATCAAGAGCTCAGATGGAAACCCAGTTCTAAGCAAAGAAGGGAAAGCAGAAAGGTGGAAGGAGTATATAGAGGGTCTATACAAGGGCGATGTACTTGAGGACAATATTATGGAAATGGATGAGGATGTAGATGATGATGAAATGGGAGATACGATACTGCGTGAAGAGTTTGACAGAGCACTGAAAGACCTGAGCCGAAACAAGGCCCCCGGAGTAGACAACATTCCATTGGAACTTCTGACGGCCTTGGGAGAGCCAGTCCTGACAAAACTCTACCATCTGGTGAGCAAGATGTATGAGACAGGTGAAATACCCTCAGACTTCAAGAAGAATATAATAATTCCAATCCCAAAGAAAGCAGGTGTTGACAGATGTGAAAATTACCGAACAATCAGTTTAATAAGCCACAGCTGCAAAATACTAACACGAATTCTTTACAGACGAATGGAAAAACTAGTAGAAGCCGACCTTGGGGAAGATCAGTTTGGATTCCGTAGAAATACTGGAACACGTGAGGCAATACTGACCTTACGACTTATCTTAGAAGAAAGGTTAAGGAAAGGCAAACCTACGTTTCTAGCATTTGTAGACTTAGAGAAAGCTTTTGACAATGTTGACTGGGATACTCTCTTTCAAATTCTAAAGGTGGCAGGGGTAAAATACAGGGAGCGAAAGGCTATTTACAATTTGTACAGAAACCAGATGACAGTTATAAGAGTCGAGGGACATGAAAGGGAAGCAGCGGTGGGGAAGGGAGTAAGGCAGGGTTGTAGCCTCTCCCCGATGTTATTCAATCTGTATATTGAGCAAGCAGTAAAGGAAACAAAAGAAAGATTCGGAGTAGGTATTAAAATCCATGGAGAAGAAATAAAAACTTTGAGGTTCGCCGATGACATTGTAATTCTGTCAGAGACAGCAAAGGACTTAGAAGAGCAGTTGAACGGAATGGATGGTATCTTGAAGGGAGGATATAAGATGAACATCAACAAAAGCAAAACGAGGATAATGGAATGTAGTCTAATTAAGTCGGGTGATGCTGAGGGAATTAGATTAGGAAATGAGACACTTAAAGTAGTAAAGGAGTTTTGCTATTTGGGGAGCAAAATAACTGATGATGGTCGAAGTAGAGAGGATATAAAATGTAGACTGGCAATGGCAAGGAAAGCGTTTCTGAAGAAGAAAAATTTGTTAACATCGAGTATGGATTTAAGTATCAGGAAGTCATTTCTGAAAGTATTTGTATGGAGTGTAGCCATGTATGGAAGTGAAACATGGACGGTAAATAGTTTGGACAAGGAGAGAATAGAAGCTTTCGAAATGTGGTGCTACAGAAGAATGCTGAAGATTAGATGGGTAGATCACATAACTAATGAGGAAGTATTGAATAGGATTGGGGAGAAGAGAAGTTTGTGGCACAACTTGACCAGAAGAAGGGATCGGTTGGTAGGACATGTTCTGAGGCATCAAGGGATCACCAATTTAGTATTGGAGGGCAGCGTGGAGGGTAAAAATCGTAGGGGGAGACCAAGAGATGAATACACTAAGCAGATTCTGAAGGATGTAGGTTGCAGTAGGTACTGGGAGATGAAGAAGCTTGCACAGGATAGAGTAGCATGGAGAGCTGCATCAAACCCGTCTCAGGACTGAAGACCACAACAACAACAACACTTCGGGAAGCCACCAAGTGCAAGCAAAACATGTGGGCCTATCGTAGTATGAGAAATACTGACCAAAAACGCACGATGTGGCAGATATTTGATTGTTGTTGTTGTGGTCTTCACTCCTGAGACTGGTTTGATGCAGCTCTCCATGCTACTATATCCTGTACAAGCTTCATCTCCCAGTACCTACTGCAACCAATATCCTTCTGAATCTGCTTAATGTATTCATCTCTTGGCCTCCCTCTATGATTTTTACCCTCCACGCTGACCTCCAATACTAAATTGGTGTTCCCTTGATGCCTCAGCACATGTCCTACCAACCGATCCCTTCTTCTAGTCAAGTTGTGCCACAAACTCCTCCCCAATCCTATTCAATACCTCCTCATTAGTTATGTGATCTACCCATCTAATCTTCAGCATTCTTCTGTAGCACCACATTTCGAAAGCTTCTGTTCTCTTCTTGTCCAAACTATTTACCGTCCATGTTTCACTTCCATACATGGCTATACTCCATACAAATACTTTCAGAAATGACTTCCTGATACTTAAATCCATACTCGATGTTAACAAATTCCTCTTCTTCACAAACGCTTTCCTTGCCATTGCCAGTCTACATTTTATATCCTCTCTACTTCGACCATCATCAGTTATTTTGCTCCCCAAATAGCAAAACTCCTTTACTACTTTAAGTGTCTCATTTCCTAATCTAATTCCCTCAGCATCACCAGACTTAATTCGACTACATTCCATTATCGTCGTTTTGTTTTTGTTGATGTTCATCTTATATCCTCCTTTCAACACACTGTCCATTCCGTTCAACTGCTCTTTCATTCCTTTGCTGTCTCTGACAGAATTACAATGTCATCGGCGAACCTCAAAGTTTTTGTTTCTTCTCCATGGATTTTAATACCTACTCCGAATTTTTCTTTTGTTTCCTTTGCTGCTTGCTCAATATATAGATTGAATAACATCGGGGAGAGGCTACAACCCTGTCTCACTCGCTCCCCAACCACTGCTTCCCTTTCGTGCCCTTGATTATCCTGAAAATATCTAGTGCGGCTCCCAGCACTCAGTCCCGCACAGCATGGAATATCAAAGCCGGACCAATTAGCAACCATAGACAAAAGGACGCCGTACCCAGTTCGATGTCTTAACTTCGACTTCACCAATTTCACCAAGTCTTAACATGTACAGAGATAATAGGCGACTGATCCAGTGTCCGAAACTCGGTACGTGACGCCCTCTTTCCCGCTGTGACTCTCTGCCTGGCTCGTATTGGCTTCCCCTACGCAGCTCAAGGCGTACGTTAGGACTCTCTCTACCAGAGACAGTCAGCGACAAACTACAATCGATTCTCACTGCCAATAGTGGTGCCACTGAAAAATGCTCGAAATCCAGGCACGTGAAATCGATTGCGAGCCCGCCACGGCTCAGTTGAGATAGGAAATACAAAGATGTTGGATTGAGTACACAATATTGTGATCCTTCGTCAGACATAGTAGTTATGTACTTAGGCCCTTACAGTTGGCGAAGATCTAAGGAAACACAACAACATATCTCAAATACTAAAAATCGTAGAGTTTTACGTTGCATCGAGATCTAAATCATTAGATAAAGAGCACAAACTCAAGATACGCAACGAATTCCAGTATGGTCGGAAGTATCCGCTCCGATATTCGCTTGAAAACGTGATAGCCGAACAGTTATTTGAAATCGTCCCGCCGAATGTGAGGCTAGTCTCTTGACTGTTATGCCGCTTTCATTAGGTTAGGAAGCAGATACAGTGGTGATACTGCTTTCAAACTGTTATGTGACGTAGTAGTAATTGCCGTTCCTCTGTCTGCGATATCTACCGCACAGAACCAGCGAAAAAAGAAAGAAAGAAAGGAATCGTTTAGAACAGATCAGCGCGTTTCATCTCAAGTTCTATTAGATTATGTGTAACACATAAGCTCGAAAACTTCCCGTGAAAAATGATGACACGAGAAAGATAACTCCGGACAATTCCAAGAAACGGCGTTCAGAGAGTAGTCGATGAACATTTTTTTACCGCCCACAAAGACATTGTGCAATCTGTAGCGACGTGAAAACAGATAAGCTTTCGCTCACATACAGTCACTCAAGCATTCGAGATTTTGCGAACGATACTCGATTGCGATCGAAAGGCGGTTTCTTGTAGTTGTACGAAGTCGTTAAAACTACACTTCAGCTACTTTAGCCACAGTAGACGGAAAACTATTTACTGCACAGGTATCTGATTTCGTAGGAACGTTCGTCAGACAGTGTTCTGCAGGAGTTTCGTTGTTAGTAGTGTATGTGTAATGACTTGCCGCTAGGCTACGCCACTTGGGCATTACTGTTGCAGCCAACATGGACGGATCCGGACAAGGTGAGCAGCGCTTTGCTCCTAAAGCTGTTTTATCAAAACAAGAGCTCTTCGCGAGCATCGATGCACTAGAGAAATGCGGAGAGGTCCTTTTCTCGCAAGTGGCGATTTGGAAACTACTCCTGAGATGCCAACGCCAGACGCAACTTGTAGAAGAAGGGACTGTTGCGACGGTTAAGAACGCAGGGCGCAATGTGAAGTGCACGAGCTGTCTCGCGAACGTTCTGAAAGTGTTGCGAACAATATGTTTTGATGCACGATGGAGCTCCACCTCACTATGTTCGTGAGATCACTCGATTACTCCATATCATGCGCTGACGAAAAGAAATCGCAACAACAGAAAATAATTAATGTACCAGGAATACATTTGTGTAGGGACCGTATTTAAATGATTAACGCTGCAAGATCACAGCTTAATAGCGAGATAAGCCACTGCAAATCTCAAAGGTACTTTAATAACCGGCATAAGCGCCACAATGTTGACAGCGTGCAGATGTATATGTACTGTATAGGTGCCAGATGTCAGTTTGAGGGATGGAGTTCCATGCATGTTTCACTTGGTCGGTCAGTACAGGGAGGATTAATGCTGTTGGTGCTGTAATTGTTGTCCCATATGTGTTCGACGGGAGACAGATCTGATAATGGAAAAGGCCAAGCCGGCATGTCGACACTCTGTAGAGCACGTTGGCTTACAACAGCTGTATGTGCGCGAGCGTTGCCCTCTTGGAAAACACCTCCTGTAATGTTGTTCATGTACACTAGCAGGCATGATGCGTGGGATAACAACGAAAGCGGTCCTGCTGTCATACGAAATCACATCCCAGACCACAACTCCAGGTGTAGTTCCAGTGTGTCCAGCACGCAGGCAGGTTAGCTGCAGGCCGTCAGGTGGCCTCCTTCTAACCAACAAACGGCCATAAGCGGCACGGAGCAGAACCAGCTTTCATCAGAAAATACAATACACGCAAGCAACTTTCTGGTGAGGACAAACACAGCTCAGAGACATTATGATTAACAATAATAAAACTCAACATTCGATTGCCATTAAAATTATCATAAAAATTACAACAACTTAAAAGTCAAGAATGATGAGGTATTTCCAAAAGACACACAACTGTATGAAGGTGCTTTATTCTCAGCTATCAGTCTCACATCAGCATAGACACATCTTCTGGTTTACAATGGTTATATTTCCGTAATGTACACTACTGGTCATTAAAATTGCTACATGATTAAAACTGCACATGATAAACGGGTATTCATTGGACAAATATATTATACTAGAACTCACATGTGATTACAATTTCACGCAGTTTGGGTGCACAGATCCTCAGAAATCAGCACCCACAACAACCACCTCTGGCCGTAATAACAGCCTTGATACGCCTGGGCATTGAGTCAAACAGAGCTTGGATAGCGTGTACAGGTACAGATGCACATGCAGCTTCAACACGATACCACAGTTCATCAAGAGTAGTGACTAGCGTATTGTGATGAGCCAGTTGCTCGGCCACCATTGACTAGACGTTTTCAATTGGTGAGAGATCTGGAGAATGTGCTGGCCAGGGCAGCAGTCTAACATTTTCCGTATCCAGAAAGGCCCGTACAGGACCTGCGACATGCGGTTGTGCATTATCCTGCTGAAATGTAGGGTTTCGCAGGGATCGAATGAACGGTAGCGCCACGGGTCGTAACACATCGGAAATGTAACGTCCACTGTTCAAAGTGCCGTCAATGCGAACGTGAGGTGACCGAGACGTGTAACCAATGGCACCCCATACCATCACGCCGGGTGATACGCCACTATGGCGATGACGAATACACGCTTCCAATGTGCGTTCACCGCGATGTCGCCAAACACTGATGCGACCATCATGATGCTGTAAACAGAACCTGGATTCATCCGAAAAAATGACGTTTTGCCAGTCGTGCACACAGGTTCGTCGTTGAGTACAGCATCGCGGGCGCTCCTGTCTGTGATGCAGCGTCAAGGGTAACCGCAGCCATGGTCTCCGAGCTGATAGTCCATGCTGCTGAAAACATCGTCGAACTGTTCGTGCAGTTTGTCTTCCTAACGTCCCCATCTGTTGACTCAGGGATCGAGACGTGGCTGCACGATCCGTTACAGCCATGCGGATAAGATGCCTGTCATCTCGACTGCCAGTGATACGAGGCCGTTGGCATCCAGCACGGCGTTCCGTATTACCCTCCTGAATCCACCGAATCCATATTCTGCTAATAGTCATTGGATCTCGACCAATGCGAGCAGTAATGTCGCGATACGGTAAACCGCAATCGCGAAAGGCTACAATCCGACCTTTATCAAAGTCGGAAACGTGATGGTACGCATTTCTCCTCCTTACATGAGGCATCACAACAACGTTTCACCAGGTAACGCCGGTCAACTGCTATTGGTGTATGAGAAATCGGTTGGACACTTTCCTCATGTCATCCCGTTGTAGGTGTCGCCACCGGTGCCAACGTTGTGTGAATGCTCTGAAAAGCTAATCATTTGCATATCACAGCATCTTCTTCCTGTCGGTTAAATTTCGCGTCTGTAGCACGTCATCTTCGTGGTGTAGCAATTTTAATGGCCAGTAGTGTAGATGGACAATTCCCGAAAGCGGGGACTCCGTAGCTGTCCATATACTTTATGGAAATATAACCATTCTAGACCTGCCCAAACAATGAATACCTCGATATGCTTATGGTGCCGGGTGCATCCGAGAACCAAGCTGCTTCTGCTACTTGTGGGTATGCTGCAGGGTACCCTCAAAGGCGCCATCCCGATAACAATGTTTTTCTTCGCCTGGAGCCACGCATTCGGAAACCGGTAACCTTCGTTCACAAATAATGGACAGAGGTCATCCAAGGACTAGACGTACGGGGAATTATCCGTGATAGAACAAGGCAGATCCATATACCTCAAAGACTGGTTGTTGAAGTGTTGCGATTTGAAAAATTGCATCTATATCATTACGCGTTACTTCAACACCAGCAGCCAGAAGACCGCATTCTACGAGTATTGTTTGTGACCTCCCCCTTCCTAATCGGCCTACTGGATTGCCGGTGTAACTGACCGTGATCGCATATTCCAATGAAATTTTGGAGTTAGTAAGGGTATCGTTACCGAAGTAAAATAACTCCGGCTAGTTGGAGGAAACTAGACTCTTCTGACGGAAGAATCTATTCTAAACTTAAGCTAAACACTGTTGATAATTTTGAGATGGGTGAAGTATAGTGCAATAGCTTACGAACCGCACAGGGGAGAAAAAGGGTACCACATAATATTTACTACTAAAATTACTGATAACACAAAGAAAACACTGATTAGCTAAAAAGGAGATAAACGGTTGCCAGCCCGTTGGGGCAATGCATTTTCAGAATCTTGAGAAAGGTAATGGCAAAGAATTTCAAGCAAATAATCACTGGCGCGGCAACAGAAGGTTGTCACGCTTTTCCACAACACAACAATTCACGAGAAAATAAATCAATCAGAAAGCACTGAGTTTGCAGTTACTCATTCTGAAATACTAAACTTTGAAGATAAAATTAAATGGTTTTACTGGTTAAATGAATGACAGGCTTAACTTAAACTCTGTTACGTAAAAAAAAAAAATGCTTTCAGCACCCTCAGTATAACGTAATGCAAAATTTAGAAAGAGGTAAGCAATTTACTTTTGATTATTGAAAGACTGAAGTGAATTTACTTCAAGCAAATGAGCAATTGATTTTACTTTTAAATTAACAACAATAAAATACATACCAAGTTATCAGAAGTCACTTGCTAAGCTAAATACAGAATAAATGAAGTTGCTCTCTCTTAACGTATGCTACATCTTTAGTTTTTAGTTTTGCCAGTCAAATTTTACTTTACTGTAAGTAACCTGTGTCATGCAATACAAGAATGAACAGTTACTGGGGCAGAAAATTTAGGCTGAAACTAATCAGTACCAAATACACAAAACTGGCAGTAAACCTTAATCAGTTTCTATATTCTTACGACACTCGGTGATTGCATGGAAAGGAAAGGGACACTGCTTGGTAATAATGTCTGAGGACAGTGACAACACAGGTGCCCTATAAGTTTTAACTGTTGCAAGTTATTATTCAAGTTATTCATATTTTGCGAAAGAAACGTTGCTGAGCAAAGCCTCTACTTTACGATGTTTGTCAGTTAACACTTTTATAACGTTGTAGCTGTGCGGACGACAACGCTGAGCTGCCGTTGTTGTTGCTGTTGCTGCTGCTCGATGAGAAGAACCCCGAGTCATCTCCAGAGTCACGGATAATTGTGGGACAGGCAGAAGTTGGAATTGCAGCTTCCTCCGCCTGTCCACCTCTACCGCGCTCTCAATACTTGCGGGTAAACGGATCAGGCACGCCTACACTAGCGCGAGCATAGCTGCACACCGCGTCTGCAGAAGCGCCCAACAAACACTTCCGCACTCTTTCATCACTCAAGCTGCTCTGCTTCCTATCTGCCCGCAACGCGACAGAGACCTCTCAATACCCAAAGATAAACAATGGCACCGATACATTTCAATAAAGTTCCCTTGGCTGTCACCCAACAATTTACAATATTTTCATCATAATTACAATCAATTATACAGCGTGTCCCAAAATAATGTATACACTCTTTGAAACTGAACATCTCTTTAATGAAAGGGATTACAAATACAATTTTAATGGTGTCAGGTGCCTCATGGTCTGACTTAAGGTGTGCAAATGTTCAAACTGGTATCCGTCCATCGCAATACACCATCGACGAAGACTCAAGACTGAGCCACATGCCAACTTTGTTTCCAACAGAACAGCATCACAGACTTGCTCAATTTGCTCTCTAAGATCTTTGTTTCCAACAGAACAGCATCACAGACTTGCTCAATTTGCTCTCTAAGATCATCAGTGGTGTGTGGTCTCTCAGTGTAACCTGTGTTCTTGAGTGTATCCCACAGAAAGATGTCTAGAGGAGTTAAATCTGGAGATCGAGTGGGATACTCCACAGTCCCTTTGGCAGGCAATGTAAGATTGAGAAATGCCCTCACATCCAGGTGAAAGTGAGGTGGCGCCCCACCCTGTTGAAAGTAATAATCTTCATTTCCAAACACCAATGCTAAGACGGGAGTTATCATTTCCAAGTAGGAGTTGCCCATGACAATGTTGTCAAAGGAGTGCGGTCCGATTAACCCTCTAGAAGTCCACACCAGACTGTTGCTCCTGGCAGATTAACATCCCTTCGCTCAGTTACGTATGTATTTTTCGTGGCCCAGTACATGCAATTATGGCAGTTAATTGTTCCATCAAGTTTAAGCGTCGCTTCATGTGACCAAAGAATTCGATCTTGGAAACATTGCTCTTTTTCACATCTGTTAATGAACCACTTACAAAATTCGCTTTGCCTATCAGGATCATCCTCGTTAAGAGCATGGAAAAGTCTTGGAATGTAAGGCTGAAAGTTCTGGAACCGCAGAATTCTACGAACGCTGCTTCTGCAGATCCAAGTCACACGAAAGCATTGCGTCACAGATTTCTTCGGGGATCGTGTATATACCTGGATTACTGCATCAACACTCTGATTATCTGTTGACCTTCTCTTTCGTCCGCTATGTCCCTTATTCGTATTGTGCACCGTTCCTTCGACTTCAAACTTATCTCTGATTCTTGTAATTGTTACTCTTGTCGGTGGTGGTGTTCCAAATTCAACTCTCCAACGTCGGCGTACAGCACTCACTCTCTCCGTTTTCCAGTAACACTTTAGCATCCATTTCCATTGTTCAAACAATAATGCCATGTTTGCTGACAATCCTGAAATGAAAGAAAACATTATATTTTTCGACATCTTGGATATTCGGGAATCCAGCCGGATGTTCGCGTCGTTCTCGCACGATATTTCAACAGCGTGCCTCGCTGCCTTCTTCAGGTGCTACCTGAGACTGGTCCTTGGGTCGATCGAGTCCAGTATTTATGCCTGGGAGGAGCTGGGCGTTCCCTAATCGGTCCGCGCCGGGTCGAGTGTTCCATCTGTGGTCCGCGCCCGCCAGACTCGGCTTCAATGGACCCCTCCAGTCGCAGATGTTCCGACTGCCGTCGGCGCCCGTTCTGGCCGTCCTCAACGGATGTGGTTATCATCTGAGGTGTGTCAGACCTGGTCTGAGATGTTGGGTACTCTATCTCCTGACTGTTACTATGATTTCCACTTCTGTTTCGTGCTGGGCGCTCCCTAATCGGTCCGCGCCGCGTCGTGTGTTCCGTCTGAGGTCCACGCCCGCCAGACACGGCTACATTGTCCCTCTCTGGTCGCTGGTGTTCCCTCCGCCGTCCGCGCCCGGCCTGGCCGTCTTCTGAAGTCGAGTTCATGATCTGGGGGTGTGTCAGATCTGGTCCCCAATGTCAGACACCTTGTCTAACGGCTGTTCTCTCGGTCTCCACTTCTATTTCTTGTAGAATCCCTGAGTGTCCTGCGTTGAGTTTTCACAAGCTCAAGCGCTGGATTCCAGGCAGTGCTGATTTGGTATCCCGAGTCACGGTTGATAAGATTGTCTGTGACCTTAATCTCAATGGCTTCTTTAATGACACTGTCCCAAAATCTTGAGGTCTGTGCCACAATCTTGGTGTCATTGTAATCCATTGAATGACCAAGTTCCCCAGCATAGCCCCAATTTTGGTGGGTGGGCAAAATATGCTCTTGATGTCATATTTCTTGAGAATCCTGCTGATCTTGGCAGAGATAGGTCCGGCATATGGCAGGTATGCCATCTTCTTTGCCTCTTCTGGTTCTTCTTCTTGATCCTTTGGCCGGTTAGCAGGAAGGATGGACTACTTCCGTTCTTGGATGTTCTGGTGAAGAGAAAGGCAGATGGCACATTTGGACACAGTGTGTACCGCAAACCTACGCACACTGACTTATACCTACAAGCCAGCAGTTGCCACCATCCGGCACAGGGGGTCATTGGTCGAGTGGTTGTGTCTGAATCCTGCTTGTGTGAGGGGGAGTAGGTTTTTCTCCCCCTCACACAAGCAGGATTCAGACACAACCACTCGACCAATGACCCCCTCCTTAAACTGACAGACAGCATCACCAAAGGGTTCAACCAGGGACACTGTACACTCGCAGTGTTCCTAGACATAGAACGGGCCTTCGACAAACTATGGCACCAGGGCCTGCTGTTCAAACTAATCAGCATCGGCATCCCATCCAAAGTAGTCAGGATTGTCCAATCATACATCACCAACCGGACCTGCAGGGTTCACGTCGCCAATCAGGTGTCAGAAGCCTTTACCCCACAAGCTGGCGTCCCCCAAGGTGGCATCTTGTCCCCACTACTGTACACACTTTACACTGCCGACATACCTACCGTAACGACTCCCCACGAATAAATGGGACTATATGCAGACGACACGGCCTACTGGTGTACGGAACCACGCACAACGACACTGCAACGAAAAACGACCACATACCTCCACCGCCTAGAAACCTGGATGGCAAAATGGAGGATACGACCTAACCCAACAAAGACACAGACAGTCCTCTTCAGACACAGACACTTAACAAAAAAGAAACAATAGAACGAACATGACATCCGACTAACCCTCTGGAACAGCCCCCTACAACTAAACGACACAGCTAGATACCTCGGAGTATACCTAGACAAACATCTCCACTGGAAAACTCACCTGACGTACCTCCTTAACAAAACCCGACTCAGACAAAACCTAATACGACAAGTGCAAGGACGCTTCCATGGCTGCAACATTCAAACGGCACTACATACCTACAAAACCTTCATTCGTCCAGTTCTAGAGTATGCTGCAGCCCCCCTGGGAGGCATACATGCGCCGATTGCGAAAAGACTGTACAGCACAGAACGCAGACTAATACGAAGTATCGCAAGGCTGCCGTATCTGACACCAAGCAATGAAGTATATGAGACAACCAGAATGGAACCACTACAAACCAGGTTAGCCAAGATGAGAGCCAGATACGGAAATCATATCCTAAACAAAAGACCGGACATGGAGGACCTAATCACAGTCAACCACAGAACAAAAAGGAAACCCAGATTCAAATACATAGCACCCACCCACACAATCGCCCACAACACAGCTAAGACGTACCCCGATCTCACCCCAATACTATCACCACTAACAGCAAACACCACCATCCCCCCACACCTAGACGAGAGGACTCAAGCATAAAACACAAACACCACTAAACACACAAGTACATGGCCCAAGAAGAACCACCAAAATACACCTAACCCAACTCCCTCTACTCCCCCTCCCTCGCTCTGTACACTAAATAAGAAATATAAAACAAATGCATATGTATAGTAAAATAAGTAGTTACCCATATTATAAGATATCTGTAATTATAAACTAATAGCGACAAGAACAAATGCATGTAAAATAAAATAAAGCAAAACGAAACTGTAATGTAATATTAATAAAATTGTTGAAATACCACTGAAATTGCTAAAATATCATTGTAGTTGTCCAAATCTCATTATATTTGTTAAACTACCACTAAAACTGCTAAAATATCATTGTAATTGTTAAAATACCATTGTAAATGTTAAAATATCTAAAGATCTTGTAATTGTTAATGACCAAAAGGAAACTTGCACTATGTAGCAAGACAAATGTAAAAATTGTTTAAAAAATAAAATGTACAAACCCATGGCTGAAAAGGGCAAATAGCAAGCCCTAAAACAGCCCGCTCTGTCCCCTCTGGCATTATTTTGGGACACCCTGTATATACAGTCAAAATTAAATACACTAGTACATCGATTACATATTAAACACAATTCCTGTAATATAGCTTACAACTTCAGAATCAAAGGTATAGTGCAACTTATCAACGGATAATAAACGTCAAATATTTTGGATGGTGCAGAAGGTATTTTATCTGCATTTTCGGTGTTACAAGTTTTGTGAATGGCTTTTGCGCAAGTGGAAGATAATGAGTATTTCATAAATAACGTGATCTGCAGTGACGAATCCAACTTCACTCGTGAAGGTGTTTTCAGCCTCCCCATCAGCAGTTATTGCTCAGAGCACAATTCACATGTCACCTGTGAATGTGGCTTTCAAGAACGCTGTGGCATAAGCCTGTGGGTTGTAATCATGGAGGGAGTGCTTTTGAGCCCTTACCTATTTCGGGACAAGTTCAGTGCATCCCTGTACTGGTCGTTTTTCACATTAATTTGTCTGACGCATTATAAAGCGATCCACTTGGTGTTTGGTGACAGCTATGGTTTCAGCATGATGGTGCACCGCCACACTTCCTAATTAATGTGCGTAACAACTTAAATGAAGGGTTACCTGGAAAATGGATTCGCCGTGAAGGTCCAATGTTCTGTCCTCTGCATTCCCCGGACCTTAATCCACTAGATTTTTATTTGTGCGTACTCTTAAAGGAACAGTGTATAGTACTCCACCCATTGACGTACACGACCTAATAGCTCACGTGCATGCCACTTCGGCAGTGGTGGATGCAGCTGTGTTGCATAAGGTCCAGAAAAGTATGTTCCAGCGAATGACGAAGTGTTTGCAAATGCAATATGGTCACTTTGAACATCTTCTCTACACTGAACGTTGCTTGTGTGTATACGTACCTCCTCTGTGAAGATAAGTCTGGACATAAAATGTACAGAATGGAATTATTGTGAACAGCATACTGTCCAATCTCGTGTAGACTCTTATTGTGGTTTTTGTACCTTGTAACGTCCCCTTAGAACAATTATACACGACTGTGCTGATAAACCTCTTACACTATTTGCTTTTCAAACAGCTGAGCAAAACTGAACGTACTCAAACATTCACTAAAGTGACACACAATATTTTTAGCGCAACGCAATCTGACTATCAAAGATCCCTGCAAAAGAATGGCCCTGAGTAACATTAAACTATACCTTTCAGAAATCACTTACCTCACAAAAATCTTCATTACTCGAACTACTGCAATACAGCGAGCGCCACTATTGCCAACTAAATAAAAGATTCAAACTACAGAAGGCACTAACTACTGATAGGGATAGTTAGCAAATGAAAGATATTAATAGAGAACAAACAATGTATTTACCTTAATAGTCATAATATATATAGCAGTTCATGACAAATTACAAAACTCCGCCATCTCCCTCCCCACATCCACCACTGCTGGCGGCTCACCTCCAACTGCGCAACGCTACGCGCTGTTCACATCCAGCTGCCGCTGCCCAACACTACAATGGCAGACAACAATGCAAACTAGCCACATACTGCACACAGCACAGCCAGTGATTTTTATACAGAGCGCTACGTAACGTTGCCAATAAGAAAACATAAACAGCCTACTTACAACCTCACTGGATGTTACCGTATCTACTATTATTTTCTATTGGCTTTGTTTGTGTCATGAACGAAACAAAGTGGTCGTTTATATCTGTGAGAAGTTCATGTAGTGGTGTAAATTGCATACAATTTAACTAAAAGAACTGTTTGGCGCGAACGCTACTCGAACATCGGCGAATCTGCATATCCGTTCCCCATTGCCTCGTCTCACTGAGATAATGGAAGAGCTCCAGCGCAGTAGTGTTCATGCTACCTGTTCTTGGCGACGCTGCACGCAGTTACAGCCTTGTCAGAGCTTCGTTTTTTAAATCGCATTTCTAGTAAACCCAATGGTGGGACCAGGTTTTGCTACATACACTTTTGACTTGAACTGGGATGAAGAAGCACATGCCGACTGCCAAGTGCGACATTTTCTCTTCACCCTGAATGTATGGTGTTAAAATGCCTGCAAGCCCTCGCCCACTACGCGGAAAAATATACAATCGCACTGTACCATTAGATAATCTGCTCAACCAACTTTTCCAGCGTCTTATGGACGCAGGTTCTCTAGCTCCCAACAATGTGAACAGGGACAGCCTCGGTCAGTCCGTACATCTCAGATGGAGGACCCTGTTCTAAATTTACTGCATGAAAGACCTGGAACCAGTGTGTGGCGACTGGCACTAGCATAAGGCATGAATCGTCCTCTTAAATGGAATTTTCACTCTGATACGAAACTTCCTGGCAAATTAAAACTGTGTGCCGGACCGAGATTCGAACTCGGGACCTTTGCCTTTCGCGGGCGAGTGCTTGGAAGGTAGGAGACGAGGTACTGGCGGAATTAAAGCTGTGAGGACGGGGCGTGAGTCGTGCGTGGGTAGCTCAGTTGGTAGAGCACTTGCCCGCGAAAGGCAAAGATCCCGAGTTCGAGTCTCGGTTCGGCACACAGTTTTAATCTGCCAAGAAGTTTGATATCAGCACACACTCCGCTGTACAGTGAAAATTTCATTCTAGAAACATCTCCCAGGCTGTGGCTAAGCCATGTCCCCGCAATATCCTTGCTAGTCTGCAAGTTTCGCAGGAGAGCTTCTGTGAAGTTTGGAAGGTAGGAAACGAGGTACTGGCGGAATTAAAGCTGTGAGGAGGGGGCGTGAGTCGTGCGTGGGTAGCTCAGTCGGTAGAGTACTTGTCCGCGAAAGGCAAAGGTCCCGAGTTCGAGTCTCGGTGCGGCAGACAGTTTTAATCTGTCAGGATGTTTCAATCGTCCTCTTGACTGGGTGGTTCAACATGAGCAACTGCTGTATCCATATGACCTTCAGCACGTCCAGGCACTGCACCATAGCAGACTGCAGTTCTCAGTGGCTCTTACAGACATGAGCTACACATCCACTGTGTCCGCTGAAGATTTCTTTTTCGATGAGTGGAGTTCGCAAGAAATGACGGTGTGAACTTTCATAACCAGCATGTCTGAGCTGATGAAAATCCCTACGCTACTGCCGAAAGAGGGCATCAGCATCCTTTCTCCACCATTGTATGAAAAGGCGTTCTTGGTGATAAAATGTTAGGGCCATACAGCCTAGCACAAAGATCAAATGGGGCTTATTCTCATCATTTTATTGTTAACGTGTTGCCTACCTTGTTCAAGGATGTGCCATGTCAGCAAAGAGTACAGATGTAGCTCACACACGATGCCACTCCATCACATTTCCTCCGCAATGTGCGTGAATGTCTGACACACATTTTTAGGGCCGTCGAATTGGCCAGGGAAGTCCCACACCTTGGCCTCGCCGTTCCCCACGCTTCAGTCTCCTAGATTTTTGGTTATGGGGACACTTGTCTTAGTCTGTGCCACCCCACTCAACGACGTCCAGACACTACAAGATCGCGTCTTCAATACAAGCCAGCACTTAAAACAATCGAGTGTATTTCCAAGAGTGAGTGATTCCTGACGCTGAAGTGCAGAGGGATCATCGCCAGGGCGGATGTCACGTCGAACACCTCCTACAAGAAGTGTCATGAACGAACGTCAGGCTGAACCCCTCCTTTGAACAAGTGTACAGATCACAGAAAAAATGTGTTTCCGAACCCATGTGTAATGTATTTTTTTCATGATATGATGTACACTAGCACCTGTGTCAATTATAGACATTTTTGTTTCCAGTCACTGTGAATAAATGTACAGATCTCAAAAAATATGCGTTTCCACTTCCATTTTTATTGGGCCTTCTTTTTCTTTTTTTTTTGATGGGTGTTACCACTGAATGTCGCCTGGAGGCGTTGTTCGCTAAGGAAAGTAGAAGGAGCTTTCAAATTAAAACGAGGCGGTTCGAAAAAACTGCTTATTATTTCACAACTAATCGTCTCAACGGTTAATACACTTATCCCATTCTAAGAGAAGACGGTCAGTGCCTCCAAGGAAAAATGTTTGCGACTGTCTACGAAACCATGATTGTACCCAAGCGTGCGCCTCTTCGTCTTCCTTCAGCGCTCCAAAAATATGGAACGGCCTGGAAAGAGATTACGATTGCATGAAGGATGCGTAAGGGTTTCCGAGTGCAACTTCTGTAGTCAAAACAAGTGTTAGGGGGGAGGGGGGGCATTACCCTGCGACAGAATGATGCCGTCCGTCAACATTCTTGGGCGTTTGAACTTGATGGTTAGCTTCAATTTTTGCAAAGTATCCACGTAACGCTATGTGTTAATTGTGGCGCCGTGTTCCGGAAAGTCAATGAGCAGGGACGCCTGCACTCAAAAAGATAGGGCACCATGTGTGCAACGCGTATCTGTTGTTGGGACTACGCTACTCAAGTTTCTCTGGGAAACCCTTATGTATCCTCCATGCAGCCCCGATCTCTCCCCAAGCTAACTGCGTAATTATATATGTATGGTGTCTGTCCTTCCGGACATGTCCGAAAGAACAGACTCCAAGGTCGTTCGTGACAGCCGTGAAGAATGAAATTTCAATGAATTACAAGCCTCAGCCGCGGGAACAGGCCTTGCCACGAGGATTGAGATTAATGGGCAAGGAGCACTGCTTTCGTAGTGTGTGGAGTAAGTTAATTTGGGTCTGCTGGGAGGGGGGGGGGGGGGGGGGGGGGTGCCTGTGTAAGTCCGCGCAGCCACGCTGATTCCTGTGTTCTTGGCGGCTTATGGGTCACAGCGCCTGCCTAGTGAGCAGGAGATCCCGGTCGGTCACACATTTTCAACTCTCCCCGTTGATTTCCGTCAATGCCCCGTACACAGCTGATGTTTGTAATTCATTGAAATTCCTAATTCCATAATTTTTGTGCCCTGTAGAAAGACTTTAGTGGCCGTCGATTTGCTTCGAAGGAAAAGGTGCACGCCTGGGTACAATCATGGTTCCACAGGCAAACGCAAACATTTTTCCATGATTCGGGAATCATGCTAGCGACGATACAGTGCGCACTGACTTAAGTGACTTTAAGACAGAACAGATTGTTATGGTACGGCGTCTGGGATCGAGTATCTCGGAAACGGCGAAGCAGACTACGACATCCACCGAATGAATTTTCACTCTCTTGCGGAGTGTGCACTGATTTCAAAGACCCTACCAGATTAAAACTGTGCCCACGAAAGGCAAAGCCACCAGTCTCGATTCCTGATCCTGCTGGTCTATGTCAAAGGGTAAACACTAGGTACACACAGAAAGTTTTTGCTATTGCGAAGCTCAGTGTGAGAGATGTACACCTATGTCTTCGTTTTATAGACTGCCTCATGTTCGTATCTTCTGGTACAGGGTGACAATTATTGACCTATATGAAATACTAACTTCCAAATGGTTTGCGTTAGGACTTTCAGACAGCACAGTTGCCGAGGAGCAGGATGGAAATTAGTAAGCTCTCTGCGGTTTGGTTTAGCGACGAAGCCCTGTTTAATTTGGATGGTTCATCAATAAGCTAAACTGGTGCATTTGGGGGGCTGAGTATCAGCATTTTGCTATCCAGAAGTCTCTTCACTCTCAACAGGTGACTGTGTGGTATGCAGTGTCCAGTCACGTAATAATCGGTGCGGTATTCCTTGATGGCACGGTGACTACCAAACAGTATGTGAAGATTTTGGAAGATGATTTCATCCCCATTATCCAGAGTGGCTCTGATTTCAACAAGAGGTGGTTCGAGCAAGACGGAGCTCGACCCCAAAGAAGCAGGAGAGTGACGTCCTGGAAGAGCACTTTGGGGACAGCATCCCGACTCTGGGGTACCCAGACGCCACTGGCATGAGTCTCGATTGGCCGCTACATATGCGACTTCCTTTTGTGGGGCTATACTAAAAACAAGGTGTACAGAAATAGCCCCAAATCCACTGCTGAGGTGGAAACAGTCATTCAGGAGGTCACCGACACCATCAATGTTCCGAAATTTCTGCGGGTCATACAGAACTTTGCTATTCGTCTGCGCCACATCACCGCCAATCAGCAACTGCCCACCACTACAATTGAAAATTCCAACAATGCCACCCAGCCACAGACTGCACACAGCACAGCCAGTGATTTTCATACAGAGCGCTAGGTGGCGGTGGCGTTACCAATATAAGAACCTAAACAGCCTACTTACATAGACACAGCACAGCCAGTGATTTTCATACAGAGCGCTAGGTGGCGTTACCAATATAAAAACCTAAACAGCCTACTTACAGTTGTACGACGTAAACGGAAGTTGGAAGGCGTGTTCTTCGTCTAAAAGATTATGTCTGTTCAAATTTCACGCCAGTCGTATAATAGTGGTGCTAGCAACGCCACTACAATAATGCAAATCACGTTTCCTGTAAATACACGTTGTAGCAAGTTGCCTTTGACACTGTACGTGGTGAGATGATGTTAGTCAAGAATGGCCTTAAGGTGATAAAGACGCCATTATCAACACCTCACTGAGTTTGAACGAGGTCGTGTAACAGGACTACGAGAAGCAGAAAGACTTGGCAGGAATGATTGCTGGCAGCGGTGGTCACAAGAATGTACGGTCGCAAAAAGACGGGACTGCAGAAGGCCACGTGGCACTGCCCAGAGGGAAGACCATCGAGATCAGCGGATCGCTCTAGAGCATCGTAGTGCAGCTGCAGCAGCCATCTGAGCAGCAGTTGGCACCAGTGACACAACGAACTGTTACGAATCGGTTACTTCAAGTACAGCTCCGAGCCAGACGCTCTGTAGCGTGCATTCCACTGACCTCAAATCACTGCCAATTGTGTCTTCAGAGTTGTCCAGCGAGAGTTCGTTGGAGGTCCGTTGTCTTTTCTGATGAAAGCACAAGGGACCTACATCTGGAGTTATGATCTGGGTTGCGAATTCGTATGGCAGCAGGAGTGCTCTCGTGTTTATCCCGTGTACCCTGACTGCAAATTTCTACGTCTGCCTAGTCATTCGATGTGTTCTGCCGCCATTTATTAACAACTTTCCAGGAGTGCTTCCCAACAGGATAACGCTCATCCACATACGGCTGTTGTAAACTAACAAGCTCTACAGAGCTCCGACATGTTGACTTGGCCTGCTCGATCACCAGATCTGCCTTCAACTGAGCGCATATAGGGCATCATCGCACAACAACTCCAGCGTCATCAACAACCAACATTAAACGTTCGTCTATTGACTGACCAGGCAACGGCCTTGCCGCACTGGATACGCCGGTTCCCGTGAGATCACCGAAGTTAAGCGCTGTCGGGCGTGGTCGGCACTTAGATGTGTGACCATCCAGGCTGCCATGCGCTGTTGCCAGTTTTCGTGGTGCACTCAGCCTCGTGATGCCAATTGAGGAGCTACTCGACCGAATAGGAGCGGCTTCGGTCAAGAATACCACCATAACGACCGGGAGAGCGGTGTGCTGACCCCATGCCCCTCCTATCCTCATCCTCCTCGGAGGGTGACACGGTAGTCGGATGGTCCCGCTGGACCGCTTGCGGCCTGTGGACGGAGTGGTTTTATTGTCTGACCAAGTGTAACAGGAATGGAACACCATCCCACAAACTAATGACCGGCGCCTGCATAACACAATACACGCACGTTTGCACGTGTATGTTGAATATTCTAGCGGTTGCACTCATTATTAATCTGCCAACATTTCACATTTTCAATAGATTATCTCGAGCTTAACTTAAGCTTTGATCTTGTAATGTTAATCACTTAAATTTGTTATGTAGACAAACGTATTCCCGAAATTTCATTACTCTACATTCATTATAATTGGTGTTGCGAATTTTGTCCGTCGATTTACAATGAAGGTAATTAGCTTCGAAAAAATCTCCTCTCCCATTCGAATGACATTATGAAATGAACCTCGATCTTGAAACACATGTGACGAAGTACGTTACTTCAGAGGGTTGGCAGTCAACGCATCGTCGAGAATATGGATATTACGACGCGCAGACTGACATTAGGCTCTAATTTTATCTATATTCTATTAAAAATTCGAAAATGTGATGGAAATTGAACTTCTAATAGTACATATCTAAGATCGTTGTACAGCATAGGTACTGTTCCTGTACCAGCAATTCGCTGTTCAAGCCATCGATGAATCCAGAATCTTCTTTGGCATTTTCTCCGCCCTTCTTCGGCGATCACGACGATCATTAATAGTGTTAACAGAACTATTTCACACATGTCCATTTCCGCAAAGAAACCGTTTGATTAATGCGCCAGGTACAACCGATAACTGCAGTTGGAGACAGCAGCATTCGAAAATCACAGTGAGTGTTAGCAGGTGTTTCAGAGCGTGTAGTCCCTGGGATGGGTGCCATGTTTGTCGTGCTTCGCAAGAGAAGCACCTGCAATTTATGAAGGACTTTATAGTGAAACATCTGCCACTAGAGTTGGTTTATCGTTTTTGTAATCAACTCGCACATAACAAACAAACAAACAAACCCGGCTCCATTGCACAGCTCTCTTTGAATGTCCTGCTTTATAAGGACGTCTTGTTAATGTCGCGATCAGCATTACTCTGTGTTCAACCAAGTCATCACATGTAAACAAAACTATGTTCCATAATTCTATATAATACAGATGTAGTATTATAAGATAGTAGATTTGCACATACCTCATGCAATATTTGCATGAAACTAACATATGCATATAAGTGTTCGTCAGATCACTCTATAGTGGAAGACAAAGGATACTTAGTACTGTTACTTCACGTTCTTCTTCGCATCCTTGACACAACCATCTTTCCTGCTGATGGAAAAACCACCATCTCGTGATGGTGGTGGTTTTGGTGCGGAGATTCATTAGAGAGAGAATGGTGGTGATACGCTGTTTACAATAAATGATTTTTTATTTTTTTTATTTTTGGGTCATCAATCTTCTGACTGGTTTGATGCGGCCCGTCACGAATTCCTCTCCTGTGCTAATCTCTTTATCTCAGAGTAGCACTTGCAACCTACGTCCTCAATTATTTGCTGGATTTATTCCAATTTCTGTCTTCCTCTACAGTTTTTGCCATCGACAGCTCCCTCTAGTACCATGAAAGTCATTCCCTCATGTCTTAACAGACGTCCTATCATTCAGTCGCTTCTCCTTATCAGTGTTTTCCACTCCAACTCTGCGCAGAACCTCCTCATTTCTTTACCTTATCAGTCCACCTGATTTTCAACATTCGTCTGTAGCACCACATGTCAAATGCGATTTATGTACGTATTTAACTTACAGGACTATTCTACTCCATATAACAATACTTGCTAAGCCAGAATAAAGGGAAAAAATGTAAACTCAGCTGAGGATGAGCCTAAATTGGCGTGAAACCGGTCGTAGTTTTAATAAAGGAACTTTCTGCAGTCGGAGTGGTGTTGTTTGTCTTCTAACAAAAATGTACATATATATTTTATTTTATCATAACAGAGCTGCGTGTTGAAGACGGCGATTTAAGTTATCATGTTGCCAAACAACAATTTCTATGGTAATGGCTAAGCGCCCCAAACTACATTTTATTCATCTCCGGTTTTTTTTAGAAAAAAAATCTTTTGAGTATAATTTCCCTTACGTGAATAAAAATACCTTACGGCGATTTACAAAAAATTGCACTAAATTTTTCTGCAGCACTGCTCAAAATCTTTTGTACACCCAACGTCATTCAAGATAGTAATCACATATAGGGGTTATGAATCTCTATATTAAGAGCACCACAATACCAAAATAATGCTTCGTGTTGTTATTACTAAAAAGAGCAGCATTTCTGTTCTCTTTCTTCCGTTACGATGTTATCTGAGCCGCCCCACGTCCTTAAACTAGTTTCTTATCTCTGGCACTGTTACCTAGACGTAAATATAAGGGGCGTTCAAAAAGAAACGAGCCGAAGCTATAATTACAGAAACCAGTATCTCTATGTTAGAAGTATTCACCCTGGCTGTTGAGACACTTGTCCCACTGTGATACAAGACGGTGAATGGCTGTCTCATAAAATTCCTGGGGCTGCGATGTTAACCAGTTCCGCACGTACAGCTGGACGTCGTCGTCCGAAGTGAATCGTTTGCCCCTATGTTGACGTTCTTCTTTGACCAAGATGGACCCCTTCTGATTCACTTCCTGCAGCACGGGACAACAGTGAATGCCCAGCGTTACTCGCACACCTTGACCACCCTTCGCCAAGGGATCAAATCAAAACGACCAGGCAATCTCACCCGTGGGGTCATTCAGCTCCACGTCAATGCAAAGCCTCATACGGCCAACACAGCCGCGGCACTCCTGCAGAAGTTCAAATGGGTGGGTCTCGGCTACTCACCATACAGTGCCGACCTCTCTCCCTGTGACTGCGCCATTTTTGGTCCCCTTGAAAAGGCTCTGTGGGGCAAACGATTCACCTCGGGCGACGAAGTCCAGCAGTACGTGCGGAACTGGTTAACATCGCAGCCCCAGGAATTTTTTGAGACAGCCATTCATCGCCTTGTGTCACAGTGGTACAATTGTCTCAACAGCCAGGTTCAATACTTCTAACATACTGGTACTGGTTTCTGTAAATTAAGCCTCCAGCTCGTTTCTTTTTGAACGCCTCTTATACAATCGGTCATGTTGAAGACACTATTGTATTGTATCGTATTGTATTTTATGTTAACCGGGGACCTAGAAACGACGGAGAGGCTCCGTCCCCGCCGCAGCCGCAGTGGTCCGCAACCCCACGACGACTACCGCAGTCCACTTCACACCTCCGCCACCCCACACCGAACCCAGGGTTATTGAGCGGTTCGGCCCCCCCGGAGGACCACCCAGGGAACGTCTAACACCAGACGAGTGTAACCTCTATGTTTGCGTGGTAGAGTAATGGTGGTGTACGCGTACGTGGAAAACTTGTTTGGTCAGTAATCGACGACATAGTGTAACTGAGGCGGAATAAGGGGAACCAGCCCGCATTCGCCGAGGCAGATGGAAAACCCCCTAAAAACCATCCACAGACTGGCCGGTTCACCGGACCTCGACGCAAATCCGCCGGGCGGCTTCGTGCCGGGGACCATGCGCTCCTTCCCGCCCGGAAAGCCCTGCGTTAGACCGTACGGCCAACCGGGCGGGCTGAAGACACTGTAGTTTCTACATCAGCCGACATACAGATGCTAGTCAGAGACTGAACGGGGGAAAAGTTCCATATCGCAAGCACTCAGTGTTCTGTAACATATCTTAGATCTCGAACTGGGTGCGATCTGTATACATGTCAGTACCCCACTTGCTTTCCACATTCCATTGCGTAACAGAATTTCTCGGTAGAGATACGCAAAAGTATCTTGCACTCACAATAATCTTATCAGTTATTACTTGTTGATCGCATCACCCGAGATGGAATATGTGCACGCTACCATATTTACCGCTCCTCTGTATATTCTACAGGATGTGCTGACAGCAGCAAGGTAAACTCCCCACAGGTAGATACAAATATCCAATCAGCACAACCACACACATCACTTATGATAAGTGCTGTAGCTGCGTAATGTTTAAGGGGAAAAGAGAGAGAGAGAGGGAGAGAGAGAGGCACTGCAGGAACGGCTGAGAACTGACTATGCTCCATGCTTTGTGGTTTTGTTTACAAAAAGCGTGCCCTCTTCAGCAAATTTTCAAATCCTCAACTCCCATGAATACACTTATGGACGTTGATTTGTCCAAGATCGCAGGTCCATGAATACATTTCGTGCTAAGCTGCTTTTCTTCTTCTTCTTTTTCATGTGCCTATGTCCTACATGGGCGAAGGGTTGGCATCATTATTATAAAGGATTAATTTAAGGATTGGGTGGATGCGCTACATATCGTTCCCACCCCCCCCCCCCCCTCCCCCGGCCCTCCTTCCACGACGGCATATGTGCACCCCTACTACCTGTGTAGAGTGTTATTTACGTGTTTCTAAATGTTATTCACTAAATGGGATGTCAGAAACTCCTAAAAACCTCATCCAGAAACTCGTCGTTCATCCTCTGGGCGGATTCCATTCTGGGCCGGCGCACCTCCCTGTCCCTGAAGTGGTGCTTTAACATGCACGGCTATCATTGCGGGTTTATATTATGGTGATTTTAAATTTATAAGTAACAAACAAAAACATTCCATAATGTTTCTTTTAATTACTGTTCAGTACAAAACGAAGAATATTACTCCACTTCCACCCTACATATTCAGTGCAGCCATCACATTGTTAATTGAATTAAACCAGCAGACTCAATAACTGGTCTTACTAGCTAAACACTCTCCAGAACTGTTCACAACTGTTTACTATCAGATGACACGGTTTCTATTGTTATGGTGCCTCGTGACGTCATTCTCGTGATGTCAAACATGTCATATGTCAGGATTACCAAGTGTCTTAGGAATCACATGAATATTTTTACAATATGTAGTGACACCGAAGATCAGTTTTCCATGAGGTTCAATGGATTAAAATAGGATTCAGTGACCCTCATAGACTGCCACCTTTGTTTGCATAGAAATCACGTTCGTCATACATTGACTGAACGAGTTTCACATGTGGATGGAAGGGCCAAAAACATAGAAAAACATAAGTCACTACACAGGCGTCAAAATCAAAACTCCACAAAAAATCGCCTGTTATATTCGTATCAAAAGATTAGATTTCAATCATTAATCACAAATTTCGATTTGTGTTTTTCCAGGGCAAAGTATCCCTTAAGCTATGGATGAATTTATTTCAATGATTTAATTAATTAGTATTAATTAGAATATTGTCAATAGGGCATCTGTGCCGCTACGAGAACAGATAACGATCTTATCTCAAGGTCACTTCCAGTGTCATGTTATAAGGCATTTGAGTTTGCTATTTTCAAGTCAACCCCCCCCCCCCCGCCCCCACCATACACTTGGGCCCCTTGTAGCCTTGCCAGCTAACAGCTAACCTACAACAATTTTATATGGCACATTCATTCATTCATTGTCCAGCTCCCTCTATGACTTCCCCTCCATCCCTTTCTCTCTAAGCCAATAAGACTCAAGCTCCCCTCCCCCACCCCTTGCATCTTCCTCCCCTCATAGTTTTATTAACAGAATAATTGCGTGGACCCCAATATTCAAGGTCCACAATCTGTAGTGAAAGGATCACCAGCAGCAGATTTCTCCTGCTTAAAAAATGGTAGCAAATACCACCGTAATTTACTAGGAAAGACACTTTCACGTTAGAGTGTGTGGCTGAAATAGCACAAATTAATGATATCATGGCATATTCTGCAAAAAGTGGCTGTTAAATGCTTAGAAATAATTTGCAATGTGAATTTAAAATGACTCATTCCACACCACTACGATTAATCATAGAAAATGATCCAAGGGACATGAAACTAATTAACTGACTAATGTCATGGCGTATTCTACGAAATGACAGAAAACATTAGTCCTCATTCTCCTTTACCTAAAAATGATAGCCAACATTATCATAATTAAAGGTCCAAAATGGCCTCCTTCATATTTCACATCTTAATGAACACAGTTAAGAGCAAAATACTGGGCATTTTCTGAAAGTCTTGTAATTTTACCGATTTTTCATTTATCTCCATTTCCATCCGAAGATATATAGCAGCCCGGCAAGAACAGTGGCGCATCTCGATTTCAAGAATTAATTCCATAAAACTTATACTGAAACAATATAAGCTTCCTTTAAATTTCGAGTTGTCAAATAAATTCCGACATATTTTTCGATCACCCTAATTCACACCACGTATTTTTCAGTAACAAACTAAAAACACACGTGCTTGGACTTGTGTCACTTTTCTTGCTTGCTTGCTTCCAATATTTAAACAAATTTTGTCGATATACCATGTCAAGTAATTTTTGCAATGCATTATTGATAACAAATACGCCCTCGCTCCAACTTAAAGTGATAAACAAATAACACGACACAATATTCAAACAAGCACATTCTTGTGAGATTCAAATCCTTCCCGGCGTGCAGATTGTTCCATGAAATTTAACAAACGACGCAACTGATCTTCCTTGGTACACAAAACGGGTCAGAACACAGTTGCAGAAACAACGTAAAAAGCGCGCCAAATTCAAACGAACGCAAGATCACCAAAGCGTGCGATTTATTGACAGATCATTTAGAAGAGGCGACAGATCCGCTAAAGTGACTGCCTACACTACGCTTGTCCGTCCTCTTCTGGTTTGTTGCTGTGCAGTGTGGGATCCTTATCAGATAGGATTAACGGAGTATATTGAGAAAGTTCACAGAGCAGTAGCACGTTTTGTACTATCGAGAAATAGAGGCGAGAGTGTCACGGATATCATACAAGATTTGTGGTGGACATCATTCAAACAAAGGCGTTTGTCGTTGCCGCTGGATCTTCTGACGAAATTTAAGTCGCATACTTTCTACTCCGAACGCTAAAATATTTTGTTGATGCCGACATACATAGGAAGAAACGATCATCGTAGTAAAACAGGGGAAATCAGAGCTCCCACGGAAAGATATAGGTTTTCGCTTTTTCCGCGTGCTGTTCGAGAGTGGAATAACAGAGAATTGTTTTGAATGTGGTTCGATGAACCCTCTCCGAGGCACTTAAGTGTGATTTGCTGAGTATCCATGTGGATGTAGATGTAGGTGTAGAATTTTGGGAGAACTGCCGTATGTCTGCAACTCGCTGACCCTTTATTTAGGCGCAGAGTCTTCTGACAGGAAAGGCACTGAGCTCACGTATTTAAGATCCTGCCGGCACATGGTGTGTCCAGTTGGCTTTGCGCATGAGCTGTTTGCAAGTCTTTACTCTGCGCCGCGTTGGTTGGAAAACAAAGACTTTTTGATCAGTTTACAAATGTGCCTCCGGTGGATACACTGCATATCATCGGCAATGGGTTTGGGGCTGACATTACAGCGTTGTTCGGGCACACTCTCTCCTCGAAGCACTTTTTATTTAACAAAGAGTTTTTGAACAATCTGACGATGTCGCCATAGGGAGCCCTTTGTCTCCCCTGATCGCCAGTCATTTTACGGGAGATTTTGATGAGCGAGCACTATCCTCAGCTATTTTAAAACCAAAAGTATTTTGGCGGTATGCTCAAACACTTTTATAATTTCGCCTCTTGGTTTGGACAGTCTGCGAGAGTTCCCTCAACATCTGAAATCCGTACACGAAAACATAAAATTTACTGTGGAGGTGGAGAAAAATAGCTGCTTGCCATTTCAGACGTCTTGAGCGACGTAAGAGCTATGTCACACTTGGGCATTCGGTGTTCTGGAAGATCACTCATATAGACCAGAATCTGCAAGCTACTAGTCGCCAAGATGGGGCACAAATTATGGGCGTTCTAAAGACCTTAATCCACCGAGCTCATGACGACAATATTCAAACAGAAATTGACCTCCCGCATACTGTGTTCCAGAACAGTGGATATTCGTCCCACCAAGTACAGAGAGCGCTACAGACGTACAAATGACAGGAAAAAGAAGAGGATGAGACCTTCAAGACGGCTGCTTATTTACCACATAGTGGAAATACTTCAGCCAAAAATAGGAAGAATATTAAGAAACTATGAAATTAAAGCAGTTTTTCGTCCTCCTTCTAAAATCTCGGCGCTATTAAACTGTTAAAAACGACTTAGAGTTTATAAAGGCACATTTGCATGCCGAGCGTGAGTTTCCTCGGAAACTCGAAATATTAATTAAATAAATAATCAGTGACAAATAAATAAAGCCAATGGCACACAACTGCAGCGCTGTGTCGCTGATAAAACAAAAGCACAATTATGTTACTCTTATGTTTGATTAGAAAAGAGAGAGCTCTGGTAGAAGTGGTGCGAGAAGCACGTATTTTATTCTATTGTCTGGCACACCGCCATATTTCATGTTATAGAAGAATACTGCGAGTTGCAACCAGACTAGGCACTCGATTCTGTAAAGAATTTATATTTATGAAAGTAAGTAGGATTATGAACTGTAGGCTTATTCATTGAATATATCTGATTTAACTAACTGTGTAACTTTTTTATGTTTAGTAGACAATCACCTCTGTACGACGTATTGGCATGGCTGGCAAATTATTGAAATATTGAGATTTAGATTATGAGTCCGCACCTACCGCAGCAGTCTTTGGAAACGATTTATTTACGAAGTCCGATTATTTCAGTTTTATTTCACGGTCAACTACGAGTAACATTGCCTTTATGAGAAAGCCATTGTCAAGCGTCTGATACCGAATAATTAAACGTCCACGTTCCAGATAAGCAAATATTTATTACAATTACAATCACAATCACCATCATACAGATAGAATAATTAATATTTAAATAATTTTATTTTTATTTTATTTATTTTATATTGGCGACTGCGTGTCGGACTTGTTATTTTGTCATTTGTTACATTGTTCTCTTTGTTTCATGTGAAAAATCAACTTTCTGGACCTGGACGTGAATGTATGAGAGATAACAAAAAATCTGAAGATATTTTCCAATTCTAAAATTTTGCGGGAAGACGCAATGAAACTTCCAGCAAAATAAGGTAAGACGCAGCATCTTTGCATTAGCAGGCTTGACCAGCTTTTCAGTAGATTCTGTAGTGTTTCTTTCGTGCATAACAGTTTTCAGTGATAAATTTCATTCTCAGTACTTTTCCTTAAACAATAACGTATGCAACAATACCAATACACGAGTGTACAATATGGCCGACTTCTGTACGATACGTAGTAACATGGACAGCAGCCATTACCAATAATCTCAAATTCAGTTTATATTTTTAAATTAACAGACAGCCATTGTTGCTACGAGCGATTCATGCTCAACTGCATTTTATTTTAAAATCAGTGTCAAATATTTTCTTGAAACATATATCACGTGTGGCATGGTAATAACTAGAAATCAATACGCAAAAATGGAACAGCAAAGACGTACTATTCAGACGCAATCCGACGCGGACGAGAGACAAATGTTAGAAAATGACTTTACGACAGCAACCGGTAGTGACGATTTATCAAACATTGACGCAAGTGTTGACGGAAATTTTGGCAATAGGCCGTCCACTACAAAAATTTCAAAGTCTCAATCAGAGCCCATGTTGATGCATGACGTCACGTCTAATGACGCGACGGGGGCACAGACCTTGCAAACAGTAAACATTGCCGACATGTTACAAATGCTAATGAAACAAAACGCCGAAAACATGGCAACCTTACAGACGCAAAATGAACAATTAAAGACACAAAATGAACAGTTAAAGACACAAAATGACGGAATCAAATCTGATCTCATAGCAATCAAGATAGGTAATGACACTTTATGTAAGCGTGTGGAACTTGTAGACGCCACACTGACCAAACAGATGACCGAACTCAGTACTAAATTTTCCCAGCTTAATACGAGACAAGAAAAGACTACAACTGACGTAGCACTTTTACAGACACAAGTAAAAAACCTTAATGTCACGTGTGAAGTTCTTACTGAACAAATTCAAACATATCCTTCAGTACATGACAACCTTGAAAAACGAATTACTGACGTACAGAATAAATTTGACAATGTTGAACAACACGTGACTGACATCTTACAATCTGATGCCACAGCTCATTTTCAAAATATTAATAAAGAATTTCATGATTGGGTAGTGAACAAGGATAAACATTTTGATAGATGCTTACGTGAAAATTTACCAACAATTGTGCACGACTCCGTAGCGCAATACATTACTAATAACAAACAGCTGATCAGTGACGCAGTACAATCCGTCACTGCACCCATGAGACAATTCACTGATCGACCACAGTCTGAATGTAACGAAAATATCAGTCAAAATGCACAGTTCAGGAACCAATATACATTCGAGTATGACACACACATACCGCACACGACAAACACACAAGAACAAAACACACCACGACTACAACACATACCACGATGTGCAAACACAAACACAAGCTATTATCATGGTAAACCACAGCAACATTATCGTAATTACTCGCCAGCTGAACATACCAGTAATTACAGTGGAATAAATCCATATCACAATGCGAAGGAAGAAGAAAGCTTAATGAAACACAGGCAATTTCAGATTTTTATCCCAGAAAAACGAACCATTCATCCGGTGATTTTTCTTAAATCTTTTAGTAACGCATTTCCACGCACTTGGAGTGACCGGAAAAAGATTTCATATATTGTCGGTTACATCCAAGGCGATGCAGCTGTCTGGGCATACAGTCAAGCTGACGTATGTACCATGTACAGTGAGTTTGAGCGTGCTTTTCTGAACAAATTCTGGTCGCAATCCGTCCAGGAGCGACTCAGAAGACAAATTTTAGAACCTGAAACTTTTAACAGTAAAAATGGCAACTTACGCAGATATTTTGAAAAATACTTGAACATGGGACACTTTTTAGACGAACCAGTCGCAACGCGTGATATACTCCGTGCGTTGAAGGCCAAATTGCCTTTCAACATTAAAGAAAAACGCCTACATATCCCGGATGACGATTCAGATTATTTTTTAACAGCCTTGGATTCGGTTGACATGTTACTTGAAGATCAGCGCTTCGCGCGGCAAAACAGCAGCCACAATGTTTACACTAGTGGTATGCAAAACATGCAGGCTTGCCAACTCAATTCTGGCGCGCCCACAGTTGGATACGCGGTACAGCAAAAACAGCAAACTCACATGCCGTTTCAATACGAAAATCAAAATCAACACGCGTATTCCAATACAAACAATAGTTACAACAGTAATAACACTTCATGCGGCAATCCATACAAAAGGCACCGCGGTAATAACTACAACGGTAACAACGGATACAAAGGCAACAACAAAAACACAAACAGAAATAGAAATAATAATAACTACGAGCCAAGACAGCATCAAGGTTGGACTCGTAACGATCAGTACTTCCATTCAAACTCTGCTTTACCACAGCAGCCACCAGGACAAAATTGGAGCATACCTTACGACCGACAGGTAAGTTATAATGCGCAACAGCAACAACAACCGCAAAAGTTTGGAGATCATAATAGGCAATATCCGAATGTGAATATAATAGAAATGACACCTGATGCACAACCTCAATCTGTGTCAGTACCTAGTACAAAGGCTAATCCAACAAACTAGAAACAGTCACTTCTATGCCCCAGGTCGTGGCTGAAGAATTCTTGGGGGGCGACTTCAATGTTAATCAGTTATTTGACACCACACTTGAACAACAGAATAATGATATGCCGAATAATTCTAAACAAAAATTACCTGTTTTATTTATAAGATACAACTACAATAACAATATATCAGATGAACTTTTACAAGACAGTACACAATGTCGTTCAAACACAAATGAAATTGTTTTAGCATCTACTACTGGTGTAGTAGGTGGGATTCCAACTACTATTATCCTAGATACAGGTGCAGCTGTGAGCGTTTTGTCTTTTAATTTCTATAAAAAGATGTGTGAATTGGAACCTGTGCCTGAGTTTCCTGCCCAAAACTGTAAAATAACTACTGCACTAGGTAATAAGTCATGTAGGGTTACAAAGCAAGTTTTTGTAAACATTAAAATAGGTAATGGAACCGTACAATGGCCATTCCTGGTTGTACAAAACCTTGTGACAAATTGCATATTAGGAATAGATATTATGAGCGAGAAGGACTCTATTATAGACTTCTCCAAAGGTAAATGTATTTTAAATGATAAAGGCAGTGTAATTATTATTGATTTGGACAGGAGAACTCTAAAGCATGACAAATACTGTACAGGGTACAAGGTTCAGTTAGTACTTGACAATGACATTCAAGATATGCAAACACACTCATCTGACACAGAGCTAATGGACTTGAAAACATTGCTTGATCATAAGATAAGTGAAGCTACAGCTCTCAGTGTACATGAACGTATAAACCTACAGGAAGTGTTATCCAAATATTTACAAGTTTTTACCAAACGATTAGGTGTTATCAACACGTATGTATACAAGATTGAAGTTAAGCCTCACAAGATCTTCTACCACAAGACATATAACGTACCGTTATCTCAACGACCTGCTGTGTGGCAAGAATTAAAACAAATGTTAGACTGGAAGGTCATTGAACCATCCACCTCACCTTATTGTAGTCCTCTACTTGTTGTCAAAAAATCAAATGGAAGCATTAGGTTAGTGTTAGACGTACGAGCAATTAATGAAATAATTTTACCGGTTCATACAAAACCCGAAAATTTAGAAGAGCAATTACAGAAATTTCTAGATGCAAAATATTTTTCCACAATAGATCTCGCTAATTCGTTTTGGCAGGTGGGTATCACTCCTGATTCACGGAAATATACTGCATTTATGTTCGGGGGGGCGAACCTATCAGTTTTGTGTTCTACATTTCGGACTGAATGTCAGCTCTGGGGTATTCATTACAGCCCTGGATACCGTGCTTGGCGATGATTTAGTTGAGACAGTCACACACTATGTAGATGATATACTGATAGCTACACAGTCTTGGAAGGAACACGTTGACACACTTCAAAGAATTTTAGAAAAATACGCACACCAAGATCTTAGAGCATTTCATGCTGAATAATGTCAAAGTCATACCCATCAAAATATTGCTAAGCAACTCGAAAAACTCTGTTGTTACAACACAGATAATAAGTAGTGTAGAAATTTTCATTTCAGCGGTTCCAGAGTCGCAGTTGAAGGCAGAAGAACTCTTCTTTCAGCGCGCGGCACCACCTGGAAGACGGAATATCAAAATAAAATTTATGATTACGTAGCAGTGAATAATATATTAATTTTTCACGGAACATTTGTTATTGTAGGTACCACTGACTTGGTATGACACCTGATGAACCGACAGACGTCATCTATGAAGCGATCTTTTACTTTGAGAAATAGATTAGACGCACATCTCTCAACACGAAAAGCATCTATCAGTAGTCAAGGCCACACAGACACTCTACACACACGCACAAAACGCGAGGAATCGAACATTTTCTCTCTCTTACTATTTTGAATATTATTGAGTAGTGAAAACGCCTGGTCTTGCCTACTAATGTAATGAATGTTGTGTCTAACCTATCTTAATTTCAGATGACATCACGTGACACAATGTAATGACCTATAGCTATGTAATGATGATGCAAACATGTTTATGTGCAACTGTATTATGTTTATGCTAAGAAAATATGTGACGTGTGTATGTATAATTACTTATTTTTTTAACTGATGTATCATGTAACTGTTACTATGATAAAAAATTTGAACAAAACGAGTGCCAAAAAGACATTGCATAGTGAACCTCTGTTCACGGACATTAACGAACATTACTAACTCTGCAACTACGCAGAAACCTATGTGAAAGAAACGGTTAATGCCATTCATTATGCAGCGTATCTATGTAAACGCGATGAATGATTTCTTTGATTAATAACTACGAACATTTAGGTGAGCTATATTCAGCAAAAAACTGAAAATGTGAAGGGCATAATTCGTGCATCGTCTCGTGACATTACTACAGTACCTAACTTCAAGATGTTAACTGGATTAAATGGACACAAAGTGCCTGTCCAGAAAACAACACGACAGGTGGAAGAATTTTGGTTGGAACTTCAGGGAATGAAATGTTCTCGAAATGTGACGGACACTCTTACCTGGACTGTCCAAGGATCGACGCCAGCTATGTGCCGTCCGAGGTTCTGCAACCAAGCTTCCACGGAATGTAAAAAACGAACTGCACGTGGACCAATTAGTCGACGGGTCACGTCTGATCTGTAATAAGCAATGCTTTTAGTCACATCGAACTGCATCACAACGACTATAATGGAAATGGGAAATGGACACGCTTATGTATTAATCACGTTGTTATACAACGATGTTACTGTGATCAAAAAACTTTACCACGATGATACTAACCTGTAAAAAAAAAATTATTGTGCAGCAGATGAATATGAACTGTAATAACGACACGATGTGTATAGGTCAACGCACCTGAAACATACGGACATTTTTCTTTGAAGTATTTCAAAACAATACTATGTAACTAAGAACATTCAACAATCTAAGTTGTATTGTGTTATAACAAATATTGTAAATTTAAAACTAAGTTACCTGTCATAGAATGTAGTCTTCATATGTAATCTTGGTTGAATATTTTCTTTGTGCAACGACTGAGAAACGCGCGCACACGAACAATATGAACTGCAATACTGTGCCGCGTGATCTAACTGTACGATATAACGGCAGTGCCGGAGTCACACAGACGCTTCTGCGCATGCGCGCACTCTATCTGCCAACATAAGAACTTTTACGGTGCACCCGCGTCATTCAAATTTTGTATATAATGTGTATAATGTAGGTCATGTAAATAGTTGTAGATAACTTAGATTTTCTTGTGCCTTTAGGTGAATTGCTCGCCTGCAGGTGTGTCCTTTCGCCTCGCAATTCAGGGGGCAATATAAAGGCACATTTGCATGCCGAGCGTGAGTTTCCTCGGAAACTCGAAATATTAATTAAATAAATAATCAGTGACAAATAAATAAAGCCAATGGCACACAACTGCAGCGCTGTGTCGCTGATAAAACAAAAGCACAATTACGTTACTCTTATGTTTGATTAGAAAAGAGAGAGCTCTGGTAGAAGTGGTGCGAGAAGCACGTATTTTATTCTATTGTCTGGCACACCGCCATATTTCATGTTATAGAAGAATACTGCGAGTTGCAACCAGACTAGGCACTCGATTCTGTAAAGAATTTATATTTATAAAAGTAAGTAGGATTATGAACTGTAGGCTTATTCATTGAATATATCTGATTTAACTAACTGTGTAACTTTTTTATGTTTAGTAGACAATCACCTCTGTATGACGTATTGGCATGGCTGGCAAATTATTGAAATATTGAGATTTAGATTATGAGTCCGCACCTACCGCAGCAGTCTTTGGAAACGATTTATTTACGAAGTCCGATTATTTCAGTTTTATTTCACGGTCAACTACGAGTAACATTGCCTTTATGAGAAAGCCATTGTCAAGCGTCTGATACCGAATAATTAAACGTCCACGTTCCAGATAAGCAAATATTTATTACAATTACAATCACAATCACCATCATACAGATAGAATAATTAATATTTAAATAATTTTATTTTTATTTTATTTATTTTATAAGTTGCGCAAGGCAGATGTCTACAGAATTCCGTGCCAATGCGGAAAGTCTTACACAGGCTAAGCGACGCGCACATTGCAGGAACGCATCGTAGAACATCAGCGGCTTACTCGCCTTCGCCAAGCCAATAAACCCGCTATCGCCGAACATTTCACTGGTCATTTGGTGAAATACACTCCTGGAAATGGAAACAAGAACACATTGACACCGGTGTGTCAGACCCACCATACTTGCTCCGGACACTGCGAGAGGGCTGTACAAGCAATGATCACACGCACGGCACAGCGGACACACCAGGAACCGCGGTGTTGGCCGTCGAATGGCGCTAGCTGCGCAGCATTTGTGCACCGCCGCCGTCAGTGTCAACCAGTTTGCCGTGGCATACGGAGCTCCATCGCAGTCTTTAACACTGGTAGCATGCCGCGACAGCGTGGACGTGAACCGTATGTGCAGTTGACGGACTTTGAGCGAGGGCGTATAGTGGCATGCGGGAGGCCGGGTGGACGTACCGCCGAATTGCTCAACACGTGGGGCGTGAGGTCTCCACAGTACATCGATGTTGTCGCCAGTGGTCGGCGGAAGGTGCACGTGCCCGTCGACCTGGGACCGGACCGCAGCGACGCACGGATGCACGCCAAGACTGTAGGATCCTACGCAGTGCCGTAGGGGACTGCACCGCCACTTCCCAGCAAATTAGGGACACTGTTGCTCCTGGGGTATCGGCGAGGACCATTCGCAACCGTCTCCATAAAGCTGGGCTACGGTCCCGCACACCGTTAGGCCGTCTTCTGCTCACGCCCCAACATCGTGCAGCCCGCCTCCAGTGGTGTCGCGACAGGCGTGAATGGAGGGACGAATGGAGACGTGTCGTCTTCAGCGATGAGAGTCGCTTCTGCCTTGGTGCCAATGATGGTCGTATTCGTGTTTGGCGCCGTGCAGGTGAGCGCCACAATCAGGACTGCATACGACCGAGGCACACAGGGCCAACACCCGGCATCATGGTGTGGGGAGCGATCTCCTACACTGGCCGTACACCACTGGTGATCGTCGAGGGGACACTGAATAGTGCACGGTACATCCAAACCGTCATCGAACCCATCGTTCTACCATTCCTAGACCGGCAAGGGAACTTGCTGTTCCAACAGGACAATGCACGTCCGCATGTATCCCGTGCCACCCAACGTGCTCTAGAAGGTGTAAGTCAACTACCCTGGCCAGCAAGATCTCCGGATCTGTCCCCCATTGAGCATGTTTGGGACTGGATGAAGCGTCGTCTCACGCGGTCTGCACGTCCAGCACGAACGCTGGTCCAACTGAGGCGCCAGGTGGAAATGGCATGGCAAGCCGTTCCACAGGACTACATCCAGCATCTCTACGATCGTCTCCATGGGAGAATAGCAGCTTGCATTGCTGCGAAAGGTGGATATACACTGTACTAGTGCCGACATTGTGCATGCTCTGTTGCCTGTGTCTATGGGCCTGTGGTTCTGTCAGTGTGATCATGTGATGTATCTGACCCCAGGAATGTGTCAATAAAGTTTCTCCTTCCTGGGACAATGAATTCACGGTGATCTTATTTCAATTTCCAGGAGTGTACAACCAAACGAAAATTGTGGCTCACAAGTCAAAATTTTGGAATTCTATCAATGAATCAGTGTATGCACTCCAAAGTATGGCCGCCAGCCAATATTCCAAAAATACACATACATAAATGCAAAATTTCCACAATGCATTATTGAACATCAAATATGGTCTTTCTAAGTGTCAAGTCTACATCATCCATACATTTGTAGTGTGGGACATAACCATAAGACTACCCCTAGTAGAAATGAGCGTTTGGTGTCATTGGCCGGGAGGCCCTTTAACAAGGCAGGTCCGGGCGCCTTGGTGCAGGTCTTATTACATTCGACGCCACATTGGGCGACCTGCGCGCCGGATGGGGATGAAATGATGATAAAGACAACACAACACCCAGTCCCTGAGCGGAGAAAATCCCCGACACAGTCGGGAATCGAACCGGAGCCGGTAGGACGACCATCTGTGACGCTGACCCCTTTTATTTATTTATTTGTTTTTTTTCTGTATTTTTCGTTGCGTTTGTTCTGGGCTGACGTCACATGACATCCGTTCAAGTTGGTCGTTGGTTTCTTTACTCAGACTTTTTTTTTTTTATTACAGAGGGCGAGCAGCCCTCTGACCGAACACGCTGAGCTACCGTACCGGCTCAGCTATGGGGGCGGACGTAGATTTGAAGTAATTACAGAACACTTCAAGTATGTATGCCCACAACACATCGCTAAATGTACGCGGACATAAAAAAATGTGACATCATAATGTGTTAAAACAGTAATGTCGCTATAAGACTGGCCATAGCTCATTTGTAAAACACACACACACACACACACACACACACACACACACACACGCAGACACACACACACACACACACACACACACACACACACACAAGCATGCATGCAGATACACACACACTCACAACACATTGCCGAATTTACACTGTAAACAGTACTACTATCACTATAAGCATTGGATGGAAATAGGATAAACAAGAAAATTATTTAAAACGAACTAAAAAATATGATTTGAAGTCCCGCATTTAATAATCTCAGCAGTCCATGCGAGTCTAATTGTAGAACAGCGATGTACGGTGGCAGTAGGGGAAGTGCTAGCACGACCAAATGCTCTGCAGGGCTGGTTCTGTCCATTTGAGACAGTCAATGTCGCTCTATCTCGTGTTTATACATACCATCTAATGTCGATAAGTACTGTAACACCTATATCTGCAAACTGACAAGTTGCAGATAACACGCACACATGCACTGGTTGCCAGTAGTTGCCAGAAAAGTCAGTTACATAACTGATAAATGAAGATTCCGCTGTCCTGTGTCACTCCCAGTAATGGTAACTCACTCCACTCTCCAGTGTGAAAGACACACCTAGACAACCGTCGTCTCTCTTCTTAAAGATGTCCTTCCGCCAGCACCATCCACATAACTCGAACTGGACCAGTGTGCAAGCCGTCAGAAGCAGCCAGCAGGCTGTCTTAAAAAGATCTAAAACTTTTTTAGTACATGTCTCTCTCTAAATTCTAAGAATATTTGCAGTAATGAGTTTTTATTAAAATCATTACTTCATAAGTGACAAAGTATCCTCACTGTACTATCTCTTAGGCTGGAAATAGTTTGATGTCCGCATATATTAATTACTCTGCGCTAATTTTGTTAACAGTCATTAATTTGAATTATATCCATCTCCACAGACATCAGTGGAACTGCATGCTTAACAAAAATTTCCACATGGTTTACAATGAAATATGTTTTCCCAGATTTCATATGTCATCTCTGTTGGAGATTATGTTGACGAAAATCGTATAAAATATGATTATCAGTCTCCTTTTTTTTAAGGGGGTAGTGCTGATTGTGTGGTACTGCGTCCTGCCGTTAGCAAGCGTTCAATTAAAAAACTACAATTGTGTACACATCCTATAGTGATTTTGAAATGCGAATAGCTTATAATAAACAGCCTGTCCTTCACCAGAACAATGGTATCTAATGTCTAACATGGATTTCCACTTAATTTACAATATACATGTCACTCCTATTTTTAAGTACAGCGATACTGTGTGTGGTACTACCACCTGGCATTAGCAAATGTTCCATTAAAGGCCAACCTCTGTGGCATATATATATCTCATCATGATGGTGGAAGAAAATTTGCTAATGATGAATGGCCAATCATCCAGTAGAGCAATGGAATAAGATTTGTATAAATGATAGCTACCTATAGATTGCTTACAATATACTTCTCACTCCTATATTTTTGTAGAGTAATGCTGTGTGTGGCACAGCCCCTGCTACAACTTTCATGTGCAGAATGACAGAATGACAGTAGCACTACATATATGTTTTTATACTCAAAATGAGCTAATCCTTGGTCAGTTCCACTTTGTAGAAAGAAATTTTTTATTGTACTAATTGTTATACAGACAAGCCCTAGGACATTGACAAACGCTCACTGGCTGTTTACGCACTTAGAATGGCAATGTTACCTGAGATATATGTCGTCTGATTACCTGTGAACGTGTATACCTACACAGAATATAAAAAAGGTAATTTCTAGGTCACCCCCATCCAAAGTACCATGTAAATTAACATGCAGGTAGAATACAGAAAAAATGGCTAAAATTACTCAAGAACAGGCAGAACATCGAAAAGAAGAGAGAACCAAACGTTAGTATCAAGTTGCTACTAACTTCTGGCAAGCTACATAAACATCATCAAGCACATGTTAACAGATGATGCAAACTCATACGTCTTGCCAACAGCCTCCATGAAGAATAACATGATGTCATTTGGACCCTGCAGAACAACATCCATGTTGACAGACACAGGTATTGTCTGCCAGTTCTAAGTTTTAGTACTAAAATCATATTTCTTTAATTTTGATCAGTTTTTTGAAGTTATTGTAAAGATAACTATTATTCATATTAAGAGGTGACCTATCTATCTATATAAAAGGTCGATGTGTGTGGTGTCATACCCTAACAAAAACAGTAACATCCTTTGGGCATATATGTAACTATACAGCATTATTTTCTAACACCACGATAGGATCTCTAACGCAAACTATAGAGAATAATCTGTATTCATATTGTACATCTGGATTTTTTAAAATTCCAGCAGTCTTGCTTTATATACAAATGCATCTGGTGATGATCATCTCCAGACACTTTACCCACTACAATATGCTTTTAACTTCAGCCTATGACAAAGCTGTAGAATCTCTTCTCTATTTAGTAGAAATGGTTTCCAGCTCTTCCCTGGTAACTTTTTTCCATTATGGCCATTGCTGATGCAGTATAATCCATGTGTAGGGGAATATGTCAATTTTGTCATAATATTATGCCTCTAGAGCGTCCCATGTTTTCGCTATAAAACACCTATAAGAGATATCATCCTGTCTCTAAATCTGTCTAGTGGTCCAACCACATATTCCACATACACTGTATAATGCTTTTCTTCTAAGTGTATGTGTGGTGTCATTCATCTTGTATAAATCTGCAGCTTGTGCCAAAAATTTTAATTACACCCTCTGTAAAAATGTAGAATATTCTGTTACCCATTTTATATCCATACTTTTACAATTTTTTACAATTTTTCGTATATTTTCCGTATTTTTTCGCATATTCAACATATTTCCCCATATTTTTCATATTTTCATCCATATTCTATATGTGTTTGTACAATAATGTTTATGCTCTGACTGTACACCCAATTAAGTTTGTATAGCACCTAATAGTATTTTGGATCCTTTCACCAGAGAGAGATTCTACAAAATGTTGCAAGATCACATGATCCTCATATTCATCCAAATGTCAACCTAAAAGGAAAAAAAATTGCTTCGCTCGACACACAACACTAACTGCCATAGCAAAATCCTTGTACATGCTGAAATGCATATTGATTTCTACTTAGACATCTTAAGTAATGCTTTATGCCTACTAATTCTTACAAAATATTGCTCAGTGGCCACCTAACAATGATGGCACCCATTTACACTTTCTTGTATGTTAATAACACAGAACTATGAAAATCAAGGCTTTGCATATGTATTGCCTGAAGCGATTTAGAGGAATCACAGAAAACCTAAATCAGGATGGCCAGATGTGGGTTTGAACCATCATCCTCCCAAATGCGAGTCCAGCGTGCTAACCACTGTCCCACCTCACTCGGTATGATTGTAGAACCACCTTCAGAAGCTACTCCAGACTTGTAATGGTTCAATGTCTGAACACCTATCTCGGACCTACCCTTCTAAGTGGAGACTCCTGGAAGTTGTCAGCATACAAAATAGAGTAATGTAGCTAGGTTATATATTACAGGATAAAGTTGTCTCTATGACAAATGGAATTTTAATTTCATTTTATGGTTGGTTGGTTGGTTGATCTGGGGGAGGGGACCAAACGGCGAAGTCATTAGTCCCATCGGATTAGGGAAAGATGGTGAAGGAAGTCGGCCAAGCCCATTCAAAGAAAACATTCCGGCATTTGCGTGAAGCGATTTAGAGGAATCACAGAAAACCTAAATCAGGATGGTCAGATGTGGGTTTGAACCATCACCCTCCCAAATGTGAGTCCATCACCTCACTCAGTATTATTGTGTAACCATTCAGATGAATGATTTATCACCAATGTGTTAAAAGTTTACATGCATACTGCATTTCCTCACAAAGTTTTTTGTTACATTATGTCATATGTATAAAATTTTAGATGTTTTCATCTATATATTCTACATTCATTTCATATTTGTCCTCTTTCCCAGAAATTTTATTTTCTTCTTATTACTTTAATTTAAAGTGTATTATTATCTTACATGGCTTACATTATGTATTGATCTACAGCTTGTATTTCATATACTTATGTTATTTGAATGGACTGCAAAATACGAGGGCTGTTCAATAAAGAATGATCATAATTTCTCGCCCTAAAATTTGATCTTATGATATCCTGTTAGCTTAATGTGCAACAGCCACACTATAGTAGTTTCATTATTGGGACTCATGGTGCCCACCTGTGAGAGATAGGCATGGTAAGACATGTTCAGTGTCACCTACTGCTGCAATGGAGGTAACATGCGAGGAGAAATATGTCGCTTTCGTCTCAACAAATCTTCAGCTGAAGTCTATACAATGTTAGAGGAGGCCTATGGAAAGTCTGTTGTTTCCTACAGCACAGCTCGAAGGTGGTTTAAAATGTATAAAGAGGGGAGACAATCAATTTCAAAGGAAGGTGGACCCAGTGCTCCAGTTACTGTTCCTGCAGAAGAAAACATCAACACTGCTGCTGTCATTGTGAGAGAGGACAGACGAATTACCTTAAGATCACATTCTGAAATACTGAACATTTCACTGGGTGCAACCCACACGTTGGTTATAGAATAATTACACATGACACATGTTTGCTCGCGATTGGTTCCAAGACTGTTGATTCCAAACAAAAGGACATTCGTGTGCAGGTCTGCATGCAGTTAAAGTTGATGTTAGAGCAAGATCCGGACTTTCTTTCAGATGTAATCACTGCTGATGAAACTTGGCTACATCATTTTGATCCTGAGAGCAAACAGCAAAGCTCAGTGTGGAAACCTCCTTCATCAACAACCCCCCAAAAAGCAAAAGTGGTTGCTTCTGCTGGTAAAGTTATGGTCACGTCATTCTGTGTGTGCATGTTGTACCTGCACACACATCAGTAGCTGGACAGTACTACAGGGATGTATTGGAAACATTGCCATTCCGTATCAGCCGCAAAAGGCCACATTTCTGTGAAGCAGACTGGATGCTGCTTCACCAGCCGCATATTGCCAATGTTGTTGCTGAATATCTCACAAAAATCAGCGTGTAGTGAATCCCTCATCCTCCCTGTAGTCCGAATTTAGCCCCATGTGACTTTTTTCTGTTCCCTAACACGAAGAAACGCCTTTGTGGAAGGCATTATCAATCATCAGAAGCAAGGTGAAGGCTGCAGAGGCGATTTTGAAGGACCTCTCAAAAAATGGTTTCCAGCATGTATTTGAAGACTTCGAAAAACGATGGGAAGGTGCATGCATTTGAGAAGAACCATCAAAATTATCAGGATGAGTAAACGTACGTTGTCAAAAACAAATTATGATCATTCTTTATTGAATATCCCTCGTATTTTGTATTCTTACATTATCAGTCTTGTTTATCTGTTACTTCAAGTTTTTATTGATGTTTTTATGTAATCTCATCCAAGTGTAAAACTGTTAATGTTCCAGTTTTATAATTTGATTGTCACACAATTATTTAATGGTAACTTCTTTGTATTCAAGCTTGTCATCGTTGTCCTCGAAGTTCTTTGACTTGTATTGCTGTACATCACTTGCTGTATTTGTGTCAGTGTGCCATAATATTTTTATTGTGTTACAATTTTCGGTTTCATATTATCTTGGCAATTATGCTTTCCTGTGATAACTTATTTTAAAGCATATATGACATATGATACACCTGTGATAATTTTCTTGAGTATTTTGATCTATGTTACATTTTTCTGTTATTTCTTTTGACATTATCTCATTGGCCAATTCTGTATGTTGTACAGCTGTCATTGATGATGATTCAGAACCAAAACCGATACTAAAATATAATAACACTATTACAGACAGCACAGTGTTACGCATTTTCTTTTATTTGTACTTGCTGTTAAACAAGATGTTCGAAAGTTACTCGCGAAAATCGCTCTGATATCTCTGACAGTGGCATTCACGTAAACCTGTAGCTAAAATGCAGGGTAGGCAACTTTCAGGGCTGGCAGTAAAAAGCGCCCAGTAAACATGGCCTCTAAAATTCGTACCTTAGGAGCAGTCAGCACATGTTCAGTAGAAGAGATGTGTTTCGCAGTATCAAAGAAGAAAATGTGCTCACAGATCTTAAGGCATGCATTTTAAAACCCTTGTTTACTAGACATTTTTACTTGCTTGGTCCTACTACCACTTCATAAAGTTGCCTGCCCTGCAACCTTAGCAACAACAGTAGCGGTACATGTGTTCCACTGTCAGTTTGAGATAGAGATGGGTCGAACTCGTTCATTCCCGTGAACTACTTCATTCATTTCACTCTTTGCCGTGAAGCGTTCAAACGTAGTAGTTCATTCATGAAGTACGGAGGCCTGGCGAAGTTGCCCAGTTCGCCGCGGCTACGCTCTCTGCGCCTCGCTCATACAATAAAGCTTCGTAATACTTCATAATTTTACCAACAGATGGCCGAACTATGCAGTAACGTGCACGCAACGTTTTACGCTCTTACAGCGTCTGAGTTAACTTAAATAGAGCATGGTCGAAGGGGCAAAGGAAAGATAAACAGAGAAGCCTGTCACATATAAAGAAGGTATTACATTTAATCTTACTCGACATTTTCTCATGAAGCGCCCAAAATAGTCTTTATCTGCCAAATGAAACATTATTTGTTGTATTCATGGACTGAAAACTAGGGCTACCAACGAAATGCAGTACAATTTTATGTTCGTTTTAAAATTTAATCCAAAATAGAATGAGTATGTTCACCACTGTCACAAAATCTATATACCTAAGATAAGTAATTATTCAGAAGTTTTCCTGTAGATTTTATTTTTGTTGAGAATAATAATCCTCCAGATTCAAAACGTAAACTGTCACCTGTATTCGTTGGTACGATTTCAGGTAAAATCCCTCTTTTAGTGTTATTAGTAAACCTTTTATTTTCATATTGGCTGTGCGAGCTCACACAGCCACCCTCTTCGTTTGTATCTTTAATATTCATTTGTCTGAAAGCGCAGCCAACTGTAGGCTACCCGTAGACGCGAAGTTTAACTGCACAAATAGTCACGGGTAATGATGTCTGCACTACAGGAAGCAGCTGACGCTGCCTTCCCCTCGCCCCTCACCTCCCCAACCCCTCGTAAACCTATCGTTCCCCACAAACACCGCGCGTTTCGTCGACAGGCAGTAGAGGGAAGACTTAAGGTTGACTGAAGTGAAAGGAGGGTGAGTGACGTAGAGCCGATGTAGTGGGGGAGGGAGAGGGGAAGAGAGTGAGTGAACTAGAAAAAAGTGTGGAGTGTGCTATCTGTGAAGAGTTTGAAGTACCAGTTCATTGAAATTGAGTGGTTAGTTCACACTTCACTGGAGTGAAGCGTTCATTTGAACGACTCATTCACGAGCTCCCCATCACTAGTTTGAGAGTATCGCTTACCGTTTACGACTCGGTCGCTTTCAGATCAGGGTCCCGTAACTCAGTTGACACATTTACCCTCTTCCGTCATCCCTCAAAGTTTGTTACATCATCACGGAATCAGCCTTATAATCCATACGGTGAGAGAAGAAACCTGATGAAATGGGGGCTTGGCGAACACATTGACTTGGCGCTGCACGCTTCACGCGTCTATCACAGCCAACGACGTAACACGATTTTGTATACTTCTCTACGGCAACATCTCAGTGTTGCAGCAGCTCATACAGGAATATTGCTCTCAGTCATGTAGCTTCGATATCCCCAGTAAGGCTTTGTGCTTCTTAATTAAAAGGTGTCAAGAGTGCTACCAGCGTTCAGGGCCTTCTTTCGTCATAAGAAGTAAAGGAAAAAAATATGAATTTCACTAACGGAACTCATGTACTATACCGCTACTTAAAGACAGATCGATTTAGCTTTAGTCTGAAGAAAACCAGAACATGTATTAGCTACTGACTAATGACAAATTTACCCAAAAATTACAAATTAGTGATATCTCAAAACTACTTCCCAGTTCGTCGTTTTCGTCCTTGCAACTGAAAATGCCATGTTACTCTGACACAAAACCTTCCCTTACCGCTGCAACATTTTATCTCGTGTCACCGGTCAGTGTTAGAAGTTATGAAATGTGTGATACATTTGTGTGAACTTACCTGCTTGACAGCGAAATAAGGCGTACAAACCTTTTACAGATAAAACTCTCTCTTTTAAGTAGACTGTAGGTATTAAGTAGGGCCTTACCAGTATTAAACGGTAGCATTAGAACGTTTTGTAATAAATACAATATTTCAACAGTTCTCAGTCTGTTTTTTCCAACGTAATGAGAAACAACGTAACGTTTTAGAACGATCTATAATTTTGAGAACGTGTTCTGAAAGTGGTTCATGTAAGTAAGAAAAGAGCACATAATATAAAATCTCTTCTAAAAAGTTTATGAAAACGTGCTGCGGAACATATTCGTAGTTACAACAGTAAGTAGGCGCAGTCGTTGGCCGAAACAGCTACGAGCAACGGCGTGAAAGATGAACCTTCCTGACACATGCTGCTATCTAGTGTTCAGTGGATGAACTGTTTTCTCTCTGTCGCAAGTAGTGTCATCTCGTACATCCTGCTTCTTCAGCGAATTGTTTAAAAGTGGAACGTACGAACTTCCTCTCATTGATTTGATTCATCTTAACTGGGTGTCTAGGGTATTTCACCACAGGTAGGCCTATACAGGAAAACACAACTCTCAACCGTTCCCGAGAAAACAGAGTTTGAAAATTTAAGGCATGCTTACATACTTTGCACGGTCACCAGCGCCGAAGGAGTCCACAGCTGAGAGAGTAGTCGGTCAGTTTCAGAGGCCTAAGGTCCCTGTATCGTATCTCACTTCTGACACTTTTTCTTATTCCCACATAATTCTAACCACGACTTTATTATAACTTTCCAAATTATCAATAATAAATAATTATTTCATTATTTACACAGTATTTACCCTAAAAAGAAGAACAAACTATTTTCATAAGGAGTCTGGAAATAAAAAACGGATACAGAAGAACTTCCAGTCAATAAATATAATCATCTTATTTACACTATTGTACGTACATTTTTGACGAATATAAAGTGAAATATATGCAGAACTGCATGAATCAGAATAATAATGATTGTAGAAACATGGTAAACAATAATAGTAGTAAGGTAAAGATAGTCCTGGCACACTTTTGATATCAAACTGTCATTCAAATTAATTAAATTGTGACAGCTGATTGGTTTATGACCTTAAATTATTGTTCTGCTAAGAGGTCTTTCATGTAACACCCACTCATTCCCATTTCAGGTGTCCCTTAACCTATTGTTATGCTAACTGATTTATAACTCCCTGGGGGGGTTGATTTATGACCACTCCCTGTGGTTAACCCTTCCTTCTGAGATACCCCCCACCCCCAATCCTCCCCTTACCTCGCCAGAAAAAGGGACACTTGTTCAGTTCTAAGCCACTTGTCATCCTCCTGGGAAATCCCCCAGCCTCCCTCCCTCTTCCTTCACTTCAGAAAAAGGTTAGAAAATCACTCCATCTGTGAATGTCTGTTGCTGTGGAAGGTGCCATTATTACCCTTCCAGCAACTATGTGTCCCAGTTACATAAATACACTGCTGCAAATTGGAGGTATTGTCCTGTTGGAACATTTTCATTAGTGTGCTCTCATTGAAATGCCAGGATCGACTGAGTTAGTGTACAGTGCCACCAACAGAGAATGTCTCATGCACTTACCCCTCACCCACTCCCTCCCCACCCCTCCGAGAAAAAAAAATGGGAAAAATAATTAGTCTGTGATGGAGAGGACCAATCTCAAGACACAAAATTCAGCTCAAGTAATTGTTCAATTCAGTTTGCATACGGTATTCTTTATTTAAACTGTTTGTGAGAGATAGGGCTCCACCACTTGTGTACAGCTCACATCTGCACTGCCCACACCCACTTCCCATGACATAAGCACTGAGGAATGGAATGAAGTGTGATATATTGGACACCATTTTGGGTCGCCCACGATTAGGTCTGTTATCTAGGTGTCACCATGGAGGTCAAAATCCGCCCTATATTCTAATTACTGATCATGATATTAAATACACTGACCACTGACTGGATGTTAGTCTCTTTCGATCTTTAGGCCTCAAACAAAGCATCAGATAGCTGCACTGTTGATTGGGAAGCTCCAGACTCGCTTCCTCTGTCTGTCTCCCTCAAGTGGCTACATCCAGTTTGCGTGCGTAGCAACATCTGCAAGTACATTGACGGACATTGACAGAGGTTTCCACCCATCCACAGAATGCTGTGTTCCTGTTGGCTAATGCGGCGGGAATAGGGAGTGCTGGTGGAACTGCAGTATCAAAAATAGTGGAAAATAGTCCATTTCCCATACCCAGTCAAATTAATTGTTTAACAACTTACAGCAATCAAACAGATCACTTTAAACACTCACCAACTCCTTACAATGATTTTCTTTCATAATTAAACATATTTTATACATCTGAGAATCACAAAAAAAATTTGAAAAATCAAGGAATTAAATTTCCGCCACAAATAGATAGTAGCGCTAAATATATACAAGATCTTCTATGTACCAATATTTGACAACACAAGCACGCTCCTCCACCACAATGTTTCCACCTTACACTAAACATGTCTGGTGAAAGGAACATTCGAATTGCACACACTCACAATTGCGAAGTATGTGCCAGCTACAAACTGTGCCAGCCAGAATACCGTGTCTTTGCAAGCTCACACTCAGGAGAGGCCCGCAAATGCACCAGTCACACCAGCACTTGCGTGCACGTCTCCCACCATGCCACATGCTCAGAGTCCAGAGAGTAACTGTTAAAAAAAAAAAAAAAAAAAAAAACGCTCTACTCAATACAAAACAGGTAAGTTGTTATCCAAACACCTCGAGTTTCTCATGCAAAGTGTATATTGCTCACTTTTGTAAAAGTTATTTTCGAAGAGCAAAAGAAATCGGAACGAACAAGCGTTTTGACAACGATCTGTTCTTATCAACATAATATGTCCTACATCCTACATTGTAGGACTAGAATATCAAATTCATTTTTGCCTCACGATGGAGTGCTAAGAGCATGCTCTCTCTACCTCTGTCAGAGGATGCCTCCTCATTTTCAAACTCTCTTAAAGTAGTCAGATGTCGCAACACATACAAAGTCTCCTAAGGCAGCAGCAGGGAGGAGTTGCAGATATCAGGTTCATAGTATGTATCACTTTATAAATTCGAAAATATGGCATTTTTTTTGTTTTACGATGATCATCTCTTCCTCTGTAGGTGGAAGATTGAAGTTTCGTTGAAAGGTAAGGTCGCAACGAGAAAACTACTCCAACTCACGAATCATATTGATGAAGCTATATCCATCCCACATCCCCTTGGAGGGAAGACTACGTTCTTTTCGAAGAACACTATTGAGAAAATTTAGAGAACCAACATTTGAAGCTGTTTCTAATGCTGTCAACTTACGTTTTACATAAGGATCACGAAGATAAGAGAGAATAAATTAGCGCTTGTTTGGAGATATATATAGGTAGTCATTTTCGCTCGCTCTATGTGTGAGTGGAAAAGGAAAGGAAATCATTAGTAGTAGCACATTATACCTTCTGCCAAAAGCGGTACAACGGCTTGTGAAGAACGTATATATAGTCTACCTGTTAGGGAGTCAATGCATCAATTTACAGAGACACATACCTCACAAAGGAATGTTTCCTCTTCTTCATCGGTAAATATCTTCACATTAGTACCTAATTTTCTCACTGCAGTCCCTTCACGAGACATAAGTGAGAGGTTTTAATATGTTTGCCTGCCATGTTCTCACGTATCTTCCTCTCTTCGATATATAGTATTTGAATCACCCGATTTCGACAAGTGAGAGATGTCCCCTGCCAACTCACAAATCCCTGCTAATTCTCAAGAAATCCCATCAAGTTCTGACAGAAATGTTCTATTAGTGAGAAGGCTGCCTACTCCTCTTCCCATCACTGGCTAGAATCAGATCTATCACAATGAGAAAAGTAGCACACTAATGTCCAGGAGGAAATTCACAGTCACGCAGAGTATACACAGACTGCACAAAGAAATTCGGAAGTATAACACCTACATGGTGAAGATTAGATGGGTAGATCACATAACTAAAAAAATGTAAATGTCGTGTGGCTAGGGCCTCCCGTCGGGTAGACCGATCGCCTGATGCAAGTCTTCGAGTTGACACCACTTCGGCGACTTGCGTGTCGATGGGGATGAAATGATGATGATAAGGACAACACAACAACCAGTCCCCGAGAGGAGAAAATCTCCGACCCAGCTGGGAATCGAACCCGGGACGTTAGGTATGACATTCCGTCGCGCTGACCATTTAGCTACCAGAGGCGGACGATCACTTAACTAATGAGGAGGTATTGAATAGAATTGAAGAGAAATCTGTGGCACAACTTGACTAGAAGAAGGGATCGATTGGTAGGGCATATTCTGAGGCATCAAGGGATCAACAATTTAGTATTGGAGGGCAGCGTGGAGCGTAAAAAAAATCGTAGAGGAAACCAAGAGATGAATACACTAAACAGATTCAGAAGGAAGTAGGTTGCAGTAGGTACTGGTAGATGAAGAATCTTGCACAGGATAGAGTAGCATGGAGAGCTGCATCAAACTAGTCTCTCGACTGAAGACCACAACAACAACAACAACACCTACAGTCATTGAGATCGAATGACTGTCTATAAATATGTCCCTGTGCATGACGTAATCTCCTTTATCTATTCCTGTGATTACTACACTAGAAATACGACAGTGTGAGGGCATCAGAATCTTCGTTGAAAGCACAGTCTCTCTCTCTCTCTCTCTCTCTCTCTCTCTCCCTCCACCTGCTCATAATTTTTGTAAAATTCAGTGGCGTAAAACTATGAACGTAAGTAAGCTACATAACATTGCAACCAGTCGCTTTTTTGAATAATTATGTTTTATTCGATGAACCGGTTGAGATGGTTTCTGGAGGTTACATCGTTATTTTTAGCACAATGCTGGGTGCTGGCTCTGTGACAAGAAGTTAGAACACGCTTTAATGTATCGCCATGACGTGTTTATCTGCGACAGTATGGGTGGCTTTCTTCGCTAGTATCCATATGTCTGCCTCCATTTTGATAGTCAGTTGGTGTATTACTTCGCACACTTTAACACAATATGTATTACTTTACACTATGACAGCGAAACTTTGCCAGCATCCAGCATGTGCTGTACAACTGTTGCTTGTAACAAAGATCTGGACAAAAAGAGATGGCAAAGGTCTACTTTTCACAGAGATGTAATTTCTTATTTTTTACATGTATTAAAGTCGATATAAGGGCCAATATTTTAATCAGACTGGCGATAACGTGAGAGCGCAAAATAAATAAATAAATAAATACTACAGGAATAAACTTCAAGTAATCTGATGTCTTATTTCTATTCGTATATTAACGTATAATACAGTCAGTTTATAGCATATATTTTAAACAAGACTGGCATTAACATGAATGCCCAGGAGTCAATAATACAGAGTTATCGTATTTGCAATGAGGTACAGCCGTTTGTATGATTATGACCTTCATATTTAAGTTTAAATTTTAAATAATAACAGACCTTCAAATGAAATGTTGACTTATTTCTGTCCTTACATTAATATGATCTGGAATATTAGTAAGAGTAGATTCTGTTTATTTTAGCTACGGTAATATGTATAAAAGTTACAGTGTTTGTAATTCACTAAAGCTGTTCGTATGACCGTGCACTTTATATTTAAAAATAAAAGGATAAAAGTTCAAGTGAACTGTTGACTTATTTTTGTTCTTACATTAACGTGATCTGGAATATTGGTAAAGGCATATTCTGTTTGTTCCAGCTAGAAGCAATATATGAATAAAAGTACTGGTTTATTTTAACAGTAGTTGGCTCTACCATTTACAGATATAGTACAGGTTTTATTCTGTGGTAGCATGTTTACAATGAACCAGTGTAGTTAGGATCTAAGGAGAGGGATTGGGGGGGGGAGGAGAGGGAGGCAGTGAAGGGTTCATTTGAATAGTTACTTTTTTTGAACTGGTTAATCTTCAAAGTTCTGAAGGAAAAATTTGTTTCTCAGTTCAGTTTGGTCATTGAGTAAGTAGTCAATGTTGTATTTGTGTAGATAAATATTTCAATTTCTTCAAGAAGGTTAGATGTTGTGCCTTCGTTGGCAAAATGGAGTATCTGGAGATTTTGTTCTACATTGTTTGCAGAATGATTTTGTTGGGCAAGATGGGAGGCAAAGCTAGATTTATTCAGGTTGTTAAGACGGAGTGCATCTACATGTTCTTTAAATCATGTTGTGGAGCTTCTACCAGTTTGTCCAATGTAGAAGCTTGGACGTGAGTTGCAACTGAGGTTGTATGCACCTGGCTTTTGATACTGTTGTATAGTAGTTTTGGTACTGTGTGTGACTTTATTTTGTATTTTGCTGTTGGTGAAGATGCTTATTTTTATGTTGTATGTCTTGAAGAGGTTGGCAATTTGGTGAGAAATCCTCCTTAGGAAAGGCAGGATTATAAATGTGGTTTTTTTGTTTGTAGGTGGTTTTTCAGCAGTTGTTTGGTTTAATTTTGCTGTATGGATTAGTTTATCTATTATTGCAGGATTGTATCCATTGCTGTAGGCAACTGATTTAATAATTTCTGTTTCTTTTTGTCTTTCACTTGTGTCCATTGGGATTTTAAGCGTGCAATTAACCTTTGTTCTGAAGAAGGCTTTTTTATGTTGGTCTCGATGGCAAGAGGACTTCTGTATGGTAATAATGGTGGTTGTTGGCTTTCTGAAAAATTGAAATTTATGCTTTTGATTTTTATTTGAAATTGTTAAATCAAAATAGTTAATGCCTTCTGATGTTTCATGTTCTACTATGAATTGAAATTCGTTGTGTAATTTATTAAATTCTTTGGCTAGATTTTCCATTTCTTCTGTTGTTCCATTGAACAGAATGAGAGTGTCATCAACGTAGCGTTTGTAGTAAAGCAGCTTATCTTTCAGTTGGGATCTAAGAAAGTTGTTTTCAAGATTATTAATATATATTTCTGCTAGCAAGCCTGTAAGATTCCTACCCATTGCCAAGCCATCTTCCTGAATGTAAAACTTTTTATTGAACAGGAAGTAATTGTATGATAATATTAGCTCCACGATCTCTATGAGTTCATAGATTTCAGCTCTACCCATTGTTCCATGTTTGGGGAAGTTATTTCTTATTATTCTTATTGTTTCCTTGACAGGTATGTTTGTATATAGGTTGACTATGTCCAGAGATGCAAATCTAGCTGTGGCTGGAATGGGGATATCTTTTACACTACTGATGAGCTCATGACTGTTTTTGATGTAGGACTTATTTTCAAATACATATGCCATGTGGACAACATCATTAAGTTTCCTGGTGATTATACAGCTTGGACTATATATGGAGCTAACAATGGGATGTATTGGACATTATGGATCTTGGGCTGTGACCTCAATTTTGGTGCTGATGGGTTCATCACTATACAGTGCTTTGCTTCTGTTGGTGTCAACAAGAAGTTGCAGTTTTTAAGCAACTTTATAACTTTGTCTTGGAATTTGGGGGTAGGGTCATATGCTATTTCTTTTATGTTATTCTTCCTGAAGAATTCACAAGTTTTGTTAATATCACCAGATTCATATATGACAAGAGCTGTGCTGCCCTTGTCTGCTCTGCCAACGAGGGCATTCTCAGTTGAAAGTTTCTCGTTTATGTCACATAATGTCCTATGTACATTATTCATCTTATTGCATCTTTTGTTCTGGTGAATATTTCTCATAATGATGTCGTTTGCCTTATGGGCTATAGCATTTTGTTCATTGTGTTTTAGTTTAGCTGCTATGCATGAAATTTTTGTGCTAACTATTCGGTCTTTTATGTTTCTTTTATTTAGTGAGGGAGTAATATTGTGCTTAAGGCCTTTGTTTAACAGCTTTAATTTATTATTACTGAAGCATATTTCTGTAGTATTTATCATTCTGTCAAAAAACTTATGTTCTATTTGAGAAGAGATACTGGGGGACTTCATTGTATTCTTTGAAATCAGAGAATTTATCTTTTCCTCATGTCTATATGAGATGATAGTACGTTCATTGTTGACATAAGAAATGGCATAGTCTAGAAAGACAATAAATACATGAGCAAAAAGTTTGTGGCTTAATTCTAAGTGCATATTATACAGCTTTTAATTGAGAAGATCTTTCTTTTTGTAATGAGATCTGATTTCAGTTTTTAATCAAATAGTTTCATATCGTGCTTCTGCTATCATGGCTGACATGCTTTGACTCGCTATTTTTATTCTGATATAATTTGGAGTCAAGTTTTCTGAGAGACACTTTTTCTTAAATCTTATTGCTAGGATGGTTTTCGTTAGTTTCAGTTTACATTGCCGAAATTCGCGCTTTGGTCTAATTACCTGGCGTGGTAACAACAGATTAAGCTTATCCATTACAGATATTTTAGAACCCGTGACTGTTAACTGAATGTAAGTAAACTATGAACTACAAAAACTTTGCTAACGTCACCTAGTAGAGAAATCAAAAGATTTTACTGCATCACTTGTTTCCGATAGATTGGAAACAAATATCGTCTGCGCGTTGTCATCGAGCAGTTGTGGTAAACCCATTAAATATGCAAATACTGGTCCATTGGAGCAGGAGGCCAATGATCGAAGTCGTTTCCACAGACCTGTGTAAAGTTTTCTTGCCCGTATTGTAGGAAGTCTATAATCCACAGAATATCAATCACAAGAGAGGGTTCCTTTGTTCCTTTTTCATAAATGGTTTGATACATTGCTTTTATCTTGTAACATTTTCAAGCGATGTATGATGCTTTGAGCACCGCCATACGTTTTGTTTCCCTGTTGTGACTTTGAGGTTTCAACCGACATTAATATGTTTCAATCCATCTGCTCTCACAGAAAGCTGGACATCGCATGATGAAGGGTAAGCTGTTTCCTTTAACACAGAGGATGGTTGAAATAAAAGACAGAGGTAGTGTTTCTTATTGACAGTAATGTGGAGGATATCGCAATATATGGAAACTGAAGACTCTGCAGCACTATGGATCGTTTCAAAACATCTCACCAACGGTGATGACCTCTCCATTTTAACTCATGTTTCGCAGTGACTGAATAGCAGATGTCTCGGTGTTCGATTTTCGAAGAGACCGAAACTGATACCTCATATTGGCTGTGCATATTGCACCCAGGATATGATCACTGTTTCAATGTCCTAGTTGGTGGTCATCATTCCCTCCAAGTCCTTGGACACTGCGTTTTTCATTTTATGGTTTATTCTTTGTCATCAGTCTTCTGACTGGTTTGATGCGGCCCGTCACGAATTCCTCTCCTGTCCTAATCTCATCATCTCAGAGTAGCACTTGCAACCTACATCCTCAGTTATTTGCTTGACGTATTCCAATCTCTGTCTTCCTCTACAGCTTTTGCCCTCTACAGCTCCCTCTAGTACCAAATGCTTCATTCCCTCATGTCTTAACAGATGTCTTATCATCCTGCCCCTTCTCCTTATCAATGTTTTCCACATATTCCTTCCCTCTCCAATCCTGCTTAGAACCTCCTCATTCCTTACCTGGCTTGCAATGCATAATCACAAGTGGAACAAGGGGATATTCAGCAGGACGCAAACTCATAGACCATGAATAGCATGCACATCAATTGTCAGTTGCACTATGGAGGAATGGAATGATTTTCATAAACCCAGATGATAATGTAAGTACCCTCCTTCACCCACATTTTTGTCGTATTTACCTCAGTTTTACGTATTTGCCATCAAATTTCGTAATTTCACCAGGTTTCCCGTAATTGAAATGCATTTTATCTGTTAACTCGAGTCCCAAACTATCTCTCTCGATGATTTGTCGCCTCAACACAACGTCTCATTGCATCGATCTCACGATGCTATCAGCCAATGACATGGTAATATGATTCCCAGTTTATATTTTATTGCTAAACCACCCCGCTCCATTACTTTGTGAGAGCCATATGCATAGGGACATAGTGACCCTGTTACACAGCCTACATCACATGACAAAAATACTGTTTCTTAGTGCAGGAAATAGCCATCAACAGAGAGTGGTTACAAAAACTATGTTCCTTAGCCAAAACGCTTTATAAATTCGATAAGATTTTATTGCGATTACCGATCTGTCCCTGTGTGGATGGGAGTAACATCCTCGCATTCGTGGATCCTGAGAAAACTCTACATGGCCTCTCTACCCATCTTGTAACTATAACCAATCTTCCCTACAACATTGTCTCTGATTTAATTTGAGACCAGAAGTAGGAGGGCACTACACATGCTACATTTGACGTCTGGTGAGGGAACGGAACAAGCTGAGTTTCACATAATCAACGCACTTCGATATTTTGATGTCGGAAAGAGCATAACAGTGCTCGAAACTGGCACATCCGACTGACGCTAGTGGTATAGGCCAGCATTTTTATCCCGATACTGTAACTGCAGTTCTGTGAAGATCTACATCTACATCTACATTTATACTCCGCAAGCCACCCAACGGTGTGTGGCGGAGGGCACTTTACGTGCCACTGTCATTACCTCCCTTTCCTGTTCCAGTCGAGTATGGTTCGCGGGAAGAACGACTGTCTGAAAGCCTCTGTGCGCGCTCTAATCTCTCTAATTTTACATTCGTGATCTCCTCGGGAGGTATAAGTAGGGGGAAGCAATATATTCAATACCTCATCCAGAAACGCACCCTCTCGAAACCTGGCGAGCAAGCTACACCGCGATGCAGAGCGCCTCTCTTGCAGAGTCTGCCACTTGAGTTTGTTAATCATCTCCGTAACGCTATCACGGATACCAAATAACCCTGTAACGAAACGCGCCGCTCTTCTTTGAATCTTCTCTATCTCCTCCGTCAACCCGATCTGGTACGGATCCCACACTGATGAGCAATACTCAAGTATAAGTCGAACGAGTGTTTTGTAAGCCACCTCCTTTGTTGATGGACTACATTTTCTAAGGACTCTCCCAATGAATCTCAACCTGGTACCCGCCTTACCAACAATTGATTTTATATGATCATTCCACTTCAAATCGTTCCGCACGCATACTCCCAGATATTTTACAGAAGTAACTGCTACCAGTGTTTGTTCCGCTATCATATAATCATACAATAAAGGATCCTTCTTTCTATGTATTCGCAATACATTACATTTGTCTATGTTAAGGGTCAGTTGCCACTCCCTGCACCAAGTGCCTATCCGCTGCAGATCTTCTTGCATTTCGCTACAATTTTCTAATGCTGCAACTTCTCTGTATACTACAGCATCATCCGCGAAAAGCCGCATGGAACTCCGACACTATCTACTAGGTCATTTATATATATTGTGAAAAGCAATGGTCCCATAACACTCCCCTGTGGCACACCAGAGGTTACTGTAACGTCTGTCGACGTCTCTCCGTTGATAACAACATGCTGTGTTCTGTTTGCTAAAAACTCTTCAATCCAGCCACACAGCTGGTCTGATATTCCGTAGGCTCTTACTTTGTTTATCAGGCGACAGTGCGGAACTGTATCGAACGCCTTCCGGAAGTCAAGAAAAATAGCATCTACCTGGGAGCCTGTATCTAATATTTTCTGGGTCTCATGAACAAATAAAGCGAGTTAGGTCTCACACGATCGCTGTTTCCGGAATCCATGTTGATTCCTACATAGTAGATTCTGAGTTTCCAAAAACGACATGATACTCGAGCAAAAAACATGTTCTAAAATTCTACAACAGATCGGCGTCAGAGATATAGGTCTATAGTTTTGCGCATCTGCTCGACGACCCTTCTTAAAGACTGGGACTACCTGTGCTCTTTTCCAATCATTTGGAACCTTCTGTTCCTGGGCAAGTTCTTTCCCGTACTCTGTGTAGAATCGAACTGGTATCCCGTCAGGTCCAGTGGACTTTCCTCTGTTGAGTGATTCCAGTTGCTTTTCTATTCCTTGGACACTTATTTCGATGTCAGCCATTTTTTCGTTTGTGCGAGGATTTAGAGAAGGAACTGCAGTGCGGTCTTCCTTTGTGAGATTGTTCCCTATCAGTCTGACTTACTTCACCCGACCAATTACACACGATCTCTCTAGATGCATGCATGAAATTTAAAATTTGTGGTAAGTTCCTAAGGACCAAACTGCTGAGGTCATCGGTCCCTAGGCTTACGCACTACTTAAACTAATTTACGCTAAGGACAACACACACACCCATGTCCGAGAGATGAGTCGAACCTCCGACGGGGGGAGCCGCGCGAACCATGGCTAGGTGCCTTATACTGCGCGGCTACCCCGCACCGCGATGCATCCATGCTGAGGAGATTATCACTCCTTATTGGTGTAAAGTAGGTACATTTGAGAGTATTGTGGTGATATAACACATGATTAAGAAGGAGAAGAAATGTATGGCTTATGCATGAAGGAGCTCAAGAAGGAAGGAGTTTGAAACATTTTATGTAAATCACTTCGGCTATCAGTTGTGTAGTACTGTTGTGATGTTTGGATTCCATACCAAGAAGGTATTGGAGAAAGAAAACTGCCCACGGAACATAAAAACACACTCCTAAGGCTACACAGTTCTGCACTTAAATATGCTATAATATCAAAGCAGTGTGTTTGAGATGTGTTAGTAGCATGTAAAGCAGTGCTGTTGACACTCCAATGCAGGAACTATATTTTCAACGCCTGACATATGTTCACCCTGCGTTTTGTAGCTCATTCATTATGGCGAGAAATTTTAAGATGCTAGAATGAGTACCTTCCGCAACAAAAGAACAGATTCTTTGTGGTACATGCGCTATTTAGCTTTCGAGATGTGTATAGCGCTCACTGGTCACATCCGATTATGGTTCATAAAATTATGCTGTGCCTGCTTTTTTTTTCTTGGTCATCAGTCTACTGACTGGTTTGATGCGGCCCTCTACGAATTCCTTTCCTGTGCTAACCTCTTTATCTCAGAGTAGCACTTGCAACCTACGTCCTCAATTATTTGCTTGACGTATTCCAATCTCTGTCTTCCTCTACAGTTTTTGCCCTCTACAGCTCCCTCTAGTACTATGGAAGTCATTCCCTCATGTCTTAGCAGATGTCCTATCATCCTGTCCCTTTTCCTTATCAGTGTTTTCCACATATTCCTTTCCTCTCCGATTCTGCGTAGAACCTCCTCATTCTGCCTGCATCAGTCCCATAAAATGATCGGAAAACGCATGAAACAAAGCCCACTTATGGGGAAATATATAAATGCTTACAACGGTGTTTGACATGTGAAATTACATGCCTTGCTGCACTAACTCTGTGAACAGAACACAGTCTTTTTCACACACAACAGCTGTCAAGCAAACGTGTACACAGGGATTTTTTTTTCTTTATTGAATTTCAATTCCCCCCGAAGGGGGCGGGCTGGCAGCAGCTTAGTATGCCGCTCTTCAGCCTACAGATTTTGTGAGAAAGTTCGAGAGAATAAATAATTAAAAACAGGCGATAAAATCGGAGACTTAGAGAGTAACATGGCGAAAAGAAATCGTGGAACTTAAAACAAACAACAGAGGGATGATGATGCTAATAAAATACATACGAATCAGACAGGGAAAACAATAGACAATTAAAAAACACGGCGACAGTCTGGATTCTGTTCGCAAAAGACATAAAATTCACACCTAGCGACAGCATGGTTTCTGTTCGCAACACGAGAAAGACAAACAACACTGAATAGTCACTGGAACACTGCACTAAAAAGTTGGCAAATGTGACATACCACAGTCGTGAGCAGGTGGGGGGAAACCGGACCGAAGATGGGAAAACAAAAAAGGGGAAAGGAGAGTAAAAGCGAAGGGTGAAACCGGGAAAGGAGCTGATGGAGGGTGAGGACCCAGAATACACAGGGACTGCAGTATCTCACAAGTACCTGTCACAGAATTAGAATCACTGCGGTAATGAAAATGAAGACTCGATTTATGTATAAGGTGTGGCAGGCAAACGGAATACTACACATACGTCTTCGTTTGTGTAGAGGAGGGTACCAAAATACGTTTTCCATCGGTTTGGTGGACATGACTCATCGCACATGCGTTGGAAGACGTCTACTGACTATGGAATAGGGAGGTTTTCTTTTAACGATTGCAGGTAGATAGCGCTCTAAGTCGCACACGGAACACGCCGTTGTATCCGAGTCGGACGCAAGTTATACAACACAGCTGATACAGCCCGGGGGAAAACCGGAAAGAAAACGTGAGCGCCAATTTCTCCTATCTTATCTTCGTGGTCCTCACGCGAAATGTATGTTGGCGACAGTAAAAACCTTCTGCAGTCATTCTCAATGGTGTTCCTCAGAAACAACATCGCCATCCCTCCAGGGATTCTCGTTTGAGAGACCTGCCGGGTATAATCCGACAGCAGGTAAAAAATTACTCACCATGCTAATTGGTCCTCCGCGGGGCGGGTGGAAGCGAGGACTAGAGCACCATGGATATGATTCGTGGGTTCGAGCGGTAATCAGACATTTTTCTTTTTATGGCGGTGTGATCTTTTAACAAACTTCCAGTCTCCCACCAGCGCAGGAAGAGATGATTATGGCAATAAAACCGAATTTATAAAGTGATGTGTAGTATAAACCGGATATTTACAACTTGTCTGTGCTGCTACCTTAAGAGACTTCTTAGGTGACCAAGCATTTGGTTACTTTAAGAGAGTTTGAAAGTGAGGAGGCATCCTCTGACAGAGGTAGAGCATGTTCATAGCATTCCGTCATGAGCCAAAAATAAGTTTAATATCCTAGTCCTGTGATGCAACACACAGGAGATATTAAGCTTATAAGAACAGATACTTTTTTAACTAATGAGAGAAAGAGGTAATATACCTTATGCCGTACTGTTGTACAGGGTTTTCACAGCAAATAACGAAACTTAAGCGATGTGGAAACGCGTATATGCTCCGATTACTTCTGCCTTCGAAAATAACTCGTATAAAAGAGACGAATCTACGTGTTGGGTGATAAATTCTAGGGGTATGGAAAACAACTTCCAAGTCTTCGATTGGACACAGTGGAGTTCTTAAACTGGGGAGAGTGTATGTCAGGGGCGAAATTTCAGTTACAGACATGCATCCAAGCCACACTTTCTTCGCTCGCAGTGTCTCGGGTCAGTGGCCGACCAGAAGCTGCGGCTTCGACCTGTCGGCTCCAGCTCGCAGCCGTGGGGACAGGTTCCAGTGGGGGCGCCCTCTGGACAACTGAATAGCGAATTAGCCAGTACGCTGGTTTAACGTTGACAGAAGCGGACATAGTGTGTTGATTCAGTATGATGAGTGTTTTTGCTGGAGCATCTTTCCCTCCATGGTGACAGTGTCTCTGAGTACCTAGCTTCGCTGGAAATGTGCACGCAAGTGCCGGCATGACCGATGCATTTGCGGCACTCTCCTAGCCAGCGCGCACTTGACGCCGCATCGTCCTGGCCGGCTCAAAAAAAAAAAATGGTTCAAATGGCTCTGAGCACTATGGGACTCAACATCTTAGGTCATAAGTCCCCTAGAACTTAGAACTACTTAAACCTAACTAACCTAAGGACATCACACACACCCATGCCCGAGGCAGGATTCGAACCTGCGACCGTAGCAGTCCCGCGGTTCCGGACTGCAGCGCCAGAACCGCTAGACCACCGAGAGCTGGCCGCCTCAGATCACGGTATGCCCGCGACCAGCATGTACATCGCAATTTCGAGTGTGTGAGATCGGAAGGTTTTTTTTTCACCAGATATGTTTAGTGTAAGGTGGAAACATTTTGTGGGACGAGGGTACTTGTTTTGTTAAACGTCGGTGTATACATGACCTTGAATATATTTAGTGCTACAATCAATTTGTGATGGCAGTTTAATTACTTGAATCGTAAAATATTTATTTGTGATTCTCAAACGTTAGTTTTTTAGTTAATACAATCTTCCATAGACCATTTGCACAATTTCTACCGAAATGATGTGGAAAGAATCAGTTTACAGGCCACTGATAACTGACAAGTTTGTTTCTCTCAGAAGAAACGACTTGAGATTAGATTTATATTTACTTAGCCACATGTAATACCTTTTTGTATTAGTGGACACATGATCACAGATTTTTGTGGTCGTATTATTAACAAGACGGCTCTGCACTTTTTTTTTTTCATTCAGTACACTCGTTCCAAGCTAGTTTGGTTCCGAAACATACGATTACCCAGGGAACGAAAATTGCGTAACTTAGTTGTTGGGAAAACTCTATTTCTGTACCTATATATTTATTTCAAGTTTTCATCCATATTTACGGAAATTTCTACACTATTCATTGGCTCCTGCTCATGAATGGATGAATGAATGAATGAATTGCTAGTTTTATTCTGTTTACACACATGGTCTGTCAAACCTGAAAACGACCTCAAACTGACCTACAGAACTGCCTTGCGAGCTTTGTGTAAATTATCAGGGGAGTACATTGGCCGTGGCCATGGTTAGTTGTTATTATGCTTTAACAAGTATCCAGCAATGGTTGCATCTGTCACATTACTCAGTCCTGAACGCACTCCTCCCTGATGACTTTTACGGACCACAAGTTCGAATGAGTGAGTATCGTTACATGAAAGTGTTCTTACCAATTACTAGTCTAAAAGAGCAAAACTTTCTCGTAGTAGGAAAAATGCAACATAATTCGAAACCAGAGAGCGAGTCTTTCGAAAGTTAAATTGTTTTAAAATTTATTTCTCTATGGATGCCTTTTTCTATGGGATGCATTTGGTATGTGTTGTACGTGTGTAAGGTGCAGTTTCGCTTATTCTTGAATTGAGAACAACTGTGTAAGTTGAAATGACAAGCTTAATGTCGCAATTTTTAGCACAAAATTACAGCTTTTACACAGTTTTCAACTGGCCACCATAAAAACTGCGCAGTGGATAATGCACCTTGCCAACCTCAGAATACACAACAATGTTAAATATTAACTCTATGAAAGAACATTAATCCTAGGCACAATATTATGAAAGTTTAATTGGAAGTTTCTTTACAAAATTGCTCCTACACATACGTTATGATGTTGGTCAGTACTACGAAAATCGTCTGATTCCGGTTCAAAGTTCGGCACTATTTAGGATGACAATCAAGTCTACGGTGGATGGTTAGTCAAGTGACAAAACTGAGTGCAACATTACCAAAGGCCGCTCGAGTTTACAGTGGACGCAAGCTGGTGAACCAACAAAGTTTACGCCTCTGCACGTAGTATTTACCTTAAGCTGCGAAGCGCTGCCGACTGCAAGGCCGCTGAAATTCCTAAAAAACTAATCTGGCCTTTGCTGAGCTTTCCAGCATAAACTTTCCCTATGTTCCTCATCATGCGAGAAAAAATGTACTCAGCCCTAGTCTTAGTATGTGGCGATATACATGCGCATGGTTGTAGCAGCGTGCATGTTATAGTGCCCTCTCAGTTCTCGCAAGAACAATTAACTAATTTGGCTGAATCGTTTCTCCACAGTCGGAGCTAAACATTGCTACAGCTAATTTCTAGCTGTAGTGCAGCCGCTGTGAATGTAGTGTCCACAACAATTTCTTTCCTGCTTCGTACAGAGCATTAAGGGCTCCATTCTGCACTTGACGCCAGTTTAGAGAAGAGTCCCCTGAAAATTTCTCTCTTGTCCTACTCATGGCAGAACTTTCTCTCTCCACTTGGGTTCCTTTTTCATGTCATGGCTTTTTTCGACCAATAGGAGCGTTCCCCTTATTTTGTAGAAACTCTCTCTACCAGTCGTAATGTCCCTTCTATCAAACTGCGTCAAAACTTCAGTATTTTTCTCCTTCCAAGTGCGTTTCCGCCAAATGGACTTTTGTTCCTGTCCTAGACGCCTAAAGTACATTGACCTTTCCATGTGTCGCACTCGCTGGACTAAATGCGTCACTGGCTTTTGTTCATATCCTGTTGGAATTCTGAAACACAGCTTTCTAAAGCTTTTTCTCTGTCCCTTGTGCAGATGTGCTACTACACATGGTCCTCCAGCCTGAATCACCTGGCCTGCGGTCGCTGACCTTCCTCCTGCCACCCCTTTAAGTCGGTTCCATTGTAACCCCTGCAGTGTGCCTTCGCTATGTGGTTGTATGGCTGGCTTTTCAAAACTAAAAGCGACTCGCGTTGCCTGTTCCACCTTCTACTCAAAGACATGCGTTATATAGGAAGGGTGTATTAATTACCGTCGATTATCTACCATCCCTTTTTGCATTCCATACTGATAGGCAAGTGTTCTCATAACTGCCGAATTGCGTTAGTTATCTTCACCTTCTCATTGCGATGTATAAAGATCTCATGTAAGGTGTGAATCTGACCATTTATTCTGCCACCTTACACATGTATCGCATCTAAGGATGTGATGATGTTAATCCATTGTCTTAGAATTTTATCCACAATGAGCTGCATTACGGAAAATACCTATAACTGGGAAGCAAAGTTTAGAATGTTGTTGAAATGATTTTGCACATCTTCGCTAGCGACTAACTGTGGGGATTCTGCCATGTTTCTTTAAAGACCAACGGCAATACAGAAGAAAGACATGTAATACTTCAATTTGCTATCTTTCGAATTTTACACTGTGATTTTGACATTTTAAACTTAAGTGATAGAAATGTGTTGGTATGGCAATGGCATAAAGGAAGTAATAAGGCAGATAACATGAAAGAAACAAATTAGTAAATCATAAAAAAAATTTTTGATTTCAGTTATGAGAATTTTCCAAGTCCTACATCTTATCTACATCTACATGATTACTCTGCATTTCACAATTGAGTGCCTGGTAGTGGTTTCATCGAACCAACTTAAGCAATTTCTCCATCATCACACTCTCACACAGTGCGTGGGAAAACCGAACACTCAAATATTTCCGTGTGAGCACTCATTTCTTTTATGTTATTATGATAATTGTTTCACCCTATGTAGGTTAGTGCCAAAAAAATACTTTTGCAGCCGGAGTTCATCAGCTACACTTGCTCATTGGTGATATTTGCTACTCGAAGTTGGTTGTGTTTCAGGGTAGCAGATTCTGTGTAGAGGGACAGCGCGTTCATTTGGCTGTTGCAGCTTCCTTCCCAGTTCCTGATGCGCTGTGTTGTGCCGTCTTGATGTTGACAAGAGATCTTTGGTTTGGTGTTGTTAGTCTGTTGCCTGGCATGGTTGGTGATACTCATCACAGTTTGTAAAGCCTGTGTCTAGCGTTTTTATTTGAAAATTTCCTTTTTTTCCTTTTTCATTGAGATCTGTAGATAAGTTAGAATTTGCGATTTGTCGGCGTGTCGTAGGTGACGTGCGCTGTGTAGGCGACTATTCATGTGGAGACAGATTTGCATGCAGGGAATGACTTAAAATCTGGTACCTTGGTTGCTGTTGAGTCAGAATGGCTCTGTTGGCCAGGCTGAGTCTTTGTTCACTAGTTCCCCAAACGTCTGCAGCCGTTCGATGTAAAATTCTATGTTCTGTTGCCTCTGACTGCCTTGTATAATTTAGTCGAAGTCTTCCCTGGGACTGGATCTCGAACGAACATCCTTGCCATACAAGTATAGCGTTCTTACCAACTGAGCTATCTGAGTACATCTCACATCTATTGTGTGTTTCACAATTCCTGTTACATGTTTATAGGTGTATAGAGGGGATGTAGCAGATAAAGTTTTGATAAGGGACCCATGTCTGGTAACGTACCCCTTGGATATAAAATAAGACTGAACATAGGATCGTTTGCAAATCTCCCCCTTTATGGTACCCACACAGCGGAGACAAGTACCTATGAACTCTGATCCTTGTGTCCTACGGCGGCCTATGGCATGGAAAATGTTTCGAGTATTCATGGTCCCGTTCTCCTCTGGGACGAAGTACCTCCTCTTCAAAATGGGGAGTGCGGTGCACCCGTGCAGCACCATAGTCAAAGCTTCTGGTTGCGAATATACCAGTTTCTCGCAGCCGTCGTTATAATCGGACGAAAATGGTATGTGATGTCATAATAACAGCGGCGCCGTCCTCTCGGCTTTTGTGCGTGCCATGAAGCGTGTAACAACCGAGGGCTACCGCAGTCCTCTAAACTAAATCGTTCGATACCAGATTCTTAGTACAAGGGCCACTCCAAAAGAAATAAACACTATTTTTGTAAAAATACAGTTTTCATTCTGCATGTGCGAAAGTTTTACAGTGTGTAAATACATCCTTCCCGCTTGTTTTCAAACTTAGTTCAACCTGTTCCCGTGAGTGGCGCTGTCACAGCATGTCTTCAAGATGGCTGCTACACTTGACGTTCGTCAGAAGCAACGTGCTGTCATAGAATTCCTCTGCTGGGAAAACGAGACAATGGTAAACATCCACAAGAGGTTGAAAAAGGGGTATGGAGATGCTGCTGTCGATTGCAGTACAGTTACTCGGTGGGCAAGCAGGTTATGTGATGAAAGCGGGCATGGCAGTATTGAGGATTGTCCTCACAGTGGCAGGCCTCATACTGCACGCACTCCAGACAATGTGCAGAGAGTTAACGAATTGGTGACTGCTGACAGACGCATCACAGTGAACGAATTGTCACGCTACGATGGGATAGGGGAAGAAAGTGTCTGCAGAGTACTGAAAGTGTTGGCGTTAAAAAAGGTTTGTGCCAGGTGGGTTCCCAGGATGTTGACAGTGGTTCACAAAGAAATGGACAACAATGAAACACCTGCCATACAGTCCTGACCTGACTCCATGTGACTATCATCTCTTTGGGAAACTGAAAGACTCTCTTCGTGGAACCAGGTTTGAAGATGACTCCCTTGCGCACGCTGCCAAACAGTGGCTCCAACAGGTTGGTCCAGAAATTTACCGTGAGGGTATACAGTCGCTGGTTCCAAGATAGCGTAAGGCAGTGGAGAGGGATGGAAATTATGTGGAGAAATGAAAATATTGTTCCTAAATGATGTATCTACACACTGTAAAACTTTCAAACATGTAGAATAAAAGATGTATTTTACAAAAAATCTTTTGGAGTGACCCTCTTAGATGAATCGACCGATACAGTTCTGGTCGAATTTTCACAATCATTAGTTTTTGTGCACAAACACAGTTCTCGCGATCATCAGTTTTTGTCCACAAACACAGTTTTCTATTTCTTTTGTCTTGTTTTGCTACTACACTATCCATTTTATAAACTATAAATTTTGGTATGATTTACAAAAAAACAGGTTGACTACAAAATGGTAAATATCTTGGTATTTATCACAGTCAATTTAAATGAAAATGACCAGAATAATGTTGTAAGAAGTAAAAAAATGTTTTAATGTAACAAACTATCACATGAAATCAGAATTTCATCGATGTTGTAAAACACAGAGAATATTTATTTTACTGAAAATACTCGGGTACGCTGCATAACTGTGAGTTTTAGACTCTTTGGAGCTTTTATTCGCGCCTTTACTACAAGTAGTTAGTTGGCATTTGGTTTTGAAAAGAAAAGGTGGCTTTGAAAAGAAAAGGAAGTTGGACATATAGTTCCAAAATTGTAGACTGATTATTGTCATAAGACTGCTAGATCAACAGCCAACTGTATTTGAAAGTAATGTCAAATATTAGTGATGTCAAATATTACTAGCGTTGGAACAAAAAGTTGGTAATAAATCGTCGATGTTAAAATGGTATTAGCGTTCTCAACCATTTCGAAACGAAACAAATAATTTCAGATCTTGAAGAAGCTGTCGGCCGGTGTGTCCATGCGGTTCTAGGTGCTTCAGTCTGGAACCGCGCGACCGCTACGGTCGCAGGTTCGAATCCTGCCTCGGGCATGGATGTGTGTGATGTCCTTAGGTTAGTTATGTTTAAGTAGTTCTAAGTTCTAGGGGACTGATGACCTCAGATGTTAAGTCCCATAGTGTTCAGAGCCATTTGATGAAACTGTGTCTAGCCCTGGACAACTGCAGCCATTCTAAAAGATAAGACTGACAAACATATAACAGCCACACAATATTATTATTATTTCTTTCTATTCTCAGACGTTATGTCTGGTCAAAAATGGACAGTGACGCAGACCTTGATCAAGCGTGACTTCCTTTTAACTGTACGGTATATGTTATATTGCATTTAGGAACTTTCGGGTCATTGAACATGTATCAATAATTACAGATTTTTGTAGTTGTATATATATGTTTGGATGTAGCTGTATTGCATTGATGTACTGGTGGATATTGTGAGGTATGACTCCTGTAGTTGATAGTATAATTGGTATAATGTCGACTTTAACCTGATGCCACATGTCCTTGACTTCCTCAGCCAGTTGGATGTATTTTTCAATTTTTTCTCCTGTTTTCTTCTGTATATTTGTTGTGTTGGGTATGGATATTTCAATTAGTTGTGTTAATTTCTTCTTTTTATTGGTGAGTATGATGTCAGGTTTGTTATGTGGTGTTGTTTTATCTGTTATAATCGTTCTGTTCCAGTATAATTTGTATTCATCATTCTCCAGTACATTTTGTGGTGTGTACTTGTATGTGGGAGCGTGTTGTTTTATTAGTTTATGTTTTATGGCAAGTTGTTGATGTATTATTTTTGCTACATTGTCATGTCTTCTGGGGTATTCTGTATTTGCTAGTATTGTACATCCACTTGTGATGTGATCTACTGTTTCTATTTGTTGTTTGCAAAGTCTGCATTTATCTGTTGTGGTATTGGGATCTTTAATAATAAGCTTGCTGTAATATCTGGTGTTTATTGTTTGATCCTGTATTGCAATCATGAATCCTTCCGTCTCACTGTATATACTGCCTTTTCTTAGCCATGTGTTGGATGCGTCTTGTACGATGTGTGGCTGTGTTAGATGATACGGGTGCTTGCCATGTAGTGTTTTCTTTTTCCAATTTACTTTCTTTGTATCTGTTGATGTTATGTGATCTAAAGGGTTGTGGAAGTGGTTATGAAATTTCAATGGTGTAGCTGATGTATTTATATGAGTGATTGCTTTGTGTATTTTGCTAGTTTCTGCTCGTTCTAGAAAGAATTTTCTTAAATTGTCTACCTGTCCATAATGTAGGTTTTTTATATCTATAAATCCCCTTCCACCTTCCTTTCTGCTTAATGTGAATCTTTCAGTTGCTGAATGTATGTGATGTATTCTATATTTGTGGCATTGTGATCGTGTAAGTATATTGAGTGCTTCTAGGTCTGTGTCACTCCATTTCACTACTCCAAATGAGTAGGTCAATACTGGTATAGCATAAGTATTTATAGCTTTTGTCTTGTTTCTTGCTGTCAATTCTGTTTTCAGTATTTTTGTTAGTCTTTGTCTATATTTTTCTTTTAGTTCTTCTTTAATATTTGTATTATCTATTCCTATTTTTTGTCTGTATCCTAGATATTTATAGGCATCTGTTTTTTCCATCGCTTCTATGCACTCGCTGTGGTTATCCAATATGTAATCTTCTTGTTTAGTGTGTTTTCCCTTGACTATGCTATTTTTCTTACGTTTGTCTGTTCCAAAAGCCATATTTATATCATTGCTGAATACTTCTGTTATCTTTAGTAATTGGTTGAGTTGTTGATTTGTTGCTGCCAGTAGTTTTAGATCATCCATGTATAGCAAATGTGTGATTTTGTGTGGGTATGTTCCAGTAATATTGTATCCATTATTATTATTATTATTATTATTACTATTATTATTATTATTATTTCTTTCTTTTCTCAGACGTTATGTCTGGTCAAAAATGCAAAGTGACGCAGACCTTGATCAAGCGTGACTTCCTTTTAACTGTACGGTATATGTTATATTGCATTTAGGAACTTTCGGGTGATTGAACATGTATCAATAATTACGGATTTCTGTAGTTGTATATATAAGTTTGGATGTAGCTGTATTGCATTGATGTACTGGTGGATATTGTGTGGTATGACTCCTGTAATTGATAGTATAATTGGTATAATGTCAACTTTATCCTGATGCCACATGTCCTTGACTTCCTCAGCCAGTTGGATGTATTTTTCAATTTTTTCTCCTGTTTTCTTTTGTATATTTGTTGTGTTGGGTATGGATATTTCGATTAGTTGTGTTAATTTCTTCTTTTTATTGGTGAGTATGATGTCAGGTTTGTTATGTGGTGTTGTTTTATCTGTTATAATGGTTCTGTTCCAGTATAATTTGTATTCATCATTCTCCAGTACATTTTGTGGTGCATACTTGTATGTGGGAACGTGTTGTTTTATAAGTTTATGTTGTAAGGCAAGCTGTTGATGTATTATTTTTGCTACATTGTCATGTCTTCTGGGGTATTCTGTATTTGCTAGTATTGTACATCCGCTTGTGATGTGATCTACCGTTTCTATTTGTTGTTTGCAAAGTCTGCATTTATCTGTTGTGGTATTGGGATCTTTAATAATATGCTTGCTGTAATATCTGGTGTTTATTGTTTGATCCTGTATTGCAATCATGAATCCTTCCGTCTCACTGTATATTATTATTATTATTATTCACGTTGCAAAACAGTGATGATTTACTATGATGCACATTGTGTCATTATGAGAGCACGGTTTGGGCATCCATTGTGTGCGCTTTTTATAAGAGGGAGATTTAAAAGGAGTACCTTATCAAAACTTTATATACCAAGTTTCTTCCACAGCCTATGAAATGAAATGATCGTACGGCATTGTTGGCCGAGAGACCCCATGAGGGGTTTTCGGCCGCCGAAATTGCAAGTCCCTTTTAGCTGACGCCACTTCGACGACTTTCGAGTCAATGATGATAAAAGACACACAACACCTAGTCATCACGAGGCAGAGAAAATCCCTAACCCCGCTGGGAATCGATCCCAGGACCCCGTGGGCAGGAAGCGAGAACGCTACCGCAAGACCACAAACCGCGGACTCTACAGCCTGTAATAGCTTATAACAGAAATATGTAACATTCTGTATAAATGTCCAAACATCACAGATGTCATCCCAGAGTTCAGCGACTGAGTACGTCTCATGAAGAACGACCTAGCCGCAGAGAACAGTATGAGAATGAGGCAGTCCGCACAAGGAGCGACTGAAAAGGAACGCAACGGGCAGGCGAACAACATCAGCAACTGGCTGCCGACCAGCTGGCAACGCAATTCCGCACACGGGGAAACACAGAAGTGAGGAACTGCCGTTGCCGGCTACGATCGTCGAGGACAGGTGGTATTCTTCGTGGCACCCGAGCATCGTTCGGTTACACACGGCATGTCGAGCACAGATTCAAACTTGTGAGAGGGAGGTGTGATTCTCTGTTATTATTACGGTAGAACAAGAAAACGAAGAAAATTCTGGATTCATCCATACATCTGAAGAAATATAAACCGTTAGCTGTATGTAGCAGCCAAGAAGCTGTAACAGACAAATTCGAAATTCATAGCTCTTTACAGAATGACGAACAGTACTACTGTGATATGACGCGGTTGATTTCTTCCGTCACAACACGGCGTTACTTTTATTTTTAAAAGCCAACTAGCTTGAGATTAGTTTACACAGAAATTTTGTGATAGTTATTTGTGCTCGTTAAATAATTTGTATCTGAACACCATTACATTTACACGTTTCACTGTTCGTTTCCACTTGGCAAAGTAATTTATTGAACGACAGATGCTGCTAATGCACAAAAGAGTACTACCGTTATGAGTTACAGTTTTTTATAAATTTTTATAAATTTTTATTTCAAACAGTAGATGTGCGACACACTAAGCATGTCAAATGAAATTCTTTTCCCACTTCACACCCCGCTTTCTCTGTCAAATCTCCTCTTCCGCAGTCCGGAAGCTTATAATTGTATAAAATGGAATTTTTATCGTCTTCCCGTACATATCTAATGTTCACATCCAGCTCACCCACTTTAACATTAAACCAATACGGAACTGATCGAGGACACGACGCAACTCGAAACACTTGGCAACGCGGCCACCGAGTTGCTGCCAACTGGCTGGTTACACGACCAAGTCACTCCGCAGTCGTGCCGTCTGCGGAGCCCTATTTAACTACATGACTCGCTGCCGACTCGTTGGCAACGAATTGCTTTTGTGTCGCTCCGTGTGCAGATGGCCCGAAACTTTCAATTCCGTCAGTAATCTTTATCACCTGAGTGAGGGTCTACATCTTTTTTTCGTTAGAGTAAGTACACTAAAGAGCCAAAGAAACTGGTACGTCAGCCTAATATCGTGTAGGGCCAACGCGAGCACGCAGAAGTGCCGCAACACGGCATGGATTCGATTAATGTCTGAAGTATGTATATGAAGATGGTATCTGTTCTTTCTGACATGTCGGACATGTCCATGTTGAAATCTGCATCAATTTGCGGAAGAGTTGCACCTCGGTTACGTTGAACGATTCTCTTCAGTCGTCGTTGGTCCCGTTCTTGCAGGCTCTTTTTCCGGCCGCAGCGATATCGGAGATTTAATGTTTTACCGGATTCCTGATATTCACGGTACACTCGTGAAACGGTCGTACGGGAAAATCCCACTTCATCTCTAACTCTAAGCACTATGGGACTTAACATCTGAGGTCATTAGTCTCCTAGACTTAGAACTATTTAAACCTAACGGAGGAAGGCAATGGAAAACCACCTTTGCTAGGACCTTGCGTAGTACAGCGATGCGGGTCTCCCGCATCGTCCCCTACGCTCTGTCAAGGAGTATTGGATTTCATCATCATCATCAAACCTAACTTAACCTAAGGACATCACACACATCCATGCCCGAGACAGGATTCGAACCTGCGAGTGTAGCAGCAGCGTGGTTACCGACTGAAGCGCCTAGAACCGCTCGTCCACAGCGGCCGACCCCACTTCATCTCTACCCCGGAGATGCTGTGTTCCATCGCTCGTGCGCCGACTACAACACCACGATCAAACTCACTTAAATCTTGGTAACCTGCCATTGTTGCAGCGGCAACCGATCTATCAACTGCTCCAGACACTTTTTGTCGTCTATAGGCGTTTCCGACCGCAGCGCCGTATTCGGTCTGTTTACATATCTCTGTATATGAATGAGCATGCCTATACCAGTTTCTTTGGCCCTTCAGAGTGTAATTCCTTGGTACAAATTTTCATTCGTCGCTTCGGTCTGCATGCATACATCATAGACGTTTGAGACTTCAAAAGGTCTCTGGAACAACATAATTTCATTTGATTAAACATGATTTGGTTGATTGGTTTGTCGATTCGGGGAAGGGGACCAAACAGCGACGTCATCGGTCCCACCGCATTAGGAAGGATGGGGAAGAATGTCTGCCGTGTCCTTTCGCAGGAACCATCACGGCATTTACCTGAAGAGATTTAGGGAAAACCTAAATCAAAATGACCGGACGCGGGTTTCAACCGTTGTTCTCCCGAATGAGAGTCCAGTGTGCTAATCACTGCGCCACCTCGCTCTGTGATTAAATATAATTTAATCACGCTGATTTATGATGGTTATATACGCCAGTGCAACTTAAACTGCTTTTTTTTTTCTTTTTCTTTCTTTTTCCCCTCGGTTTAGATGCCACCTGAGATTTACTGCACAGTGGTGGCCAGATAGTATGCCAATATACACTATGTGATCAAAAGTACCCGGAACCCTTATGTAATGCGGAATTGACTGTAGATGTCAAGATAAGAGTAAATCCGCTAGTATAAAAGGAGGCAGGGAGTACTGTGCTGTCAGCAGAGAAGCAGTAACACTAGTATGGGTCACTCAGGAGAGCTCAGCCAATTCGAGCGTGCACTAGTCACTGGATGCCACCAGAGTAACGGATCCATCAGGGACATGTCAACCCTTCTAAAGCTGCCCAAATCGGCTGTCGGTGACGTGATTGTGAACTGGAAACGCGAAGGAAAAACCACAGCTCAAACCAAGACCAGGCAGGAGTCATTTACTGACGGTCAACGACTATCGAACATTGCTGAGGGTAGCTGTAAAAAATCGCATGAAATCAGCGGAAGAAATCACTCGTGGGTTCCGACGCACTACCAGCAGTCCAGCTAGCACAGTGACTGCGCTTATGGAATTAAGAAGGATGGAGTTCAGTGGTTCAGCAGCTCCTCATAAGCCACAAATTTCTGCAGTCAGTGCTGAGCCACGATTGAGATGGTGTAACGAGCGACGCCACAGGACAGTGGATGACTGGAAACGAATGAGTTGGAGTGATGACTCACGCTGTACCCTGTCCACAGCTCGTGGTCTAGTGGCTACCATTCCTGCCTCTGATTCACGGGGTCCCGGGTTCGATTCCCGGCGTTCAAATGGCTCTGAGCACTATGGGACTCAACATCTGTGGTCATAAGTCCCCTAGAACTTAGAACTACTTAAACCTAACTAACCTAAGGACATCACACACATCCATGCCCGAGGCAGGATTCTAACCTGCGACCGTAGCGGTCGCGCGGTTCCGGACGGAGAGCTTAGAACCGCTAGACCACCGCGGCCGGCGATTCCCGGCGTGTTGGGGATTTTCTCTCCCCAGGGACTGGGTGTTTGCGTTGTCCTCATCATATCCTCACCATCGTCATCATCATAATCATTCGTGACAGTGGCAAAATTGGACTGTGTAAAAATTGGGACTTCGTATGGGCGCTGATGACTGCGCAGTTGACCGCCCCGCAAACCAAACATCATCATCACGCTGTACCCTGTGGCAATCCGATGAAAGGGTTTTGGTTTGGTGAGTGCCTCAACAACGTTACCTGCCATCATGTGTAGTGCCAACAGTAAAGCGCGGAGGTGGTGTTATGGGTTGGAGATGTTCTCTATGTTTAATATACGGTTCTCCTACGCACTTGAGAAAAAGCTAAATTCCAGGATATGAACACATTCTACAGCATTGTGTACTGCGTACAGCAGAGGTTCAAATGGCTCAAATGGCTCTAAGAACTATGGGACTCAATATCTGAGGTCATCAGTCCTCTAGACTGACAACTACTTAAACATAACTAACCTAAGGACATCACACACATCCATGCCCGAGGCAGGATTCGAGCCTACGACCGTAGCAGCAGCGCGGTTTCGGACTGAAGCTTCTAGAACCACTCGGCCACAGCGGCCGGCTTGACAGCAGAGGAAGAATTCGAAGAAGATGACTGTTTGCATCAGCATGTGTGAGGCAATTGTTTATGGACAGAAACATTCTTGGAAAGGACTGCCTGTTCAGTTTCCCATCAACTCGACTGAAGTCTTTTGTGATGATTTACAACCCCAATTTCGCCCCAGAACCCAGCGTCCAACATCACTACCTTCTCCGGTTAAGGCTCTTGAGGAAGAATGTGCTGCCATTTCTCGACAGAGTTTAGACACCTCATTGAAATTGTCCACAGCAGGGTTCAAGTTGTCATAAAGGTAAAGGGCGGACAGATCCGATAAGTATCCAATAGCAGATGTCCGGATTCTTTTTATCAGATAGTTTACAGGATGTCCCATTTATCTTGATCACCCTAAATAGCTGTTTGTCCACCTGCAAATTACAAAATGTTTCAAGCAAATGTTCTTTAGCCATCATGGGGCCATCAATCAGCATGATTGCCTTCGTTGTATCTTTGTTTTTTACAAAGATACTGACAGCGGTATGACTTTTTTAAATGACACCCTGTATTTTTATTCGGTAATTCATTTACTCTGCTAAAGACCTATTCACAAACGTATCACAGTGTACCACTCACTGAAACACAAAGTTATTAATTACATAACACAACACTGATGTTGACGCTCCCAGCGCTTAGTGCATGTACTCGGAGTAATGGAACACATCCACGTGCTGACATTCACAGAGGACAAATGTTAACATAAGTATAATGCACAGCCGTCATTCCGTCAACCATCGGCAGTTGAAGGGTGTGTGTGTAGAATGTACACCAACGAAGAGAAGGTAGGAATGCTACTCATCTATGAGGAATGTAAGTTGGTAGAACAGCAATTGGAATACTGGTTTCTTATGTACGGGTACATTTAGTACAGTAGTTTAGTCCTTTTAAATACTGTTGTATAGAGTAGGCATACAGTAAAGGCTGTCCTTCCTACAAACTGCATCGACATAACGTTTTCTTTTCTTATTGTTGTTGTTGTTGAAGGTAGCCGAAATGCTACGCAGGCAGCGGAACTGTACAGAGAGCGATATCCTGGCAAGAACTCACCTTCCCGACGGATGTTTTCTCGTGTAGTTGCGACGCTTCAGGAAACGGGAAGTTTCAACTCATGACAACGCAATCGTTGTAGCACTCGCACAGACGAAGCTGCCGAAGTTACTGTTCTCGCTTCCGTTGCTATGAATCCACATGTGAGCACACGACAGCCTGAACACAAGACTGTCATTACCAAAACCAGTGTACATCGTATTCTTACAAGTCACCGGTTCCGTCCTTACCATGTACACCTACATCAAGAATTGCATGGGAATGCTTTCCAGAATCGTATACAGTTCTGTCAGTGCGCACAGCAGCAAATCCTCGCCAACCCGAACTTCTTCTCCAATGTTCTATTTACCGATGAATGTCCCTTCTCAAACAAAGGACAGGTGAATACAAGGAACTTGCATTACTGGTCCAGCGACAACCCACGATCGCTTAGACAGGTGGAACATCAGCGTCAATGGAGAGTTAACGTCTGGTGTGTGATGCTTGGTACTACAATTATTGGCCCTTATTTCATCAATGGTAGTCTAAACGGCACATCGCATGCCAACTTCCTCAGACGAATTCTTCCTCCTCTTCTGCATGAAGTGCCCCTAAGAACCAGATTGCTTATGTGGTATCAACACGATAGATGTGCAGCACATAATGCCTTGCGTGCACGTCGTGTTCTGAACCTAAGGTATCCTGCCAGAGGGATTGGTCGAGGAGGAACAGTTTCTTTTCCTGCTAGGTCTCTGGACGTTTTTCTTTGTGGATGCATTAAAGACGTTGTCTATAGCGATATTTCAACAGCTCCAGAGGACATGCAGGAACGTATCGGGCTTGTTTGCAATTCTCTTCAGCAGGCAACACTGGAAGCAGTAAATAATTCTTTCATTCAACGAGTGCACCAGTGTATGGGTGTCCAGGGTCACCACTTTGAGCGCCTTTGAATGTTCCACTCCTGGGCAATAGTACAGAAGAGTCAAAGTCAATTTTGTGTTAGGTTTTACTTGGTTTTCATTTGTTTTCTGACAACTCCAGCAAGTGGACGAGTTAGTAATCCAGGGCTCAAAGTCAATGCTGTGTTATGTAATTGATAACGTTGTGTTTCAGTGAATGGTACAATATGATACGTTTTTGAATAGGTCTTTAGGAGAGGAAATTAATTACCGAATCAAAAATATAGATTGCCATTTTAAAAAGTCCTACCGCTGTTCATATCTTTGTAAAAAAGACAAAGCTACAACGAAGGCAATCATGCTGACTGATGACCCTGACGTCTAAAGAACATTTGTTTGAAACATTTTGCAAATTGCATCTGGAAAAACAGTTATTTAGGGTGGTCAAGATAAATGGGACACCCTGTATATACAGTTCCAGAGGAAAAGAGAAACAAATCATCGAAATAATCTCAAGTCGAATAAAAAGAAAAGGACGGCCGTGTGTAGTTGGTGTGTCGGAACTGGGAATCGTTTGTATGGAATAAGGACCTCCGTCTGCAGCTTTGTCTCGCTCCACTGACGCACAGCTGACCTCGGCAGGACGCCCATCGCGCGCCTTGGCTGCCTGTTAGGAATTCGCGGGTGCATCCAGAATAGCAAGCAGCCGATGACTCGAGTGACGTCTCACCGCTTTCTTAGAAGGCAAGGTTACCGTCCTTTGTCTTAGAACTCTTCCTCTGTATTCAAGAGACTGTCACGCATGGTGGAGATCGTCTATACATCCTTAGTTTACCGGTATTCTGTTGATATGTTCCCATATCGATATGTTTCGAGGCGTTTCCACAGTATACAAGTAAGTCGTAGCTTTCGCATTAGTATAAAGGGTGGTCCATTCTTGGTGACTGGGCCTAATATCTCACGAAATAAGCATCAAACGAAAAAACTACAAAGAACGAAACTCGTCTAGCTTGAAGGAGGAAACCAGATGGCGCTATGGTTGACCCGCTAGATGGCACTGCCATTGGTCAAACGGATATCAACTGAGTTTTTTTTTAAATATGAGCCCCCATTTTTATTAAATATTCGTGTAGTGCGTAACGAAATATGAATGTTTTAGTTGGACCACTTTTTTCGCTTTGTGATAGATGGTGCTGTATTAGTCACAAATGTATAATTACGTGGTATCACGTAACATTCCGCCAGTGCGGACGGTATTTGCTTCGTGATACATTACTCGTGTTAAAATCGACCGTTTACCAATGGCGGAAAAGGTCGATTTCGTGTTGATGTATGGCTATTGTGATCAAAATGTCCAACGGGCGTGTGCTATGTAAGCTGCTCGGTATCCTGGACGACATCATCCAAGTGTCCGGACCATTCGCCGGATAGTTACGTTCTCTAAGGAAACATGAAGTGTTCAGCCACATGTGAAACGTCAACCACGAGCTGCAACAAATAATGATGCCCAAGTAGGTGTTTTAGCTGCTGTCGCGGCTAATCCCCATGCCAGTAGCAGACTAATTGCGCGAGAATCGGGAATCTCAAAAACGTCGGTGTTGATAATGATACATCAACATCGATTGCACCCGTATCATATTTCTATGCACCAGGAATTGCATGGCGACGACTTTGAACGTCGTGTACAGTTCTGTCACTGGGCACGAGAGAAATTACGGGACGATGACAGATTTTTTTTTTTCACGCGTTCTATTTAGCGACGAAGCGTCATTCACAAATAGCGGTAACGTAAACCGGCATAATATGCACTATTGGGCAACGGAAAATCCACGATGGCTGCAACAAGTGGAACATCAGCGACCTTGGCAGGTTCACGTATGGTGCGGCATTATGGGAGGAAGGGTAATTGGCCCCCATTTAATCGATGGCAATCTAAATGGTGCAGTGTATGTTGATTTCCTACGTAATGTTCTACTAATGTTACTACAAGATGTTTCACTGCGTGACAGAATGGCGATGTACTTCCAACATGATGGGTGTCCGGCGTCCCCGGATTTCTTTTTGTGGGGAAAGTTGAAGGATATTTGCTATCGTGATCCACCGACAACGCCTGACAACATGTGTCAGCGCATTGTCAATGGATGTGCGAACATTACGGAAGGCGAACTACTCGCTGTTGAGAGGAATGTCGTTACACATATTGCCAAATGCATTGAGGTTGACGGACATCATTTTGAGAATTTATTGCATTAATGTAACAGCATGCGTTCTCAGAAATGATAAGTTCACAAAGGTACATGTATCACATTGGAACAACCGAAATAAAATGTTCAAACGTACCTACGTTCTGTATTTTAATTTAAAAACCTAGCTGTTACCAACTGTTCGTCTAAACTTGTGACTATTACAGCGCCATCTATCACAAAGCGAATAAAGTGGTCCACCTAAAACATTCATATTTCTTTAGGTACTACACGAATATGAAATAAAAAATGCGATGTTCCTATTTTAAAAAACGCAGTTGATATCCGTTTGACCTATGGCAGCGCCATCTAGCGGGCCAACCATAGCCCCATGTAGTTTCCCCCTTCAAGCTAGACGAGTTTCGTTCTTTGTAGTTTCTTCGTTTGACGATTATTTCGTGAGATATCTGGCCCGGCCACGATCCATGGGCCACCCTGTATACTTCAGTGCCATATACATAAAGTCCGTAGAACACAGTGGCATGAAAGAAACTGCATGTCGATCACGGCACTGCGGTGGTAACAAATTCAAGGACAGGCAGTTTCTGTTCTTCATTTGATATCTCCTGACTTATAGTGCCTTGATTTCCTGAAGTATTATATACGAATAGTAAAATATTGGTGACAGTCACATTGTCGAGTGAATCATTTTGTGGATGTGAACGTGTTCGACAGGACGCCACTTGAGCTGATTTTGTGTTACATCTGTGGATCATGTGTCAACTGCTTGACTGTCTATTGTGTACGTACACTTGACCCTAGGTTATTTTATTGCCCTTGCAATTATGGCACCAATATCCCTGGCCGAACGGTGTACGTTTCTGGTGTAACATGCACTGGTACTTCAGCGAGTGGAAGGGCGCGGAGGTTAAGACACTGAAGAGGAAGTAGTTCCGCCTTATGCAAAACACCGTCTGCTTCTTAGTTTTGCTTTACTCAAACATGTATCAGCACTTTCTGTTACAATTCGGCTTCAGATGACTCTACCAGTTACTTGTCGTGGCTTCTGACGCACCAGTCCTGCTTCCGTGGTTTTAGATGTGTGGCTGTTATACGAGAATTTTATTTATTTTATCACAAAAACATGAGATTTCTGGAATCGGCTTACGTGTTATTGCAGCTATATGACCTTCACACCTACATCTTGTCGAAATTTTGGTGAAGGTTATCCGAAAAGTTTGTTACACTTTCTTTGTTTCTCTCTCCATCTCTCTCAACTCGCGAGAAAGTTTTATTCCGCTTGTTTACTAATTCATATTGTACACTACAGGCCATTAAAATTTCTACACCAAGAAGAATTGCAGATGATAAACGGGTATTCATTGGACAAACATATTATACTAGAACTGACATGTGATTACATTTTCACGCAATTTGGGTGCATAGATCCTGAGAAACAGTGCCCAGAACAACCACCTCTGGCCATAATAACGGCCTTGATACGCCTGGGCATTGAGTCAAATAGAGCTTGGATGGTGTGTACATGTACAGCTGCCCATGCTGTTTCAACACGATGCCACAGTTCATCAAGAGTAGTGACTGGCGTATTGTGACGAGCCAGTTGCTCGACCACCATTGACCAGACCTTTTCAAATGGTGAAAGATCTGGAGAATGTGTTGGCCAAGGCAGCAGTCGAACATTTTCTGCATCCAGAAAGGCCCGTACAGGACCTGCAACATGCGGTCGTGCATTATCCTGCTGAAATGTAGGGTTTTGCAGGGATCGAATCAAGGGTAGAGCCACGGGTCGTAACACATCTGAAATGTAACGTCCACTCTTCAAAGTGCCGTCAATGCGAACAAGAGGTGACCGAGACGAGTAACCAATGGCACCCCATACCATCATGCCGGTATGCGAAGACGAATACACGCTTCCAATGTGCGTTCACCGCGATGTCGCCAAACACGGATGCGACCATCATGATGCTGTAAACAGAACCTGGATTCATCCGAAAAAATGACGTTTTGCCATTCATGCACCCAGGTTCGTCGTTGAGTACACCATCGCAGGCGCTCCTGTCTGTGATGCAGCGTCAAGGGTAACAGCAGCCGTGGTCTCCGAGCTGATAGTCCATGCTGCTGCAAACGTCGTCGAACTGTTCGTGCAGAAAGTTGTTGTCTTGCAAACGTCCCCATCTGTTGACTCAGGAATCGAGACGTGGCTGCACGATCCGTTCCAGCCATGCGGATAAGATGCCTGTCATCTCGACTGCTAGTGATACGAGGCCGTTGGGATCCAGCACGGCATTCCGTATTACCCTCCTGAACCCACCGATTCCATCTTCTGGTAACAGTCATTGGATCTCGACCAACGCGAGCAGCAATGTCGCAATAAGATAAACCGCAATCGCGATAGGCTACAATCCGACCTTTATCAAAGTCGGAGACTTGATGGTACACGTTTCTCCTATTTACACGAGGCATCACAATAACTTTTCACGAGGCAACGCCTGTCAACTGTTGTTTGTGTATGAGAAATCGGTTGGAAACTTTCCTCTTGTCAGCACGTTGTAGGTGTCGCCACCGGCGCCAACCTTGTGTGAATAGTCTGAAACGCTAATCATTTGCGTATCACAGCATCTTCTTCCTGTCGGTTATATTTCGCGTCTGTAGCACGTTGTCTTCGTGGTGTAGCAATTTTAATGGCCAGTAGTGTAACTAGACATACCAGTATCCAGTTACTGCTTGTATCCTACATACTAACGGCCTGCTTTAGTTTCTCAGATGCCAGGACCTTCGGAGAGACTAATGAACCACATTCTTACTGCATTAGAATGTTTTGAGAAATGCTCCACGAACTTGAGTATAATAGTGGTGCTAGAGTAACTCGCCCGGCCACACACTTCTTGGAAACTCCCGACCGCTGCTCTTTCGCCCAACTGCAAGTCGTGACCATTGTAATGAGGATTTACAATGGGTTTACTCTTGACAAACCACGACCATTTACTGATAATTCTCGGTTTATTCACACATCTCGTGGTCGTGCGGTAGCGTTCTCGCTTCCCACGCCCGGGTTCCCGGGTTCGATTCCCGGCGGGGTCAGGGATTTTTCTCTGCCTCGTGATGGCTGGGTGTTGTGTGCTGTCCTTAGGTTAGTTAGGTTTAAGTAGTTCTAAGTTCTAGGGGACTGGTGACCATAGATGTTACGTCCCATAGTGCTCAGAGCCATTTGAACCACTCACATTGGCAAGTTGTTTACATAAATATGGTGAAGCTTGTCCTCTTTAGGCTCTAATTAGTTTTTGCCTGTAAAAAACTGGCCCTGCAATTTCTTTACAAGACATACAAAAATGCGACTGTTGTTCATGGTCTACATCATAACAGGTCACTACGTGACTTAGAAGGTCACTACGTATTTAAGTTATTGTAGAAGATCCTCTTTACGCCACAGATCGTTTACGGCCAACACTGCGAGCCATCTGTTAACTGAAGTGCTCACCTCTTGGTCGCAATATCTGACTGTTGTTATCGGAACCTTACGACAGTGGCAATCTTACGTTCATCAAATTAACCAGTTACTTCCAAACAGCCTCAAACACTGGATTCTGGTATCTTTATATACGTCGGAACAACGTTTCTTGACGTAGAAGAAACAGTAATAGAAATGGTTCAAATGGCTCTGAGCACTATGGGACTTAACATCTGTGGTCATCAGTCCCCTAGAACTTGGAACTACTTAAACCTAACTAACCTAAGGACATCACACACATTCATGCCCGAGGCAGGATTCGAACCGGCGACCGTAGCGGTCACGCGGTTCCAGACTGAAGCGCCTAGAACCGCACGGCCACACCGCCCGGCCAGTAATAGAACATGTGACTCACAATTCATTCTTATTACACAGATATAACCTCTGACTCCACAGAGATAGAAATACTGGATTACCCGTTTGACAGTTAATTTGTATTTCTAAGGAAATAACCAAGAGCAAATATTTCACTATTCTCGGTTCATTTTTCAAAGCTCTTGCTGCCGTATGAAGAAATTGAGACCCACCCGATCGTTGGGTTATTTCACAACCGTGGATATCGAGTTCCTCAAATGCAGTTTGTGCCAGAGAAAGATAATTCTGAAATTTTTGTTGTTTCCCACTACGTTGTACGTCTACTGTCAGCTTATTAGCGATATATGTAGCAGAATACGTGGCTCCTTTCAGAGCACCTACAATTTCTCCCATAATCATCATGCGTAGCATTTCTTTTAATCACAAATGTCGTTTAAGGTCATTTGAATTACGATAATGAAACTTGCCAGTATCTTTTCAGAGCTTCTGATCGGTTCTCTTTTGTCAATACTGGGTAGAGTTATTTTCAATTTATGAATCAGCTTCAGATGTTACGCACGAGAGGACTGTGTGACGAAACAGAATTACGACGGCAAAGTATGGACACGTGTGCTGGCACCGGTTCCCGTCAGATCACCGAACTTAAGCGCTGTCGGATTTGGCCAGCACTTGGATTTGTCACCATCCGGCTCTGCCGAGCGCTGTTGGCAAGCGGGTTGCTCTCAGCTCACGTGCGGCCAGTCGAGGAGCTACTTTACTGAGCAGTAGCGGCATGTCTCACGAAAACTGAGAACGGCTAGGAGAACTGTGTGCTGACCACATGTCCTCTATATCCGCATCCAGTGACACACCTGACAGCTGAGACTGGCATGGCGGTCGGTTGGTACCGGTACCGCTGGGCCTCCCGAAGCCTTTTCGGACGGCGTTTAATTTATATGGACGTTGAGATTTGTGCATACTTGACGCTTTTGCCAGCTGTAGGTACCCCTTGTTTGTATTAGTCACAATTCGCCAACACAGCACTACATTTTCCACACGATGAAAGTGCCATTCTGAATCCTGCTGTGAAATATGAGGTTTGCGTTTTGTTCTAAGCACACTACACTACAGTGCCATTTCCCTTGTCTGATTATTATACGACAGATCTTGGTACGGGTTTTTAAGCCCGTAATAAAGTTAAGGAGCAAGGGACATAGTTGAGTTGATGACCTTATACCATCTACGACAGGGAAACACCTATTCAGTACACCGTGAGCTCAGTTCGTACTACTGCATTCAGTGGTGTCGCAGTTACCCAGAGGTGTTGGAAAGGGAGACACACAGATGGAGTTTTTCATTAATACCCGCAAAGAAGTACATATCGTGGGGTTTTGCATCTTGGAAGGAAATGCTGCAATGAGAGATCTGTATGCCTCTTGTGGTCTGTTACGAACGACACTTATCAAACAGAAAGTTAGACATCGTGCTGAATAATTCAATGGTCGTGCGGTAGCGTTCTCGCTTCCCACGCCCGGGTTCCCGGGTTCGATTCCCGGCGGGGTCAGGGATTTTCTCTGCCTCGTGATGGCTGGGTGTTGTGTGCTGTCCTTAGATTAGTTAGGTTTAAGTAGTTCTAAGTTCTAGGGGACTTATGACCTCAGCAGTTGAGTCCCATAGTGCTCAGAGCCATTTTTGAATAATTCAAACACTGTTGGAAAAGTAGAACATTTTTGTAATTGAGGAGAAAATACAAAGGGGATAGCAAAGGGTTCAGTTTTGGATCCACTCCTATTCCCCATATATGCCAATGTCCTTGCACATAATAAATCCAATTAGGCAGAAAACAGAAGAGATTGTTAATGAACTTTTTCAGGCCATTATTAAGTAATTCTCTGAAAATGAACTCTTTCTAAATTTTGAAGAAACACGCTATATTCAGTTCTGCACAACAAATAGGGTCATACCACCAATTGACGTAGTATATGAACAAGAGCCAGTAAATAGAGTAGATTTCTCGAAATATTGGCTGTGCAATTTGACGAAAACGTGAAATGGAAGAAGCATATTACTGAACTTCTCCAACAATTAAGTTCAGCTACTTTTGCTCTCCGTACAGTTACTAGTCTTGGAAATCTACATCCTGAGATATTTTGCATATTTCCACTCTATAATGTATTATGGAATAATTTTCTGGGCTAAATGATCACCTAGCAGTCATTTATAGTGTTCACTCACAATCTTCATGTAGGTACGTCTTCAATGACTTGGGCATTTTCACTGCATCGCCACGATAAATGTCTTCGCTAATGAACTGAAAGTGACAAACCAGACGGTAATGTGTTTTTCGTTGCATCTAAAGGAGTTATTATTTGGCCTATTTTTCTTCGCTAAAGGATTGCTTGTGACAAGAATTAATGCTGCAACTCACTGTGGAGGAGGAGGAGCAGAAAAACATTTTCCTACCGCGACGTTGCAACATCAGCATTGACAGAGAGTACTTACTGTAGTCACCAGCAAGGACCACCTAGTGGTCATAGGTCAGCTACAGACGAGACCTTGCTAATATGACCATCCCGTGTCGTTTAAAAACGAACCTCTCAAGAATGAGAAAGCAGGTGCGATCAATGTAAAATTATCGATCAATGTAAAATTATAAGAGGCAAAACTTATTTAGGAGTTCTCGCAGATATTCCCCGAAAGCCTTAGTTTACTCCGTTTAAAGGAAGGGATTCAAGCACGATTCATCTGATAGTCATTTGAATCGAATAAACTGAGTCTCCTTGCTATGACTATCGTGAAACATCACGTGAATATCTGAATCATATCTTTTTTTTATCCTCCAGTGGGTGCGATGGATGCCAAAAAAATTTACTGATCCATTTAGTACAGTCCGGACCATAGATGCCGACTGCTGTTGACAGTTTGTTATCCACGAATGATATGAGAGTGTATAAAATATTAACAAAATTTTTGGGTGAATGTTTATACATATGTAAACAAAACTTTAGTATAAGCATGAAAATACATATTGTAGTATATTTGTTTAAGAAATCATAGGTGGCTGTATGGCCAATATAACCAAATAGCAATATAAATAGATAAATAAATGACGATCCCGCCAGTTGGGCTTTGCACTTTTTTCTGCTACCGCATTTCGTTAAGAAATAAATTGGAATGGGATGTAGATGTAGCCCGCCATGGGTATCGCACAGAAACCGACCGTGGCTGTTTTAAAAAATTTAAGACTTTTTTCTTTAAGTTCATGTATATGTTAAGTGCTCATGTAAACACAGCCTTATGTAACCATCCAATAATTCGTAATCACTACTTGTACTATTACACTACTGACTTGTGGAGCTTACGAATATGGTGCTAATATTGCACCGATATTCGATATTTCATTTCCAACAACTTCTTAACACAGAGTAAGCGGCACATAGTAGGAAGGAGACCTTAATAAAACTATTTTTCTGACAACCATACAAGCTAAAATGTATCGTTTGTGGCTTTAAACTGGTTATGCTCAGATTCCACCAACAGCCAGACGGTATGGCTCACATTCGTTTGCAAAAGGTATATGAAACTGAATGATGGCCTGCTACCGCCGTCGGACGAAATGTTTCGCCCTCTAGGACGTTCACGTGACGTTTATATTCCTATCAGTGCAAAAGCGAAATTTTGAACTGATATGAATCACTGAGAATAGTGAGTTCGCTTTACTGTACATAAATTTCGCAATAAAGACACATCAGCGTAAGTCCACCTTACTGTTTAGGAAAAAAGCCAGTGATAATTACATGTTCAATGGTTACAAAATTTATTTCGTCTGTGCTATGTTAACACGACGGTCATCGTAGTTTCTGGATGCTCTTATTGGACACTAAGTGGTTATGTATTAACGAAACAAACACGCACCACATGTGTGCACTTAACATTAGCTACGTTAGGAGAGATTAGAGCAATTCAGTGCTAATGTGCGTGCTACTGGCCATACCTCACTTCGTCCCCCCCCCCCTCTACTGCCCACTGTTTTCTCCCCTCTTTTCCCCCTCTTCTCCTCCCCCCCTTCCCCCACCCTTCACCTATCCACTTTCATGAAGGTGCTGCCTTATTATCGTTACGGAACTATAGTCAGGGTCGTCATTCGTTGCACACACTTGTTTCTCATTCGTTTACCCCCACTATCACGTGAGAAAAACTGAATTCAGAAAATGTAATGATACTCAAAATTAATGAAAAGCAGTGAGTAAATATCTAAAATATCGCTAGTTGCACCTTTCCTTATCCAGTAATTCTTTTTACTGAAACGATCTACCGATTATATTATTTATAATAAATCCACTTCGGTACTGTCAACTATAAAGTAATTCTAAATTATATGTTTATTTACGGAACAGAATGTTGCGCTATCCATTGAAAATAAACTTTCTGGAACACCTTATTTTTCTCTTTCACTTGAGCCTCAACGAGTCGTTCTCCTAGACGATAGATACTGTCTTCGTCGGGAAACTGTGTGAGCCATTTTCAGATAACGTCAGACGTTCAAATTATCTTAGTAGTACTGGTCAAATCTCCAAAAAACTGTCTCTTCTCGCATGTACAGGCACACACCAACTACAACTGATCAATAATTCGCTAATTATTCAATTCTCCAAAGACAGCAAAGACAACGTTGACGAGTCCCGCTAGATGGCGTATTTTATCGCATACAATACTGACAATAAGCTCACAAATAAAGTGGTTATATAACATACTTCCGTTGATGAAAACATAACCTTTACAAATCGCCCAATATTTTGTACTATGTGGGTTCCTGTTCGCGTGTTTAAGTCCGACTGTGTTTTCATGGACTTCGATTGCATGCACACACAGTTAACACAGGCCAAAACCGAATACTTTTGGTCATACAATGAAGGCTTTCACGACCGGCATTTGTAGTTTCTGATGCGTCTTCCGAGCTGTATGGCCTTGATCGAAGAAACTTTTTTGTTTCTGACGTTTCGTCCGGAGCTGCGCTGGACATCTCCGGAGGTGCTCCTAGCGAAGCTCCAAGAGACGACGTCAACATAAGCACCTCCGAAGAAGTCCAGCGCAGTTCTGGACGAAACGTCAGAAACAAAAATGTTTCTTCGATTACAGCCATACAGCCCGCAAGACTCATAAGCAACTGAATACTTTTAATCATGATTTAGAATGCGAAGACGGCGCAGCAATAGAACTACCAAATCTACGGCACAGTACATACATATACAGAACTTGAAGATAAAAAAATTCTGGTGAAGCGTTAATCTCTATGAAAGAAAATGACGATATGCATTAGCAACAGTCTATATTGCTTTTATCGATTCCACAACATGTCCTCGTTATATCTGACGATCATCTACTTTCTCGCTATGCTGAGTATCTATGAGATACATATCTCTGTATCTCTATTTCATAGACTTAAAAGTGGAGCTACTACTGACGCTTTCGAGAGCACAAAAATATCACTGGAAAACCTGCCAAAACTTTCCAATTAATGGTATTTTAGGTTACTCAGTGTCTTCACATTCATTTACTCTGAAAATATAGTTTTTTTCTTCTTTATATCTACGGGAACGTAGTTTTGTCAACGTCAGTCTCAGACAGATTATCTTGGTTTTGGTACGGAATTTAATTTAAATTGGATCTTATGCGTTCCTCGTCGCAAATCCCTGTCGTTCTTTACATCACTGAGAATACGTGGCACCAGAATGATACCTCTCACACCCATTTAACGTAAGAACAGCTATGGTGAACGAGGCTTCATGTCAGTGTTCCCTGAGACACGAAAGCACAAAGATGATCAACTACCATTACCCAACAGAGCTTTTTCGTTTATGCGTGGCTACACCTAGCATTGGGCCTTGTGATACACATTAATCAATAAACAATCGGGTTTAATATCGAGCTCTTGCCAGATTGTTTAAACGTATGCTGAGGAATATATCCATTAGGTTGTTTCTTTGCAATTAATACCCGATCTGCGTGCCGAATGATGCCGACTGTTGTTATCTGTTGATACGAGACCGCCGTTTCGTTTCATGAGTCTTCATGTCGTTGCGTCACTCCGTCGAGTTTTGACTGGTTGTTGCCACACTTAGAACGCGTTGTGTGCTACCGCGCTAACGGTGGCTCGAAAAGAGAAACAATTATAGCTCTGTCTGAGACGCGTAACGTAAGGATCAGCCGCCTCATGAGCGAACGATCAAGAAAATGCAGAGTGTAACACGTTCCTGAGTAACAAATTTGCGGATGATACAGCTCTACTTGCCAGCAGCTCTCGAGTAAATGGGGCAATCATCCACCTAAGGAGACGGTTGACACCCGAGAAACAGTAGGCAAAAAACAATATGATTAAGCCAAATGCAGACAAAACTCGCGCCATATTGTCCACCCGAAAAAGTCCTTATGTGCGAGACCGGTTGTCAATCAACGACACAGAGATCCAGTGGACCAACCAGGTCAGATTCCTGGGAGTCACTAGACAGCAAACTCATCTCTAAGATCCGTATCCAAATACACTCCTGGAAATTGAAATAAGAACACCGTGAATTCATTGTCCCAGGAAGGGGAAACTTTATTGACACATTCCTGGGGTCAGATACATCACATGATCACACTGACAGAACCACAGGCACATAGACACAGGCAACAGAGCATGAACAATGTCGGCACTAGTACAGTGTATATCCACCTTTCGCAGCAATGCAGGCTGCTATTCTCCCATGGAGACGATCGTAGAGATGCTGGATGTAGTCCTGTGGAACGGCTTGCCATGCCATTTCCACCTGGCGCCTCAGTTGGACCAGCGTTCGTGCTGGACGTGCAGACCGCATGAGACGACGCTTCATCCAGTCCCAAACATGCTCAATGGGGACAGATCCGGAGATCTTGCTGGCCAGGGTAGTTGACTTACACCTTCTAGAGCACGTTGGGTGGCACCGGATACATGCGGACGTGCATTGTCCTGTTGGAACAGCAAGTTCCCTTGCCGGTCTAGGAATGGTAGAACGATGGGTTCGATGACGGTTTGGATGTACCGTGCACTATTCAGTGTCCCCTCGACGATCACCAGTGGTGTACGGCCAGTGTAGGAGATCGCTCCCCACACCATGATGCCGGGTGTTGGCCCTGTGTGCCTCGGTCGTATGCAGTCCTGATTGTGGCGCTCACCTGCACGGCGCCAAACACGCATACGACCATCATTGGCACCAAGGCAGAAGCGACTCTCATCGCTGAAGGCGACACGTCTCCATTCGTCCCTCCATTCACGCCTGTCGCGACACCACTGGAGGCGGGCTGCACGATGTTGGGGCGTGAGCGGAAGACGGCCTAACGGTGTGCGGGACCGTAGCCCAGCTTCATGGAGACGGTTGCGAATGGTCCTCGCCGATACCCCAGGAGCAACAGTGTCCCTAATTTGCTGGGAAGTGGCGGTGCGGTCCCCTACGGCACTGCGTAGGATCCTACGGTCTTGGCGTGCATCCGTGCGTCGCTGCGGTCCGGTCCCAGGTCGACGGGCACGTGCACCTTCCGCCGACCACTGGCGACAACATCGATGTACTGTGGAGACCTCACGCCCCACGTGTTGAGCAATGCGGCGGTACGTCCACCCAGCCTCCCGCATGCCCACTATATGCCCTCGCTCAAAGTCCGTCAACTGCACATACGGTTCACGTCCACGCTGTCGCGGCATGCTACCAGTGTTAAAGACTGCGATGGAGCTCCGTATGCCACGGCAAACTGGCTGACACTGACGGTGGCGGTGCACAAATGCTGCGCAGCTAGCGCCATTCGACGGCCAACACCGCGGTTCCTGGTGTGTCCGCTGTGCCGTGCGTGTGATCATTGCTTGTACAGCCCTCTCGCAGTGTCCGGAGCAAGTATGGTGGGTCTGACACACCGGTGTCAATGTGTTCTTTTTTCCATTTCCAGGAGTGTATAAAAGGAGGAGATGAGTCGATTACTGCGCGTCTTAGGTGGATATCCACTACCATGTAGCACGCACAATAACTTCAACACCAATCTTAAACTTCGTAAGGGACTACTGCAACCTGCAATGACATATGGCAGTTCGTCTTGGGTCACAGCATGTCAGTCGAATATTAAAACTCTACAAATGATTCAAAACAGCTGTTTTAAGACTAATATTGAGAGTGCCACATTGGACAAAAATAAGAGACATGAAGAACTGTATATCATCACAACTAGCGACAGGATTAAACTTGACATTAGAAAGCTATTAGGGAATACTGAAAGTCTAAGACCGACAATGCGACACTTAAAGTATACAGGAGCCGTTAAACCTGAAAAATCGCAACGTGTGAGAGTTCCACGATCAATCATTGAGGACCCCGCACAGGCAAAAAGTGAAACCAACACCTCAACAGGTCAAATGTCCCGTAAAGTTGATATTAATTATAATAGAAGGCAGCAGTTCCCAATAACCTTAAAAAAAAAGAGATTTCTGTGGTTATGATGCTGAAATCATATTGTGTAGGAACTGCTTTCAACACCCGATCGATCCATCGTGCTTTTTTTTCTGAAACCACTCCATACCATTTCAAGCACGAGCCGTCCACAACGACAATCGTTTCATAATACGGTAGTACTTACAACCAATGCTCTCGATCAGTTGTTGGATACATTCCAATCTCTATCTTCCCTACAGTTTTTTCCCCTTTACCACTCGCTATAGTATCATGGGTGATATTCTCTAGTCTCTTCACACACTTCCAATCTCCCCGTCTCTTTCATTTCCTATTTCAGTTAGGTGTGAGGCACTGGTTTCAGCACGATCACGATAGTGCACCACCACAGTATTGTTGAGGGGTTAGGGAATATCTGAATATCTCAACAATGTGTACCCCTAACGGTGGATAGGTCGTGGTGGTTGCATTCGATGGCCAGCAAGATCGCCTGATTTAAGGCCCTTGGATATTTCCTTATGGGTTTACGAAAAGGAACCAGAAAATCCAGATGTGTTGCGTTTCAGTATCTGTAGAAATGTTAAGAGGTGACGATACTGATACCGAGAGGCGCTTACATCAACGCGTCCAACAAGATGGACATGCATTTGAACATCTGTATTACGATTAACGCAGCTATAAAGATTTGTCAGTCATTAGCATAGGTTTAAAGGAACATCATTTGCGATATTCATTATATTCATTGTTCTTTATTGCAGGCAAAGATGTGATAGCGCCCGCATCTCGTGGTCGTGCGGTAGCGTTCTCGCTTCCCACGCCCGGGTTCCCGGGTTCGATTCCCGGCGGGGTCAGGGATTTTCTCTGCCTCGTGATGGCTGGGTGTTGTGTGCTGTCCTTAGGTTAGTTAGGTTTAAGTAGTTCTAAGTTCTAGGGGACTGATGACCATAGCTGTTAAGTCCCATAGTGCTCAGAGCCATTTGAACCATTTTTGATGTGATAGCATTTATATAATAATACCAATATGAAGCATAAATTGGTGAATTGCGTGTTGTTAATAAATTAGTTGTCATATGCTGATATACCCTGAAACAGACATGCTTTGGCCCTTGTGCTTATTGTTTTGGTCCGGGATAACCATTCTTCTACAGAGACACCTTTCTCGACCCCAGGAATCGAACCCTGTATCCCTACTATAACAAGCAAGTTTTCTAGCGACGAGCTATAGGACCAGTTATAGCTGACAAGTGATTTTTTTCAAGCGCTGATCTTACGCTCAAAAGGGTCTCCTCTCTATTGGTGTGGCGTTTCCTTTACTGTTCTGCTTAGGCAAACCTTTTGGCGTCTGTGGTATCCTGGATTAACAAACGACAATAGAGAATGTCGCGCGTGGGCCGCCTGATAAATGTACTTTTATTTCAAAACATGGGTGTTTCATGATTGTCTGTTCCTTTTTCACGCATGCCGACGAAATGTACATGCGATTTTAATCTGACCTATGAGTTGAAAGGGCGAGAAATACATTTTAAAACGAGAATGCAGTTCATTTAAAGCCAATAAAATCACGAAAAAGGCCATGAAATAAGGATAAATTATAACCAATAATTTTTTGTGAAGACATTGTTAGCGTCTACAACAAGAGGCAAGATAACTTATCACTTATTCAGCCAACTATTAGTCCTGCTTTTCGCAGCAGTAGAATTTTTATTTGAGGCTTGCAGATTGAAAGAATTAATAATTTGAATATTTTGCATTTACTATGTGACAGTTCCACACATTGTAAATAAGGCCACAAGGAGGCATATAATCATAATTAGACGCGCAGCTTTGTTTCATTAAGAAATATTTTATAGAGTTTAGATATGTGCAAATACCATCTGTAAACTCTTAGCTGCATTAAGATAAGTAACAGATTTGGCAAACGATATTACACTTTAGTAAGGTATTAACCAGATGATGATGATGATGATGATGTTTGGATTGTGGGGCGCTCAACTGCGCGGTTATCGGCGCCCGTACAAATTCCGCACCTTTTCTCAGCCTAATCTCGCCACTGTCATGATGATGATGAAATGATGAGGGCAACACAAACACCCAGTCATCTCGAGGCAGGTGAAAATCCCTGACCCCGCCGGGAATCGAACCCGGGACACCGTGCTCGGAAAGCGAGAACGCGACCGCGAGACCACGAGCGGCGGACATTAACCAGAAGACAGTTCAGTAACATGGCTTTTTCACACCCAGAAACTGAGTGTAACTAGATAAGAGAGGGCGAATGTGACACTGAAAATTTAAATAACGTTATAGTTGCGACGTGTGAAATTACGTCGCCGGCTATAGAAGAGGCCACTGCTGAATGCTTTAGTGAGGAAGTAGAGCCCATTATGACAATGTTACAAGAATTAAAAAGATCAATTAAAAAGAGCAAGAAAGCAAGAAAATATGACTCGTAATATAACCTTTCTGAATCAGAGATACGGAGGTAGGAAGCAGCAACAAGACAGTTCGTCTCGTCAGGTCGCATCAGCTAATGAACAGCTCAAAAATGAGATTGAGCAGATAAGAACCGAGGTTGGTAGGCAAGTGGCCAATGAGTTACGAGCCATAACTAACGAGATATCAGATCTGAAAACTCCCATTAGAGGCATTCCTGAATCTGTAGGGAAATTGACTAGTCTCTTAAACTTCACCCTGTTCTTCACCATTACCAAATTGTGATATGAGTCTATATCTGCTACTGGGTACGCCTTACAATCCAGTATCTGAATCCAGAGTGTCTGCCTCACCACGATGCAATCTTACTGAAATCATCATGTATCTCCCGGCCTTAGTTCAGCCATAATTTGAAAGCATTCAGCTGTGTCTAAATGAACAAGTAATAAATATGAGCCTATACAAGAGTTCTAATTTCTCAGCCCGTTGTTCACTTTCCACTTCTGTACATGGTGAAAGCATTTCTTAATGTCTCTGTGCAAATATATTCCATTAATCTTTCTGGTAGGGGTTAACAAGTAAGTCATCTAGATTATAACTGTCCCCACCCACTTTAGTACTTTGCAACTAGAACAAGGAACTTTGAAATTCACCCTTCAACAGGTCGTAAACCAAACAGAGGATTTCTCCACTAATCACAAAAAGAGAGTAGATGAATTTTTAAAATAAAAGGAATGTCGTATTACAGAAAGATTAGAAACAGAATTAAACAGACTGTACAACAAATCGTTCCTGATGTGTACTCTGAACACAGCACTTCAGCACAAGCTGTTAATGAGCTAGGACGAATGCGGAAAACCTTGACACAACATCTGCCTCGGTGGCAAGGGGATCTTCGGTCTCAGCTTAATAATCAGTTACACAACGCAGAAAAAGTGTTAAACGCAGTAAAGGAACAGGATTTATGATCCAGAATGAGATTTTCACTCTGCAGCGGAGTGTGCGCTGATATGAAACTTCCTGGCAGGTCCTGGCAGGTCCCGAGTTCGAGTCTCGGTCGGGCACACAGTTTTAATCTGCCAGGAAGTTTCATATCAGCGCACACTCCGCTGCAGAGTGAAAATCTCATTCTGGAAACATCCCCCAGGCTGTGGCTAAGCCATGTCTCCGCAATATCCTTTCTTTCAGGAGTGCTAGTTCTGCAAGTTTCGCAGGAGAGCTTCTGTAAAGTTTGGAAGGTAGGAGACGAGGTACTGGCAGAAGTAAAGCTGTGAGTACCGGGCGTGAGTCGTGCTTCGGTAGCTCAGTTGGTAGAGCACTTGCCCGCGAAAGGCAATGGTCCCGAGTTCGAGTCTCGGTCGGGCACACAGTTTTAATCTGCCAGGAAGTTTCATAGGATTTATGATGTTTATCGTAGTCCAGTACCCAATGAAAATACTTATTTTGATGAAATGCGTTGGAGTCGTCACAGAACCATACAACTAGGAGTAGGAGGACAGCACCATCTTTTCCTGTTATTTTGCTAGACAAATGTCTTACTCAAACATAAACAGCTCTGGAAGTTCACCTTCACGACGAGCAACGATAATGACAATGTCGAAAACTACAATATCAGTTATGGTGCGAGCTATTTCTCGCTGCTGCATTTTAAGATTTCGTTTGCTACGTCACAAGCAGAGGGCGTCAGTTCGGTGGCGCAAGCGATGAGACTCAGCAACTCCTTTACACACGTCGAGCAGAGCGCGGCCCTCCTTGTATTAATAAAAAAATGTTGACGGAAAACAAAATGGTTACCGTCCTCCCGATTAAGACACAATACAATGAACATGACACAGAGTGGTCCATTGATAGTGACCGGGCCAAATATCTCACGAAATAAGCGTGAAACGAAAAAACTACAAAGAAAGAAACTTGTCTAGCTTGAAGGGAGAAACCAGATGGCGCTATGGTTGGCCCGCTATATAGCGCTGCCATAGGTCAAACGGATATCAACTGTGTTTTTTTTTTAATAGGAACCCCCATTTTTATTACATATTCGTGTAGTAAGTAACGAAATATGAATGTTTTAGTTGGACCACTTTTTCGCTTTGTGATAGATCGCGCTGTAATAGTCACAAACATGTAAGTACGTGTTACCACGTAACATTCCTCCAGTGCGGACGTTATTTGTTTCGTGATACATTACCCGTGTTAAAATGGACAGCTTATCAATTACGAAAAAGGTCGATATCGTGTCGATGTATGGCTATTGTGATCAAAATGCCCAACAGGCGTGTGCTATGTATGCTCCTCGGTATCCTGGACGACGTCATCCACGTGTCCGGACCGTTCGCCAAATAGTTACGTTATTTAAGGAAATTGAAAGTGTTCAGCCACATTGAAACGTCAAACACGACCTGCAACAAATTATGATGCCCAAGTAGGTGTTTTAGCTGTTGTCGCGGCTAATCCGCACATCAGCAGCAGACAAATTGCGCGAGAATCGGTAATCTCAAAAACGTCGGTGTTGAGAATGCTACATCAACATCTATTGCACCCGGACCATATTTCTATGCACCAGTAATTGCATCGCGACGACTTTGAACGTCGTGCACAGTTCTGCCACTTGGCACAAGAGAAATTGCGGGACGATGATAGATTTTTTGCACGCGTTCTGTTTAGCGATGAAACGTCATTCACCAACAGCGGTAACGTAAACCGGCATAATATGCACTATTGGGCAACGGAAAATCCACGATGGCTGCGACAAGTGGAACATCAGCGACCTTGGCGGGTTAATGTATGGTGCAGCATTATGGGAGGAAGGATAATTGGCCCCCATTTTATCGATGGCTATCTAAATGGTGCAATGTATGCTGATGTCCTACGTAATGTTCTACCGATGTTACTACAAGATGTTTCGCTGCATGACAGAATGGCGATGTACTTCCAACATGATGGATGTGCGGCACATAGTTCGCGTGCGGTTGAAGCGGTATTGAATACCATATTTCATGACAGGTGGATTGGTCGTCGAAGCACCATACCATGGCCCGCACGTTCACCGGATCTGACGTCCCCGGATTTCTTTCTGTGGGGAAAGTTGAAGGATGTTTGCTATCATGATCCACCGAATGGTTCAAATGGCTCTGAGCACTATGAGACTTAACATCTGTAGTCATCAGTCCCCTAGAACTTAGAACTACTAACTAACCTAAGGATATCACACACAACCACGCCCGAGGCAGGATTCGAACCTGCGACCGTAGGCGTCACGCGGCTCCAGACTGAAGCGCCTAGAACAGCACGGCCACACCGGCCGGCTGATCCACCGACAACGCCTGACAACATGCGTCAGCGCATTGTCAATGCATGTGCGAACATTACGGAAGGCGAACTACTCTCTGTTGAGAAGAATGTTGTTACACATATTGCCAAATTCATTGAGGTTGCGGTAGCGTTCTCGCTTCCCACGCCCGGGTTCCCGGGTTCGATTCCCGGCGGGGTCAGGGATTTTCTCTGCCTCGTGATGGCTGGGTGTTGTGTGCTGTCCTTAGGTTAGTTAGGTTTAAGTAGTTCTAAGTTCTAGGGGACTGATGACCATAGCAGTTAAGTCCCATAGTGCTCAGAGCCATTTGAACCATTTGAACCATTGAGGTTGACGGACATCATTTTGAGCGTTTGTTGCATTAATGTGGTATTTACAGGTAATCACGCTGTAACAGCTTGCGTTCTCAGAAATGATAAGTGGACTGTATCACATTGGAACAACCGAAATAAAATGTTAAAACGTACCTACGTTCTGTATTTGAATTTAAAAAACTACCTGTTACCAACTGTTCGTCTAAAATTGTGAGCCACATGTTTCTGACTGTTACAGTGCCATCTATCACAAAGCGAAAAAAGTGGTCCAACTAAAACATTCATATTTCTTTACGTACTACATGAATATGTAATAAAAAATGGGGGTTCCTATATTAAAAAAAACGCAGCTGATATCCTATGGCAGCGCCTTCTAGCGGGCCAACCATAGCGCCATCTGGTTTCCCCTTCAAGCTAGACAAGTTTCGTTCTTTGTAGTTTTTTCGTTTGACGCTTATTTCGTAAGATATTTGGCCCGTTCACGATCAATGGACCACCCTGTATGCTACACATGCTACAGTGCAGAATGGGTGGGGGCAATTGAAATTCTAATTTCACCGGGAGCAATTTGGTAATGATGAAGAGTAGGTTGAAGTTTAAGAGACTAGTCAGGAAGAATAATTGAGCAAAGAAGTGGGATACAGAAGTATTAATGAATGAAGAGATAATGCTTGAAGTTCTTTGAGGCTAAGGGTACTGTCAGAAAGGAAAGGGCTCAGTGTGCAGTTCAGTTGAAATGGTATGGACATCTCTATAAAGGGCAGTCATATAAGCTGAAGAGAAAAACGTAGGTACAAGGAAAGTACCTGAAAAGAAACCTTCGGTAACAGAAGTAATATTTCACTTGATCGACGAAAGAAGGCAGCACAAAAATGTTCAGGGAAATTCAGGAATACAGAAATACAAGTCACTTAGGTATAAAATAAATCGGGAGTGCAGAGAAACTAAGGCAAAATGGCTACATGAAAAAATGTGGAGAAATCGAAAAAGAAATGATTGACGGGGGACTGACTCAGTATATAGAAAAGTCAAAACAATCTTCGGTGAAATTAAAATCAAGAGCGGTAATATTAAGATTGCATAGAAATACCATTGTTAAATGAAGAGGAGAGAGCATATAGATGGAAAGAGTACAATGAAGACCTCTGTGAGGGGGAGGGTTTACCTGATGACATGATAGAAGAAGAAACAGGAGTCGACAGGGAAGAGATAGAGCATCCAGTATTTGAATCACAATTTGGAAGAGCTTTGGAAGAATTAAAACCAAATAAGGCAGAAGCGACATATAACATTTCATAAGAACATCTTAAATCATTGGAGGAACTGACAACAATATTATTATTCACATTGGTGTGTAGAATGTGTGCGATTGGCGATATACCATCAGACTTTCGGAAAAACATCATCCACACAATTCCCAAGACTGCAAGAGCCGACAAGGGCAGAATTACCGCACAATCAGCTTAACAGTTCATTCAGCCAAAAGGCTGACAAGAATAAGATGTAGAAGAATGGAAAAGAAAATTAAGAATCTGTTAGATGGCGATCAGTTTCGCTGTAGGAAAAGTAAAGGGACCAGAAAATCAGTTCTGAGGTTGCGGCCGATAACGGAAGAATGAATGAAGAAAAATCAAGATACGTTCATAGGATTCGTCGAGCTGGAGGAAATGTTCGACAAGCTAAAATGGTGCAGGATGTTCGAAATACTGGAAAACTACGGGTAAGCTGTAGGGAAATATGGTTAATATACTATATCTACAAGATCCAAGAGCGAGTAATTAGAGTGGAAGACCAAGAACGAAGCGCACGGATTAAAAGGGACGGAAGATACGGAGATAGGCTTTCCATTTGCTGTTCACTTTATATGTCGCATACGCAGTGACTGAAATAAAACAAAGGTTCAAGAGTGGGGTTAAAATTCAAGGGAAATGATATCAATGTTAAGATTCGCTGATGACATTGCTATCCTCAGTGGAAGAGGAGAAGGATAACAGGATCTGTTGACTGGAGGGAACAATCTAATCTTTACAGAATATGAATTGAGAGTAAATCAAAGAAAGACGAAGGCAATGAGAAGTAGCAGAAATGAGAACAACGGGAAACTTAACATCATAACTGGGGATAAAAAGTAGATGAAGTTAAGGAATTATCCTATTCCTAGGCAGCAAAACAATCCATGACGGACGGAGCAAGAGGGACCTACAAAGCAGATTAGCACTGGCAAAGAACGCATTCCTGGCCAAGAGAAGTCTACTAATATAAAACACCGGTCTTAATTCCAGGAACAAATTTCTGAGAATGTACGTTTGGAGCACAACATTGTATGTCAGTGAGATATAGACTATGAGAAAACAGAAATAGAAAAGAATCGAAGCATATGAGATGCGGTGCTACAAAAGACTGTCGAAAATTAGGTGTACTGATAAGGTAAGCAATGAAGAAGTTCTCCGTAGAATCGGCGAGGAAAGAAATATATGGAAAACACTGACAAGAAGAAGGGACAAGATGATAGGCCATCTGTTAAGACATCACGGAATAACTTCTACGGTACTAGAGGGACCTGTAGAGCCTACAAACTGTAGAGGAAGACAGAGATTGGGACACATCCAGCAAATAATTGAGGTCGTTGGTATCAGGTGCTACTCTTAGATGAAAACATTGGCACAGGAGAGGAATTCGTGGCGGGCCGCATCAAACCAGTCAGAAGAATGATTACTCAGAAAAAAAGGAAAAATAAAATAGAACAGGTACTGTCCTACTCTAATGAAGTTAACAGCGTCCTAGGTTGTCTCTCTGATGCTTTACTTATGTTCTACTAAATGAGTCCTAATACTGTTTTGTAAGTAACTAGAATATATTGGTGGCTAGTTGCTGCTATATAGTAGGTACACACTTGTTGCGGTGAGTGAGCGTAGGTATACGTCCGCTGCAATTTTTTAGGTTACCCTTGTAAAAAAGAATCAGAGTCAAATGACAGGACCCAGTTAAGTATTTAGGTGGAGGTTGGTCGAGACCATTGAATATTGGAAAGGGATGAATGGATTGACCTTCTGTAAGGAATGGAGTGTAACTGATGGACATGTAAACAGACGTGTAAGGATTTTTGTGAAATGAGTATATAGTAAAACAGATACCGTCTCAGGTAGATCAGGCAAGGTTATCTATCTATTTCAGCTAAAATATACATACTAGTAGTCTCAGAGGTCGTAATGAATAAGTAATGCAGTAGCAAACACTTAGGTTACACGGATATAAACCTACATGTGTTAACTGATAAAATAAATATGAATACTCCAGTCTGAAACCTGGATCATAAAAATTTGAGTACTGTTCATTTACAGCCCTTTATCGAAAATATTCAATTTGTGCACATAGCTCCAAGCAAGCTTCTCAGCACATAGTGGTAAAAAGGATAGAACCAAGTACTACAGGATTAATTTAATTAATGGAATGCGATCTTATAATGGTATGAGGATTTGTGTCACTAATGTTTATAACTACCTCCTGTTAACGAATGGAAATTGTAAAAACTTTTGTTATGAACCCTGACAATAAACCATTTCTGCTGGTACTGTAATCAAGTGTGTAAAGACATTTTAGTCATTATAATTACTAAGAGTGAGTTTTGATCTTTCTGGAAGATATAACTATAACATTACATAGCATGAACTTAACACGATCACCTACTAATGAAAAGTTATGAGTACATGACTGATACAGTACATACTGCAGATGTTATCGATACGCACTGACTGAGTAATCTTATCTTCAATCCTGTATGTAGAGTAGGTAATAAGGAATGTGCCAGTTGATGTTAGAATGCATCTATCGAAGTCCCAAGAAAACGTTTGGGTTGTTTATCAAGACACGAAATTGTCAGTCTCGTTTACTCCAAACAGCAGATTTGCAGCGGTACTTCTCAACTTATTGAATGAGATTCAGCATCTACTTCTCACTACAAAACGACTAATGGAACACATTTGCCTGTAGGTGTGAAGCTTCCTACTGCACAAATAATTAATAACGGTTTGAACGAAGGTTTTAAATGATCGCTGATGCCAATCACTATTCGAACTGATATAGTGGTGGATATTTTTGGTATGCTTCTGTCGAAAGCATTGTAGGTTTGAGTGTGGTTTCTTGCAAGCGAGTACGCTACCTGACAAAGAAAAGTGAAGCAGTCAGAAGAGGAGGAGGAAACTAAATGAAACGTCACAGTTTGAGAGGGTACGTAGTGTTATATCAGCGATCATGAAATCGGATCGAATTTATAAGGAACTTGGAAGACCATTCATCACTATGACGTTGTACCTTCTCAGTGCTGGAAGCATGCACTGATTCGGTTGGAAAGAGTGTCATAAAGCCGTTGCACTCTCTCCTGAGACAAGCTGGTCCACATCTGTTGTCACTGGTCCGTGATATCCTGGACACTGCCACTAGAACGGGATTAGCGTCCTTGCTCGTAACACACATGTTCTATCTAGGACAGATCTGGGGATCTAGCAGACCACAGGATTACCACAACATCACACAAACAGTTCATACAAATACATGAAATGTGTGAATGAGCAATGTCGTGTTGAAAAATGAGAGGTAACAATGAGGACGAAGGATGTCCGTGAAGTATCGTTGTACCGCCAGAGTTTCGTCAATCATTACCAGACACGACCTGAAATCATACGTAATGGTTCTCCACACCACAACATGAGAACTAACACCACTCTGTCTTTCCAAAACAATGGAAGAATAGGACCTCTCCCTAGGTCGCCACTATACTCGACGACCATCCAGCGACCCTCCATTGTGGTGGTGATACGTGATCGATCGGAACCTTGACGAGGAGCGTGCCAGCCCTCCTTTCCCATGCAGTCCAAAATACGGCCATTATCACATCCTAATGCCCCACAAACCTGGATATTGCAGGATTCGACCAGCTCTGCAAATGAATATCTACAACGAGGCCAGTTTCAACTCTTTCAGGTGCTGATGACCCTGACTCACGCGAGTATGCAGCATCTCAGTGTCCTTCACGGCGATCGCTCAAGGTATTACGCTGTGCAGGACCCTTATAGTATATCCAGGCAGACCCAGTAACAACAATAAACACGGACAGCACTAATGCAGTCTGGCGGTCGTTCTAACTTCACAGAGAATTGCAACTCTTTATCGGCTGCGTGCCCACCTATGGTGTGTACATGTACGACGTTACATTGACATCTGACCACGTGCTTTGGGCAGTGTGGTTCAAATGGCTCTGAGCACTATGGGACTTAACTTCTAAGGTCGTCAGTCCCCTAGAACTTAGAACTACTTAAACCTAACTAACCTAAGGACATCACACACGTCCATGCCCGATTGGGCAGTGTGCATTCACGGTCAGATTTATCAGTTTAACTGAAATAAGAATATGAACTGTTGCAGTGTACTATGAAATCATTGGTTGCTTTATACTACGAAAACATTTAACGCTGTCTACGCTAAGTCTTTGTATGAGGGTACTCCTGGTGCAAAGAGTATAGAGAGGGTCTATACAAGGGTTTTGTACTTGGGGACGGTATTATGGAAATGGAAGAGGATGAGGATGAAGATGAAATGAGAGATATGATACTGCGTGAAGAGTTTGACAGAGCACTGAAAGACCTGAGTCGAAACAAGGACCCGGAAGTAGACAATATTCCATTACAACTACTGACAGCCTTGGGAGAGCCAGTCCTGACAAAACTCTGCCATCTGGTGAGCAAGATCTATGAGACCGGCGAAATACCGTCAGACTTCAAGAAGAATATAATAATTCCAATCCCAAAGAAATCAGGTGTTGACAGATGCGAAAATTACTGAACTATCAGTTTAATAAGTCACAGCTGCAAAATACTAACGTGAATTCTTTACAGACGAATGGAAAAACTGGTAGAAGCTGACCTCGGAGAAGATCAGTTTGGATTCCGTAGAAATATTGGAACACGTGAGGCAATACTGACCTTACGACTTATCTTAGAAGAAAGATTAAGGAAAGGCAAACCTACGTTTCTAGCATTTGTAGACTTAGAGAAAGCTTTTGACAATGTTGACTGGAAAACTCTCTTTCAAATTCTAAAGGTGGCAGGGGTAAAATACAGGGAGCGAAAGGCTATTTACAATTTGTATAGAAACCAGATGGCAGTTATAAGAGTCGAGGGGCATGAAAGGGAAGCAGTGGTTGGGAAGGGAGTGAGACAGGGTTGCAGCCTCTCCCCGATGTTATTCAATCTGTATATTGAGCAATCAGTAAAGGAAACAAAAGAAAAATTCGGAGTAGGTATTAAAATCCATGGAGAAGAAATAAAAACTTTGAGGTTCGCCGATGACATTGTAATTCTGTGAGAGACAGCAAAGGACTTGGAAGAGCAGTTGAACGGAATGGACAGTGTCTTGAAAGGAGGATATAAGATGAACATCACCAAAAGAAAAACGAGGATAATGGAATGTAGTCGAATTAAGTCTGGTGATGCTGAGGGAATTAGATTAGGAAATGAGACACTTAAAGTAGTAAAGGAGTTTTGCTATTTGGGGAGCAAAATAACTGATGATGGTCGAAATAGAGAGGATATAAAATGTAGACTGGCAATGGCAAGGAAAGTGTTTGTGAAGAAGAGGAATTTGTTAACATCGAGTATAGAGTTAAGTCTCAGGAAGCCGTTTCTGAAAGTATTTGTATGGAGTGTAGCCATGTATGGAACTGAAATGTGGGCGATAAATAGTTTGAACAAGAAGAGAATAGAAGATTTCGAAATGTGGTGCTACAGAAGAATGCTGAGGATTAGATGGGTAGATCACATAACTAATGAGGAGGTATTGAATAGAATTGGGGAGACGAGGAGTCTGTGGCACAACTTGACTAGAAGAAGGGATCGGTTGGTAGGACATGTTCTGAGGCATAAAGGGATCACCAATTTAGTATTGGAGGGCAGCGTGGAGGGTAAAAATCGTAGAGGGGGACCAAGAGATGAATACACTAAGCAGATTCAGAAGGATGTAGGTTGCAGTAGGTACTGGCAGATGAAGAAGTTTGCACAGGATAGAGTAACATGGAGAGCTGCATCAAACCAGTCTCGGGACTGAAGACCAGAACAACAACAACTCCTGTCTTTATAAGTTACACACCACAGAGAGATCGCATTTGACATTAAAGAAATTCCCAAACAGTGAGCTGCAAGTGTAATCAACGGTGTCCTGTCCGACCACTGCAGATGTTGAGCTCTGTGTTCCATTTGGCGCTATTCGAGATGGGTAGGCTATGTGCCGGCGTCAAGTTTCCTTTTCTCATCTTTACACAACACAAACGTGACACCGCACTTTACTCACCTACACTCAAAAGACACACCAAAACACCGCCAATAAGAAACCCTTTCCGTTTATGTTGCTGAACTTACTCCTTCACGGCTCCCTGGCAACAATGCCATATACACTTTCTTTTTGTTTCATATATTGATCCATTAGAAGAAATGCAAAACTGAAAAATATTTCTTTTAACTTATTGAATATTGCACGCTGCTTACGGCGACGTTACCTAACGGTTTTCTGTTAAGTAGTTGCTCTCTACATCTACATCTACATCTACATCCATACTCCGCAAGCCACCTGACGGTGTGTGGCGGAGGGTACCTTCAGTACCTCTATCGGTTCTCCCTTCTATTCCAGTCTCGTATTGTTCGTGGAAAGAAGGATTGTCGATATGCCTCTGTGTGGGCTCTAATCTCTCTGATTTTATCCTCATGGTCTCTTCGCGAGATATACGTAGGAGGGAGCAATATACTGCTTGACTCTTCGGTGAAGGTATGTTCTCGAAACTTTGACAAAAGCCCGTACCGAGCTACTGAGCGTCTCTCCTGCAGAGTCTTCCACTGGAGTTTATCTATCATCTCCGTAACGCTTTCGCGATTACTAAATGATCCTGTAACGAAGCGCGCAAGCCAGTTGCATGTTTACCTGATGTTCCCAACAGCTAACTCGCTGCCGATAAGAACCTAAAGCTGTGATCTTGCAGTTAATCTATGCATTCGCTAGAATTGCGAGTTAATTAACACACAGAAATATAAAATAAAATATAAATGACTAACTTCATAAAAGGAGTTCTTTTCTAACATCTGAAATAGATGTAAAGGACAGAGAATTATGATGAATAATGTTTATTTATGAATGCATCTCTGGAAACGCGCGACCGCTACGGTCGCAGGTTCGAATCCTGCCTCGGGCATGGATGTGTGTGACGTCCTTAGGTTGGTTAGGTTTAAGTAGTTCTAAGCTCTCGGGGACTGATGACCTCAGTAGTTAAGTCACATAGTGCTAAAAAAAAAAAACACACGCGAAATAACGAGTATAAACACATATTCTACCTACTGTAAATTACGTAACGCAATCGGAAAAAGTGTGCTATAGAGGCCGTTCGAAGCCCACGATCAGTCACCCACAAAACCAAATATCTCACGTCACCTCGGGCAGGTCTGTCTTTTTCAAGAACTTACGTAAAAGTGTCTTCTTGAAGATCTAAACGAGAAGTGTCTGGAATCGTCCCCTTGAGCGCACCACTCGAGAAAAAGTCTATCTCCATCTAACATTCTGCGTGGTGTCTGTCTGTTCTAAGTCGTGTCTCCCTACCACTTTCGCGCAACGACGCTCTGAGCGTGTTTTTTAGGGAATTGACTAGTTTGAACCTGGGACCTGTTGCTGGTAAGGAGACGCCAGACCACACATGACATGAAGAGTTCAGTGAGACTAGCGATGATATAATCAAATACTTAATGATTTCAGCGTCAGCTCCACTGCACTTCCTGTAAAAGAATCTTAATACTAACTAAATTTAGTGGAAGGGGTTCAAGGCTTTCCTATTTTTAGTTAGCTGGTAAAATAACGTCGAAAAAGCAGTTAAGTTTACCATTGGAGTTTTTATTTTACTCACAAAACATTGTTTGCAAATTGCACTATTGATAAAAGGAAATATTTTAATACAGGATGATAAAAATCAACTGCGAAAATGTGAACGAATATTCCCTGAATGGGTTTCCAAGTTCTACAATGGATTGAAGGATGACCTAAGCCATATCACATCTATCTTTAATTACTTATTTAACTTGTCGTAAATTACTGATGGCTGATGTGGCTTCTCAATAATTATACAACAGAAAAATCATCGCGTTTCAGATTTTTAACTTCTAATAGCAAATGTGAATACCACGAAGTTTAATTGACGATCGACACTAGTAGTACGTAAAAAGGGGTTGTAACAGGTGAGACTTCTGCAGTTCTGAATGAAGCCTTATGCGCTCTTATGCTGGCGGCATCGCGTGCGTTCATTACCTTGTCGGTGTTTAGGCAGTGGCAGGGGGCGGCAGGCGGCGCAGCTCCACACACCTCGCCGTCTCGGAAGCAACTCTCTCCTAACTTCTCCTTACTACAATTTACCGAAGTTGGTTTAAGAAAAGCTATCTGGCTATGTTTTCAACTGACCAATCAGGATCTCAATGTTAACCTTAAGCTCCACCTACAAAAATTCCGTTTATACAATGAGAAACGTTATACTTTTCGTGGTGGGGCAATGTTTTTAATGTTTGCTATGTAGCACAGACGCGAAAAGTTTCACGCTAAAACTTGCAGCTGGTGTGGCCGTTTTAGTGTTATCGTAAGATCTATACTGTTTTCTGGAGGGCTCTATCTATTAACATGGGCTGGGGGGTGGTCTTGGCGGTCGGCTGGCGACGTGGGTGTCCATCCCTTATCGTAGGGCCTTCTAGCTTACACGACTCTGCTCTCGGCTTCTGTTCTCGTTTCTCCCCTCGGAACTGCGTCTGTTTCACGGTGGGAAGGTATGACATGCATTTAGGCGTTCTTGTGTTAGTCTGTGGTATTCCACTTGCTCACTCGTTGATCGTATTACTTTGGTTAATTTAATGTCAGGATTTATTCGGAGCTATGTGACATACTGCCGGATTTGCTATCATGTCAGGGTTTTCGTGGAAGGTGTTGGACTTGCCTGACACCTTACATCCACTTGACTCCAGTGGTGTTTCGCACTGACTACTTTTCAGTCAACTGAAAGGCACCTTAATCGAAAGTAGATCGTTCTTAATTTCTACAGACATTATTTAACTCAGTCTCATCACATCCCAGACCAAATTAATACACTGCAACAATGTTTAAATAAAGAAGTGCCATGACCATCCTCAACGAATACATTATACCAGTGTTCGTGAACGTGAGCTCACATTAAATGACAAGAGATTGTCGTTAAATATTGTTTAAACAATTATTTAGGCCTGTTTGACAAAAGCTTCTTTTGGTTCTTAAGGTGATGTCAGCTAACACATGCGATTGCCTACTTCTTAAATTACTATGATTTTGTATTACCAATTGTAATCAATAGTTAAATAATATGTGGCAAAAATATAAACAAATTGGTTCAAATGGCTCTGAGCACTATGGGACTTAACATCTATGATCATCAGTCCCCTAGAACTTAGAACTACTTAAACCTAACTAACCTAAGGACAGCACACAACACCCACCCATCACGAGGCAGAGAAAATCCCTGACCCCGCCGGGAATCGAACCCGGGAACCCGGGCGTGGGAAGTGAGAACGCTACCGCACGACCACGAGATGCGGGCAAATATAAACACATTCATTAAAAAAATACACAAGTATGACAATGTATGAGATGTTCACGCTGCATTCATTTGCAGAGAATACGGTATGCTGACAGACAACGGCATTAAGAAAATATATAAAATAGATAATAAATCAAGAAATGAAATATAGATACGAAGCTTTCAATAATGATAACTGTAGTGCAATGCTGTCCTTTGAGATATCGTTTGTTTAAATCGCATGAAGCGTTAAAAGTTGTTAATTCCAACGTTCGTTGTGAAAATGTATATTCGCTGTGAAATGTTAACTTTTGCTGTCTGTGCGTTATATTTACCTGATATCGCAGACCTACTCAGAAGTGCTTTATTGTGTGAGTGATCTAACGTCGAATTTCTAAGAGCTTAGCCATCCTTCAGATTGTCTCAAAGTCCGCCATTGCTGGTGCATTCCGTATCCTGCTAAGCGACCAACCATCGTTCAAATTCCCCGTACCGGGTTCGACCTCTTTCCCTTTACTCGCTCCACCCCAGCACCTGGGGCCGGGCCTTACTGGTCGCTTCTGCTGGACCGTCCGCTGTACCTTACCGTCTCGTAGATCTAGGGCTGTCAACTAACATTCACCTTGACAAAAAAAAAAATCGCTTCAACTCGTACCAGTTCTAGCTGCTCTAACGAAAGGATGGCTGACATAGTGTTTAGTGTATCTGGGATTGTAAAACAGCTAAGATCCTTAGACGCCATAAAGGCATCTGACCCAGACGGTATCCCCATAAGATTTTATGTTGACTTTGCTACAAATATAGCACCATTCTTATCCGTCATCTATCAGAGATAATTGGAACGGCGGAAAGTTCCACGGGGCTAGAAGAAGGCCCAGGTCATAGCAATCTATAAAAAGGGTAGAAAATCGGATGCACATAATTACCGGCCAATTTCACTGACATCGATTTGTTGTAGAATCATGGAACACATTTTGTGTTCAGACATAATGACCTTTCTAGACTATGAGAAGCTCATCTGCAGAAACCAGCACGGTTTTAGGAAACAGCGGTCATGCGAGACACAGCTGGCCCTCTTTGTGCTGAGGCCGGCCGCGGTGGTCTAGCGGTTCTAGGCGCTCAGTCCGGAACCGCGCGACTGCTACGGTCCCAGGTTCGAATCCTGCCTCGGGCATGGATGTGTGTGATGTCCTTAGGTTAGTTAGGTTTAAGTAGTTCTAAGTTCTAGGGGACTGATGACCTAAGATGTTAAGTCCCATAGTGCTCAGAGCCATTTTGAACCTCTTTGTGCATGATATACAACAGGCTCCAAATACCGACTCCCAGGTTGATGCCATATTTCTCGACTTACAAAAAGTGCGCGCTTACGGTCTATCTGATGACATATGCGGTTGGATAGAAAGTTTTCTGAGAGACAGGGAGCAGTATGTCGTTTTGAATGGGGTAATTTCAACAGAAACAAGAGTAATTTCAGGTGTGCCCCAGGGCAGCGTAATAGGTGCTCTGCTTTTTGCGATTTACATAAACGATCTGGTTCACGGTATTGACAGCGGCCTTAGACTGTTTGCCGATGATGCTTTAGTCTACAGGAAAGTAGTATCACACGAAAGTTCTGAACAAATCAATGAGGATTTGCATAAAATAAATTCGTGGTGTAATGAGTGCAGTTATCTCTCAATATTAGTAAGTGTAACCTACTGCGTATAACAAGGCGAAAATCACCATTAACGTATGAGTACAAAATAAATGATCAGTCTTTGGAAGCGGTAACAGTCAAGTATCTGGGTGTGACTATTCGAAATGATCTCAAATGGAATAATCAGATTACACAAGTAACGGGTAAGGTGAACTCTAGATTGCGGTTAAGTGGTAGAATCCTGAAGCGATGCAGTCCTTCAACAAAGGAAATAGCTTACAATACGTTAGTTCGTCCAGTTTTAGAGTATTGTTCGTCTGTATGGGACCCTTACCAGTTGGGTCTGATTCAACAGATTGAGAAGGTCCAAAGAAGAGCGGCAAGATTCGTGACTGGTACATTTAGCCATTGCGAGAGCATTACAAATCTCATAGAAGGTTTGAAGTGGGACACACTTGCAGATAGACGACGCGCTAGACAGAAGGGGCTCCTCACTAAATTCCGAAATCCAATCTTCACCGAGTATGTAGAGCATATATTATTACACCAACTTTCAAATATCGTAATGATCATCATTCAAAGATAAGGGAAATAAGATCTCGTACTGAGGCGTTCAGACACTCGTTTTTCCCTCGCCCGATCCGCGAGTGGAACAGAGGGGGGGAAATATGACTTTGCCGCGAATTGTGCCCTTCGCCACACACCGCTTGGTGGCTAGCGGAGTACATACATAGATGTAGATGTACACTCCTGGAAATTAAAATAAGAACACCGTGAATTCATTGTCCCAGGAAGGGGAAACTTTATTGACACATTCCTGGAGTCAGATACATCACATGATCACACTGACAGAACCACAGGCACATAGACACAGGCAACAGAGTATGCACAATGTCGGCACTAGTACAGTGTATATCCACCTTTCGCAGCAATGCAGGCTACTATTCTCCCATGGAGACGATCGTAGAGATGCTGGATGTAGTCCTGTGGAACGGCTTGCCATGCCATTTCCACCTGGCGCCGCAGTTGGACCAGCGTTCGTGCTGGACGTGCAGACCGCGTGAGACGACGCTTCATCCAGTCCCAAACATGCTCAATGGGGGACAGATCCGGAGATCTTGCTGGCGAGGGTAGTTGACTTACACCTTCTAGAGCACGTTGGGTGGCACGGGATACATGCGGACGTGCATTGTCCTGTTGGAACAGCAAGTTCCCTTGCCGGTCTAGGAATGGTAGAACGATGGGTTCGATGACGGTTTGGATGTACCGTGCACTATTCAGTGTCCCCTCGACGATCATCAGTGGTGTACGGCCAGTGTAGGAGATCGCTCCCCACACCATGATGCCGGGTGTTGGCCCTGTGTGCCTCGGTCGTATGCAGTCCTGATTGTGGCGCTCACCTGCACGGCGCCAAACACGCATACGACCATCATTGGCACCAAGGCAGAAGCGACTCTCATCGCTGAAGACGACACGTCTCCATTCGTCCCTCCATTCACGCCTGTCGCGACACCACTGGAGGCGGGCTGCACGATGTTGGGGCTTGAGCGGAAGACGGCCTAACGGTGTGCGGGACCATAGCCCAGCTTCATGGAGACGGTTGCGAATGGTCCTCGCCGATACACCAGGAGCAACAGTGTCCCTAATTTGCTGGGAAGTGGCGGTGCGGTCCCCTACGGCACTGCGTAGGATCCTACGGTCTTGGCGTGCATCCGTGCGTCGCTGCGGTCCGGTCCCAGGTCGACGGGCACGTGCACCTTCCGCCGACCACTGGCGACAACATCGATGTTCTGTGGAGACCTCACGCCCCACGTGTTGAGCAATTCGGCGGTACGTCCACCCGGCCTCCCGCATGCTCACTATACGCCCTCGCTCAAAGTCCGTCAGCTGCACATACGGTTCACGTCCACGCTGTCGCGGCATGCTACCAGTGTTAAAGACTGCGATGGAGCTCCGTATGCCACGGCAAACTGCCTGACACTGACGGCGGCGGTGCATAAATGCTGCGCAGCTAGCGCCATTCGACGGCCAACACCGCGGTTCCTGGTGTGTCCGCTGTGCCGTGCGTGTGGTCATTGCTTGTACAGCCCTCTCGCAGTGTCCGGTGCAAGTATGGTGGGTCTGACACACCGGTGTCAATGTGTTCTTTTTTCCATTTCCAGGAGTGTATTATTACACCAACTTTCAAATAGCGTAATGATCATCATTCAAAGATAAGAAAAATAAGATCTCGTACTGAGGCGTTCAGACACTCGTTTTTCCCTCGCGCGATCCGCGAGTGGAACAGAGGGGGGGAAATATGACTTTGGCCCGAATTGTGCCCTTCGCCACACACCGCTTGGTGGCTAGCGGAGTACATACATAGATGTAGATGTAACTCGTCTACATAGGTGTAACATTACATTGCTAAGCTCACCAGACAGAATGTTAGTAAACCCCCGTAAACGAGCGCACTGGTCGCTTTGAAGCACTGTGAAATCTGCAGAACTGGTACCAGGAGGGAGCGTGAAATTCCGCCACTGACGTCAGTCGTGACATTGGAATGCTGTGTAGGTGCCAGTCGGGTGCATGGAATCAGAAGATGGGTCGTCTTGGAAATGCGACATAATGGCAGAAATCAGCTATCGAGTTTGGACGCTCTCACATAATAATAATAAAACACTGTGACCAAAGGGGCCCGATTTGTTGGTGTATCATTGCAGACTGTCCAATGTGTCTACAGGGCCTCAGAAGCATCCACTGTCGGCAATATACCACTCGTAAAAATTAGATGGACTAATAAGGAATGTGGAGGTTCTCCGCAGAATCGGCGAGGAGAGGAATAAATGGAAAACACTGACAAAAAAAAGGACAGGATGACAGGACATCTATTAAGATGCTGGAAATAACTTCTGTGGTACTAGAGGCTACTGTAGAGGGCAAAAACTGTAGATGAAAACAGAGATTGGAATACATCCAGCAAATAATCGAGGACGTAGATTACAAGTGCTACTCTGAGATAAAAAGGTTGGCACAGGAGAGGAATTTGTGGCGGGCTGCAACAAACCGGTCAGAAGACTGATGACTCAGAGGTATCTGAACCAACAGGAACCACCAGAGGCGAGTGTCACCAATTGTCAACGACAGTCAGTTTCCACCCCAAGAAGAACTGCTGTTGTTTGTGACTACAGGTTCATTTTAGCTAATTTCCAAGCAAACACTGCTAAGGGAGCAGCCTGCAATAGACACCTGATTCGGGTATCTCACACGAGGCCACTGCACACAGTAGCAGATAAAGCCCGTTTTCAAATGATGCAAGGTATTGTAACCTCCAAAATTTCGTAACCTACTAATAATACAATGAGACTAACCTCCTAATAAAAATGTGACTCTATATATATATATATATATATATATATATATATATATATATATATATATATATAAAACCTTTCAATAATTATCTGACTGTGAATCTAAACTGGTAAATTTGGACGTCAGCAGTGCTGCGTCATGGCCCTGAAAGATCATTCTGAATAAATTGAAAATTCTTACCTCAATAAGGTCGCCAAATAACGCGTAAATATCTGCTCCTATAAGAAATTTTTCTGGCACAGCCCCGTGCAATGCTGGCCGATAGATTTGTCATGTATAAAAAAGAAACAACTGATTTTTCTTTTCAATAATCGGGATGACCATGGATTGGAGAAATTAGTAAATTCTTTAAATTGAGATGAATGATTGCCAAAAGTTAATTTTTATTTATTAAGAGATTTTTTAAAAACATTTACATGGGACTTGATATAACAACAGTACATATGCGCGAGGCTGCTTTTACCTTATACTACATCGCTCAGGCACCGCCATCGCTCCCCACGACCGGCCCAGCCAACTCAATACACCGGACAGCTCGCTACTACTTACTCCTACTGCTACACTGCTCTTACTGCAGTCAACACTGCTCTTTGGTCTGTGATTCTCTTATAGCTTACATATCGCAGGCAGAGCGTGAGCAATCCATCGAAATTACATCTGCTCGAGTGCGCTAGCAATAAATTCCGTTGTCATGGACCTTTTACAGTATCCAGTGCGCCAGTGGCTCAATGATGCGTTTAACCTCTCTTGTGTGGTGGGTGTAGTTCATATCAGATGACGTTCTTGGTTGTTTTCGGGATGTTTATCGTCCGATGACTGGGGCCATTCATTCAGGCTACCATGGACGAGAACCATGACGTTTATTTCAACATTCTCGGAGGCTAACTGTTTCTGTTTCTTCTATATCCCACGATGAATAAGCTGTGATCACTCCCGTCTTCTGGGATGACTACAGCCGTGTTCAGTGCGGATCTCATACATTCCTGGTTCGACTAATATTCAGCCAGCCTATCGCATCTCGACTAGCCCCCTACATCACCCGGTCTTAATGTCATAGAAAATGTCGGAGGCTATCTGAAACAGCGAGTGAAAGGCAACAGTCAATTCTCCCGATATTAGGTAACTTAGTGAGGTACAGGCTTCATCAAGTGGCTTCTGCTGGATATTGGTATATGTGAATGAACCTGTTGGACTCTCTCACCCTTGCGAACCGAGTGCGTTGAACTTTGTACCGTCGTTTTCCACTTCAGATCGACGCTTGTCCAAGACCTTTCATTTTCAACCATAATCGACGAGAAGTTATTAATCCTCTAGTATTATCACAATTTTATCCCAGAACTCATGTTATATAGACGATGCAGTTGCTAGATGAACGTTGCTGTCGCATTCTTAACTTTCTGTTACATACGTTGGTCATTTAAAAGCCTTATTCTAAAAGAAACTGTTCCGCTACGTACCCATCAACCAGAGAGTTGAAATTCGGTGGCAATAAAACAAGCATCAGTTCCCCTAACTCAGCTGCCTCAGGCCAATGTTACCTGCGTCCTGTGAAATACGTGCGGCAGTGACAGAGGTGACTGTTGATGGATGGGGGACGCGTGTGGCGGCCGACTAATCTCTCAGCCTAATTAGTTTCTCATCACGCTGCACATGTGGCGTAACCTCATAACGACTTTTCGTTCCACGCAACGGCTGTATAGTCGGGTGCCTGATCTGTTTCAGACAGCAGTTTGTGTGTAACAGTCTTGCATAAAATTTATTCGCATTTGCATAGATGGACAACCCTCAGCTCTGTATTGGAATGACGTCAACGAACATTTGTACTGGATCGGCAATCGAAACTGGATTTCCCCACTATCGCGATAAACAGTTGATGGTTATCCATCTTCGCAAATGCAAATGCATTTCGTGTGTTTCACAACGGCTGGAGTCGCCACAATGCCTGTTCAGACGAGCATGAATGTCATATACTTCCGAACATCACAAGCACTGCAATATCATAACATCTACATCTACATCTATACTCCGCGAGCCACCTTACGGTGTGTGGCGGAGGGTACTTATTGTACCACTATCTGATCCCCCCTTCCCTGTTCCATTCACGAATTGTGCGTGGGAAGAACGACTGCTTGTAAGTCTCCGTATTTGCTCTAATTTCTCGGATCTTTTCGTTGTGATCATTACGCGAGATATATGTGGGCGGTAGTAATATGTTGCCCATCTCTTCCCGGAATGTGCTCTCTCGTAATTTCGATAATAAACCTCTCCGTATTGCGTAACGCCTTTCTTGAAGTGTCCGCCACTGGAGCTTGTTCAGCATCTCCGTAACGCTCTCGCGCTGACTAAATGTCCCCATGACGAATCGCGCTGCTTTTCGCTGGATCATGTCTATCTCTTCTATTAATCCAACCTGGTAAGGGTCCCATACTGATGAGCAATACTCAAGAATCGGACAAACAAGCGTTTTGTAAGCTCTCTTGACTATGTACTTTTTACACGCGGCCTCGCCAGCATACATATACTGTACACATTTCCACCCTTCCTCTCTCTCTGTCAGTCTCCTCCTCCTCCTCCTCTGTTACCATCTCCTTTTTGTCCCAGCTCTCTGTCCACCTCCTCCTTCTCCCTCTCTGTCTGTCCAGCTCCTCCTGCCACTCTCTGTCTCTCCGTTTCCTCGTCCCCTTCTCTCAGTCCATCCCCTGCTCCCCATTTCCCTGTCCATCTCCTCCTCTGCTCCTCTCTCTCTGTCCACCTCCTATATCCCCTTCTCTGTCTGTCCATCTCTTCCTCTCTCCTTCTCTGTCAGTTTCCCCTTTCCCCCCTCTGTGAACGTCATCTTCCTAGCTCTCCATCTGTCCATCTCCTCCTCACTCCTCTATATTTCCCGTCTCTTAATTTCACTTCTATTGGTCCATGTCCATCTCTTCCTCCCCATCTCTCAGATAACTCGTGCCCATCCACATGTATTCCCACTGGAACATATTCAAATACTAATCGTAAAACATGTCAGTCGTACAGGACACTGTGCTGCAGCGCCTGAGTTTGGCCTGTCTTGAAATGTTTCTTGTACTGCAGTGCGACTATGTCAGCTTGTACACTTTCTGAACTTATACTGTTCGTTCTATGCTGGGTGCCTTGTTTGATCCTCGTATTTGTATATTTTCCTCAAGATATTTGAACTTTTCTGCTCTGCTCAAATTTCTGTATTTTGTGTGCATGGCTTGTGTGGTGTTCCTCTTTCACTCCATGAACTGACTTTTCTCATATGATATTTGTGGACCTGTTTTGGCAGAGAAGTCTTATAAGTATTGCAGTGTTTCCTGAGCTGCTTGTCTATTGTCATCTACATATGTCAGGCATTTTATGATTGTCTTGTCTGCACATGTTCTTCCTAACTGAATCCCTTTTACTTTTCCTTCCTGTAGTTTCATAACTTTGTCTAAGACCGTGTTCAACAAATTCGATGAGTGACCATCTCCTTGTCTGACCCCAGTATGTGTCCCATAAATTTTATTTTGGATATGGTGTCTGTAAGTGCCCATTACATGAGTGTTGATATTCTTCTAACGTATCAAAGAGAGTCCGCCTGTTTATGGAGTCACAGGCTTTCTTAGAGCCTACGAATGTCCCTATAGCGTTGTTCGTCTGTCTGACCTGCAACGCCGTTCACAGGTTCCAAGTCAGTTAAGTACAGGATCTTCCTTTTCTGAAGCCTACTTGCTGTTCACCTATCTTTGTATCAGCTTGTGGATCAAGTCTGTTGAGTAATTCCTTGGAGAGAATTTTGAAGCTGACCGTTAATGAGATAACTCCGTAATTATTAGTCTGTTTTGTCACCCTTTTTGTGAATTCAGTGAATCAATGCACTTTTCCATTCCTGTGGAATTTTCTCTGTACGCCATATTTTTGTGAGAATTTTATGAATTTTCTTTGTGATATTTCCCTGAATATTCTGTATAGATTTCTCGCCTTATTTCTCTTGAATTTTTCCTCGATTTCATTCAGTCTAAGTTTGTCATATGTCGTTTTCCCTCTGTTATATATATATATACACTCCTGGAAATGGAAAAAAGAACACATTGACACCGGTGTGTCAGACCCACCATACTTGCTCCGGACACTGCGAGAGGGCTGTACAAGCAATGATCACACGCACGGCACAGCGGACACACCAGGAACCGCGGTGTTGGCCGTCGAATGGCGCTAGCTGCGCAGCATTTGTGCACCGCTGCCGACAGTGTCAGCCAGTTTGCCGTGGCATACGGAGCTCCATCGCAGTCTTTAACACTGGTAGCATGCCGCGACAGCGTGGACGTGAACCGTATGTGCAGTTGACGGACTTTGAGCGAGGGCGTATAGTGGGCATGCGGGAGGCCGGGTGGACGTACCGCCGAATTGCTCAACACGTGGGGCGTGAGGTCTCCACAGTACATCGATGTTGTCGCCAGTGGTCGGCGGAAGGTGCACGTGCCCGTTGACCTGGGACCGGACCGCAGCGACGCACGGATGCACGCCAAGACCGTAGGATCCTACGCAGTGCCGTAGGGGACCGCACCGCCACTTCCCAGCAAATTAGGGACACTGTTGCTCCTGGGGTATCGGTGAGGACCATTCGCAACCGTCTCCATGAAGCTGGGCTACAGTCCCGCACACCGTTAGGCCGTCTTCCGCTCATGCCCCAACATCGTGCAGCCCGCCTCCAGTGGTGTCGCGACAGGCGTGAATGGAGGGACGAATGGAGACGTGTCGTCTTCAGCGATGAGAGTCGCTTCTGCCTTGGTGCCAATGATGGTCGTATGCGTGTTTGGCGCCGTGCAGGTGAGCGCCACAATCAGGACTGCATATGACCGAGGCACACAGGGCCAAGACCCGGCATCATGGTGTGGGGAGCGATCTCCTACACTGGCCGTACACCACTGGTGATCGTCGAGGGGACACTGAATAGTGCACGGTACATCCAAACCGTCATCGAACCCATCGTTCTACCATTCCTAGACCGGCAAGGGAACTTGCTGTTCCAACAGGACAATGCACATCCGCATGTATCCCGTGCCACCCAACGTGCTCTAGAAGGTGTAAGTCAACTACCCTGGCCAGCAAGATCTCCGGATCTGTCCCCCATTGAGCATGTTTGGGACTGGATGAAGCGTCGTCTCACGCGGTCTGCACGTCCAGCACGAACGCTGGTCCAACTGAGGCGCCAGGTGGAAATGGCATGGCAAGCCGTTCCACAGGACTACATCCAGCATCTCTACGATCGTCTCCATGGGAGAATAGCAGCCTGCGTTGCTGCGAAAGGTGGATATACACTGTACTAGTGCCGACATTGTGCATGCTCTGTTGCCTGTGTCTATGTGCCTGTGGTTCTGTCAGTGTGATCATGTGATGTATCTGACCCCAGGAATGTGTCAATAAAGTTTCCCCTTCCTGGGACAATGAATTCACGGTGTTCTTATTTCAATTTCCAGGAGTATATATATATATATATATATATATATATATATATATATATATATATATATATATATATATATATATATATGAGCATTCATTTTTTCTTGTTTCCTTCTCCTTTTCCTCTTCCCAAAACCTCTTCATTCCTTTGTTCCGTTCATATTTTACCTGTTCTCTTCCTTTCTTTTACTTCAAATTACGTGTTCATAATTTTGTTTCTGAACGTCTCTCTTACATTTACCATTTCAGTACTGATCCCACCTTGTTTTAGGTCTTCTTATATTTCTTGAAACCAGTTGATTTTTTTGACTGAACTGTTTACTACATCGAAAATCCTCTTTCTAGGTCTGTTGTTGTTCATTCTAGGTATGTGTCCAAAGAATATTAGTCCGCGTTTTCTGACCATATCTGTGAGCCTGTCTGTGTGTTCATATAATTCTTTGGTCGGTCGCTTCATCCATATACCATTTCTGTGTACGGATTGAATAATTTTTCTGAGGATTTTATGGTCCTTTTTTTCTCTGTGATGCCTGATGCTCTGATGGTGGTCGTTTCTGAGGTGTTGAGTCCTTCTGGTAGCATAACTGTACTTTAGTGCCTCAGTTTAGCCTGTCTTGAAATACTTCTTTTACTGTGGTGCGTCCATGTCAGTTTGTATGCTTTTTGAAGTTTCTCTGTTCTTTGTATTTTGGATGCTTTATTTGACCCTCCTATTTCTATATATTACCCAAGTCGTTTGAATTTTTCCACTCTGTTAACTTTTCCGTATTTTGTGTAGATGGCTCGATTGTTGTTTTTCTTTATCTCCATGTACTGCGTCTTCTCATACTATATCTGTAGACCTGTTTTCGAGGAGACTTCATGTAAGTATTCCAGTACTTCTTCTTCTTCATTTCCATCGTTGCTGAGTAATTCCAGGTCATCTGGAAGTACCATGCATTTTATGATCATCTTGTTTGTACTTTTTCATCCTAACTGAATTCCTTTTACTTTTTCTTCCAATTGTTTAATAATTTTGTCCGAGCCAAAGTTGAGTAAAAGCAATGAGAGATCGTTTCCATGTCTGAACACCCCTGTATGTATCTCCAATGAGTCTGTGATTTCTCCCTTAAATTTTATTTTAGAGGTGGTATCTGTAAATGACTGTTGTGTGGGTTACCAAATAAGCAGTAACCAGTCGCAAAATCATGTTATTATTTATTCACTTTTGCAAATCGATTTCAACTGATTAACAGTCATCATCGGTGCTTTCAACCAATACGTGCCCTGAGTAGTGATGTATAAATAATAACATGATTTTGCGACTGGTTACTGCATATTTTGTAATTTTTTGATTTACGGTCGCTGCACGACTTGGGAACCACACGGAGCCCACCATTCATGTTTTATGGGTGTCTATTGCATATTGTTCTAACGTGTCAAAGAGAATCTGCGTGTCGGTGGAGTCGTAGGCCGTCTTAATGTCCACAAAAGTGACTACAGTGCCGTTCGTCTGTCTGACCGTCAAGAGCGTTCGCAGTTTTCAGATTTGTTCAATAAAGCACCTTCCTCTTTTGAAGCCCGCTCAGTATTCACCTATCTTTGTAACAGCTTGTAGTTCTAGTCTGTTGAGTAAAGCCTTAGAGAGAATTTTGTAGGTGACCGGTTTTAGTGAGTTACCTCTACTAGTTATTAGGGTCTGTCTTGTCACCCTTTTTGTGGAGTGGATGAATCAATGCACATATCCATACCCGTGCAGTTTTGTCTGTATTCCATATTTCTGTAATAATTTCATGGATTTTCTTTGTGATGGTGTGGTCTCTGAGTTTCCAGATCTCGGAGATAATGCCGTCTCCTCCTGGGGCTCTGTTGTTTTTTAGTTATTTTGTAATTTTTTAACCTCTGTTATTGAAGGCGGCTTTGAATATGGTTTTGGTACAGTTTTCGTTAGGAGTAATTTTTCTTTAGGCTTTTCGCAATTAAGGAGTTTATCAACACATTTTTAAGCAAATATTTTGAGACTGATAACCTTTTATATTTCCCCTAAAAATTCGGTAGAAATTTCTCGTTTCATGTCTCTTGAAGTCTTCTTCGATTTCATTTAGTGTATGTTTGTCGTATGTCCGTTTCACTATTCTAATATCTACCGAGGATTGTTTTCGGACTTCGTGGAAATCTTGCCAGTCTGCGTAATTTTAAACATCCTTCTGCAGCATCACACGTCAAACATTTCGATTCTCGGCTTTTCCAGTTCTTCCACTGGTCTATGATTCAATTTTGTGGAATGCTGTGCTCCAAACTGATACTCTCAGAAATTTCTTCCTCAAATTAGGCCCATGTTTGATACTAGCAGACTTCTTTTGTCATGAAATTACCCCCTTGCCAGTGCTAGTCTGTTTTTTAAGTCGTTCTTGCTTCTTCAGTAATGTGTTACGTTGCTCCCCAATATCAGCATTTCTTCAGTTCGTCGCACCCAATTTCTATGTTAACTTTACCGCTAATCTCATTTCTGCTAATCCCCATTTCCTTCATCTTTCTTTGGTTTGCTCTCAAACCACCGTGTTTGGTCATTAGACTTTTCACTTCATTCAACAAGTACTCTAACTCTTCTTCTCTTTCACTGAGAATAGCAATATTATCAGCGAATCTAATCATTGGTATTCTATCACTCTGAATTTTAATCTCACTCCCAAAACTTTCTTTTATTTCAGTCATTCCTTCTTCGTTGAACAAATTGAACAGTAGGGAGGAAAGACTACGTCTGTCTTATAGACTATCTAATCGGAACGCTTCTTCCCAGTGGAAATTCCTGGCAGATTAAAACTGTACCCCGGGGTGAGACGCAAATCTGGGACCTTTGCTTTTCGCAAGCAAGTTCTTGCTAATCGAGCTACGCGAGCAGGACTGACGACTCGCTGTGAAAGCTTTATTTCCGCCAGTACCTTGTCTCCTATCATTCAAACTTCACAGAAGTTTTCCTACGAAACTTGCAAGACTAACACTCCCGGAACAAAGGATCTAGCGAAGATATTGCTCAGCCACAGCCTAAGGGACTTTTTCCGAAATAATTTTCACTCTGCAGCGTAGTGTGCGGCACAAAATCTTAATCCTCCAGAAAGTTCCATATCAGCGCACACTCCGCTGTAGACTGAAAATTCATCCTGTAAACTTCTTCTTCGCGTTACATTCTTATTTTTCTCTCTCGGTTCTTGAGCGTATTGCATATTATGGGACTTCTTCTACAGATTACACCTACTTTCAAAAAAATTGTTCAAATGGCTCTGAGCACTATGGGACTTAACTTCTGAGGTCATCAGTCCCCTAGAACTTAGAACTACTTAAACCTAACTAACCTAAGGACATTACACACATCCATGCCCGAGGCAGGATTCGAACCTGCCACCGTAGCGGTCGCGCGGTTCCAGACTGTAGCGCCTAGAACCGCTTGGCCACTCCGGCCGGCTTACACCTACTTTCCCGAACATTCTAACGTCCTTGCACAATTTCCATTGTGTAACCTGTTTGGAAGGTCGACAAAGCCTTTGAACGGGTCATCGTTTTACTTAAGTCTCATTTCCATTATCAAGTGGAACGTCAGAATTGACTCTCTGGTGCCTTTACCTCTCCGGAAGTCAAACTGACCGTCATGTAACAGACCCCCAACTTTCTTCTGTGAATAATACTTGCAAGCAACTTAGATGCATGAGTTATTAAGCTGATTGTGCAATATTCCTCACATCTATCTGCCCTTGCAGTCTTCGAGATTTTGTGGATGGTATTTTGCCTTAAGTGTAATGAATGATATCTCTGGATATCCATTAATTCTTCAAATCAACTTGTGTAGTGTTATGGCTTCCACTTAGCCCAATGATTTTAGAAATTCCCATTGAATGTGAACTATGCCTTCTGCCTTATTTGATTGCAAGACCAAAGCTTTTTTAAAACCCTGATTCTAACACTGGACCTCCTTGAAGTTGGAATTCCTCTTGCACTCTTAATTTTAACTCATTTTCTATAAGTGCTTCCAGTGACCATATCTTTTTCCATTGCTTCGCATTTTTTCTGCAACCATTTCACCTTGGCTTCCCTTTTCATCTTATTCTTAACTGACTTACATCGCTGAGTTACTACATACTTCTGTCGGTTTCGTACCTCCTCGTTTCGTCAATCAATCCCTTTTTATCTAAGTCTTAAGTGACTCATAATGCTGAATTCCTATGTGCTTCTGAATATTTTCATACCTCCTCGGTTCATCAAGCAATAGATTGTGATCTGAGTCTCTATCCGCCATTGGGTACGACGGACAATCTAGTTCCTGATTTCGAAAAATTTGTCTGACTACAATGAAACCCAGCTGGAATTTTTGTGTCTTCGGGCCTTTTTCAAGTATACCTCCCCCTCTTGTGATTATCGAACAGTGTACTCGCTGTTATCAGCTGAAATTTATTGCGGGACTCATGAGGGTTTTTCTTCCTCTCTCATTCCTTTGGGACTTGTGTTTTAGCACAAAGGAACAGAACAAGGAACTAATTCAGTTGTAGACTTTGTTGTAGAACAGAAAATTAAAAACAATCTTATGGATACACACTCTACCTCCGACAGAACAGCAAAACTTGTTCCCAACATAAACATAAAATACTCCGTGTGAAATATTTAAGACAATATCACCATCACTTTGTGGTGAAGACGTACAAGACCTCTGTGAAAATTTACAGAAACTGCATAATGCTGCTACAGGAAAATAAACAGGATTTTCCTAAGAAAGTAGGAAGAAAACTACATAACAATTCTTTATTGGGAACTTTGGAATAAGATATGAGAAATGATGGAGGTCAGATGTTAGTAGAATTTCTATATCTACACACATAGCCCGCAAGTCACCATAAGGCTTGCACCATTATTACTTACTTTCTTTCCTCGTTACTGAATCGACGGTGGCTACAAGACTCTGTGACGAACATGTTGTCGGCGTGCCGCCGCGTCGAGTGGCCGCGTGGTTTGAGGCGCCCTGTCACGGATTGCGCGGCCTCTCCCGCCGGAGGTTCTAGTCCTCCCTCGGGCACGGGTGTGTGTGTTGTTCTTAACATAAGTTAGTTTAAGTTAGTTTAATTAGTAAGTCTAGGGACCGATGACTTCAGCAGTTTGGGCCCTTAGGAATTCACACACATTCGAACATTTTGTCGGCGTACCACTTCTCAGGCATGTTCCTCGGTTTACATGTCGTATGAGCGTGCAGATCCGGCAAGAAGTGGTCCCCGTTCTTCTATCAAAAAGGCTCGCTCGTTCCTTGTCGCATGTAGCCGGGCTTCGTCCTCATGAAATACGGTACGTACAGTCCCTGAAGGGTGGGGGGGGGGGGGGGGGGGTGGGGGCGGTGCGTCGGTCTGTAACCCATTCCTGATGTATAAATTGCTGTTCAAAATTCCCTTAGTGTGTAGAAGCTGAAACTGCATATTGCTTTCAGACCCCACCCGGACAAAATACACTGATGTTACTGAAGCCATGGGATACCTCCAAATATCGTGTCGGACCATCTTTTGGTCAGCGCAGTGCAGCAACTCCACATGGCACAGACTCGACAAGTCGTTGGGAGTCCCCAGCAGAAATATTGAGCCATGCTGCCTCTATAGCCGTCCATAATTGTAAAAGTTCTGCTGGTGCAGGATTTTGAGTACGAACTCATCTTATGATTATGTCCCACAAATGTTCAGTGAGCTAGATGTTGGGCGATATGGGTGGACAAATGTTTCAGTGGAAATGTCCAAAAATTTCTTCAAATGAATCGCCAACAATTGTGGCCCGGTGACATGGCGCATCGTCATCCATAAAAATTCCATCGTTGTAAAATCCATGAATGGCTGCAAATGGTCTGCAATCTGCCGAACGTAACCATTTCCAGTCAATGTTCGGTTCAGTTGGATCAGAGGACCCACTCCATTCCATGTAAACTCAGTCCACACCATTATGGAGCCAACACCAGCTTGTACAGTGTTTTGTTGACAACTTGGGTCCACGGTTTCGTGGGGTCTGTGCAGCACTCGAACGCTAGCATCAGCTCTTACCAACTGAAATCGGGAGTCATCTGACAAGGCCACAGTTTCCCAGTTGTCTGGGGTCCAACAGATATAGTGACGAACCCAGGAGAGGCGCTGCAGGTGATGTCGTACTGTTACCAAAGCCACACGCGTCGGTCGTCTGCTGCCATAGCCCACTGGCGCCCAATTTCGCAGCAATGCCCTAACGGACACTTTCATCGTAGGTCCCTCACTGTTTTCTGCTGTTACGTCACACAGTGTTGCTTAACTGTTAACAACTGTCAACTCTACTCAAACGCCGCTGCTCTCCGTCGTTATGTGAAGGCCGGCGGCCTCTGCGTTATCCTTGGTCAGAGGTAATCCCTGATATTTGTATTCTCGGCACACTCTTGACTCTGTGGATGTCGGAATATTGAATCCGCAACGATATCCGGAATGGAATGTCCCATGCGTTTAGCTGCAACTACAACTCCGCGTTCAGAGTCTATTAATTCTCGTCGTCCGGCCACAATCATGTCGGAAACCTTTTCACATGGATCACTTGAGTACAAACGATAGTTCCGCCAATGTACTGCCCTTGTATACACTGTGTACGCGATTATTACGCTTTCTGTAAATGTGAATATCGCTAGCCCATGCCTTTTGCATCTGGACTATGGTGCAGTGGAAGAAATTTATGTGGTCAGATCTGTCTTGTTCCACAGAGTTTCCAACTCCAGACTAGTTCACGTCTGGCGTACGCCTTCCCTAGCCTGCGACGCAGACTGCTTGCTGCCAAGAGTGAACGATGACGGCGACTCGCCCATGATTTCGATAGCCATATCGTGGTGTTCCATGGCTCACATGGTTACTGTGCAAGGTCCCATTACTGCCAAGGATTATGGGATCATTTTGGCTGATCTAGTCTATCCGATGATACAATGTTTGCTCTCTAAAGGTGATGCTGGGGAGGACGACAAACATCTCCCATCGTCCAGGACTGGTTTTGTGAGCAGGAGGATGAACTGTCGCATCTCCTCCGGTCACCACAGACTGCAGGTCTAACCACTGAAGCATCCAGGCAGATTAAAACTGTGTGACGCCATTGGCGTGCAAGTGCTCTACCATCTTAGCTGCCTAAGCACGCTTCACAACCTGTCGTTAGGGCTATACTTCCGTCAGTACCTCATAAAACTTTGTGTTCTGCCTTAGGGCAGGTCTTGTCATGGGGGAAGCCTCGTCAGAGATGTCCATCGCATGAGCGTCTAGGGAAGTGATTCCAATGGTGGTTTCCCGTTGCCTTCCACTGATTATGATGAAATGATAATGAGGAACACAACACCCACTCCCTGAGCGGAGAAAATCTCCGACCCAGCTGGGAATCGAACCCGGGCCCCTTGGCATGACAGACCGCCGCGCTGACCACTTTTTTTTAATAAAACCAGAAAAACCATTGTAACTTGGACCACCGGCAATAGTTTGCACCGGTTTACCATTCTACAACGCTACCAATTTTTTTCTTTTTTTTTAATTTCCTGTTAAAAAAACACAAAAGATTGAAACAAAATTTGACACGCAATGTGCAATTTTGATTTATAGAGGCTTGCAGCTCCTTTTAATCAAGTCCTTGCGGAAATTTCATGATTAATTATAAATTAAAACAGGCATTTGAGAAAAAAGGAAACAAAAGTAGCATAGACGGGCCTCGAACGAGGGTCGCCAGGACGGGAGTCTCGCTCGCTTGCCATTTTTTTGTTTTTTTTTCCTCTACCAACTTTTTTTAATAAGGAAAAAGGCGTCTTTCAGTTACGACAAAGAAAATTATAATGTACATCCGTAGCAACAGAACAAGAGTACCTTCGAAACTATAAAATAGAATGTGAAACTAATAGTATGATGATAGATAATAAAGAAAGAAAAATGTAAGCAAATGCTGCACGCCATTCCACGTGCATGGCCCATCTGCGTACTGATTCCACGTTCCAAGTTGATAAAACATTTCGTAGCGTGTGAAGCCCCATGACGGAGGTCATCCCACTCAGCTATCGGGGCGGACACTTGCAGTACTAGGACTCCTCTGTTCCAGCCGTCCCCATACAGTTTCAATCTGCTACGAACTTCCACATCGGCACACAATCCACTGCAGAGTGAAAACTTCATTGTGGATGTCCATATTATTGAGCTTTTATGGTCTACATTGCACAGAAGGGTGTGTGATCGCTACATCGTATTAGACTTTGTAATGTGTTGTGTTCGCTGGTGTTCCGGTATTGTTGGCCACCCTGTGTGCTTCGTTAATAATGAGCGTATGGCATTGGTGGCCGGGAGATCCCTCGCGGGGCGGTTCGGCCGCCGCTCCACAAGTTCTTTAACGCCACTACGGCGACTTGCGAGTGAATGAGGATGAAATGATCATGAAAGACACACAACACCCAGTCATCTCGAGGCAGAGAAAATCCCTGACCCCGCCGGGAATCGAACCCGGGACCCCGTGCGCGGGAAGCGAGAACGCTACCGCAAGACCACGAGCCACGGACTGTGCTTCGTTGAATGGCCAACTCTCAGCCATCCTATCGCAACCCGAGCGGCCCACTAAATCACGCGATCTTAATCCCACAGAAAACATGTGGGTCTGTTTGGAACAAAATGGTTCAAATGTCTCTGAGCACTATGGGACTTAACTTCTGAGGTCATCAGTCCCCTAGAACTTAGAACTACTTAAACTTAACTAACCTAAGGACATCACACACATCCATGCCCGAGGCAGGATTCGAACCTGCGACCGTATCGGTCGCGCTGTTCCAGACTGTAGCGCCTAGAACCGCTCGGCCTCCCCGGCCGGCTCTGTTTGGAACGGCGTGTGAACAATAGCAATCAACATCCCCTCACTTTCGTAGCTGAGCGACCTCTGATCATCACTGAATAACTTCAGCCGGATAAGGCAAACCTGGAGGAAGTTATGTACTCTCTTCCTTGTCGATTTTAGCGCGATTTCTCCACAGGGTGACTAATTTTTGCAATGTGTGCCTCTAACATCCAGACGAGCATCACTGTGGGGCAGTATGAAGAGGGAGTTTTCACACTTCTACTGCTACCATTCAGCAGGTGAGCTTGGCGTTGCACTGACCTTATTGATGACCCAAGAGACTTCGCTACTCAGTAATCTTAAATCACATTTTGCCGGTAGGCCGCCCTACACATCTTTCGCGTTTGGATCCATCGAGTCCTGGTATTACAATTTCTCCGCACCATAACGTAGCTTTCCAGCCAGTCTGGAGTAGTAGTGGAAGTGAAAATGTCAGAGGCTGAATTTCAAAAATGGTTCAAATGGCTCTGAGCACTATGGGACTCAACTGCTGTGGTCATCAGTCCCCTAGAACTTAGAACTAATTAAACCTAACTAACCTAAGGACATCACACACATCCATGCCCGAGGCAGGATTCGAACCTGCGACCGTAGCAGCAGCGCGGCTCCGGACTGGAGCGCCTAGAACCGCACGAGAGGCTGAATTTAAGAATATACTCTGATAGAAGACAATACGAAAAAGAACGATAACAGATTACGACTGGAGGTCAGTAAATACATACAGGAATTAGCGGGTCGCCGACAGACGACGCCGTATACCAAGGTGTGGCGTGAGCGGGCTGAATCAGCTCATCTCGTGTAAGCGGAAAGCGACGATAAGGAGGGAGACGCGAGTCGACAGCAGTGCCTCCGCCGGTATCTGGAGAGCAGGTAAGCTGCGCAGCCGCTGCTGGCACATGCCGGCACTCTGATAACTGCCTCACACACATATTCTGTTCGAATGCCTGCACTGCAACATTATTCACATTTGACGGAAAAGTTCTTCTGAAAAACGGGTCAGCCGGCCATTTTGGCCTAGCGGTTCTAGGTGCTTCAGTCTGGAACCTCGCGACCGCTACGGTCGCAGGTTCGAATCCTGCCTCGGGCATGGATGTGTGTAACATCCTTAGGTTAGTTTGGTTTAAGTAGTTCTACGTTCTAGGGGACTGATGACCTCAGATATTAAGTCCCATAGTGCTCAGAGCCATATGAACCAAAAACGGGTTACCACAACGTAAGCGCTATCAAAATACAAAGACTGCGTGGATCGTGTGAGTATTGGCTCAGAAAGTCGTGAATTACACTCTGGCGTGGAGTAAATACAATGACCACTTTTGTACAGACACTGTAAAGCGAGCAAACTACTAATCTACTGCACCAATTAGCGTACGGCTTTATAAAACGTGCAAAAAATACGGAGACTGTGCCAGTGAGTGACTTTTCAGTTGTCACGTATTTCATCTGTGAGTTTGTGGTAAGTCCCTTGTCTACCCGTCAATAAAGTAGAAAAACAGATGAGAGGCAACATCACGATCACTACCTGTAACGTGTAGTGCTAATTCTTCGTCTTATGCTGCGCAAAGATTAATGTAAAGTGAATTTTCTGCATAATCTGTACATAAGCGAAATCCGTGCTAAGTTTATTTCTCAGATACATCCATATACTTTAAAAAATAATATGTAGTCCGTCTTTGGGATACCTGGGATTTGGTCCGTATATCAAACGAAATGAAACACTATTTCTTTTGTGCCTTCTTCTTTAGCTTCTTTTTTTTTATCAAGCGTCTGCAGTAACTTGTAATACGTGTTTATTTTATGGATATAACAGTCGTGTTACATAATGATTACAGATACGTTCCCATATTGCAGTTTCCATCGTTATTCTTTTAATCGATAGAAAACAACGCTTTGCAGCGCTAGTTTCGCAAGGTTAAATTACTACTCGGTTCCACTTATGAGTTTGTGATCTTATTATTCTGTTAGTGATATTTCTGGAGTTGTACTTGGTTGGTCTGCATAAACCAGGATCTGTTTTCGGCGTCTTCGAACATATTTCAATTTAACACCTCAGATTCAGTGTGTGTTTGTTGCATGTGTTTCCTGAATATAGTGATGCCAACTGTTTGCTGTGTGCTTTTCGTTCGTCTTTTGTTTGTGTTTTGATGTATGTATGTTTGTAGTTTCATATTAGTTCGTTACTCTGAGAAGCAGGTGACTTTTAAGTCGAGGGAATCGCAACTACTATTTTTTTTTCCTTTTTCCTTAAGTGTCTGTGATGGCAGGTTAAGACGGACCACACCTCAAATGACTTAGAAGCAGCAAACGGTAAGAAAATATAAACAATGCCTACATTACTTCATTTTATTACTGACTTGTATTGTTTAAACTACATGACACTGGAATTTGATCTGTTTTTAAAAATAATAATATATGCTATTATGTATAACAAAAACGGATCAATAATAAATAAACTGAATAGGATCACCTACACACGAGGTGGTTTGAGCGGTGGTGAGAGTGAATGCTGGGTGAAACATATTTATGCTTATTATTGCACTAATACAAGAATCGTTTAATAAATATACTTGTATAAGGATTTGTAGAACGTTGTTAACTTTGCTACAAGCAAGCCGTAGCATGAACCGTCCCATCGTTTTGTATTCTAAAAGATTGTTCCTGTTCGAACATACAAGAGTTTGTACGTTAGACATTATAGTAAGAAACTACATAGCTGAATAATGTAATACCCACTGACTATATATGCTCTGACCAAAGATGATGGGCGGTCATACCCGAAACTGATTAGCTAAAAATATATGATTAATTAAGTAAAAATTAATGCAAACAGCTTTTATCCACAATGAAATTCATTGAACTTCATTGGTGACAACTGAGATAATGCATGACTGAACGGGACAGAATGTAATGGCATTGGCAAAAATTTCATGTGAAGTGTGGTATACGTTCTGTTTCATTTATTGTATTTTACTACACTCTGTGTACTAGAATTTTTAATTTTGGCAGGATAATTTAATCCATACACTCTTTTTATCTGCAAACATTTACGTTCAAGCTTTGTTAATATGGATATTATACATATTTTGGCATAATATAGAGTCGGAAAAAGGGCATTATTTTCTTTTGATAATCATGAATACAGGCATGATCTTCAAACGGTATTGCAGAACAAATACGTGAACTTAATATATGATGTCTAGTACGTACTTTTTGATATTTGTTCAAACTTTCTTTGGCACAGAAATTGGTTGCCTCACAATCTGCCCCGCAACAACGTATGATAGTGTTGCTAAGAACTCAAATTTTCTCAGCAGAGTGAGCGACAGGTGTCAGATATCACCATACTGACTTGGTTAAAGTAATCAATTTGTTTGATAAATTTCTTCTTCCTCTAGTTATCTGTGTATTCTTTTGCTGGAAAACATAATCAGAATTCCCAACATTGAATTTCCAGAGTTCTACCTAATGAAATATTTCTACGACTGCTTGAAAGATGTATTACCACTTGGGCAAGTCATTTCATCATGATGACCATAAGAGATTTGGCATCCATTGCTGCAGAAATACTACCTGAAGTTTTTACAGAGAATTCGGCCTTAGTTATAAGCGTCCACGTTGCTCATGCGTATTTTCTAATGTCATCTATCCACTTTCCATTATGGGCGCCAACGCCAGAGTTCTCTGTAGTACTCTGCATATCAATGACCGTCCAACGCTGCTTCACGCTAACGACCATTACATGCGTCATCGACGTCATGTCCCAGTGATAGAGACAAAGAGTACTGCAGCGTCTACGGCAGTGGTTCTGAACGTTTCTTAGACCATTACCCCCCCCCCCCCCCCCAGTGCAGTCAGACACTAGCTGGTACCTCTGCCCTCCCCCCCTACCCCCCCCCCCCCTCTTCTGTTATCTGTTACCACCCTTCCCCCACATTATCGCCAACTTTAGTACCTAATGAAAGACTTTTCTTGAAACACTTCAAATTTTAGAATGGTGAAGGATGAATGATATTTAGTTGTGTGTGTATGTGTGCCTGTCTGTGTGTGTCTGTGAGAGAATGAATGACGAAGGAATTCGAGGTGCAAGAAAGAAAGCAAACTATGCACTTGTTACAAAACATACTTTCCCTGCCTTACTCCTCTCCATTGCGACATTTTCGTGACCTGCACACTGCAACCCCATTTAAAATCAACCAATTTAAAATGTTTGCACTATACGTTCGTGAATCAAAAAAATGGCTCTGAGCACTATGGGACTTAACTTCTGAGGTCATAAGTCCCCTAGAACTTAGAACTACTTAAACCTAACTAACCTAAGGACATCACACACATCCATGCCCGCGGAAGGATTCGAATCTGCGACCGAAGCGGTCGCGCGGCTCCAGACTGTAGCGCCTAGAACCGCTCGGCCAATCCGGCCAGCTGTTCGTAAATCACTTGATTTCTGCACTCCTTTCTCCTGAACTGGTAGAAATTGGAAGACTTCAGGCTGTTAATACTTTGTGTCTGATCACAGCCACTACTAGTAATAATACGAATAATAATACTGTGTACAGCACTATAGTAGCTCTTATGTAGTTACTTCTGTGTCGAGCTATCAATTAATTATTTTACCTATTTCGAAGCGAGTAATGAAGCAACTTCTGGACCACTTCAGGTACTGTGTACACCTTGGAGAAGACGTTTTCTTGAGATATTTTGCATTTGTTGCATATAGGTCTCACTTTCATCACCAGCGATGTACAGGACAAAGCACAACATATGTGTGTAGTGGATGAACTATGTGAGGAACCTGTAACCTAGACCGCGTTACAACTTATATAATCAATATTAGTGTCTTACAGAATTGTGATAATAGTGATGATCTTTTGAAAATAATTTAGTTTCGTGATTGAAGCAGGATCGAATCGTTTACTTTTTACCCCTCAGAGAATTTCATTTTACCCCTCAAGGGCTAATTACACCCAAGCTGGGAACCACTGGTCTACGGTATTGACTTCACGGTGAAGCATTGGAACAGGTGTATACCTGTTTGTGTCGACGGATTTGCTAGGGAAGTAAACTGTAAGTGGATCGTACGTAATTGTGCGACACACATTTTCCACAAGGCATGCGAATTTCGTGGCAGGCGTTCTGCATGGCAAGTGCACTAATACTGGACAAGTCCCGCTTCAACTTGTGGTACAGCAATGGCCTCGTACATGTTAGCAGTTTCCGTGGTGACGCAGCCTGGCAGCTAACATTGTTGAGCGACATGGCGGACAGATCTGCTCGCGATTCGTAAATTACCATTTTTCCTCTTGACTCATTAAAAGTCTGTGTCGTCTTTCACACACACACACACACACACACACACACACACACACACACACACAGACCGCCGCCCCTCCGCCACTTCTCCCACCGCCCCAATTCCTTCCGCACGCACACACACACACTGCTGGAATCCATGAAAACTGCGCCCAGTGAAATTTGCACCCAGTCAGAAATCTGAGGCCAATAACTGCTCCCTTCGTGTCATAGCTTACCTGCGTCCGGATCGTCGTAATTACTCTAAACTGCCTGCTCTCCGTATACGGTCGATGTGCGCGCCGATAGATCTCCATTACCTCAATAGCCTACTGCCTGAACAAACAGCTCGAGATGTAGAGTTGACGTGCCTGTGTATTTCCGTCACAGTAGTTCCGATACGGAAGTTTCAACAATCTTTTAGAGTGACGTTCACGCAGTGGCGTAGCTAGGCACATCGGTACCCAGTGCAGACTTGTAATCTGCCAAGCCCCCCCCCCCCCCCTGTCTCAAAAAAGCATAAAATGCAAGATTTGTGTGTAGGGGTTTTTGATTAAGTAATCAAAGTATAATGTTAACTACTTCGCAAACAGTTTTTATGGATGAAAACGAATAAATAAAACGCATTAAAAAGCACACACCAGTTTAACTGATTATTAAGGAAGCAGAACAAGTAACTAAGATCTCCTTAGTGACAGGTGACTAGCACGTAGATTATAATTTCTTCCTTCTCTTTCGGTTCCAAATTTTGAAATTGCCCCATCAATATCAATATCTTCAGGTAGTCCATTTTTTAACGACTAACTGCTAAATTAGACACTCGTGCTTGACTCATGGTGGACTCATGAATTCTCTTACATAACGCTACCGAAACACAAATCTTAGCGCCAAAATAAAGTTGTGGTTTCGAGAAACAAATCTTCTTAGTCGTGAAATTTGTGCAAGGACGCCGTCTTCAGGACTCTCACACCTGTCAAATGATATTTGTATGATCATGGGAAGTTTCATTTCTGGAATTTAGATCAAATGACTAGGATCTGAAGCAGCATCTGACATAAGTTCCATGGTTTTGCAACGTGCATCGATTCCTTGTAGTAAACTGTCGATGCACTCTTAGTAGTGACCCTCTCAGTTCGCAGCGTTCTGTATAGTACGGCTTGAAAATGCAAGTTCGGAAACCTCTAGGTAACGCCCCGCAGCTATTCTACCTGCAGGGCTAGGAGATTAGTGGCCCTTCCTCGACCCTTTCCGAATGCAAATTTCAATGGACGCAAATTTCAGTGCGTGCAGTTTTCAGTACACTATCTTCTCATCTTTTGTTTAACCCTCGTCGCTGCTTATTCGTTTATTGCGATCTACATGATTTCTCAATAAAGTAAAAGGTTATTTATTGGTTTTCTGGTCTTCACCCCAGATACATTTTAATGCAGATCTTCATGCTAGTCCATGTTGTGTAAGCCTCTTCATATCCGAATACTGCTGCAACTTACATCCATTTGAATCTGCTTGCTGTATTCATCCCTTGGTCTTCTTCTGTATGTCCTCTCAACCGACTCCTTCTTCTAGTCAGGTTGTGCCATAAAATTCATTTTTCCCCTGTTTGATTTAGTACCACGTCATTAGTTACTCGATCTACCCATCCAATCTTCAACAAGCTCCTGTAGTACCCCATTTCAAAAGCTGGTCTTTTCTTCTCTGAACTGTTTGTCGTCCACGTTTCGCTTCTACCCAAAGCTAAACACGAGACAACTACCTTCAGATGTTCAGATCTGTGTGAATTTCTAAGGGACCAAACTGCTGAGGTCATCGATCCCTAGAGACTTAAACACAACTTAAACTAACTTATGCTAAGAACAACACACGCACCCATGACCGAAGGAGGACATGAACCTCCGGCAGGAGCGGCCGCCCAATCCGTGACATGGCGCCTCAAACCGCGGGGCCACTCCGCGCGGCTACAAATTCCTTCAGAAAAGACTACCTAGCACTTAAATTTATATTAGATGTTAATGGATTCCTCTTTTTTCATACATGTTTTCCTTGCTATAGCCAGCCTGCATTTCATATCCTCTCTACAAATACCCTCATCGTTTATTTTACTGTCATTCTTAATTAAACATGAAAAACATATAGTCCGAATTGCTACTGTTAGGAAAAATTTATTTCTCATTGTTTAATTTCCGATCAGTTCAAGGCCGTTACAAACAAAGTAACACTTTCATTGCTTGACGTAAGAAGATTGGCTCCATCTAAGGCCCGTAAACAAGGCAAAAGCGTCTCCGAGCCAGAGAGAGACAGGTCTTATGGAACTATTGCTCAACGTAGTCCAAGCCTGATCCCTCCCAATTTCCGTTCATACGCCTTTGCTTCCTTCCCTCTTAGTGCCGGCCAATCGTTTCCCTTAATCCTTTTTCTTATTTTTCTCCTACTACTGTTTCTTCCCTCTCCTACTTCTCTCTCTCTTCCACCTTTTGCTTTACCCTTCCTCATTTTCTTCGCTTGTCACAAAAATGAGCCCCATTAAAACAGGCTATCAGGGCACGAACTCCACCTGCCGTATCCTATTTGAGCCACTACATCAGGACCCGGAGTATAGCGTCATAACGGTGGCCACTGTCCCATTCAGTAACCATATCCGCTTTTTTTTATCAGTCTTCCGACTAGTTTGATATATGTAGCGTGCCCCGAACTACTCTCCCGTGCCAACTTCCTCATCTCAGAGTAGCAGCTGCATGTCACGTCCTCTTCTGTTTGTTGGTTATGTTCCAACTTCTATCTTGCCCTACGGCTTTTACTCTCTACAGCTTCAAGTACCAAGGAAGTTTTACCTTGATGTCTTAACGTATGTCTTATCACTCTGTCCTTTCCGTTTGCCACACGATCCTCTCCTCGGCGATTCTGTGGAGAACTTCATTTCTTACCTTATCGATTCATCCAATTTTCAACATCCTACCACGCCACCACAACTCAAATCCTTCGATTCTCTTCTCTACTGCGTAATGCACTACAAACAGATCTCTTGCAACAAAAATAGACTTAAACGTTTTCAGCCGCACGTGTGCGACGCGACGTACGAGGCATGTTCAGAATGTAAGTGTGCTAGATTTTTACGTCTTTTTAGAAAAAGTGTACCTGGAGAAAGAATTACGGGATTTTGTTGATATACTTCTAGAGTATTATTCGACATAATCACCATCCCGTTCAGTGCATGTGGCATGCCGTGCTACCAGCTTCATTATGCCCTCCTAAATAACTCTCCCGCCAGCTCCTTCCTCCACTTCAGAACCTCTTCCTGCACCTGCTCGTAGATTAAAAACTTAATGCCGCTCATGTGTATCTTCAAGGAGGTGGGAAGATGCTAACTTGCAGACGCCAAGTCAGGTGGGTGCAAGAGCGCCTTAATGGCTAAGAATGTGTGAGGATGGGATTCGTACACCAAGCACATTTCTCTCAACAGTATTCGTTTTGAATCCTCCTTTCAAGTTTTATTAGGGTCTCACAATATCGCTGTGCATTGAGGGTCTCCAGCTGAGCAGAAATTCGACCAAAATGATGCCTTTTCAGCCCCTAAACAATGAGGCCATAATATGTTTTGCCCGAAAATTGTGGTTTTGAAATTTTAGCAGATGGGGAACCGTTGTGACGCCACTGCGACGACTGTTTTTTTTGTCTCAGGCGTGTAATGAACCACACACACTTCATCTCCAGTAACAAAAGAGCTCAGCAATTCCTCACCTTCCAACTCGCTCAAGAAACTCGCAGGAGCTACTGACTCCATTTTTCTTGTGCTGCTCTGTCAGCTGTTTTGGGACCCATCTTGCGCGCAGTTCCGGTATCCCAGAGTTCCTGTGAGTGTCTCGTATTAGAGAATTTTGGAGAGTTGTAGAAACGTCGCAGAAATTTCATCTATTGTCAATCGGCGGTCTTCACGAACAGTTTCCTCGATTTTTTGCTCCAACCCATCAGTCAAAATGGAAGGTCTTGGACTCCTCTGTACGTCGTGAACTGAAACGACACCATTTGTGCCGTTCCATAACAGTAATAACAATATAAGATTCTGTCATAGTATTAAAATCGCGACGACGCGAACGCAGTAACGCAGGCGGCTGCTCCGCCACCTTTCATATGACGCGGCTCTGCCGTGGGCGCCGTGTAACCCCATGTCGACGGATGACAGTGGTCAAAAACATTGTAAATAGGTTTATAGATTTAGTTATTATTATTAGGTTAGTGTTGAAGCGCTATTTGGTGTGTACATCCCATGTTCTCCCCACCCATCCCTTAGCGCAGTTAACGTTAGTTGGGAAACAAACGACTTTCCGTAGCAGAGAAGCTCTACAGACTAATACCAACTTAGTGACCAGAGATAGTCGTTGACTGAACAAAGTTTGGAGGTGGGGAGGTTGGTCACGGCAGCTTTTTGGCGCGTTCATCCCCTTCACTGAAGCCCAGTAAAATCGTTAGGTACACGTATATTCGGCAGACGGGAGGCAGAGTGTAAGGCTAGGCGCAAATTAAGACACGAATAGCACGTGTGACGTGACACGACACTACAGCGCGACACGCACGTGCCGCACGAGTTGCGCATATTGGGACGCGTACACTATACTTCGCACGCGCCGACTGGCGACGCTCTGCGCAGACACAACCGAAGCGCGCGCACCCTGTTATCTTTCTCAAACGATTTTACAAACTCTACTCACTGAAAATAATTGACTTTTACCTTACTTGTAGCGTTATGGTTCAAATGGCTCTGAGCACTATGCGACTTAACTGCTGAGGTCATCAGTCCCCTAGAACTTAGAACTACTTAAACCTAACTAACCTAAGGACATCACCCACATCCATGCCAGAGGCAGGATTCGAACCTGCGACCGTAGCGGTCGCGCGGTTCCAGACTGTGCGCCTAGAACCGCTCGGCCACCCTGGCCGCCACTTGTAGCGTTATATCTCAGCTTCGTGGCGAAGTGCCCATCATCTCGCTAATGACCATTCTTTGTGATGTACACATTTTAGTAAGACACTGCGCAAAACTCAAAAAGTTTGCAACGAAAATTAGGGGTCGCTATGATTTTTCGTTTGGTGCATATTACACCATATGTTGCTGCGTATGAAATTTTGCTAACATGTTGAATTTTTGTTTAGACTTGGGAGGTCTCAATCTGCCTCCGATCTCGAAAAAATGGATCCTATGTAGTGCGCTCACTTCCGATCTCACGCCCGCGAGAGTGAAATACTCGCAACATCTCTCATATCTCTTAAACCGCTCGACACATCGAAACGAAAGTCTGGCGAATGATAGCACACAAGGAGGAGAGTGTTTTGCCAATTCTGAAACACACAAAACTTTCTTATCTATGGCGATATATCAGTACTTACACTTCCCTTTTTATTTATTACACTCCAGTGACGGTAATTTTTATGAGTTATCGATAGCAAGCGAAACAAGAGCTTCCTAGTATGAAAATAAACATGAAATTTCTTCTTTTATGTTACTGCAAACCGACACTATGAGGTTTCTCGTAGGCTATTGAGCTCTGTGATTGACAATTATTTGTTTAATGAGGCACTCCGTTTCGGATTTCTGTCGTAATAGCTGCTGTGAGCTGAGTTTGGCAAATTACACTGTGACAAAGGAAGTACAATTAAACCAGTCACCAAGAGGAATGTGGCCGTTACTCACAAACGGTGATGCTTCTTCGATTGAGAATAGGTTAACAACTCACACAAAAATAGATTGCCAATTCTGTTGGTGGAATCCCCGTAACCCATCGTATTTTTAACACTGAGCGACTGGAATGGAAACCTACCAAAGGATTTTATTCCTTCTCTTGATCTGAGCAGTATTAAAATAATGACGTGCGTTCCTTCAGGCGGAATGATAGGCACATGCCAGATACTGGTTACTCACCTACGGCTTGCCAAACTGACAATGTGTGATCGCGAATAAAATAGTTGGTATTGAGAAAAATAAACAATTGATCTGTCGCACAACACAATGGTCATTGTATTGTCAGCAGCGGAGAATAATGAGCGCGACAGGAATGCACAAGCTAGCCATGTGTGCCTTGTGAGCTGGAGTTCGAAAAACATTGTCATGAAAGTAGATGTGCCTTTGTACATTTCAACAAATTAAATATATCTAATCATGACACTCTTTTAAGATATTCCTACTTTCGTAATAATACCGACCAGTTTCATCATTTATGTAGCCTGTTTTATAATTCGTCTATTAATGCTGATAATGTGCACCCAACAATTGAAATGCTTTTCCTCATCACAGGGGACCGATCGATCACACCTGTGGAGACTATCCCTTTCTAAATTTTTGTAACAGATAGTACATATACGACAGCATATGAGACAGCGAGAAGATGACCTTGTCTTGCTTTCCTGCCTTGCTTCTTAATCACATGATTTTATAATAATCCTTGCTTTCTTGTTCACTACCCTCTGTCCCTTCTTGCGATCTGAAAACATCACGGATGCATGTGATACAATTCCAGCGGCCAATGGCTCACCAGATACTGAAGTATGCATTTTTCTTGATAGAAGAAAAACAAAACTATACAGATATAAATAACAGAAAAGTATGAAGTACTAACGAAGAAATCTGGAGCGCTTAAATGACGAAAAACGAAACACTAACCGGGCAATACTACCACTGCTGGTATGCGCCGTTCCGATGTGACCATATGGCCGGGCTACTCTTCCGCTCCCCGCCTCAAATTTCCCACGGTGCTAGCGAGGCACGCGCGACGCGCGGCGCGAGAAACTGTGCCTCAACCACAACGCCGCGCGACCTGGCGCAGGCGCGTGTCGCGTCCCAGTCGCGTCGCGTCGCAATTTGCGCGGTCCCATTTGAACCTGCGGAGTTACAGAAACGCGCATCGCGCTGCGTCGCGCCGCACGCGCTACATGCGTCTCAATTTGCGCCTAGCCTAAGAAGAACGGCAAGGGAGCAGGCGTGCCTTCAATACGCCTGTCTCCAAATTCAGAACAAAGGTATTTGAATATTTGATAAATGTACTAATAAGTTCAGTTTCTAGGACATCGATGCATAGGGAAAGACTTCACGTCTGCTTTCTGTGAGATTTGTTAAGATTTGCCTCAAAATGTGTAGGAGAAGACTCTGTTTCTTGTTCTTCGCTTCGTGGTAGCCAGTGGTGAAGTTTAAGCCTCTTACATTCCCCTATTACGTTAACTGCAAGCCCTTATAGCGTGTGAAATGACTACATTAACGAAGGATAAGATCTCCGTTGTGGCTTGTGAATTTCGTGACGGTTTTTTCTTTGTGACCCGTAAGGCTTCATGTGGTCCACGTGCACACTGCCGCTCTTAAAGCGACTGTTCCTCACCGCCGACGAAATCAGATGCCGAACGGAATCGATTCAGTAATCTTTACCGCTTCACGGACCTTTTCACACACGCGTTAGGTCGATTTTGCAAGCAGGATACCGGGTGATGTGTTTGACCGGGCCCACGTGGTCATATGCGAGCTCAGTAAGTTAGGCGCGCACACACGGAAGAAGTTTAGAAAGTGAAACGTTTTCTAGTACGCAAAAGGTAACCTCGTGTCCGTTAAAAATCTGATGCGAGAGGTGAATCTCTGCTCTCTCCCCATCACTCTCTATCTTATTATATTCCTGTCTTATTGTATTTGATTTCTCATTTCGTGTAGTGCAGGGCCGGCCAAACGCTGCACAGTGTGCAGACTAGTGATGGGGAGCTCGTGAATGAGTCGTTCAAATGAACGCTTCACTCCAGTGAAGTGTGAACTAACCACTCAATTTCAATGAACTAGTACTTCAAACTCTTCACAGATAGCACACTCCACACTTTTTTCTAGTTCACTCACTCTCTTCCCCTCTCCCACTACATCGGCTCTACGTCACTCATCCTCCCTTTACTTCAGTCCTCCCTCTACTGCCTGTCGACGAATCGCGCGGTGTTTGTGGCGAACAATAGATTTACGAGGGGATGTGGAAGTGACGGGCGAGGGGAAAGCAGTGTCAGTTGCTTCCTGCAGTGCTGACAATTGACATCATTACCCGTGACTATCTGTGCAGTTAAACTTCGCGTCTACGGGTAGCCTACCGATGGCAGCGCTTGCAGACAAATGAATATTAAAGATACAAAGTTCGTTTGTATTACAAACGAAGAGGCTGGCTGTGTGAGCACGCACAGCCAACGTGAAAATAAAAGGTTTGTTAATAACACTGAAAGAGAGATTTTACCTGAAATCGTACCAATGACTACAGGTGACAGTTTACGTTTTGAAGCTGGAGGGTTATTAATCTCAACAAAAATAAAATCTACAGGAAAACTTCTGAATAATTACTTAACGTAGGTATATAGACTTTGTGGCAGTGGTGAACAAACTGATTCTATTTTAGATTAAATTTTAAAAGGTACTTAAAATTGGACTGCATTTCGTTGGTAACCCTAGTTTCCAGTCCATTAATACAAATAATGTTTAATTTGGCAGATAAAGACTTTTTTTTGGGCGCTTCATGAGAAAATGTCGAGCAAGATTAAATATAATACCTTCTTTATATGTGACAGGCTTCTCTGTTTATCTTTCCTTTGTCCCCTTCGACCATGATCTATTTAACTCAGACGCTGTAAGAGCGTAAAACGTTGCGTGCACGTTACTGCATAGTTCGGCCATCTGTTGGTAAAATTATGAAGAATTACGAAGCTTTATTGTAAGAGCGAGCGTAGCCGCGGCTGAGCGGCGAACTAGGCAACTTCGCCAGGCTTCCCTACTTCATGACTGAACTACTTCATTTGAACGCTTCACGGCAAAGAGTGAAACGAATGAAGTAGTTCACGGGAATGAACGAGTTCGACCCAGCTCTAGTGCAGACGTGCGGAAGTGCTGCATATGTGCGCACGTATGCGACAGCGACATCTGTTATTTGACATGTGTCCTAAATGAACGGCGGCGGCTCCACTTCCTTGTTTATGTGGTACAAGCAAGAGGAAAATTGGTCATTAAACTGATTGTTTCAATGTATACTTACATTTAGGTTTTTTTTTTTTAAATGTGTGAAGGGCTACGCTCAGCTGAAGTCGATAGAACATAACATTCATCTAATTGTCGGTTATTATGCAGATTTCAGACGGAATTGATGAAACATATAGCAATAATGGTATTGAAATAACAGGTGATCATCGAGATATCTGCGGTTAGCATTCTGTTCAGAGGTGAGTGAGACAGAAATTATGTGGGTGTAACTGAGGGCACCGAGAATTAGTCATAAGAAACCTTGCATTAGTTTAATGTTATTTGAAACCATGACTAAGGTTTGTTGTAAGTGGCTAAGTGCTCTCTTTCTTAAATACTAGCTCAAAAACATTACGCGTATTTACGTGCCGTCAGTCAAAAATGGTTCAAATGGCTCTGAGCACTATGAGACTCAACTGCTGTGGTCATAAGTCCCCTAGAACTTAGAACTACTTAAACCTAACTAACCTAAGGACATCACACACATCCATGCCCGAGGCAGGATTCGAACCTGCGACCGTAGCGATCGTGCGGTTCCAGACTGTAGCGCCTTTAACCGCTTTTTTTTTGTTTTTTTTATCTCATTTTGTTCGGTTTCGTTCGTTGCATCTGCTCGGGGCGGACGTCGTAAGACATCCACTTAAGTTCGTTGGTGATCGATTAACTCAGTTTTTTTATTACAGAGGGCAGCTAACCCTCTGACCGAACACGCTGAGCTACCGTGCCGGCTGTTGGTTGGTTTGGGGAAGGAGACCAGACAGCGTGGTCATCGGTCTCATCGGATTAGGGAAGGAAGTCGGCCGTGCCCTTTCAGAGGAACCATCCCGGCATTTGCCTGGAGTGATTTAGGGAAATCACGGAAAACCTAAATCAGGATGGCCGGACGCGGGATTGAACCGTCGTCCTCCCGAATGCGAGTCTAGTGTCTAACCACTGCGCCACCCCGCTCGGTCACCGCTCGGCCACTCCGGCCGGCCTGCCGTCAGTCAAGCTGCCTTAATAAAAACCCACGGTTGTTAACTGTATTACATGTCTTACTGGGTTAAACTATTAACATAAAAGTAGATGTCTCAATGATTAGACTGTGACAGTATTTTAAATGTTTAATACGCGAAATACCTTCCCTTGTTTGGCTTGCAAGCTGTGGAAAGAGCACTAGAATGCGCCGGTACAGAGTATCCCAGCAAGTGGATAAAGTGACATCTGTGCGTAGAAACATGCACTACATGAACGCTGACGGCTGCGGCGTGCACGCTGTGACCCGGAAGTTGCACATGTGCACGAGCACCGCACGCGTGCAGAATTTCTGTCCGGCCCTGGTGTAGTGGAATGCAAGCACACTAGACTAAGCACTACGGGTTGTGGTAAGTTGACGAAACGCAGTGCCAAAACTCCCTCACGTGTTAACGCAGTGTGCGCTCGTAGTGATAATAAGTCTCTACCTTATTAGCATTGTGTGTCAATGGAAGTTTTGTCTAAATCGTAGTAATGTTAATATTTGTCTTAACCATGGTGTATGTCGATGACGCTGTTATTCAGTTAATAAATAATTAAATGATGAATAGAAAAATCTTTAACATGCAGACAAACATCCCCTGTAAAGCAGCAGAATAAGTCGGATGCCACCAGCACAAGCCGACTAGACAAAGATAGAATGATCACTGGGTCACATATTAGCATGTGAAATCCCCAGTGCCTCTGATAACCAGGAAATGCGAAAGAGTAAAGACACGTTCTGCTCTTCTGTTTGGACGTCATTCATTCTCTTCCCAGTCATCCGTTGCGCGGTTGTAATATCAGGCAATATTAATTAAAGTAACTATTACCGTAAACTATCGGTTTTCTCTAATTCTCGGCCTTTCCCCACGGTTGTGGACCGGAAGTAAAGCAATTCCACGCATGTTTGCGGACTGTTCCAACAGAAAAGGGGAGCGTCCCAAAGAACAGTTTGAGTAATAATAAAGAAGGGACAAATTCGAATGATCATACAGACTAGGTTTAGGAAAGCAAGTAGTCGTTAAGTTTCATTTGGTCTCTCCCTCTCCTAGAATTACTAATTCTCTTCTGTTTCTCACCTCCCCAGAGCCGTCTACTTTCAAAACATTTGTTCTGCCTCTACTAAACTCTCTGCACCACTCAAACACACTCCTGTTCATAGGACCTTCGCCGTTAACCGTTTTGATTCGCGATAACATTTCGGTAGGTGTAATTCTTTCCGCGAGCAGCAACCGAATCACAGCATGAGGCGCGCACTTGGCGGTATTTCTTACCGAATTCTTCCTCGCGACTGGACACTTGCAACGGGGGTATACGTACTGCCGTGTTCCTCCAATGCTGGCTCTGGTCAGGGGTCCCCCTCCCCACTCAGTGTTGCCAACCCTCAAAAAATAAAAAAAAGCTCAGTCCGTTATGGTCACAGAACACTTACTTTCTGAACATGCCTTGTACGTAGGCAGCGGAAGCACCAACCGTTACGGACGTTCCCTGTACCGTGAATACAATTTGCGAGGTCGGCGGAAGGCCCGCTGCCGTTATCGGACGCCCGGTTCGGTAACTTCACGTACAACCGAGCTTCCTTTTGTACACACTGCCGCAGCATGCGCCGGTCACCAGAGTCACTGACGACATAAAAACTAACCGTCTCCACAGCAACCCTTCGTACTCACTCATCTTTGGAACGCATACCAAACAATACTTTATCACTTGTCATCCATAGACAGCCGAACTGTCAAAAAATATTACGTGGTTTCATTTCATTTTAAAATGCTACATTTTGCTAGGCCCGGATATAGTGGTGGGAGGGGTGGGGGGTGGGGGGGCAAACCAGTGTATCTACATCGGGCGGCAATTTCAGGGAGCGCCAAATTCATATTCTTAAACAAAAAGAAAACCAAAAAAAGTTTTACAAAACGCCTATCATCCAGCGCACGTTAGTCTATCGATTGTTCATATGATTTTGAAACTTATCCCTGTTGCATTTTTAAAAAATTTTAACACGTTCCAAGTTCATTTCTGGACGAATCATAAGATGATTTCTGAATGCGTGCAGAGCGTATTGTTTCTGCTAGGGAAATCCTCATCGCATCAAGAAATAAAAAACTTTCCCGCAGACAAAAGGGTATGAGGCTACACGAGCTGAGCCGAATAAACCAGAACTGGTGAATACCAATCGTTGTTTGTTTGTAGGGTTGATTGGGTGTACGAATGTTCAGGGTTGTTACAATTATTAGCGAAATCCATACATTCAGACTACCAGAGCGGAAATAAAGGAACAACTGGTAAGAAAGATTACATATTATTTTCTCGGTGTACCAAGAAAACGATATTCTGACAGAAAATTTTTGCCAGATCGTTACACTGCTAAGGGCCAGTTATACTGTCCCCTCTTAAGTTCTGTTCTCGGAATAGCACGGAAAACGAGTTATACGAACACGTAACAACGCCTAAGCAGAGAATGAGGTGTGGCCGTGCGGTTCCAGGCGCTTCAGTTTGGAACCGCGTGACCGCTACGGTCGCAGGTTCGAATCCTGCCTCGGGCATGGATGTGTGTGATGTGCTTAGGTTAGTTAGGTTTAAGTAGTTCTTAGTTCTAGGGGACTGGTGACCACAGATGTTAAGTCCCATAGTGCTCAGAGCCATTTGAATAAATGCAGGATAACTAACTCAGTGGTTCTGGTTGGGTCAGTGAAGTAAACTGGAGAAAAAGTTTTGACAATGGCAGGAATAGATACAGAATTCGTGATGACGAGGTTGTTTAATAGAAGGAGGAAGGAGAATAAATGGGGACATCATACAAATTATTTGGAAGAATATGACGATTCCAAATTTATACAAAAGTTTCGTACTACTACGTTTCGATCTTATGCTTGAGAAACTGGAGCATAGAATGAAACGTGAAACTGTTTCCTAACATAAAGCTTTTTGCTTGTAGCAGGCGTAATAGGTATTTGATATTTGTACTTCGTGAATTATATTCCGTCGTGTTGTTTATGTAAATGATGTAGATAAAAAAGACCATTTGTGCCAAAGAAATCTGTCTTATTTGGAGTGTGTTACAATTGCTGCAATGTTAGAAGGCCTATTTCGTTTTATCTAGCAGACAGTGACAAAATAGACGTAATCAAATAGAGAAACTACATCAGTCTTGGGTACTATTCGTATTAATAGCTTTTTCAGTATTAGACAACGAGAGTTTGATTATTCATGTAGCAAAACGTTTGACCAACTTTGATAAGGTAATAGATTCTTTCGCAGAAAGGAAAGCACGGCGTGGAAAGCTGTAGCAGATTAGAGAGAAAAACACTCTGGTGCCTAAGGATTGAGGAAATGTGTATTGCCTTCCTTGTCTCTTGTCTTTACTGGTTTTATGTTTCCTACATTTAATTTTATGTCACAAAAAAGAGAAAGTTATTAGCTAACAGGAAATAAAGAGTGCAAAATGAGATTTTCACTCTGCAGCGGAGTGTGCGCTGATATGAAACTTCCTGGCAGATTAAAACGGTGTGCCGGACCGAGACTCGAACTCGGAACCTTTGCCTTTCGCGGGCAAGTGCTCTACCAACTTTTTTTTTTTGTCATTTCATTTTGTTCGTTATAGTTCGTTGCAATTGTTCGTGGCGGGCGGCCCCAGACGCCCTTTGAAGTTCGTTATCGATCCATTCACTCAGTTTTTTTTTATTACAGAGGGCAGTTAACCTCTGACCGGACACGCTGAGCTACCGTGTCGGCATACAACTGAGCTACCCAAGCACGACTCACGCTCCGTCCCCACAGCTTTCACAAGTTTCATATCAGCGTACACTCCGCTGCAGAGTGAAAATTTCATTCTGGAAACATCCCCCAGGCTGTGGCTAAGCCATGTCTCCGCAATGTCCCTTCTTTCAGGAGAGCTAGTTCTGCAAGGTTCGCAGGAGAGCTTCTGTAAAGTTTGGAAGGTAGGAGACGAGGTACTGGCAGAAGTAAAGCTGTGGGACGGGGCGTGAGTCGTGCTTGGGTAGCTCAGATGGTAGAGCACTTGCCCGCGAAAGGCAAGGTCCCGAGTTCGAGTCTCGGTCGGGCACACAGTTTTAATCAGCCAGGAAGTTTCATATCAGCGCACACTCCGCTGCAGAGTGAAAATCTCATTCTGGAAACATCCCCCAGGCTGTGGCTAAGCCATGTCTCCACAGTATCCTTTCTTTCAGGAGTGCTAGTTCTGGATGGTTCGCAGGAGAGCTTCTGTAAAGTTTGGAAGGTAGGAGACGAGGTACTGGCAGAAGTAAAGCTGTGGGACGGGGCGTGAGTCGTGCTTGGGTAGCTCAGTTGGTAGAGCACTTTCCCGCGAAAGGCAAGGTCCCGAGTTCGAGTCTCGGTCCGGCACGCCGTTTTAATCTGCCAGGAAGTTTCAAAGAGTGCAAATTTTGTGACGAGTTCTTATCTCCCGGTCACAAATAATCCCGCCCAGTATTAATTGTGTCTTTTTTTAAGGGGGGCCGGCCAGAGTGGCCAAGCGGTTCTAGGCGCTACAGTTTGGAACCGCGCGGCCGCTACGGTCGCAGGTTCGAATCCTGCCTGGGGCATGGATGTGTGTGATGTCCTTAGGTTAGTTAGGTTTAACTAGTTCTAAGATCTAGGGGACTGATGTCCTCCTCAGATGTTAAGTCCCATAGTGCTCAGAGCTTTTTTTTTTTTTAAGGGGGCGTGACAACGTTGACTGGATACTCTGTTTCAAATTCTGAGGGTGGCAGGGGTAAAATACTGGGAGCGAAAGGCCATTTACAAATTGTACAGAAACCAGATGACAGTTATAAGAGATTCCAGGGGCATGTAAGGGAAGCAGTGGTTGGGAAGGGAGTGAGACAGGCTTGTAGCCTATCCCCGATGTTATACTGAGCAAGCAGTAAAGGAAACAAAATAAAAATTCAGAGTTGGAATTAAAATCCATGGAGAAGAAATAAAAACGTTGAGGTTCGCCGATGACATTGTAATTCTGTCAGAGACAGCAAAGGACTTGGAAGAGCAGTTGAACTGAGTGGACAGTGCCTTGAAAGGAGGATATAAGATGAACATCAACAAAAGCAAAACGAGAATAATGGAATGTAGTCGAATTAAGTCGGGTGATGCCGCGGAAATTAGATTAGGAAATGAGACGCTTAAAGTAGTAAAGGAGTTTTGCTATTTGGGGAGCAAAATAACTGATGATGGTCGAAGTAGAGAGGATATAATATGTAGACTGGCAATGGTAAGGAAAGCGTTTCTGAAGAAGAGAAATTTGTTAACATCGAGTATAGATTTAAGTGTCAGGAAGTCGTTTCTGAAAGTATTTGTACAGAGTGTAGCCATGTATGGAAGTGAAACATGGACAATAAATAGTTCGGACAAGAAGAGAATAGAAGCTTTCGAAATGTGGTGCTACAGAAGAATGTTGAAGATTAGGTGGGTAGATCACGTAACTAATGAGGAGGTGTTGAATAGGATTGGGGAGAAGAGAAGTTTGTGGCACAACTTGACTAGAAGAAGGGATCGGTTCGTAGGACATGTCCTGAGGCATCAAGGGATCACAAATTTAGCATTGGAGGGCAGCGTGGAGGGTAAAAATCGTAGAGGGAGACCAAGAGATGAATACACTAAACAGATTCAGAAGGATGTAGGTTGCAGTAGGTACTGGGAGATGAAGAAGCTTGCACAGGATAGAGTAGCATGGAGAGCTGCATCAAATCAGTCTCAGGACTGAAGACCACAACAACAACAACAACATTCTTTTTTTGAACAGGTTGGCTCTCAAGGACCAAAGACGTGCAGTGCGACCGGCCAGCATTACTGCAACATGCTTCGCCAGTATGTTATACCCACCCCACAGGATTTCTATGGGACTTAACATCTGAGGTCATCAGTCCCCTAGAACTTAGAACTACTTAAACCTAACTAACCTAAGGACATCACACACATCCATGCCCGGGGCAGGATTCGAACCTGCGACCGCAGCGGGTCGCGCGGTTCCAGACTGAAGTGCCTAGAACCGCTCGGCCACAACGGCTGGCCCCTACAGGAGAGAGACGCATTGAACGCATCAGTTCTCATGTAACATGGGGCTGCACCGCACATCACTCGTGAAGTTCACCTGCTTCTCCGAAACACGTTTGGAAACGATCGAATTATCAGTCGATCGTTTGCAGATAGGTGGCCGGCATGATCACCTGATCTCACTCGCTGTGATTTCTGGTTGTGGGGCTACCTGAAGGACAGGGTTTACCACGGGAACATTCACACCTTTGCTGATCTGAAGCGTAGCGTATCAAGAGCGATAGCCAGCATACCTACGTACACTCTTTGACATAAAACTTGACCGGCGGCCGGCCGCTTCAGAGGCTAAATCCGCGCCGATCGCGACATGGGACAAAGAAACTGGCCAACTCGCTAATTCTCTAAGTCCGGTTATCTGCACAATCTGGCAACACTGTAGACTGCGGCACTTCCTGGAGAAAAACTTGTTCCAAGATAGAGAGACTCTAGGCTGATTACGCCTGTGGTCTAGCGGTAGCGTGCGTTGTTTCTGTTCATAATGTCAGTGGATCGAGAGCAGCTGGCATAAAATATTTTTATAGCCTCTTCTGTCTGAATGCTGAAGACGTGAATGTAATGGTAGCGCAGATTCAATCTATTTCGCTTTGTGACACACCGATATCAAAATTTTATCTAGTAACGATTTTGCGGCAGATTTCCTGCAGACTGTCCTCCTCTGGACGCCGTATGCGGCAAAGCTCCGGGATCCATTTGCTGGCTACTGGCAGCGGCCGTGGCGACAGCAGCGGCGCTGCACTCCCCCGTTCTTTATCGAAAGCGCCTGCTACCGCTCATCGCTTTTGATGATTTAAAACGCTTTATTATTAAATGTTGCTCCACAGAAAATTTCTACAATTTCCATTCACGCTCAAAAGCAACGGAGACAGACGCCCTGATTAGTAGGCGGGTAATCGGCAAGAGCTGAGTATGGCCCGAAATTAATTTTATAGACTGGGACGAAATTAAACCACCTCACTACATTCGATGAATTTATAAATGCTTCATACCTCGTTTCTTTTCCTTTCAAACTTAATTATTTGTGCAACTTTTGGTCAATGTTTGGATGTTTTCGTCAAGCCAGAGTGAGCGTCTGTGGTGTAAAGTGTATTACAGTTCTTGTTTCATTCCTTATGGTAAGTCTATGCGATAAACTGTGTGAATACCTTGCAATGCATGCTCTGTAGCAGTGCAGGCACACTGCACATTTGGAGTTCCATGTATGGGTTCATGAAGTATTTATTGTTGATCGGAAGTGATAGTTAAGGTCATCAGATTTAAACCAGAAAAATTTGTCGTTTTGAAGGTTTCAGAGAACGGAAAGGAATTGCTAACGCCGGTGTTAGAAAACGTCTACAGTTAAACGCTATTGCAAAAATTTAGAAGATGTGAACTATATTAATGAACATGTGCACTTCATAAACAACCTTCTGACATGTTAGACCTATATGACGAACAAAGCTCAAATTTATATCGTTGACAGTCGGTTTGAATCTTTTCAGGACCTATTTTACAGCGAAGCACCTTGGAATTTGCAAAGCAGAAATCCATGATAGTAACTTAATTTACTAAGTCGAAATCGGACGAAGATTGATGTTTAAAGGCATTCTTCAGATTTCGCATAAGAAATTTTTACTAGCAGTTTGCAACTCCATTAATTAAAATGGAAAATAAAAGGTTTTAGTCAGCGGCTTCTACCGTGATTCGAACTTATAGTACAAGCACTGCAACGCACAAGGGAACCTCTGAGCTAACGACACACTGGCGGCCAGGGGCGGACTATAGTCACTGCGATGTTGCCTGAGCCTCAAAACGCAACCTTAAACACAGAAACAGAGGAGGTGGAGATTACTGTTTTAACGTCCCGTCGACAACGATGTCATTAGAGACGGAGCACAAGCTCGGATTAGGGAAGGATGGGGAAGGAAATCGGCCGTGCCCTTCCTAAGGAACCATCCCGGCATTTGCCTGAAGCGATTTAGGGAAATCATTGAAAACCTAAATCAGGATGGCCGGGCGCGGGATTGCACCATCGTCCTCCCGAATGCACACACAAACAGGTGTTACTTATGTGAAGAACGCCGTTCTTGGAGTCCAGAAATTAAATATACTTTCTAATTGTGTCATCTTGCAGTGGATTATATCGTACGAGTCTTCGATGTGGAAAACGAATGTTAAGTGAATTTAGCGAGGTAACGCCGACCTACACCCGGAAGTAAATGCACTATCAGAGTGTTGACAAATACTTGCTACGACGCTGCCATTTCTCGGCTCTCTGACGAGGCAGCTCTTCAGCGAAATGCTTGCCGTGATTCTCCGATACGGTTCTTCAGAGTGGAGACGCGCGCGCACGTTTGGTTTTTATGCGGCGTTCTCCCCTGGTGGTTTCTGACGTCGCCTTGTGGGCTATGTATACATATGAGACATTCAATTATCATTAATCCAGAATGATAAAAGTTTCAGCTTCCGGCGTGGAAGAAGGCTGTTGACGCCGACATTATATCATTTCAACGTAGGGAAAGCAAAACGGATCATTCAATGTTTCTCATTCAACATAAAGCATGTGAGATAAATTTCCGTAACGTTCATAATCATCTAAAAATACAAACGAAGTAAAAATACACCGGAATCTTATTCGAATTGAATATAATGTAAGATACCAAACGCTTTGCACCTCGATGTCGAATTTGTCCACTTGCAATCGTTTGCAGCATGCACATAGATTGTCATGATTACCACGAGAATGAAGAAATATGTTGGTAAGGATGGAAGCAAGAAGAGACGCAGTCAACAAATATTCTATTCCTCATGGCATTCATTTCATTTGACACGTAAGAAGAGGTAAAGCGGGAATTTACTTTCGTTAACACGAAAGATATGCCGCACATATTGATAACGAGGAAGTCTGCGTCTTCATACGTTTCCTCCTTGAAATCTGTATGCTCTATTATATACTAAGTAGCCCGATCATTGTTTCAGTAATGTTACCCTCTTGTTTGACCCCGTAACGATGAACAGATTCCAAATGCATGTCTCTGCGTGAAAGTAGCTGTTCGAACCCTTCCTGGGTTGTTTTTTGTGTTTTATTGCTTGGAATTCCTGAAGCAGACCACTGTGCCTTCCCCCCTCGTGGGTTAGGTCTCAAAACTAAACCGCTTTGTATCCAATGGCATAATTTATTCATACAGCATCAGCATAAGACTCTTGCGAGTGAGAGAATGACAATAACAATCGTAACAAGAACAAGCAAATAATGAATGATGTTTATTCCAACGCAGAAAGAGAATGGCTTTAAATATAAAAATCTATATCTATATCCATATCTATTGATCTTCGAGTTGGCACAATGAAAATATATTCTTAGCATTTAGTTACTGAATTTAGTTCTGGATGTTTGCAGAGAAAAGGAAAAGTCGGTACTTCTCGCTAGTGTAATATAATGTGAACCAGCAACTACCCTTTCCTTAGAACACGACTCAAGCAGGTCCTCAAGTAGGCACTGCTGCACTCTGTTCCCTGACATTGCTCTGATGACGGTTAATGCAGATGGTTCCGATTATGAAATACAAAACGTATTGCAGGTTAGTTCCTAGGATAGTAACATTAAATTTGCGTTGTAGACGGCACATGAACGTGACGACTATCCATATTACTCATCAATATAAAAAGACAGTATTTTGGGAATTTAGCAGGATTACTCAAAATGAATTCTGAAATTGGGTGACTGACCGCACAGGTGCTAAACGTCGTCAAGAGCATACGATGTCCTAATCGCATTAGGAATATGAAGATCGTCTTCGACAGCTCGCAACTTTCACATAGCTAACCCCACCCTACTCCAGACAGCTCTCGGTGGAGTTGCACTACGTTGCCGATGTTATGGAAGGCCTTCAAACCGACAACAGACCACATATTGAAAAATACAAGCGAATTCTCTTGCAGCGTAAGCTTATTGTAACTAATCTAAAAATTATTGGAGAGGAACATTGTCCTATTCAAAAAAGTAAAATGTTACACACTGTTGACGTCAAACGGACATTATCTATGTCCTGTCTTGTGTCCTACTCATCTATAAATCAAGTGTACTATGAAAATGATTATATATAATGGATTATAAGGTAATGCATTGATACCAGATGGTGGGGGCCGGCCGATGTGGCCGTGCGGTTCTAGGCGCTTCAGTCTGGAACCGCGTGACCGCTACGGTCGCAGGTTCGAATCCTGTCTCGGGCATGGATGTGTGTGATGTCCTTAGGTTAGTTAGGTTTAAGTAGTTCTAAGTTCTAGGGGACTGATGACCTTAGAAGTTAAGTCCCATGGTGCTCAGAGCCATTTGAACCATTTAACACAAAATGACATTAAAAATTTAAGTTATTCACGAGCAGCTAGTTGAGAATATGTATGAACATTAAATGACACGACGAACCGTCATGTTCTGCATATGGATTCAAACCCAGCTCATGCAGACTAAGCAAAGATTTCGTGACTGACGGAAACTAACAGTCATTCCTGATTAGGCATACAGAGAGTGATATACCTCGATTTTAGACAGTATCAGTTAGCAAATATCAACTTTAAATTGCATAACGCAAACATTTTTAACAGACGCGAATTCCTACCCAGCATCTATTGTCCCTGTTAACGAACTACGAGAGATGTTAAATATTGCTTCTTCACAAGTAACTTACTTGAAATGCCGTGAGGTAAAGCTGTGTGTTGGACACGGATTCGAACCCGGAACCTAATCGGATTGCTATCGAAGCACAGTCAAATGTGACATATCGGAATTTCGCGGCAGTAACTAGATGTTATAACTGAAATGACGAGACGAAAAATTAATTTTTTCCTTCCCAGGACTCCAACCCGGCACCTATCGCTGTTATATTCTAGAGAAAACTAACGTTAAATATGGGTTTGTTGCACCAGCAGTGACATGTGAGCATGTTTGAACTGAAATAATATGACGAAGAGTTCAGCGCTCACTGGGAATAGAGCCCCACACATATCGTTGTTGACTACACACAAAGAGACGTCAGCTACCGAATTTTTCTCCACCAGCTGCTCAGAATAGCATCTTGAACTTACAGTCATCTCGCAAATAGTTCTGTGTCTCACTGGGAGTTAAAAACGTCAGATATCGTTAGTGTGACAGCGAATGAAAATACATTAAAAATCAAAATTATTATCCACCAGCAGACAGGTGTTCTCATGCTAGAGCTTGATAATACATAATTAAATCTTTAGTGCCGGGCCAGGATTCGATCCCATTCACGCATAATATGTGAAGGTGTTGAGGAATCTGCAGTTTTGAACAAACAACAAATTGTAGCCGAGCAGTATTGCCACGAAGGGATCAAATTCCGCGTTAAGGGCGGTCTGAGTTGCATTCCCAGTTCAGAACCAATTTTATCGACATACAGAAGCTCAAATAAAAGATGGAATAAGTGTCCTGTGACCATACATAGCGTTTGTGTCGTCACTTGAAATAAATAACTAGTATAAGAAAGGTTACTGGTGGTAGAGTTTCTACATGTCGCCACTCCAGACTTTATTGTGGTTCAACCTACCGTCTACTTGGTAAAGAAGGAATATCATCTTTAATGTGAATTTTCTGACCATGCAGCCATTATATCTCCTTCACTTGGTGTAGCCAGGAGAGAATGGAATCTGTCTCTCCCTATTTAAAATCATTGACAGAAGTGGGAATCGAACCCAGACCATAGGTATAACAACCTACCATCCGTCCAACAGACCACGAAATCCTCTTCTCTGCGAGTCATTTTTCTATCGTAACGCAGTTGTGCCACACTGGATGAGAATTCTGACACACAGGCTCCCTGTAGTAATTTGCAGCATGTTCAGTAAATTCATTTACTTGGTTGACCGAATCACCATGAACTAGCTGCCTCGGCTACCCAGTGCATACATTCGACTATTTTGTAATCACAGAAATAAAATCACGTTACTGCCACCTACACACAACTGCCAACATTGTAGGATGCAGAAGTTTAAATAAGAAGTGTTCCTTTTCACTTGAGCTATTCTATTGCGCTGTCTGTTACTAGAAAACGTCGTTCAGTCCAAAAGAAAAGCTGTAACTGTTTGTCTCTCAGAAGTCAAGACATGGCCATATGCATAATCTCACAGTGCTGTGGAATCCAAAAGTTCTGAAGGAATAGTTGCTGAGCTCTGGAGCTGTTGTAGTTCCGTGTCAGCTTGTAGCATAGATAAGATGTCGCGAGTTCGAATACATTCAGTGCTACATTTTTTAAAACGCAATTCTGCTCTCTGCTGAAGTTATCAATCTAATGGAACTTTGAACAAATTCCCTTCACTTCTCAACCCAAAGTAGTCGCATGTGGAAAAAGGACTAACTACTGTGACATTTTGTCCTATTCAGGTTTAATAGACAGCAGGCAGCAGATGCATCTCGAAGATGTGCAGGGAGAGCGCATCGTGCCATAATATGTCAGAAAAGTATTTTCTACATTAGCCGTCGTGTGGTAGTGATATTTTATTCTTCTTCAAACTTTGATTGACAGCTTTAACTCAGAACAAATTTTCTACATGCATGTAATCACTAAACTGCATGTGCATTGTCAGACTGTCATAGGTAACATCAGAGAATTCGCATATATCGTTGATGATTAATTTCTCTCTCATGTTTACTATTGTTTTAACAACACTAAAGGAAACCTTACGAAAATTGTGCACTGTATTATAAGAAATGAAATAAAACTAACGATGATAACCTTACGACGAAAGTATCTGTACACAAGCATGCCTCTATCGACACGAATTAGTAAAATACTACTCACTTAGATTTTGATTGGGTCTGTGTTTAATTGGTATGCTGTGTCATACTCAAGAGGTATGCAAATGTGGCATTTCATAAATATAGTTACGTATTCCTAGAAACCCAAAATTCGCTTGTCAGCAGCGGAAAGAGGCGTTACCTGTTGTGCAGCATTGTAAGTTTTTCAACATTGCACTATGAGCTGAAAGCATTTTCTTACGATTTCCGTATTGATGTTTGATCTGACTGCTTGTAGCTCTTTCACAGAAGGGATAAAAACGTTTCAGTCAGTGAGACTGGAACTGCGAACCGTAACAGACGCTGTTTCACATGTCAGCACGTTACCACAGAGCTGGCGAGGGGGTATGGGTCTCAACTTCACACTTCACAGTGGATTTTCTCGAACTAAGAAATTTGCTGAATTTGTGAAAAATCAAAATGGCTTCACATCCAGCCTATGATGCCTAGAAGAGTCTTTACATCCTGCTGACATGAGAATAGCATAATCTCTGCGTCAGAAGCTTGCTTCTACTTGACCATTTAATAGACTCGCATTTTTTCCACCGTGACTAATTTTGTAAGCTAAGCACATCATCCGTTACAGCACACTCCTGGGGCTGGGTAATGTGGCCACAATGGTCTGGTGGAACGAGCTATCACAGGTGCAATGCGTGGGTTCAGGCATTTACTTTTAAGAGGCACAAACAGATTTATTTTACCTCTGGTAACCTCAAGAGAAAGACGTTATAATCCAGAATCCGCATTAAACATCACGTTCCTTCATAACCAACTGAGCAGAGCCAGTTTTCGTTGGGAAATGACAAAGCGGAAGTCATGGTAAACAGAAATACAGTCGCCAGTAAACTTACTTACATTATAAAATTTTATTTTATTTGATGAACCGATAGCCATTTAAAGGGACAGGGCTCTTATTTTACTTGTACTTGATTGAACTAGAGACGTTTAAAAATTTGGTGCTGGACTGTGATTCGAATTCGTATCTCCTCTTTCAAGGATCTGAATCTCTCGGAACAGTATAGTTCAGTCATTTCGTTCCTTTTCCCAAGACTGCAATCTTCTCTAGCTCTCTTCCAAAGGTAAGTATGTGGGTCTGAAACCTGATCCAGTACAAAAATATTCATAATTTCATTTCTAGCTTTATCAAGTGCACACCCACCTGCTAGTGAAAATTAACGCGCAATTTCAATGTCTGTTCATGTGTTGCCAACAATCGCAACAGGTGTCGTTATTTCTGGTCAAACACGCACACATCTTACTGTTCATGAGTAAGCAACTGATACTTAAGCTATATTCGTGGATGCGCGGTAGGTGTGCAGTTCGATTGTCGCTTAGGCACAAAAGTTTGTATCCTTATTTTAGATTCAGACACCTAGTGGCTCGTAAGAAAAACCGATACGTAACATTTGATTTTTCTTAGTTAACAATCGGATTACGTGTTGGGTTCGTATCTCCGTCACAGAACTTCACATCATGCACTTCATCTTTAAATGCATGCACACTTTGTTACTTCAGAATGGAGGTATATCAGACATCTTTCGTGGTTAGATAACAGGGATGAAAGGGTCTTGATAGGAGTCACGGTTTATTACAAAAATTGTCGTCTTTTATTTCCAAGTTTAGATTTGGTTACTGGTATTGGCAAAAATTTCGGTAATTCATGACTCTTCATGGCCAATAATCAATATGATGTGATTAGATTAGATTACATTACATAAGATTAACTCTTGTTCCATAGATCATGAATACGACATTTCGTAATGATGTGGAACGTGTCATTTTAATGAAAGATTTCTTTAAATACCATGATTCAATTTCTTTACAACAATTTTTTACACACTCTCTCATTGCTTTTTATTTCTCTCTCTCTCTCTCTCTCTCTCTCTCTCTCTCTCTCTCTCACACACACACACACACACACACACACACATTCTTTTTTATTTTTATTTGTATGTTCTGCTCGACTATCGGCGAGGCAGGAAAACGCCTGTGAATGACTTTCTTAGTTTTGAGTGCACTTACGAAAGAAATATAAAAACAACAATGAGAGTTACTGATTTATGATGCTCAGTTTGCAGTCAGTTCTGAGTATTATTAGTAACTACGCTCCAGTCCCTAAACCTAGTTACAGAAAGCGAATCAGACGCATTACGTATTCCAGGCCGTAGCAGCCGCGACTTGGAGACACCAGCTATGGTCACTTCCCAGACCGCTGTAGGATCACATCGGTTCGTCTTCTTCCTGCTGGTACTGTAACTGAGATTTGGCAACAAGGCAACGTATGTTTGGCAACTCTGTGATCGACGAGTTACTTCCTGGTGTGCACGGAATTAAGCCTCAAAGTTCACTTGATTTTACCTGTCATTTCCATTGAATAATCTGAGTTGTTATAGCTTGAAGGGTAACAAAAGATTGAAAATTTACGGTTTTCAGCCCAAGAAAGTCGTTGCAGGTGGAAATCGCAACTAATCTCGACCTTTAAATAGCGGTTTACGAGTTCTAGTTACTATTGCCGTCGTAATAGGAAGCTGAGACCCATACCCCCTCGCCAGCTCTGTGTTAACGTGCTGACATGTGAAACAGCGTCTGTTACGGTTCGCAGTTCCAGTCTCACTGACTGAAACGTTTTTATCCCTTCTGTGAAAGAGCTACAAGCAGTCAGATCAAACATCAATACGGAAATCGTAAGAAAATGCTTTCAGCTCATAGTGCAATGTTGAAAAACTTACAATGCTGCACAACAGGTAACGCCTCTTTCCGCTGCTGACAAGCGAATTTTGGGTTTCTAGGAATACGTAACTATATTTATGAAATGCCACATTTGCATACCTCTTGAGTATGACACAGCATACCAATTAAACACAGACCCAATCAAAATCTAAGTGAGTAGTATTTTACTAATTCGTGTCGATAGAGGCATGCTTGTGTACAGATACTTTCGTCGTAAGGTTATCATCGTTAGTTTTATTTCATTTCTTATAATACAGTGCACAATTTTCGTAAGGTTTCCTTTAGTGTTGTTAAAACAATAGTAAACATGAGAGAGAAATTAATCATCAACGATATATGCGAATTCTCTGATGTTACCTATGACAGTCTGACAATGCACATGCAGTTTAGTGATTACATGCATGTAGAAAATTTGTTCTGAGTTAAAGCTGTCAATCAAAGTTTGAAGAAGAATAAAATATCACTACCACACGACGGCTAATGTAGAAAATACTTTTCTGACATATTATGGCACGATGCGCTCTCCCTGCACATCTTCGAGATGCATCTGCTGCCTGCTGTCTATTAAACCTGAATAGGACAAAATGTCACAGTAGTTAGTCCTTTTTCCACATGCGACTACTTTGGGTTGAGAAGTGAAGGGAATTTGTTCAAAGTTCCATTAGATTGATAACTTCAGCAGAGAGCAGAATTGCGTTTTAAAAAATGTAGCACTGAATGTATTCGAACTCGCGACATCTTATCTATGCTACAAGCTGACACGGAACTACAACAGCTCCAGAGCTCAGCAACTATTCCTTCAGAACTTTTGGATTCCACAGCACTGTGAGATTATGCATATGGCCATGTCTTGACTTCTGAGAGACAAACAGTTACAGCTTTTCTTTTGGACTGAACGACGTTTTCTAGTAACAGACAGCGCAATAGAATAGCTCAAGTGAAAAGGAACACTTCTTATTTAAACTTCTGCATCCTACAATGTTGGCAGTTGTGTGTAGGTGGCAGTAACGTGATTTTATTTCTGTGATTACAAAATAGTCGAATGTATGCACTGGGTAGCCGAGGCAGCTAGTTCATGGTGATTCGGTCAACCAAGTAAATGAATTTACTGAACATGCTGCAAATTACTACAGGGAGCCTGTGTGTCAGAATTCTCATCCAGTGTGGCACAACTGCGTTACGATAGAAAAATGACTCGCAGAGAAGAGGATTTCGTGGTCTGTTGGACGGATGGTAGGTTGTTATACCTATGGTCTGGGTTCGATTCCCACTTCTGTCAATGATTTTAAATAGGGAGAGACAGATTCCATTCTCTCCTGGCTACACCAAGTGAAGGAGATATAATGGCTGCATGGTCAGAAAATTCACATTAAAGATGATATTCCTTCTTTACCAAGTAGACGGTAGGTTGAACCACAATAAAGTCTGGAGTGGCGACATGTAGAAACTCTACCACCAGTAACCTTTCTTATACTAGTTATTTATTTCAAGTGACGACACAAACGCTATGTATGGTCACAGGACACTTATTCCATCTTTTATTTGAGCTTCTGTATGTCGATAAAATTGGTTCTGAACTGGGAATGCAACTCAGACCGCCCTTAACGCGGAATTTGATCCCTTCGTGGCAATACAGCTCGGCTACAATTTGTTGTTTGTTCAAAACTGCAGATTCCTCAACACCTTCACATATTATGCGTGAATGGGATCGAATCCTGGCCCGGCACTAAAGATTTAATTATGTATTATCAAGCTCTAGCATGAGAACACCTGTCTGCTGGTGGATAATAATTTTGATTTTTAATGTATTTTCATTCGCTGTCACACTAACGATATCTGACGTTTTTAACTCCCAGTGAGACACAGAACTATTTGCGAGATGACTGTAAGTTCAAGATGCTATTCTGAGCAGCTGGTGGAGAAAAATTCGGTAGCTGACGTCTCTTTGTGTGTAGTCAACAACGATATGTGTGGGGCTCTATTCCCAGTGAGCGCTGAACTCTTCGTCATATTATTTCAGTTCAAACATGCTCACATGTCACTGCTGGTGCAACAAACCCATATTTAACGTTAGTTTTCTCTAGAATATAACAGCGATAGGTGCCGGGTTGGAGTCCTGGGAAGGAAAAAATTAATTTTTCGTCTCGTCATTTCAGTTATAACATCTAGTTACTGCCGCGAAATTCCGATATGTCACATTTGACTGTGCTTCGATAGCAATCCGATTAGGTTCCGGGTTCGAATCCGTGTCCAACACACAGCTTTACCTCACGGCATTTCAAGTAAGTTACTTGTGAAGAAGCAATATTTAACATCTCTCGTAGTTCGTTAACAGGGACAATAGATGCTGGGTAGGAATTCGCGTCTGTTAAAAATGTTTGCGTTATGCAATTTAAAGTTGATATTTGCTAACTGATACTGTCTAAAATCGAGGTATATCACTCTCTGTATGCCTAATCAGGAATGACTGTTAGTTTCCGTCAGTCACGAAATCTTTGCTTAGTCTGCATGAGCTGGGTTTGAATCCATATGCAGAACATGACGGTTCGTCGTGTCATTTAATGTTCATACATATTCTCAACTAGCTGCTCGTGAATAACTTAAATTTTTAATGTCATTTTGTGTTAAATGGTTCAAATGGCTCTGAGCACCATGGGACTTAACTTCTAAGGTCATCAGTCCCCTAGAACTTAGAACTACTTAAACCTAACTAACCTAAGGACATCACACACATCCATGCCCGAGACAGGATTCGAACCTGCGACCGTAGCGGTCACGCGGTTCCAGACTGAAGCGCCTAGAACCGCACGGCCACATCGGCCGGCCCCCACCATCTGGTATCAATGCATTACCTTATAATCCATTATATATAATCATTTTCATAGTACACTTGATTTATAGATGAGTAGGACACAAGACAGGACATAGATAATGTCCGTTTGACGTCAACAGTGTGTAACATTTTACTTTTTTGAATAGGACAATGTTCCTCTCCAATAATTTTTAGATTAGTTACAATAAGCTTACGCTGCAAGAGAATTCGCTTGTATTTTTCAATATGTGGTCTGTTGTCGGTTTGAAGGCCTTCCATAACATCGGCAACGTAGTGCAACTCCACCGAGAGCTGTCTGGAGTAGGGTGGGGTTAGCTATGTGAAAGTTGCGAGCTGTCGAAGACGATCTTCATATTCCTAATGCGATTAGGACATCGTATGCTCTTGACGACGTTTAGCACCTGTGCGGTCAGTCACCCAATTTCAGAATTCATTTTGAGTAATCCTGCTAAATTCCCAAAATACTGTCTTTTTATATTGATGAGTAATATGGATAGTCGTCACGTTCATGTGCCGTCTACAACGCAAATTTAATGTTACTATCCTAGGAACTAACCTGCAATACGTTTTGTATTTCATAATCGGAACCATCTGCATTAACCGTCATCAGAGCAATGTCAGGGAACAGAGTGCAGCAGTGCCTACTTGAGGACCTGCTTGAGTCGTGTTCTAAGGAAAGGGTAGTTGCTGGTTCACATTATATTACACTAGCGAGAAGTACCGACTTTTCCTTTTCTCTGCAAACATCCAGAACTAAATTCAGTAACTAAATGCTAAGAATATATTTTCATTGTGCCAACTCGAAGATCAATAGATATGGATATAGATATAGATTTTTATATTTAAAGCCATTCTCTTTCTGCGTTGGAATAAACATCATTCATTATTTGCTTGTTCTTGTTACGATTGTTATTGTCATTCTCTCACTCGCAAGAGTCTTATGCTGATGCTGTATGAATAAATTATGCCATTGGATACAAAGCGGTTTAGTTTTGAGACCTAACCCACGAGGGGGGAAGGCACAGTGGTCTGCTTCAGGAATTCCAAGCAATAAAACACAAAAAACAACCCAGGAAGGGTTCGAACAGCTACTTTCACGCAGAGACATGCATTTGGAATCTGTTCATCGTTACGGGGTCAAACAAGAGGGTAACATTACTGAAACAATGATCGGGCTACTTAGTATATAATAGAGCATACAGATTTCAAGGAGGAAACGTATGAAGACGCAGACTTCCTCGTTATTAATATGTGCGGCATATCTTTCGTGTTAACGAAAGTAAATTCCCGCTTTACCTCTTCTTACGTGTCAAATGAAATGAATGCCATGAGGAATAGAATATTTGTTGACTGCGTCTCTTCTTGCTTCCATCCTTACCAACATATTTCTTCATTCTCGTGGTAATCATGACAATCTATGTGCATGCTGCAAACGATTGCAAGTGGACAAATTCGACATCGAGGTGCAAAGCGTTTGGTATCTTACATTATATTCAATTCGAATAAGATTCCGGTGTATTTTTACTTCGTTTGTATTTTTAGATGATTATGAACGTTACGGAAATTTATCTCACATGCTTTATGTTGAATGAGAAACATTGAATGATCCGTTTTGCTTTCCCTACGTTGAAATGATATAATGTCGGCGTCAACAGCCTTCTTCCACGCCGGAAGCTGAAACTTTTATCATTCTGGATTAATGATAATTGAATGTCTCATATGTATACATAGCCCACAAGGCGACGTCAGAAACCACCAGGGGAGAACGCCGCATAAAAACCAAACGTGCGCGCGCGTCTCCACTCTGAAGAACCGTATCGGAGAATCACGGCAAGCATTTCGCTGAAGAGCTGCCTCGTCAGAGAGCCGAGAAATGGCAGCGTCGTAGCAAGTATTTGTCAACACTCTGATAGTGCATTTACTTCCGGGTGTAGGTCGGCGTTACCTCGCTAAATTCACTTAACATTCGTTTTCCACATCGAAGACTCGTACGATATAATCCACTGCAAGATGACACAATTAGAAAGTATATTTAATTTCTGGACTCCAAGAACGGCGTTCTTCACATAAGTAACACCTGTTTGTGTGTGCATTCGGGAGGACGATGGTGCAATCCCGCGCCCGGCCATCCTGATTTAGGTTTTCAATGATTTCCCTAAATCGCTTCAGGCAAATGCCGGGATGGTTCCTTAGGAAGGGCACGGCCGATTTCCTTCCCCATCCTTCCCTAATCCGAGCTTGTGCTCCGTCTCTAATGACATCGTTGTCGACGGGACGTTAAAACAGTAATCTCCACCTCCTCTGTTTCTGTGTTTAAGGTTGCGTTTTGAGGCTCAGGCAACATCGCAGTGACTATAGTCCGCCCCTGGCCGCCAGTGTGTCGTTAGCTCAGAGGTTCCCTTGTGCGTTGCAGTGCTTGTACTATAAGTTCGAATCACGGTAGAAGCCGCTGACTAAAACCTTTTATTTTCCATTTTAATTAATGGAGTTGCAAACTGCTAGTAAAAATTTCTTATGCGAAATCTGAAGAATGCCTTTAAACATCAATCTTCGTCCGATTTCGACTTAGTAAATTAAGTTAATATCATGGATTTCTGCTTTGCAAATTCCAAGGTGCTTCGCTGTAAAATAGGTCCTGAAAAGATTCAAACCGACTGTCAACGATATAAATTTGAGCTTTGTTCGTCATATAGGTCTAACATGTCAGAAGGTTGTTTATGAAGTGCACATGTTCATTAATATAGTTCACATCTTCTAAATTTTTGCAATAGCGTTTAACTGTAGACGTTTTCTAACACCGGCGTTAGCAATTCCTTTCCGTTCCCTGAAACCTTCAAAACGACAAATTTTTCTGGTTTAAATCTGATGACCTTAACTATCACTTCCGATCAACAATAAATACTTCATGAACCCATACATGGAACTCCAAATGTGCAGTGTGCCTGCACTGCTACAGAGCATGCATTGCAAGGTATTCACACAGTTTATCGCATAGACTTACCATAAGGAATGAAACAAGAACTGTAATACACTTTACACCACAGACGCTCACTCTGGCTTGACGAAAACATCCAAACATTGACCAAAAGTTGCACAAATAATTAAGTTTGAAAGGAAAAGAAACGAGGTATGAAGCATTTATAAATTCATCGAATGTAGTGAGGTGGTTTAATTTCGTCCCAGTCTATAAAATTAATTTCGGGCCATACTCAGCTCTTGCCGATTACCCGCCTACTAATCAGGGCGTCTGTCTCCGTTGCTTTTGAGCGTGAATGGAAATTGTAGAAATTTTCTGTGGAGCAACATTTAATAATAAAGCGTTTTAAATCATCAAAAGCGATGAGCGGTAGCAGGCGCTTTCGATAAAGAACGGGGGAGTGCAGCGCCGCTGCTGTCGCCACGGCCGCTGCCAGTAGCCAGCAAATGGATCCCGGAGCTTTGCCGCATACGGCGTCCAGAGGAGGACAGTCTGCAGGAAATCTGCCGCAAAATCGTTACTAGATAAAATTTTGATATCGGTGTGTCACAAAGCGAAATAGATTGAATCTGCGCTACCATTACATTCACGTCTTCAGCATTCAGACAGAAGAGGCTATAAAAATATTTTATGCCAGCTGCTCTCGATCCACTGACATTATGAACAGAAACAACGCACGCTACCGCTAGACCACAGGCGTAATCAGCCTAGAGTCTCTCTATCTTGGGACAAGTTTTCCTCCAGGAAGTGCCGCAGTCTACAGTGTTGCCAGATTGTGCAGATAACCGGACTTAGAGAATTAGCGAGTTGGCCAGTTTCTTTGTCCCATGTCGCGATCGGCGCGGACTTAGCCTCTGAAGCGGCCGGCCGCCGGTCAAGTTTTATGTCAAAGAGTGTACATGCTTCGCTCTGCTGTGCAGAATGCAATCCTGCGCTTTCAGAGTCTTCTGGACACCGATGGGTGCCATATTCAACCTATTTTTAGCAGTAATGGTACCGGTATGTAATGTATGATGAACCGTGGCAGCACATTAAAAGTGTTCCAATTGAACTGATTCTGCATTACTTCTCTTCTCCATGCCCTTGACATTAATGCTACCAAGTTTGGTACTCGTACGATAATTAGTTTCCGTGTTACATTGTGTTAAATAGGGAAAGTTGTAAACTTATTTGTCCGTCGCTGACACAGAACACGACAAACATTCTTTCCATTCTTTCCTTCCCGTCTGGGCAAGCTGTGCAGTGACTAGAGTACATGTAAAGCTTTCTGGGACAGGGTAAATGCTAGCTACAATGAAGTCGATCATTCGATTGTAATACTAGCATTTTAATTTCATATGCACCACAACTGACAAAATTTCCAAAAAAATGTGCTTTGTCCACCCACACACTCCTGAGAATGGCGCATTAACAATTTACAGTTACGCGCCACTATTACCGGCAGCTACGTTGATAAATACTCGGCACCTCGCAAGGATAACTACCAGATCAAGAATATTAGGTAAGTTGTTGGAAGTGGTTAAGAGTTTGAAAATCACGCTTCTGAGCACACAAAGAGCTCTAACCGCAGAACTCTGCACAGAACACGCGTTGCTGCAGTGCTGCGATACAGACCGTGTATCTCCCTTCGAAGACGATGGCCAAGACGCCATCTCCAGGTCCGTACCGCTCGATGGCTGAAGGCAAAGTCCTCTCTCTCCACAATTCTCCCGTCTCACACGCATAAGAAAACGCGGTGGAAGAATACTCACTTTCGGCCAATGTCGAATGCTCTATCATCGCCGAAATCCCTCCAACGGCATTTCTGAGATCTACCCAATGATCGAGTTGGTCATATCGCCCCTAGGCAAACGAAATTCCTGTCTTCGTCACGTGTTGCCCAGCACAGGTGGCTCCGGATGCCGGGCTATCCCCAAAAGCGCCGTATTGTCCCGCGTTTCCGCCCACGGCGGCCCGGCGAGCTACGGCCAGCTGCAAACTTTATACTCCGCAATTCTCAACTTCCGACACTATTCACCAATGCTTTAAGTTAGTGACTTAATCATGCAGACATGCAGGGAATACTGCTTGAGAGTGCCCCTTATTTATCATGATTCAATAGAGTCATGATCTGATGCCCTTGCCAGTTCCTTTATTATTAATACTAATGTTGGTAAGCTAACGTGTAAGTGCCCATGTCCTGGTACCTTGTTGTTGTTGTTGTGGTCTTCAGTCCTGAGACTGGTTTGATGCAGCTTTCCATGCTACTCTATCCTGTTCAAGCTTCTTCATCTCCCAGTACCTACAGCAGCCTAGATCCATCTGAATCTGCTTAGTGTATTCATCTCTTGGTCTCCATCTACGATTTTTACCCTCCACGCTGCCCTCCAACACTAAATTGGTGATCCCTAGATGTCTCAGGACATGTCCTACCAACCGATCCCTTCTTCTAGTCAAGTTGTGCCACAAGCTCCTCTTCTCCCCAATTCTATTCAATACGTCATTAGTTGTGTGATGTACCCATCTAATCTTCAGCATTCTTCTGTAGCACCACATTTCGAAAGCTTCTATTCTCTTCTTGTCTAAACATTTATCGTCCATGTTTCCCTTCCAAACATGGCTACATCCATACAAATACTTTCACAAACGACTTCCTGACATTTAAATCTATACTTGATGTTAACAAATTTCTCTTCTTCAGAAACGCTTTCCTTGCCATTGCCAGTCTACATTTTATATCCTCTCTACTTCGACCATCATCAGGTTTAATTATAACCACCCAGTACATACAGTCTATCACCCATTTTTCCCTGTAGTCTACTTCTATTTTTCTCGGAATGTCGAGCATCTTGCATCATTTCACACTCTCGAATGCTTTTTCTAGACTGGAAGATTCTCTGAATGTATGTAGATTTTTCTTGAGATTTGCTTCCATTATGAGGCACCAAATCAGAACTGCCCTCTGATGGGTTTACCTTTTCTTAAGAGAAACTGATCGTCGTCTAGCAAACAAAAAACAGTAAACAAGATTAAAATGGAAAGGTATGCACACAGACAAAGTTACAGGCAAAGAAATTCTCAAGCAACGACGAGTATGGAAGCAGCTTATTCAGTAAGTTGAAAGGGAAATCAGCACTATGCTGCAAAATCACTGCTTTACGTGAATAAAGGTACGTAGCATTCCACATGGACTGCCTGGTGGCACATCAAACCAGTTCACTGTCATAACAATCAATCTAGGGGCTGTAAAATATCACAGTTCCGCTTGCAGTGTCCAGGGTGCGGGTCTCACAGCACAACACGCAATGACTGCCCGTGCACTCCAACCGCAGACTCATGAGGCTCCAGGACAACGCCGGCCGGTCCATCGTCCGCGCAGTCGGCGCCGCCGCCTCCGTGTTGTCCTCCCGCTAACAGGTCCGTGGCCGGACTTGCGGCTGGTCGGCTGCGGCCAGATTTACATGGAGAGCGACTGCGTAAAGAGCATACAGCCGACTGCGGCCAGCCGCCACGTCCAGCCAGAACAGGGTGAGTCAAAAAGGACTTTACAACTTTTGGAATGATATAGAAATGTATCGAGATAACTTACAGAATCGGTAGACGTGTCATTTTGCAGCAAACAACCTTAAGTTTCACACAAATTTGACAAGTGTCATTTTGGTTCGATGTGACTACAATTGATAATGCGACAGGCATCCCACCAGAGATCGATTTCTTCCCACACTCGTTGCAGCAAATCGAGCGTAACTTGTGCAGCGGCAGCGTAGATTCGATTTTTCAGGTCGGCTAAATTTTTTAGTATGCCAGTCTCGCGAGAAGTACGTCGCGTTTATTTTTGTGCACTGGGATCAAAGCTCTTCCTAACCTGTACGTAATCATCAACACGCGGACGACCTGTTTATTTATCATATCGTGTGAGTAACCCGTCTCAACAAAGTTCTTGTGCCAAGAGTAGATTGTAGGCCTGCCTGTAGGTTCTTCAGCGTATTTGGTACGAAATTTACTCCGCACAGTTGTTGCACTATAGAGTTCGTTTCATGAAACCAAAACACACGATGGGCACCATCCCTACCAATGAAAGTAACTATTTTAACTGTGCACTACGCTGGCGCTCCTAGTGGCGGAATAGGGTACTGTGATGAATGTAATTTGATGTTGTTTGCTACAAAATGGCACATCTACCGATTCAGTAAGTTAGCCCAGTAAGTTTCTATATCGTTCCAAAGTTGTAAAATCCTTTTGTCTCACCCTGCATTTTGTCATGCGACCAACCGCCGGCTAGTCAGCAACTGCGGCCGAAGTTGCACGCTGTGCGCTTCAAAGATTTTCTCCGCTCAGGGACTGGCTGTTGTGTTGTCCTTGCTTTCGTATCGTCGCAACTGACAAGGAAGCCCGCCCAGTTAGCCGTCGGTCGAACGCACGGCTTTCCCGATTGGGAAGGAGCATTTGGTCCCAGGCACGAATCCGCCCGGCGGACTTGTGTTGAGGTCCGGTGAGCCGGCCAGTCTGTGGATGGTTTTTAGGCGGTTTTCCATCTGCCTCGGCGAATACTGGCTGGTTCTCCTTATTCTGCCTCAGCTACACTATGTCGGCGATTTCTGCGCAAACAAGTTCTCCATGTACGAATACACCACCATTATTCTACCACGCAAACATAGGGGTTACACTCGTCTGGTGTGAGACGTTCCCTGGACGGTGGGGGGGGGCGGGGGGGGGGGGGAGGAAGTCCTCCGGGGGCCCGAACCGCACAATAGCCCTGGGTTCGGTGTGGGGCGGCGGAGGGGTGAAGTGGACTGCGGTAGTCGTCGTGGGGTGTGGACCATTGCGGCTGCGGAGGGGATGGAGCCTCTCCGTCGTTTCTAGGCCCCCGGTTACAATACAATACAATACAACTGACAAGGAAATAGTGACCAGTAAACTATTGTATCATCTGTGCATTACCGAGATGGCTGAATAGGCACGATCCGAAAGCCAAAAAAATGAAAGAAAAGGTTGCACGCAGTTGCATAGGACAGCGTGCACGCTAGAGTGGCAGAGTGAAGCCAACCGTCGATGCGTTTCCAGCCTCGTTGATTTTCTTTTTCTTTTTTTTTGCATTTGATTACTTGTTTGTTGCTGTGATTCTGAAGAGGAGATTTCTGACATTATTGTCTTAGAAACGGAGAAGTTTTTTATAAAATTAGATAGGGGCCTCCTCTGCAGAACTTGTCATCCGAAGAACATGCAAATAAAAACCTGTAAAAGGAAATGTGGCAGGAAACGACTACAATGTTCGGTGGCAGCGAACGTACAAAATCACAGGAACAAAACGCACTCTGTAAGTTGTTTTATGTTCATTTACTTTTTATTAACAGAACACATACATGTAATTCACACAGTGAAATTCAACGCCACAGCAGACCGCCGTCACGTATGTAGTAATAGGTAAGAAAAGTGACACAAGTGAAGAAACGTGTTTAGTTTTTCTCACTGAAAAATACGTGTGGAGTGCCCCAACGTGGAGGAAAAACGTCACATATCGACCTCGCAATTTGTCCATTTCAGGACATCTTTGTCAGTTTCGTTGTAGGCTACTTCACGATTCGCCACGGCAAGAATAGTGTCACTTCACCGTTGCTACTGGCAAGAGGTAAGTATGGGTTATTCAACAACAGCGGCACATTCTGAAAAAAAATGGTTCAAATGGCTCTAAGTACTATAGGACTTAACGTCGGAGGTCATCAGTCCCCTAGACTTAGAACTACTTAAACCTGACTTAAACTAAGGACATCACACACATCCATGCCCGAGGCAGGATTCGAACCTGCGACCGTAGCAACAGTGCGGTTCCGGACTGAAGCACATTCTGATTTTTGACACTTTTCATGTATAAGGTTAAGTTGAATGTAGTTTTTAGTATCATTTATTATTACAATGCCTGAATCTTACATTACGATGTTCTTCAGACGTACTTGCATCCATGTATGAGGTGGGCCAGCCTAATCGTGGCTAAATAGCCGTGTTAGAAAACTGCATCTGAAGGATCAGGCACTGCTTTGACGACTACAACTGTTACAAAAACTACGAAATTTTGTGAGCTACAGCAGACAAGGAAAAAAAACCTGAAATTTCTGCAGTAAACAGAGTTCATTTTGAATGTCATTTCTTTAGGAAAAGTGTTCCTACATTATAAAATCCAAATCATGATCCTATGTAAACTGTGTTCCTTAAATTGTACCTAATTGATGTTCCTTAAAATTGTATTACTTTTCATAAAATACAGTTTTGCATTTGCTGTTTTTCTAATATAACAATTTCAACTAGTTTTTCTTTTTCATTTTAACTGAAGTACTAGTTTTGCCTGAATGAAGTTCGCATGTTAGAGTAAGTAAAGAAGTACATTATTTGGGGTGCAAAAGTGGCAAAAGTGTTGCATAAGGAGTCATAAAATAACAGGTTTTAGAAAATCAAAACAGTGACACAACTCAAAGAATTAATTAATAATTACCTGATAACACCTCACATTCGACGAGAACAGAGTGGCGCGAGTGGCCGCGTGGTTAGAGTCGCCATGTCACGGATTGCGCGGCCTCTCCCGCCGGAGGTTCGAGTCCTCCCACGGGCATGGACCTGTGAGTTGTTCTTAGCATAAGTTAAAGTAGTGCGTAAGTCTAGGGACCGATGACGTCAGCAGTTTGGTACCTTGGGAATTCATACACATTTGAACATTTGAACGAGAACAGAACTAAATGTCCACACCACTGTTGTACAGATTATAATAGAATTTACTGGTAAAATTAATCACTTGAAATCTAAATGACGCTTACACTATTTCAGTATGAATTACATAGAATTCTTTAAGTCGATTTGTCTCAATTATTACATTTTCGAGTTGTGCCACTGTTCTTGCTGAGGTGTGATACGTTTTTGCGGTGCTAACTGGGTCTTATGTTAATTGAAGATGGAGAGTGGAAGAGAGGGAAGGAAGGGGAGGGGATCACTGTTGTCAGCTGCATCGGGGCAATACGCGGAATCAGCGGCGACGAGTGAAAATGTGTACCGGATTAGGATTCGAGGCCGGCATCTTCTGCTTACTAGGCAGGTGCGTCAACCGCTGCGCCATCCGAGACGCAGCGTTATCTCAGCTGTGCGGGCTATCTCAGCACGTGTCATGGCGGATGCACAGAAACGTCTGACCTCCGGTGGGAATCTCAGAGAGCGAGGAAATGGACAGGGACTGCGGACAGGTGCCGCTCGATGAGAATGTGGATCAGTCATGAGGCGTGCCGAGGTCGTTCGAGCAGTTATAATAATGCTGTTTCGGTTGGCGCAGTGGTTAATGCATATGCCTAGTGAGCAGGAGATCCCGTATTCAAATCCAGTCCGGTACACATTTTCACTCGTCGCCGCTGATTCCGCTTAATGTCTGGATGCAGTCACACCAGTGATCCCCTCCCCTTCCTTTCCTCTCTTCTCCTTTCCACCTTTAATTTATATGTGATGTATAACAGCTGCGGAAACTGCCTGGTGTCTCTTCTTTCGGACATGTGCAACATGCATTCTGCGGAACGTCTAGCTCGAGAGTGACAACAGTTGAATATCTTTTTCTTTCACAAAAAAACGAAAAAGGATTCCTTTGCGAGTGAGACTGCAAACATAGCAGGTACTCACTATTTTTACCCCTTTCGTTTCACTTCAGAATTCCAGACGTATACAGCCAATGGCTAACTCCGTCACCTCCATCATGCTACAGCGGCGGCCCGTCTACTGCCACAGATTAAATGATTTCGCAACTGAGAATAAGGGCAACCATCAGCTGTAAAATGGAATGACGACAATGAAAATTTGTGCCGGACCGGGACTTGAACTTGGACTTCTTGCCTTCCAATTTGGCTATCCTGCACGACTCACATCCAGCCCCAAATTTTCAGATGTTGTCGACCATCTACGATCTCTACTCGTACTTCCGTTATGTATATTCCCGTACAGGTCAGAAATTGTACTTTAAAGTCGCTTGCCCGGTATCGGCAGATACACTGAAGCGCCGAAGAAACTGGCATAGGCATGCGTATTCAAATACAAATATACGTAAACAGGCAGAATACGGCGCTGAGGTCGGCAACGCCTTTAGAAGACAACAAGTGTTTTTGGCGCCGTTATTAGATCGGTTACTGCTGCTACAATGGCAGGTTATCAAGATTTAAGTGAGTTTGGTGGTATTATAGTCGACGGACGAGCGATTGGACACAGCGAGGCAGCGATGAGGTGGGGGATTTTCCCGTACTTGAATATCAGGAATCCAGCAAATCATCATATCTCTGATATCGGTGCGGCTGGAAAAAGATCCTGCAAGAGCGCGACCAACGACGAGTGAAGAGAATCGTTCAACGTGACAGAGGTGCGACCCTTCCGCAAACTGCTGCAGATTTGAATGCTGGACCATCAACAAGTGTCAGCGTGCGAACCATTCAACGATATGTAATTGCGTAGACTTCCGCAGCCAGAGTAAGTCGTCATGGAAGTTTTCTGGGCATTGTACCGTGTCATATTGCATAAAACTACTGCTGGAGAAAACCAACGTTTCGGTCACGGTTGCAGCGGCCGTCTTCTGGGTCTGACAGAAGAAGCCCGCCGCAACCGTGGCCGAACCATTGGTTTTCTCCAGCAATAGGTTTATACAATATGACAAGGTACCATACCCAGAAAACTTTTATGTCGACTGACTCGGAGCCGAAGGCCCACTCGTATACCCTTGATGACTGCCACGACAAAAAGCTTTACGCCTCGCCTGGGCCCGTCAACATCGGCATTTGACTGTTGATGACTGGAATCATGTTGCTGGTCGGACGAGTCTCGTTTCAAATTGTATCGAGCCGATGGACGTGTACGGGTATGGAGACAATCTGGAGGCTCTGTAATGGTGTGGGGCGTGTACAGTTGGAGTGATACGGGACCTCTGACACGTCTAGGTACGATTCTGACGACACATACGTAAGTATCCTGTCTCATCACCTGCATCCATTCATGTCCATTGTGTTTTCCGACGGACTAGGGCAATTCCAGCGGCACAATGCGACACCCCACATGTCCAGAATTGCTACAGAGTGGCACCAGGAACACTTCTCTGAGTTTAAACACTTCCATTGGCCACCAAACTCCCCAGACTTCAACATTATTGAGCATATCTGGGATGCCTTGCAACGTGCAGTTCAGAAGAGATCTCCACCCCCTCATACTCTTACTGATATATATATATATATATATATATATATATATATATATATATATATATATATATATATATATATATATATATAGGGTTGCCATACGCCACGGATTTCACGGACAGTCCGTGATATTAGGGTAAATGAAAACGTCCGGGCCGAAAAGGCAAATGTCCCCGATATTCGATGGATTTGAAGTCAACTTCCGGTAATTTCAAAAATTGCTGTCAAAGAAGCATCAATATGTTATCTCTTTGCCTTCACATTATACAGGGTGTTACAAAAAGGTACGGCCAAACTTTCAGGAAACATTCCTCACACACAAATAAAGAAAAGATGTTATATGGACATGTGTCCGGAAACGATTAATTTCCATGTTAGAGCTCATTTTAGTTTCGTCATTCCCACGTGATCAAATTGTAAATTTTCACAATCAACATGTGTGGGCTGACGAGAATCCGCACGCAATTGTGCTATCACGTCATCAACACAGATTTTCTGTGAACATTTGGGCAGGCATTGTTGGTGATGTCTTGATTGGGCCCCATGTTCTTCCACCTACGCTCAATGGAGCACGTTATCATGATTTCATACGGGCTACTCTACCTGTGCTGTTAGAACATGTGCCTTTACAAGTACGACACAACATGTGGTTCATGCACGATGGAGCTCCTCCACATTTCAGTCGAAGTGTTCGTACGCTTCTCAACAACAGATTCGGTGACCGATGGATTGGTAGAGGCGGACCAATTCCATGGCCTCCACGCTCTCCTGACCTCAACCCTCTTGACTTTCATTTATGGGGGCATTTGAGAGCTCTTGTCTACGCAACCCCGGTACCAAATGTAGAGACTCTTCGTGCTCGTATTGTGGACGGCTGTGATACAATACGCCATTCTCCAGGGCTGCATCAGCGCATCAGGGATTCCATGCGACGGAGGGTGAATGCATGTATCCTCGCTAACGGAGGACATTTCGAACATTTCCTGTAACAAAGTGTTTGAAGTTACGCTGGTATGTTCTGTTGCTGTGTGTTTCCATTCCATGATTAATGTGATTTGAGGAGAAGTAATAAAATGAGCTCTAACATGGAATGTAAGCGTTTCCGGACACATGTCCACATAACATATTTTCTTTCTTTGTGTGTGAGGAATGTTTCCTGGAAGTTTGGCCGTACCTTTTTGTAACACCCTGTATAAAATCCAAACAGAACAGAACAGCTTTCGAGATATGGAAACAATGGGCAGTCAGGCTCAGGCGTACGGTACATCCTCTTCGATTTGCGAGATTGCGAGTTGTCGATACAGTGGGCGGTCAGTCATCTCTGGCAATGAAGAGTATTATCCTCTTTGATTAGCTTGTTGAATGTTCGCATGGTTTGTTATGCTTGCGAATTCGTTGTGTTATATTGTATTAAATAGTTGTTATTATTTGCCTGGTGGTTTAATAATGTCCGCTAGACGGAAGGTTAAGTACAGGGAGGAATATACTGAACAGTTTCCAAGTATAAAGCGAGGAAGAACGGAATACGAAGCTTTCTGCAAAATTTGCGGGTGAGTAACATTACGATTATACACAGACCCATTGAAATCGTTGTTTTCCTAGAAAAATTATTCTATTATACGTTTTTCCTCTTCACAGTTCCTACATTTCAATCAGTAATGGAGGTAGACGTGATATTAACGACCACGTGCAATCGAAAAAGCATAAGGCGGCAGTGGGTTCATCATCTTCCAAACAGCTCACCAGTTTTTTCAAAACACAGACAGATGGTAATAAAGTAGCTGCAGCAGAAGCTGCATTTGCATTTCACTGTGTCAAGCACCATCATTCATACAACTCAAGTTCTTGCACATCAAAAATTATCTCTCACGTTTTTAGTGACTCGGAAGTTGCAGTAATCTTCTCCAGCGGCAAAACTAAAACACAAGCCATCGTTAATAAAGTGATATCACCGTTCATTGAAGACAGAACAAGGAACAATCTATCGAAGGCCAATTATGTTAGTATTAGCACTGATGCTAGCAACCACAAGTATTTGAAAATATTTCCTGTTATTGTGCAGTATTTTGATTATGACGAAGGTGTCCAAAGTAGATTGTTAAATTTAAATGAATGTGACAGTGAGGATTCTAGTACAATAACTGAGTGTGTATACAGTGCCATTTTACAACATGGGCTTAGTGATAAGATATCTGCTTTTGGTGGAGATAACACGAATACTAACTTTGTGGGTGTTACGAGAAAAGGAGAAAACAATGTGTACAAGAAACTTCAGAAGAAAATGAATAGGGAAATTTTAGGAGTAGGTTGTCCAGCTCATATTTTCCATAATGCAATTCATACTGGTGCAGATGTCCTCTCTTATGAAATTGAGAGCGTTATCATAAAGGTTTTTAATTATTTCTCCATATATACTGTTCGTGTAGCATCACTAAAAGAATTTTCAGAATTTGTTGATTGACACATAAGGGCCTACTTAGACATGTAACAACCAGGTGGCTCACCATGTTTCCTGCTATAGAGAGGTTCATCCACATGTTTAAGGCACTTAAGTCTTACTTTCTTTCAGTTGATACATGTCCTTCCCTTCTCAAAAAATTCTTTTCTGATTCTGTTGGTGAAATGTATCTGCTCTTCTTGTATGTGCAAATGAATCCTTTCCAGAGGGCAGTTAGCAGCATTGAGAGGGAAGACATATCAGTGAATGAGGTAAGACTGGAGCTTGAAAATATACTGCAAATTTCAGGAGAGAGAAAACAGTGTGTTTTCGTTACGTCTAAAGTTAAAGAATTACAGTCTGACCTCACACAATATCAGCAGTCTACATTTCTAGGGGAAGTCTCTCTTTTCTATCAAACTGTTATTGATTACTTGATAAAATGGAGTAAGCCCTTGTCTGATATTAAACATTTTGACTGGATTTTGCTAAAGACTGTACCTTCACGGGAAAATGTTGAAAAGACATTCAAGTGGATGCATGAAAACACAAACTGTAAATTGAATGAGTCCCTTCTCTTTGACCAAGTACTGAAATTAAAGTGTGTTTTGGGGGAGGTCAAAGATGAAAGTTTTGAGAATATGATGTCACATAAGAAATGGGTGTTCTTCATTCATAATTGTATTTCTAGTGAGCAGTATTCAGAGTTGCTGAAAATTGTGGAATTTTATTTCTCCATTCCCAGTCATAACGCCAATGTAGAGAGAGTCTTTTCCCTCATGAATTCTCAGTGGACAGAAGAAAGGAATAGGTTAACAGTAAAATCAGTTAATGCAATGATGCAAATACAGTACAACATGAAAAATGTAAGTTGCAGTGAATTACTGATTGAGAACCAGATTAAGTTCCTTTCATCTATTCAAGGTTCTGAGAAATACGATTGGTATAAGAAAAGCTCAAATGATGACCATAGAACTTCGTGTACTGAATAATGTAATGTATATTCTTATTTTTTGTAATAAATGCTTTCTTAATGAAGCAGTCCTTCCTAAACTCTGGATCATTAATTAAATGCACATTTCCTTTAACTTACGGGCATGAGGACTCCTCATTCCTCTTATTTCCTTGGATCGGCTACGGTGACCGTAAGTTTTGTCCTGGTTTTGGATTCCAGGATTATGACAACCCTATATACCTGTATATATATATATATATATGTTGTGCTGGAGGGAACTGACATCATGAATCCTATATATATATAGCCCTGTAGGATTCATGATGTCAGTTCCCTCCAGCACTACTTCAGACATTAGTCGAGTCCATGCCACGTCCTGTTGTGGCACTTCTGCGTGCTGGGTAGGCCTTACACGATATTAGGCAAGTGCACCACTTTCTTTGGCTCTTCCATGTAAAAATGATATTTCAGTACCTGTGTTACTCTGATTACGTCACAAATTGCCTTTGGACATGCACAGGCACTGCAGTATCGTATATATCGTATATAATAATACACTATCAGGCGTGCCGGCTGGCCACAGCCCAGGTCACAGTTGCTGCGTCCATGGCCAGTCGGTGGTCGTGAACGTGGACGCACAGTGAGCCACCGTCCTAAGGCCGTCCTTACACTGGGCGTGTTTCCCATCGCGAAGCAAGCTGCATCTCACGGAACGTGCTCCTCGCCGTGATTTGCGACCTCAGCGCTCTCCAGCGACAGTCTGCTGCATCTGGCGCGTAGATCACACCATTTCTTAACAAAAGTAATTGCGTTAACTCTCTTAGCAAATGTCAAAGAAAAGAGGAGAAAACCGCGAAGAAGATTACTCGTGGGTAGCTCGAATAGCGAATAATGATGTACAAGGAACTGACATACATCACCAAGTACAAGTTATTCGTTAACTCAGTTGAATCTTCATCCTACCTTCGGTTTTAAATTGAATGTACAGGGCATCCCAAAAAAACCACCGACAAACTGTACGGACAGATTCATTACACTAAAACGAAAAGAAGGTCTAGTAAACAAGTGCTGTAAAGCGCATATCTTAAGAGCACATTTTCATCTTCGATACTATGAAACACATCTCTTTTACTGCAAGCTATTTGCTTTCCATATTTTTGAAAGAGGCAGTATGGACCAAAAACAAAGAAAAATTTTTACTTAACATGGGATGTAAAATAGATACCTCAATAGCTCTGAGCTCTTGTTCATTAGAAGAGATATATATCACACAAGCGAAGATGAGTGAGTGTTCATAGGTCTTAAAGTATGCATTTCACTGGACATTTTTTTATTTTTTGGTCCATACTACCTCCTCCAAAAATATGGAAAGCAAAGAGCTTGCAGTAGAAGAGATGTGTCTCATGGTATCGAAGATGAAAAAGTGCTCATACCTCTTAACCTATGCATTTTAAAGCCCAGTTTTACTAGACATCTTTTACTTATTTCTGTATAAGAAAACTGTCCCTATAATTTGTCGGAGTGTTTTTGGGGCAACCTTCAGTTAAAAGTATAAAGTCTAATGTCGGTTTGCTCATGCGTACCAAACTTCTAGATGTTGCATTGACTACCAACACTCTGAAGTAACGTACTTGTGCGTATGGATTTCATTTGAGTTAGAGATTATTTCGAAGCTGCTCACCACAACTGAAAAAGATATTTACCATAAAGATACAAACATGAGGCAGTCATAAAACCAAAACTTAGGTACATAAATTGAAGAGCCAAAGAAAGTGGTACACCTGCCTAACATCGTGTAAGGCCCCCGCGAGCACGTAGAAGTGCCGCAACACGACGTGGCGTGGACTCGACTAATGTCTGAAGTAGTGCTGGAGGGAACTGACACCATGAATTCAGCAGGGCTGTTCATAAATCCGTAAGAGTACGAGGGAGCGGAGATCTCTTCTGAACAGCACGCTGCAAGGTATCCCAGATATGTTCAATAATGTTCATATTTGGGGAGTTCCGTGGCGAGCAGGAGTGTTTAAACTCAGAAGAGTGATCATGGAGCCATTCTGCAGCAATTCTGGATGTGTGGGGCTTCGCATTGTCCCGCTGCAATTCACCAAGTCCGTCGGAATCCGCAATGGACATGAATGGATGCAGGTGATCAGGCAGGATGCTAACGTACATGTCATCTGTCAGAGTCGTATCTAGACGTGTCAGGGATCCCATATCACTGCAACTGCACACGCCTCAAACCTCAAACCATTACAGAGTCTCTAACAGCTTGAACAGTTCCCTGCTAATGTGCAGGGTTCACGGATTCATGAGCTTGTGTCCGTACCCGTACACGTCCATCCACTCGATACAATTTGAAACGAGACTCGTCTAACTAGGCAACAGGTTTCCAGTCATCAACAGTCCAATGTCGGTGCTGACCGGCCCAGGCGAGGCGTACAGCTTTGTGTCGTGCAGTCATCAAGGGTTCGGCTCCGAAAACCCATATCAATGATGTTTCGTTGAATGGTTCGCACGCTGACACTTGTTGATGGGCCAACATTGAAATCTGCAGCAATTTGCGGAAGGGTTGCAATTCTGTCACGCTGAAAGATTCTCTTCAGGCTTTCTTGCACCCGTTTCTTCAGGATCTTGTTCCGCCCACAGTGACGTCGGAGGTTTGATTTTTTGCCGGATTCCTGATACTCACGGTACACTCGTGAAATGGTCGTACGGGAAAATCCCCATAACATAGCTATCTGAGAGATGCTGTGTCCCATCGCTCTTGCGCCGACTATAAAACCACGTTCAAACTCAATTAAATCTTGATAACCTGCCATTGGAGCAGCAGTAACAGATCTAACACCTGCGCCTGATGTCTTACATAGGCGATGCCGACCGCAGGGCCGAATTCTGCCTGTTTATATATCTCTGCTTTTGAATATCCATGCCTATACCAGTTTCTTTGGTGCTTCAATGTTTATTTTACACGAAGTTTGATAATAGCTTAACATCCAGCACCTAACTTCTGTTTACTTTCTGGCATGAACTGGCAGTTATTTTAAGACTTCTGGCCACTGAAGAAACATTCCAGTCGTTGGCCTTCACAGCAACAATTTCAACAAATTTTTATTTATAATAAATAACTTCGACTAATGCAAGTAATACTCCTGTTAAGTTAATAAGAAAGATCTAAATTTTTTAGAGAACGAAAGGTGAAAAAAATTTGAAGGATGTAGATGCGAAACCGCTACTTTTTTCTCCACAGCTCGCGATGCTATCAACTGCACTACGGCTTCAACCTGCCAGCCAAGTCTCCCCATATGATATACAAAAATGTCACTACTTAATATTTAACTACGACAAATTGTATCAAAATGGCGTGCTTTTGATAGGTCAGCATTGTGCTGTAGCATTCTACACCTGCGTCTAAATACGTACTCTGCAAGTCACCGTGCGGTGCGTGACAGGGGGTACCCTGTGCCCATAGTAGCCATTTCCTCTCCTGATTCACTAGCAAATGGAGCGAGGGAAAATTGCTGTCTCTATGCCTCTACATGAGACCTAGTTTCTCGTATCTTATCTTTGTGGTCCATGCACGAAATGTTTGTTGATGGCGGTAGAATCATTCTGCAGTCGGATCGAAAGCCGGTTATCTAAATTTTCCCAGCAGTGCTCCTCGAAATGAAAGTTGTCTTCCCTCCAGTAATTCCCATTTGAGTTTCCAAAGCATCTCCGTAACAGCTGCATGTTGTTCGAACCTACCGGTAACAAACCTAACAGCCCGCCACTGAACTGCTTCGATGTCTTCGTCTGATCCGACCTGGTGCAGATCCCAAACGTTCGAGAGGTACTCAAGAATAGGTCGCACTAGCATCGAAAATGCGTTCTGTTTTACAGATGAACCATGTCCTCCTAAAATTGTCTCATTACACCAAATTCGATTGTTTGTCGTCCCTATCACAAACAATGCTCGTTCTATTTCGTGACGCCAACGGCCTTGACGCAGTGGATACACCGGTTCCCGTGCGATCACCGAAGTTAAGCGCTGTCGGGCGTGGTCGGCACTTGGATGAGCGACCATCCAAGCCGCCATGCGCTGTTGCCATTTTTCGGGGTGCACTCAGCCTCGTGATGCCAATTGAGGAGCTACTCGACCGATTAGTAGCGGCTTCAGTAAAGAATACCGTCATAACGACCAGGAGAGCGGTGTGCTGACCCCACGCCACTCCTATCCGCATCCTCCACTGAGGATGCCATGGCGGTCGGATGGTCCCGGTAGGCCACTCGTGGCCTGAAGACGGAGTGAGTGAGTGCAACATTACACCCAGACATTTAAATGATGTGACTGTGTCAAGTAGGACACTACTAATGCTGTGTCTGAACTTTACGGGTTTGTTTTTCCTATTCACCTGAATTAACTTACATTTTTCTACATTTAGAAACGATATACTTTCACAGCACATGAACTGCAGCAATAAAAACTTTAAATACAACAAGCCTTTTACTACCGATATGTAGTTTCCAGTCACTTTCAGGCGTTTTATTATAACAAATCGCAGCTAACCGACGCCTTTTCGAGAGATTCTCAATTTGATGATGCTTTTAAACAACTTATATTCATGATAAATAAAACGCGACAAATACATAGTTTAACTCAACACAATATCGCAGCTCCTGCTGCTTGTGACGTTAAAACGATGTCGTATCTCATTGGTCAGGTTTATCGCACGAGTCAAAAATCTGACATGCCACATTCTTCATATCTCACTCTACAGTGTACTGGAACGTGGATTTACACGCTGTGACGTCGGCACCTCCTCGTCCATGTGAGTTTTCACGTCCCGTGAGAGGACGGCTTAAGCCACCAGTCACCAAGGGTCTCCCCTATTGCGTTTCTCCTGTGTCCCGCTTCTTTCCCTGCTCTCGGCCAGACAGCACACGGTCGTCTGGTCGCCGGTGGCACTGGTAGCGGGGTCCTCTGAAGATCACCTGAACGGGTTTATATCGACAGTATGTCAGTGGTCGTAATTATTATGCTAAGCTCCAAGCTGCATTCACTTCTGAGGGAACATGGTCCATCAACAGTAACCTGGCACAACGTACACTACAGGCCATTAAAATTGCTACACCACGAGGATGACGTGCTACAGACGCGAAATTTAACAGACAGGAAGGAGATGCAGTTTACATGCAACTGTATAGCTTTTCAGAGCATTCACACAAGGTTGGCGCCGGTGACGATACCTACAACGTGCTGACATGAGGAAAGTTTCCAACCGATTTCTCGTACACAAACAGCAGTTGAACGGCGTTGCCTGGTGAAACGTTGTTGTGATGCCTCGTGTAAGGAGGAGAAATGCGTACCATCACGTTTCCGACTTTGATAAAGGTCGGATTGTAGCCTATCGCGATTGCAGTTTATCGTATCGCGACATTGCTGCTCGCGTTGGTCGAGATCCAATGACTGTTAGCAGAATATGGAATCGGTGGGTTCAGGAGGGTAATACGGAACGCCGTGCTGTATCCCAACGGCCGCGAATCACTAGCAGTCGAGATGACAGGCATCTTATCCGCATGGCTGTAACGGATCGTGCAGCCACGTCTCGATTCCTGAGTCAACAGATGGGGACGTTTGCAAGACAACAACTATCTGCACGAACAGTTCGACGACGTTTGCAGCAGCATGGACTATCAGCTCGGAGACCATGGCTGCGCTTACCCTTGACGCTGCGTCACAGACAGGAGCGCCTGCGATGGTGTACTCAACGACGAACCTGGGTGCACGAATAGCAAAACGTCATTTTTTCGGATGAATCCAGGTTCTGTTTACAGCATCATGATGGTCGCATCCGTGTTTGGCGACAGCCAGAGCGAGAGCACCAGCAGCAGCGAGTACTGTTTGTATAAAGCGTTTATTTTGCATTTTGTTTACGACCTTCCACTAAGGAAGGGATTCTATTTGTGTTTATCTGCTCTGCATAGTAACTAACTTTACGTAGTTTTCGTGTTAGATTTCCTAGTGTTTTCTTGATCGTTTAGAACAGAAAGCGCCCTAAAACCGTCTTTGTTTGTTTCGCGGCCGTTAGCCACTAGTCACTTGAATCAGCAGTTGTCTTGTGACAGCCAGAGCGAGAGCACCAGCAGCAGCGAGTAGTGTTTGTATAAAGCGTTTTTGTACTTATTTGCTGCGCTTAGCTTTTAAATAGTTTTTCTGGGAAAACCTAGCGTAGTTTTCGCGTCTCGTATTTCAGTGAGTGTTTCTTGATTATCAGAGTAGCTCATCAGAAGATTATCTTGGGAATTTGTCACCGTATAGGGTAGGGTAAACATAGTCATGTGTAGGGACTGTGGTTGTTGTGAGCGGACGCAAGGAGAATTGGCCACTCTTCGGGGGCAGGTGGAGGCTTTGTCTGTTAGGCTCATCGAGCTCGAGGCGCAGGCGTCGGCTCGTAGTGGCGTTGGGGCAACTGTGGTGAGACCTATGCCTACTTCGGTGGCCTTGGAATCACATGGAGCCCCTGATGTCGCTGCGTCTTCCGGCAGTGAGCATCTTACCGGTCAGCCATCACTCCAGGGTGAATGGCGGACAGTGGTGGGCTCGCGCGTGCCTGGCCGAAAGGCGAAGGTGGGATCTGGCCGCGTGGCAGCTGCCTTACCCCTTTCCAACAGGTACGGGGTGCTTCCTAGTGGTGATGACATCGTTTCCGAGCCACCACAGGATGCCTCGCCTGTTGGGCCAGTGGCCGATTCTCCGGCAAGGTCCCGACAGTCACAGAGGGCGGGCCTATTAGTTATAGGGAGCTCCAACGTTAGGCGGGTTATGGAGCCCCTCAGGAAAATAGCGGGTAGGTCGGGGAAGAATGCCAGTGTGCACTCGGTGTGCTTGCCGGGGGGTCTCGTCCGTAATGTGGAGGAGGCCCTTCCGGCAGCTATTGGACGCACTGGGTGTGACCGGCTGCAGATAGTAGCACATGTCGGAACGAATGACGCCTGCCGCTTGGGTTCTGAGGCCATCCTTGGTTCCTTCCGGCGGCTGGCTGATTTGGTGAAGACAACCAGCATCGCACGCGGAGTGCAAGCTGAGCTTAATATCTGCAGCATAGTGCCCAGAGTCGATCGCGGTCCTCTGGTTTGGAGCCGTGTGGAGGGTCTAAACCAGAGGCTCAGACGACTCTGCGACTATAATGGTTGCAAATTCATCGACCTCCGTTATTGGGTGGAGAACTGTAGGGCCCCCCTAGACAGGTCAGGCGTGCACTACACACCGGAAGCAGCTACTAGGGTAGCAGAGTACGTGTGGCGTGCACATGGGGGTTTTTTAGGTTAGAGGGACCCCCCCCCTTGGGCGAAACGATAAAATACCTGACGGCTTACCAGAGAGGACATTATCATCGTTGATAAAGAACGTCCGTCCTCAGAGACCAAAAACAGGAAAAGTTAACGTAATATTGGTAAACTGCAGGAGTATCCAGGGCAAGGTTCCTGAATTAGTATCTCTTATTGAAGGAAATAGTGCGCATATAGTATTAGGAACGGAAAGTTGGTTAAAACCGGAAGTGAACAGTAACGAAATCCTAGACACAGAATGGAATATATACCGCAAGGATAGGATAAACGCCAATGGTGGAGGAGTATTTATAGCAGTAAAGAATTCAATAACATCCAGTGAAGTTATTAGCGAATGCGAATGTGAAATAATCTGGGTTAAGCTAAGTATCAAAGGTGGGTCAGATATGATAGTCGGATGCTTCTATAGACCACCTGCATCAGCAACCGTAGTAGTTGAGCGCCTCAGAGAGAACCTGCAGAACGTCGTGAAGAAGTTTCGTGATCATACTATTGTAATAGGGGGAGACTTCAATCTACCAGGTATAGAATGGGATAGTCACACAATCAGAACTGGAGCCAGGGACAGAGACTCTTGTGACATTATCCTGACTGCCTTGTCCGAGAATTACTTCGAGCAGATAGTTAGAGAACCAACTCGTGAAGCTAACGTTTTAGACCTCATAGCAACAAATAGACCGGAACTTTTCGACTCCGTGAATGTAGAAGAGGGTATCAGTGATCATAAGTCAGTGGTTGCATCAATGACTACAAGTGTAATAAGAAATGCCAAGAAAGGAAGGAAAATATATTTGCTTAACAAGAGTGATAGGGCACAAATCGCAGAATATCTGAGTGACCACCATCAAACGTTCATTTCTGAGGAAGAGGATGTGGAACAAAAATGGAAAAAATTCAGAAACATCGTCCAGTACGCCTTAGATAAGTTCGTACCGACTAAGGTCCAAAGCGAGGGGAAAGATCCACCGTGGTATAACAATCATGTACGAAAGGTACTACGGAAACAAAGAAAGCTTCATCATAGGTTTAAGAGTAGTCGAATCATAGCTGATAAGGAAAAGCTGAACGAAGCGAAAAAGAGCGTAAAGAGAGCAATGAGAGAAGCATTCAACGAATTCGAACATAAAACATTGGCAAACAATCTAAACAAGAACCCTAAAAAGTTTTGGTCATATGTAAAATCGGTAAGCGGATCTAAATCCCCTATTCAGTCACTCGTTGACCACGATGGCACCGAAACAGAGGACGACCGAAGAAAGGCAGAAATACTGAATTCAGTGTTCCGAAACTGTTTCACTGCGGAAAATCGTAACACGGTCCCTGACTTCAGCCGTCGCACGGACGCCAAAATGGAAAATATTGAAATAAACGATATCGGAATTGAAAAACAACTGCTATCACTTAGTAGCGGAAAAGCATCCGGACCAGACGAGATACCCTTAAGATTCTACAGTGATTATGCTAAAGAACTTGCCCCCTTTCTATCAGCAATTTATCGTAGATCGCTGAAAGAACGTAAAGTACCTAGCGACTGGAAGAAAGCGCAGGTCGTTCCCATTTTCAAGAAGGGTCATAAATCAGATGCAAATAATTATAGGCCTATTTCGCTTACGTCAATCTGTTGTAGAATAATGGAACATGTTTTGTGTTCTCGTATTATGACGTTCTTAGATAATACAAATCTCCTTCATCATAACCAACATGGATTCCGCAAACAGAGATCATGTGAAACTCAGCTCGCCCTATTTGCCCAAGAAATTCACAGTGCCGTAGACACTGGCGAGCAGATTGATGCCGTATTCCTGGACTTCAGGAAGGCATTTGATACGGTTCCGCACTTACGTTTAGTGAAAAAAATACGAGCTTACGGAATATCGGACCAGGTTTGTGATTGGATTCAGGATTTCGTAGAAGAAAGAACACAACATGTCATTCTTAACGGTTCAAAATCTGCAGATGTAGAGGTAATTTCGGGAGTACCGCAAGGAAGCGTGATAGGACCTTTATTGTTTACAATATACATAAATGACTTAGTTGACAACATCGGTAGCTCCGTGAGGCTATTTGCAGATGACACGGTTGTCTACAAGAAAGTAGCAACATCAGAAGACTCGTACGTACTCCAGGAAGACCTGCAGAGGATTAATGCATGGTGCGACAGCTGGCAGCTTTCCCTAAACGTAGATAAATGTAATGTAATGCGCATACATAGGGGCAGAAATCCATTCCAGTACGATTATGCCATAGGTGGTAAATCATTGGAAGCGGTAACGACCGTAAAATACTTAGGAGTTACTATCCGGAGCGATCTGAAGTGGAATGATCACATAAAACAAATAGTGGGAAAAGCAGGCGCCAGGTTGAGATTCATAGGAAGAATTCTAAGAAAATGTGACTCATCGACGAAAGAAGTAGCTTACAAAACGCTTGTTCGTCCGATTCTTGAGTATTGCTCATCAGTATGGGACCCTTACCAGGTTGGATTAATAGAAGAGATAGACATGATCCAGCGAAAAGCAGCGCGATTCGTCATGGGGACATTTAGTCAGCGCGAGAGCGTTACGGAGATGCTGAACAAGCTCCAGTGGCGGACACTTCAAGAAAGGCGTTACGCAATACGGAGAGGTTTATTATCGAAATTACGAGAGAGCACATTCCGGGAAGAGATGGGCAACATATTACTACCGCCCACATATATCTCGCGTAATGATCACAACGAAAAGATCCGAGAAATTAGAGCAAATACGGAGACTTACAAGCAGTCGTTCTTCCCACGCACAATTCGTGAATGGAACAGGGAAGGGGGGGATCAGATAGTGGTACAATAAGTACCCTCCGCCACACACCGTAAGGTGGCTCGCGGAGTATAGATGTAGATGTAGATGTAGATCGCGGTGAACGCACATTGGAAGCGTGTATTCGTCATCGCCACACTGGCATATCACCCGGCGTGATGGTATGGGGTGCCATTGGTTACACGTCTCGGTCACCTCTTGTTTGCATTGACGACTCTTTGAACAGTGGACGTTACATTCCAGATGTGTTACGACCCGTGGCTCTACCCTTCATTCGATCCCCGCGAAACCCTACATTTCAGCAGGATAATGCATGACCGCATGTTGCAGATCCTGTACGGGCCCTTCTGGATACAGAAAACGTTCGACTGCTGCCCTGGCCAGCACATTCTCCAGATCTCTCACCAACTGAAAATGTCTGGTCAATGGTGACCGAGCAACTGGTTCGTCACAATACGCGTCACTACTCTTGATGAACTGTGGTATCGTGTTGAAGCTGCATGGGCAGCTGTACCTGTAGACGCCATCCAAGCTCTGTTTGACTCAATGCCCAGGCGTATCAAGGCCGTTATTACGACCAGAGGTGGTTGTAATCACATGTCAGTTCTAGTGTAGTATATTTGTCCAATGAATACCCGTTTATAATCTGCATTTCGTCTTGGTGTAATAATTTTAATGGCCAGGAGCGTTTGCTGCACCTAGATATGGCGTCCCAGGTTATATGTGAAACAAACATTCGCAAACTACAGACATAATTTTGCAGAATGCTGACCAAGAAGACATTTTTGCCGTCAGGTGACATTGCAGAACGTAACTATAAGACACTTCTGAGGAAAGATGGTCCATCAAAAATACGTAGTTAGGAGGCGGCGATGTTGTTAGAGAAACCAAGATTCCGCATGGGACAGTAATGGTGTCTCTCGATATAACCAATCTGTACATGAATGTTTCAGTTGAAGAGACTCTGGAGATCGTAAGAATGGATCTTCTTAAGCGTATGAAACATATAGTATGGGAAATTACTAAACTGTCAGATATGTTGCATATAATGCTAGCCTTTAACTGTTTCAATTGTAAGGCTTATCTTCAAAAGGACGGCCTTTCCGGCTTTTTGGCCGCAATTTCATTAATTCTCAAGATAGAAAATTCCTTACAAATAAAAGGCAGTGTTTGATAATACAATCTTTTATTGCAGATATGTAGACGATATTTTTATTGCACTTCGAGGAACAGCATCAGACACCGACCTGACGCGCTCCTTCAGTGTGTTACATTCAAAAATACGCTTCACTGAACATTTGGAATCAAACAGAAATCTGAACTACTTAGATTTGAATATTACTAGGCAATCCACAGATTTTTGTTCAGATATTTTCGGAAAACCATCCACCACTGACGTAATTATTAATGTGGACTCTTGCCACTCACGCGCGCATAAGAGTGCTTTCTTTCTGTCAAGGGTCAACAGATTAGCTAAACTTATGCCGAGCAAGTGTTACAAAAGAAATTGTTATAATCACACAAATAGGTCTGAAAAACGGTTACACTGAACTGGCGATAAGGGACATTTGTGAATCGGTTTTTACTAAAGGAAAAACTCTATGCCCTATCCTCCCGAGAATCCTCCAGAATTTGCACAGGGCGTATCTCTGAACGAACTCCAATACATTTAAAAAAGCCAATATACAAATTTACTTCCAGATGACCAAAAAACTTTTTTGGTATATCTGTTGACAATAAGCAAAATAAATTTACGAAGTCGAGAGTATATAAAATCATTGGTGGACCCTGTGATATTGTTTACATTGGGCAGACAGAATGTGACTGTTTATCAGCTTCAGGGAAAAATTTAATAAAAACACTACTGCTACGGCTTTTTAGCTAATTGATAAGACGCATCGTTTAGAAAAGATTGAAAAATCTCTAGCAATCTTACACACAGAGTCAAAAGGCCAAAGCTTAGACATTTTGGACGAAATTGAGATTTTCAAGCATTTTAATGGTATCCAACATGGAATCTTCAATAAACAAATCCGCTCTCACAGGAAATGGTTTTTCGGTATTTTCCATGATTTATTATGAGCGTGGATGTATGGTACCAATGCCTGATTCTGATAAACGCTAGTGTTTCCGTTTAATTTTTTATGTAGTGCACCTCCCCAATCTCCCCCCCCCCCCTCTAATTTCTACTGTCTGCGTTTTAGTTTACAACTTTTGTAAAACGACAACAGACGCTACGATTTTAACGTTTGATGGTGCATGGCACCAAGTAACATTTCTTACTTTTTACGTTCATATGGCGTGTAATCTCCCATGACTGATTTTTGTATATAGTAAAATATCTCCTGTGTTTTATAAATAGTGATATCCTTCTCTCCTTCCGCACCCAACCCCTCCCCCCCCCCTTCCCTACCCCTCGCCGCTCTTCCCGCTCCCCACACTAATTTCTACGGTCTGTGTTTTATGTTTATAGTTTGAAACGTACGGTAACACTGCATATTTCACACTTTGAGTTTATAGCTTTTGTAAAGCGTCACAAGATACTACTATTTTAACGTTTGACGGTACATGGATCCAAGCAGTATTTTCTGGTTTTATATGGGCATGACTTGTAATCCCTCACGACTGATTCTGGTTGCACTAAAATATTTCGCATGTTTCATAAAAAAATCCGGTTGTGCTCATTAGCAGAAAATAGTTCTTCTATTTGATGTAAGCGCATGTTGTGTACTTTCTGGTAACGGAGTTGAGTCTGATAGACGGACTATCGTAATTTTAATGAGAATATTGTCTTCCCCATTCCCCTGTCTTTCTACCTGTATTTAAATTTGTGGTACATGGTTTCACTGTTATTTTATACTTTAATTTTATGTCGCTTGTCATACTGTACAGTTCTTGTGATTGTAGCTTTTGACAATGTGTGGCGCCACGTGATAGTCCTGAATTTAAACAGATATTTTGCGTAATCTTTTATCACCGTAAATTAGTCATTACCATTATACAACGAAAACATTTCTTTTATAATAAGTCGGTTCACAGCCATCACACGCACGGTAAAATAACTGTATATTAATTGCCTTGGCGCCACTACACATTTTGTAATGCCCCCTGTTTTTCAAAAATGTCATCTTAGTCCGCAATCTGCAGAATCATTTCTGTAGTCTGCGAATGCTTGCTTTACATATCACTTGACACGCTGTGTCTACGTGCAGCAATAGCTCCTTAATAAATATAGTATAGTTTGTAGTCAGATGATTTTAAGTAGAGTGCTATAGAGTACTATAGCTTTCCATTTCTGTGTTTTGTAGAATATTCTTGTGACAGACTTTTTTTTAGATGTAAGTTGATGGATAAATTCCGAAGCGCGTGATGTCCAAATGTTCAAATGTGTGTGAATTGCTAAGGGACCAAACTGCTTTGGTCATCGGTCCCTAGACTTACACACTACTTAAACTAACTTATGCTAAGAACAACGCGCACACCCGTGCCCGAAAGTGGACTCGAACCTCCGGTGGGAGGGGCCGAAGCGCAGAAAAGCCATTCCTTCCCTGATGTTCACTTTTTACCACTGCGCCTGCCTCTGCCTCCTGCATTTATATTATGTGAACACTAGTTGTGTGTGTGTGTGTGTGTGTGTGTGTGTGTGTGTGTGTACGTAAGGACCTTAGAAAGTAAGTTGCGCGGGCGGGTGTGATCGAGCGGTTCTAGGCGCATCTGTCTGAAACCGCACGACCGTTACGGTCGCAGGTTCGAATCCTGCCTCGGACATGGATGTGTGTGATGTCCTTAGGTTAGTTAGTTTAAGTAGTTCTAAGTCCAGGGGACTGATGACCTCAGATGTTAAGTCCCATAGTGCTTAGAGCCATTTCAACCATTTTCAAGTAAGTTGCACATGATGGTATGCGTTTTGAGAGTCATATTTATTGATCTTGTTCATCTTGTTCCGATGACTGCTACCACCTCTCAAAACACTCAAGAACTTTTTTAACACCATGTATAAATAGGAAATTGCCAACGACGATAAGGATAAATCCGGAGGAACATTAGAGATTAACGACCAGTCTACGACGGGGTTATTTGAGAAGAAACTTCAACTTTTATTGGACAGGGATTGAGCAGTGGTCTTTGTAAAGGAATAGTCTATGCAAGTGAAACTACGGAAGACTTAAATGTGGATGGCCTAACTGCAATCTGAATCCTGATTCTCCCGAATGGCGTAATATTCGATGAAAAACGGGACGCTATTATATTCTGGTCCTTCCAAACTGCTGTGTACATCATTCCATGCTGAGACAAAAGTAAGTATATGACCTACTTGTTGTGTAATGCCGGCCGTGGTGGCCTAGCGGTTCTAGGCGCTAAAGTCTGGAACCGCGCGATCGCTACGGTCGCAGGTTCGAATCCTGATGATGATGATGATGTTTGGTTTGTGGGGCGCTCAACTGCGTGGTTATCTGCGCCCGTACAATTATCCAATCTTTGCTCAGTCCAATTTCGCCACTTTCCTGGATGATGATGAAATGATGAGGACAACACAAACACCCAGTCATCTCGAGGCAGGTGAAAATCCCTGACCCCGCCGGGAATCGAACCCGGGACCCCGTGCTCGGGAAGCGAGAACGTTACCGCGAGACCACGAGCGGCGGACAGGTTCGAATCCTGCCTCTGGCATGGATATGTGTGATGTCCTAAGGTTAGTTAGGTTTAAGTTGTAAGTTCTAGGGGGACTGATGACCTCAGACGTTGAGTCCCATAGTGCTCAGGCCCATTTGAACCATTTTGTTGTGTGATGCATTTTGGTAATGCACAAGAAGCGAAATTAATGAATCGCCATTGAAATGATTTCTCGGCTTTAAATAAAAAAGTGTGAATTTGTACATAATATAAACTATTGCTCTAGGTTCTTTTGATTACTAAACTCAAAAGAAGATGGAATTATACCCTTTTCCTCCAATCTCACAGGATTTCTTCATATCTGTAAAAGTCAATACTTCTTTAAGGGACTACGCTGTAAGTGATGAACTGCAGTGTCCCACTAGCAAAATGTTGTGGTTAGGAGCAAACATGCTGTGGAGATGTTTAACAGGCTGTTCTTGTTTCGTCAAGTTTTTTTCGCCTCTGAGAGGGTTTCGAGTTACACAACCAACATTATTATTCATTAAAAAAACATCTGCATCAAAAAGGAAATAGAATCGGCCTAAAAGCTTGGCAACCTTCGAGGGAACGGCTGACTCTGAGTCACCAGGACGATGGGCGGCAAGGCCGGCCCTGAGCTTCCGGCGGTGGTTGTGTAACCGCCAACAGCCGCGCATTCGGCACGCAGCCGGGCGTTTAAGTTTCCGACAGTTCTTGTTCAGGAGTAGCAGGTCAAGATGGAAGCTAACGCTCAGCGTTGGGCAAATAATGTAATTTTGAAATGGCTTACGGTTTGGTGTTATAGGACCATTACTGTTTGCAATGTATGTAAATGGTCTGGTGGATAACGTCGCAAGTTCAATAAGGGTTTTTTTGCAGCCTACAGGAAGCATACAACTCCACAAGACTGTAGCGAACTGTAAGAAGACATGCGGAGAACCGCTGGTTAGCGTAGGGACTGGTAGTTGACACTGAACATAAAAAATGTAACGTATTGCGTGTAAATAATGGGAAAGCTACATTACTGTTCAATTACGCTGCTGGTGAAAAATCACTAGAAACACTAACTACCGTAATCTATGTTTAAGGAATTCATGTTTGCTTTTATACATTTTTTTCTCCACTAAAGTCATAATTCGTAAACGTAGAACAAATTCCACTACTCTACAACAGATTCACGTCAGCGATATAGGCATGTAATTACGTGCATCACATCGACAAACGTTCTTGAAAACGAGTATGACCTGTGCATTTTTCCGTTCGATTCGTATCCCTCATCGTTCCAGCAATCTACGATAAACCACTGCCAGAGAGGGATAAAATTTTTAGGGTTCTGCACCTCAGTCGGTAAAAACCGCAGCCTTATAATATCACTTTGTCGTCCGTCTGTCTGTCCGACTATTCAAATCCCTTTTTCTCAGGAACGGGTAGACGTTCCAATGTTCAAATGTGTGTGAGTTCTTACTGAACCAAACCGCAGAGGTAATCGGACCCTAGGCTTACACACCACTTAAACTAATTTAAACTAACCTATGCTAAGAAGGAGTATATAGAGGAACTATACAAGGGCGATGTTCTTGAGGACAATATTATAGAAATGGAAGAGAATGTAGATGAAGATGAAATAGGAGATATGATACTGCGTGAAGAGTTTGACAGAGCACTGAAAGACCTAAGTCGGAACAAGGCCCCGTGAGTAAACAACATTCCATTAGAACTGACAGCCTTGGGAGAGCCAGGCCTAATAAAACGCTACCATCTGGTGAGCAAGATGTATGAGACAGGCGAAATACCCTCAGACTTCAAGACGAATATAATAATTCCAATCCCAAAGAAAGCAGGTGTTGACAGATGTGAAAATTATCGAACAATCAGTTTAATAAGCCACGGCTGCGAAATACTAACACGAATTCTTTACAGACGAATGGAAAAACTGGTAGAAGCCGACGTCAGGGAAGATCAGTTTGGATTCCGTAGAAATGTTGGAACACGTAAGGAAATACTGACCCTACGACTTATCTTAGAAAATAGATTAAGGAAAGGCAAACCTACGTTTGTAGCATATGTAGACTTAGAGAAAGCTTTTGACAATGTTGACTGGATACTCTCTTTCAAAATCTGAGGGTGGCAGGGGTAAAATACTGGGAGCGAAAGGCCATTTACAAATTGTACAGAAACCAGATGGCAGTTATAAGAGATTCCAAGGGCATGTAAGGGAAGCAGTGGTTGGGAAGGGAGTGAGACAGGCTTGTAGCCTATCCCCGATGTTACACTGAGCAAGCAGTAAAGGAAACAAAATAAAATTCAGAATTGGAATTAAAATCCATGGAGAAGAAATAAAAACTTTGAAGTTCGCCGATGACATTGTAATTCTGTCAGAGACAGCAAAGGAATTGGAAGAGCAGCTGAACGGAATGAACAGTGTCTAGAAAGGACGATATAAGATGAACATCAACAAAAGCAAAACGAGGATAATGGAATGTAGTCGAATTAAATCGGGTGATGCTGCTGGAATTAGATTAGGAAATGAGACACTTAAAGTAGTAAACCAGTTGTGATATTTGGGGAGCAAAATAACTGATGATGGACGAGGTAGAGGGGATAGTAAATGTAGACTGGCAATGGCAAGGAAAGCGTTTCTGAAGAAGAAAAAATTTGTTAACATCGATTATAGATTTAAGTGCCAGGAAGTCGTTTCTAAAAGTATTTGTATGGAGTGCAGCCATGTATGGAAGTGAAACTTGGACGATAAATGGTTTAGACAAAAAGAGAATAGAAGCTTTCGAAATGTGGTGCTACAGTAGAATGCTGAAGCTTAGTTGGGTAGATCACATAACTAATGAGGAAGTATTGAATAGGATTGGGGAGAAGAGAAGTTTGTGGCACAACTTGACCAGAAGAAGGGATCGCTTGGTAGGACATGTTCTGAGGCATCAAGGGATCACCAATTTAGTATTGGAGGGCAGCGTGGAGGGTAAAAATCGTAGAGGGAGACCAAGAGATGAATACACTAAACAGATTCAGAATGATGTAGGTTGCGGTAGGTACTGGGAGATGAAGAAGCTTGCACAGGATACATTAGCATGGAGAGCTGCATCAAACCAGTCTCTGGACTGAAGACCACAACAACAATGCTAAGAACAACACACACACGCATGCCCGAGGGAGGACTCGAACCTCCGGCGGGAGGGACCGCGCAGTCAGTGACGTAGCAACCTCAAACCGCGCGGCTACGGGTAGACGTATCAAGTTGAAATTTACGTCATATGTGAAAGTCTTAGGTCCCTTGTCAATGTAAAAAAGTGAAAGTTCTAAGTCAATGCAATCAAAACGTACGGCACTTTGTCACATATTTTAATACTCGCAAACCCACTCATCAAAAAAATACAGCGTACTTCCAGTTGACCTAGATTCATGTAATTTGCCAAGAATCAAGGTTTCGCGCAACAATCAAAATTGTAGTTATATCACAAGAAAACTTACTTTGTCATTTCTTAGCTGTCTGTCTGTCACATCCTTCTGATAAGATTCCTTTTTCTCAGGAACGAGTAGATGTATCAAGTTCAAATTTATCTGACATACTAACGTCTGTAGTCCTTTGGTGGTATAAAAATGTTAAGCTCCTAAGTCAGTGCAGTCAATGCATTTATGTCACGTACTTTGATACCCGTAAACTCACGCATTAAAATATGTAGGGTACTACCCCTCTGAAGTACAATCACGAAATTTGACAGGAAGGAAGGTTTCACAATGCAAGTAGAGGAAAAAAATAGGAATAATTTTGATTTGTGACTATATCACACGAAAAAACTATTTCCTTTGTCATTTGTCATCCGATTTCAGACCTGAAAATAAAACATTCTCGAAAGTCTTGGAATCCCTGGGACCCATGTCTAGTAGTAGTAGTTCAAAATGGTTCAAATGGCTCTGAGCACTATGGGACTTCACTTATTAGGTCATCAGTCCCCTAGAACTTAGAACGACTTAAACCTAACTAACCTAAGGACATCACACACATCCATGCAGGATTCGAACCTGCGAACGTAGCGATCGCGCGGTTCCAGACTGTAGCGCCTAGAACCGCTCGGCCACTCCGGCCGGCCGTAGTAGTAGTAGTAGTAGTTGTTGTTGTTGTTGTAGTAGTGGATTTACTCATCCGTGATCTCTTTTTACAAGGATATAGGACATGTCAAAGTATTTACAAGTTAATTCGTATACACATATATTTACAGACTTCTAGTTAGAGACAATCATTAGACTTACTCCTGGTATACAATACTTTTTTTACAAATAACTTATTAAATGCTACAATACCACACTTTTCACGCACATCTCACTATGAGTCACTGCACACACTATACACACATTGTTTCATAATACTTCACTCACTACACACACACATACACACACAAACACACACACACACACACACACACACACACACACACACTGGTGGTCTCTGGGCCATTTAGCCAGTATCAGTGCCGATAACGCAAAAATCGTCGAGATTCTCGATTCCCGAAATCGATGGTCTATACACATAATTACGTGTGTTCTACTCGCACCTGGCCTGTTTTTTTCGCATCGACCGCTTTGCACGAAGTGGGGCCGGGGCTGTTCCTCAGATAAGTAACGTACCATGGTACTTTAGCTTTTCATGTTTGACCGTGCCTTTTTGTGGCATGTATTAGGTTATTATATGCTTCTGAAGAAGGCTAGGTTACTCTAGCTGAAACTTGGGTAAGGACCAGTAACATATCGCAGCTGAGGCGGATTTTTGACATATTAATTTATCACAGAGTGTGACAGTGCTGCAAAATATTAAAAATTCTCACAGATACACATCATCCGGTCTAGACGCCCTCCCACTTACGAGCGCTTTTAGTTGTATTTCTGTTCGCGATCACTTATCTCAATACTTACTAGTTTGGCGTTTGTGCGATGGTTGAAAGAAAGAAACGTACTACGATCTTCTGCGGTGAATAAATTTCGGAACACTGAATGCAATATTTCTTTTCCGTGCCGTTCTCGTCACTGGGCTATTGAATACATGATTTCGACCCCCTTGATAATTTTTCTAAAGATCAAAACCTCTTAGGACTCTTAGTCAGATTGTTTGAAAACTTTTACTTCGGAAATCATTGAACGCTTCTCGCATTGCTTTCCTCACGCTCTTTTTGACTCCGTGTCGCTTTGTTTCTCAAGTAGACTCGGATTTCGCTTAATTTTGTGATGAATCTCTCCTCTTTCGTAGTAACTTTCTAACACGGCGATTGCACCACGGTGATCTTTACCGTTCACACATCTTTGCTTGGCAAATGTTGGTGTAAGGTGTACCTACAATGCTTCTGAATGTCATCATTTTTGCACCACATCTTCGACCTAACAACTGAATATAGATGTTGACTCTTCAGTCTACAATTTATTTCCTGTCACTCTGAATAAGCATAAATATTTTCCTGCATATCCTTCTATTCTTATAACACCTGTTCTCATTCATGATGTATCAGCCTTAAGATCACTCACACATGACATTCAAATCAACCTCACACGAATCCCTTCTCGTTTGAACCGCATGACTCTCCCATTCTAGTTGGCAAATATAAGTCCATCCTTTTTACCATGGCATGTTCGGGAATCTTAGTCATGACATTCTCCAAGATCGCTCTGAAGCGCTCTGGCACTATTGCTCCTGAAATAGGTGGTCTCTGAAGGGATCCGATTCTTGCAAGGTTTGATCCACATTTGGAGGGGGGGGGGGGGGGGGAATATACGAAACTTGCCAAAAATGTTGAAATTATTATCACCAGATAGTTCTGTAGCATGTTAGAAATTCTGTCTGTAAATTTCAGAGTTTAATTCGTGTTACAAATGATGTAAAAGCCATCGTGTTTATATCGATGCGCAGTATGGGGCCCCCTCTTCTACACGGTTCCATCCTTGTTTTCGATGATTTATTGTTTCCTGGCATCAGAGAAATCTGTAGAGCACAAAATGTTGAAAGACCATTTACGATGCAATTAATTACTATTTATTACAAAAATGAACAGATAAGGGAACACAAAACCCGAACGAAAGCTTTAATAACTTCATTTGAAAGAAACGCCCAGAGACAACGTTTGTTCCTCTACTCTATCGTTAAAATTGCCTTATGTGATACTTGTCTGAAGTTCTGTTATAGCAACACTGGAAGAATCAGGACCCTTACGAGACTACGATTTGATACTGGTTGCTTCACTGAAAACCTATTGAAGAAAGTTGGTAATGCGTATATTGCTATTTCTGAAATCTCAGTGAAGGACAGTGCCAAAACAGCGCGCCAGAAGGATCAGACAAGAATAAAAGACATATATGAAGACTAACAGTATGAATGTATGGTTATGACCAACATTAAGCTACTTGTTTATGGCATAACTGCTAATAAAGCGTTCTTTTAGAATTTCGCGCAACTCTTATTATTCGGTGTATAACGAGCATTTTTCTGCTGAACCATTGTAGATAAAAAGGTGAAATATACTGTAGAATTTGTACATACTACACACATCAAAAAAAATTTTGCATCACCTCGGTTCGGAAAGTTCCGAAACCTGTACAGAAAATTGGAATAGACATCAACACAAACATCATTTCCGCCTTTTTTACTCCTCATGAAATCCACACAGTGCATGTTGTTCCACCATATAGCGCGACCTTCAGAAGCGTTGGTCCAGACTGCTGCACACACCGGTATCTCTAATACCCAGTGGCATGTCATCCTGCATTGATGTATGCCTGTATTCGTCGTGGCATACTATTCACAAGTTCATCAAGGCACTCTAGGCCCAGGGTGTCCAACTCGTCAACGACGATTCGGCGTAGATCCCTCAGAGTGGTTGGTGGGTCCCGTCGTCCATAAAATGCCCTTTTCAATCTGTCCCACGTATGTTCTATAGAGTTCATGTCTGGAGAACATGCTGGCCACTCTAGTCGAGCGATGACGTTACCCTGAAGAAAGTCATTCACAAGATGTGCACTGATGAGGAAGCGAATTGTCGTCCACGAAGACGAATGCCTCGCCAATGTGCTGCCGATATGGTTGCACTATCGGTCGGAGGATGGCATTCACGTATCGTACAGCCGTTACGGCGCATTCCATAACCACCAGCGGCGTACGTCGGCCCTTCATAAGGCTACCCCAAAACAGCAGGGAACCTCCACCTTGCTGCACTCGCTGAACAGTGTGTCTAAGACGTTCAGCCTGACCGGGTTGCCGCCAAACACCTCTCCGACGATTGTCTGGTTGAGAGCATATGAGACAGACATCGGTGAAGAGAACGTGATGCCAATCCTGAGCGGTCCATTCGGCATGTTGTTGGGTCCATCTGTACCGCGCTGCATTGTGTCGTGGTTGCAAAGATGGATCTCGCCATGGACGTCGGAAGTGAATTTTCGCATCATGTAGCCTACTGCACACAGTTTGAGTCGTAAGACGGCGTCCTGTGGCTGCACGAAAAGCATTATTCAGCATGATGTGGCGTTGCTGTCAGGGTTCCTCCGAGCCACAATCCATAGGTAGCGGTCATTCACTGCAGTAGTAGCCCTTTGGCGGCCTGAGCGAGGCATGTCATCGACAGTTCCTGTCTCTCTGTATCTCCTCCATGTCCGAACAACATAGCTTTGGTTCACTCCGAGACGCCTGGACACTTCCCTTATTGAGAGCCTCTCCTGGCACAAAATAACAATGCGGACGCGATCGAACCGCGGTATTGACCGTCTAGGCATGCTTGAACTACATATAACAAGAGCCGTGTACCTTCTTGCTGGTGGAATGACTGGAACTGATCGGCTATCGGACCCCCTTCGTATAATAGTCGCTGCTCATGCTTTGGGCGGGTTTAGTGACATCTCTGAAGTCAAAGGGACTGTTTTTGTGATACAACATCCATAGTCAACGTCTGTCTTCAGGAGTTCTGTGAACTGGGGTGATGCAAAACTTTTTTTAATGTGTGTATAACACAAATTCCTGTGGTGTAAAATTTTTCAGAATGCGTTACTTCTAAATTATTTTTAAATTTTTTTTAAATAAAAATTTCTATTTATCAAACACATAAATTTAAAAAATTGTAGCGAGAGTTCAAAGACTGATATTAAAAAACGGCTACACATATCTGTTTAACTAATGGCTCTGAGCACTATGGGACTTAACATCTGTGGTCATCCGTCCCCCAGAACTTAGAACTACTTAAACCTGACTAACCTAAGGACATCACACACATCCATGCCCGAGGCAGGATTCGAACCTGCGACTGTAGCGGTCACGCGGTTCCAGACTGAAGCGCCTAGAACCGCACGGCCACACCGGCCGGCTTGTTTTACTAATGTTCGCAATTAAAGGTAATAGTAAGAAGAACCTACTACATTTCTCTCTGAAATGACAAGTAAAGTAACCTTTAAGAAAATGTTCTCCATGGGATAGTATGTGTTTTGAAATTATCCAGCAACGCTCTGATCAAATAATTTGATACAAAAACTGATAAATATTCTAGATTATAACCAATAATACAGTGACAACATGTGCAAAATTTGGTTCAATTATCTCTCAAAGAGCGGAAGTTACATTAGGTTGTATGTACACTTTATTTTCTCATATGTCGCCATACGTCCCCCCATGATGTTCAATCTTTCCCAGTTTATTTTATTGTTACAACCAGACACAGAATTGTTTGAGTCTGTGGTTCATAATTTCCACTCGGGTCCAAATTAAAGCATAGCGATCGCTTCTGTACCCGATGCTGCAAAATAGTTAGCAGTGCTTCAACCTCGTGGGCGAAGCTAGCTTCTTCAGTTCAGGAACCGAGGATGGGTTCAGAACACAGGTGGAAAGCGTCTTTCGTGTCGAAATGAGCTACTATTTGCAACCGGTCGCATTCAGTGCTTCCTCAGCTGCCGGTAGACCTCGCTAATCATGCGAAACAAGCGGGTAATGTACTTTCAGTAATTGCCTTATGTGCTGTAAGTTTAGCACTTCACGTGTTTTTTGCCTAACGGCGTTTAAACGCGTTATGTAGATTTTGCATTTGCTCTAAGCTGACACAAACACATTAACAAACCACTCCGGCTCCCTGTTACGAGGTGTCAACTCCTCTCAACCGTGGCCTAATGTAAACCAACAAATATTCATGGAAATCTGTCATCTTGCGAAGTTCATGGTACACACTAACTGTCCGGTACTGGGGCACTTCACTGCTATCGCTTCTTATCTGCTTAGTAGTTACTTCCCACACAGAATTTCCAAGTTCTGTAACTGCTTTTGGCAAACTCTTTTGCAAAGCTCAATCTTTAACGTATTCTCTGGTTTTACAAAAGAACTGTACTTGCGTTTACTGAGACCATTATTATTTTAAGATCTTTTACAAAGCAGAGGCACGGCAAATTCCCTGTAAAATACTTTTCCAAGCGCTGAACGCGCTCACTGATACAAAACTATTCTTGAAGGTCATTTTTCAAGCAATTCCAATTACCTTACATGTCAGAAGGTATCAATCACTTTGAAGTTATTGAAACACTGTCAAATGCTATGTCTATACGAACATGATTATCTTCCAAGATGTGAAGTTGTAGCTTATAATTCTCACTTTATGTCTCGTTACAAAAAAATACTTTCAACATTAATACTGCACATCACAAAAGCTGGTGTAAATACAGTCAGGTAAGAACGTGCTCATGTAATTATTCAAGTACAATGTAAATATTTAAAGACTATATTTGCAATAACCGTTTCACAAATTAAATAAGATCAGCACTCTGCTGCTACTACAACCAGACCCAGGAAAGTTGCCTGTTGCAGTCGCGGTGTGGAACAAGTGACTCCAGTTTTTGTGCAACCATAACTGCTGGGCAACCTCGTATTGTACAGGTAAGGCTCTCAAGTTCTTATTGCTTTTGGCCATATCAGCATAGACCGTACACATATTCTTCCGTCCATCTGAGACCACAATCAGGGGTATTGAACAAGGGTAATTGTACAGAAAGCAGATGGCAGTTATAAGAGTCGAGGGACATGAAAGGGAAGCAGCGGTTGGGAAGGGAGTGAGACAGGGTTGTAGCCTCTCCCCGATGTTATTCAATCTGTATATTGAGCAAGCAGTGAAGGAAACAAAAGAAAAATTCGGAGTAGGTATTAAAATCCATGGAGAAGAAATAAAAACTTTGAGGTTCGCCGATGACATTGTAATTCTGTCAGAGACAGCAAAGGACGTGGAAGAGCAGTTGAACGGAATGGACAGTGTCTTGAAAGGAGGAAATAAGATGAACATCAACAAAAGAAAAACGAGGATAATGGAATGTAGTCGAATTAAGTCTGGTGATGCTGAGGGAATTAGATTAGGAAATGAGACACTTAAAGTAGTAAAGGAGTTTTGCTATTTGGGGAGCAAAATAACTGATGATGGTCGAAGTAGAGAGGATATAAAAGGTAGACTGGCAATGGCAAGAAAAGCGTTTGTGAAGAAGAGAAATTTGTTAACATCGAGTATAGATTTAAGTGTCAGGAAGTCGTTTCTGAAAGTATTTGTATGGAGTGTAGCCATGTACGGAAGTGAAACGTGGACGATAAATAGTTTAGACAAGAAGAGAATAGAAGCTTTCGAAATGTGGTGCTACAGAAGAATGCTGAAGATTGGATGGGTAGATCACATAACTAATGAGGAGGTATTGAATAGAATTGGGGAGAAGAGGAGTTTGTGGCACAACTTGACTAGAAGAAGGGACCGGTTGGTAGGACATGTTCTGAGGCATGAAGGGATCACAAATTTAGCATTGGAGGACAGTGTGGAGGGTAAAAATCATAGAGGGCGACCAAGAGATGAATACACTAAGCAAATTCAGAAGGACGTAGGTTGCAGCAAGTACTGGGAGATGAAGAAGCTTGCACAGGATAGAGTAGCATGGAGAGCTGCATCAAACCAGTCTCAGGACTGTAGACCACAACAACAATAATCAATCCCATTATTCACACGCAGGCTCTTAATCGTACGCCAAAGTTGAATCGGTGCGTCTTGTCGATGGTTTTGTTAATTCCGGACTAACTGTGTACGCACAAGCACCAGTCTTAGAGCGGTATTCTAACAGGGGGTTCCCCAAGAGCAACGTTCAACATTTACAGAGCAGTTACCTTTCCAATGTGTGATCAGAAATCATAAGAGTTTGACATTAGTTTTTTACATATGTTTTAAATCTTCACACTTTCTATTTAAACATTGAAAAATAACAGGCAACAGTACAATAAACATACAACAATTGAAATACATTCACAGAACACGTAATACACAACTATGAACATAAATGTGGATGTAGGCTTCGTTTGTACTTTACCATGGATTGCGACCTCCAGCGTTACTTATTCATGCCTTCCCTGCATGTTTTCCAGTGAGCTTTTTCGATATTTTTTAATCGCCTGCAGTCCAACAGAGAACTAACACCCATTCGAAGGAGGAGGAAAAGGAGATTAGTGTTTGACGTCCTGTTGACAAGCTCGGGGAAAGTGTAGCGGCCGTGACCTTTCGGTACCAGCGCGGCATTTGTCTGAAGCGATTTAGGGACATCACCGAAAATGTACAACATGATGGCCGGACACCAGACGTGGGCTTGAACCATCATCCTCTCGAATGAGGGTCCACTGCCACTCATTCTGCAGGCTGCAAGTCCAGTCCACCTCCATTCCCTTACATCTTCCTCCCAAATTTGTTCTCAGACGCACTTGTCTGTTGTCTTGTCTAGTAATCCTCAATATGCGTATCTCTTTTGCTTGCTGAAAAGTCCTCAAATTTTGAATATTTTTCTCGATAAAAGTTCATCTCTTGTTGCCATTGATTAAAATTGGTGTTACACACTGACTACACTTTCCTTTTCAGGCAGGATGTAGCATAGTTTAATTTATCAAAACCGCTTCAGATTTTTTATTAGAAGATATCTGCGTTTTCGTGCCAAATACCCATCTTCAGAGGTAGTCAGAAATATTTGGAAACGTTTTCACATTTTGCTGTACGTTGCATGATGTTTAAGTTCTAACGCTCCAAAATTTTTTCTGTACACTGGTTTACTTTAGTTAATTGTATCTGATAAAATATGTTGTTGCGAACAAATGAGATTAATTATTATAATACTGGAACTAGCTTCTTATTAAATGAACATTGTTTTGTTGCTGTAACTCAGTAGAATGCACAATATATCTATCTCTGCTACAACTACCGTAAAAATGTTCTGAAATTATTTCTGTTATCAAAAATAATGAAGTTACCATACGCAATGCTTAAAGAACCTCAAACCTTGCAGTGGATTTTTCGTCGTTAATTATTAATGAGTACCACGGTTGACACTAGAGCTTGAGACTATCATTATTAACCAGAAAATGATTTTTCTATAACTTTTACCAGTCCAGAATTTTTGCATAGCAAGGTTTCCTTTTAAACATGAAAGTATTTTAACTTTAACACTGTTAAAGTTTACAATATTAGCAGCCCGCGTCCACCTGTGAAGCACAAAGTAAAATCTGCTGGTTTGTACTCCGAACTCGAACTGCTGTAAGAAACAATTTTAGATTCACTTTTTACCCGACCGCTTATTGCGGTATGATTGCCCTTATTACCAAATTTGAATCTTACTTAAAATCCGTCTTGATTGCAAAAAAATTTTTTTTTATTATTCATATGACCGGTTTCGGTTCATTCAGAACCATCTTCAGATCTGTAAAAATAATTATACTAATTTACTATTTCACGGAAGCAAATGTAACCCGTTACTCCTGTAACTGAAATATCAGGTACGTTCTGGTACATTTGATGTTGATTAGATAGGATGAAAAACATTTGCTTCCGTGAAATAGTAAATTAGTATAATTATTTTTACAGATCTGAAGATGGTTCTGAATGAACCGAAACCGGTCATATGAATAATAATAAAAAAAAAATTTTGCAATCAAGACGGATTTTAAGTAACATTATAAAATCACTGATTGCTGTTATCCCATAAGACATTATGTCTGTTTTTGCAAAATTTTAATCTGCCGCGGCTGCAGCTCGTTCCGCCGTGTCACAGCTCTGCACCACGAACTCTACTTAAAAAGCTGAAAATGTCTTAAATAAATGGGTAAAATACCAGGCAAGCTTTCTAATAATACCACGCAAGTTCTCATTAAATAACTATATTTAAAACTCGAATAATAACTAGTACACACACCTTTCTTTATAATCAGCGCTTAATGGCGTCCTGCTTACAGTCTTGACAAATGAAAGCTACATAGCGTCACAGATTCCTCCTCTCTACGTCAATCCAAGAAGACGACAACGACATTATTAATCTTACACTACTGTTTATATAATGTCTGATTGTCATGAAATCTCTGTGTTTTTCTTTACTAATTCTTTTCTGTGGCGGTTTCAGAACTCGCCGACATAGATATTATTTCACAAATCCAGTACGTAATCGTTTACAAATACAACATATAACATTATTGTCTCTACTCAATTATTATTCAGAGTCCACAGACGTAACCAGTGCCTATATATAAATAAAATTGTAATTGCATAGTTATTAAGCATGTTTTACCAGGAAACGTTATAAACTGAAAGTCTGAGATTGTGAAGAATGTTGGAGCTTAATCTACTTAGGACGGTTTGAAAATACTGCTGTTTCCGCCGAAGACAGCTCGGATCATTTGTGAACGATCACAGGATAGTTGCAACCAAGACAATTACCACTTACACGTAGAAAAGAAATAATCTCAGTTCTCCTCACGGAAAACAGAGCTTCCCATTGCCTTCCACATCTATAAATCATTCAGGATTCCGGTGTCGGCTCTACGCCGGACGGTTGATGCCCTTCACCGGACATTGTAGGTAACACACAAGCTTCCTTCTAAGTGCCACAAGACGTACCACGATCAATCTATGCGGAGAAATATCCTCCACTGTTCGACCTCTATGGTGCCGCTACGTACATCATGGAATGTCTTGTCAAGAGTTTGTATGTGGCACATTCCTTTTTCTCTGTCATAGGAACTGCGATTACTCCGCACAGAAATGTCATTTCGCACAATCGTCTCGTGAAGGTTAGAGTGTAAGAGCGGCAATGGGATCTACCGTTAAATAATAATAACAATAATAATAATGTTTAATGACCTGTTAAATCGAAGTATGTGGTGTGGAGCATGCGACACGTTTCTGTTTCGGAATGAAGTGAAAAAAAATTTTCTATGGAATTTCAAAGACAAACATAATGCAAAGCGAGTGCGTATACGATATGCATCCATGAACTGCGCTCTTGGCATACTAAAATCCGTCAAATTCACTCTAACGATTCTTCTAGACTTTCTCCGTGCATAGTGGCTCCTCGAGTACCAGTCCACGATCAAATAAAAATGATTACTTTATCAAAACTATCGTCAACAGCGTACACGATTCAGAATGTTTCCGATAATCGACAGATTACTAAATCCATCGTCTCAGTTTCGTGCGCAGGCCCACGATCTCAGTGGGATTCAAAAGTAACATAATGGCGCCTTTGGCACAGAAAACAAAACATTGTTCTATGCCACATGTAAAACTTTTTGAAAGCTGAATTACTTTGGATCCACTGTACTTTAACCACTTTTCCTATCGTCCGTTACAATGCAAATCCGTCTGACGCATTTAATAATATATAACTTGTGCTCTGCTATTTGATGAGGAATAGCTTCACAGCGTGTTCGGTTCATAGTCGCAGTTGGCTACACCGTTAAAATCTAAGGGGCTGCAAAACTACAAGACTTAATGCGCACCGAGCGAGGTGTCACAGTGGTTAGCACACTGGACTCGCATTCGGGAGGACGACGGTTCAATCCCGCGTCCGGCCATCCTGATTTAGGTTTCCCGTGATTTCTCCCTACATCGCTTCAGGCAAATGCCGGGATGGTTCCCTTGACAGGGCACGGCCGACTTCCTTCCCCGTCCTTCCCGAGACCAATGACCTGGCTACTTAGTCTCTTCCACCAAATCAACCCAACTCACTGCGCTAGCGGTAGAGACAGCTAGGTTTCCATTCTTGCTTGAAGGACGGCCGTGTTTAAGTAGATGAAACAAACGAATTAAGACAGACTCTCACAAAGCCCTATTCTAAATTTTCCACGTTCAACTGCTACAGCCGGCCGGGGTGGCCGAGCGGTTCTAGGCGCTACAGTCTGGGACCGCGCAACCGCTACGGTCGCAGGTTCGAATCCTGCCTCGGGCATGGATGTGTGTGATGTCCTTAGTTTAGTTAGGTTTAAGTAGTTCTAAGTTCTAGGCGACTGATGATCTCAGCAGTTAAGTCCCATGATGCTCAGAGCCATTTGAACCACTGTTACAGAATAGAGTCTCATAATCTTGAAAATATTGTTAGCGGTTTTACTTCTCCCTGTAACATAAATCTTCACAATGAATGTTTCAACCTGTTAAATTTGTCTAATCTTTCTTGGTCAAAGTTTTCCAAGCTTTCTCAAAATCAATGAACGCGGCTGCTAGGATGGTTTCTTACGGAAGGCAATTGTTTAATTGCTTCCATATCCTTGTCCAGTTCGTCAAATACAGCTAACAGGCCGGCCAAGGTACAGATCCTCTACATCCAGTCCAACGATTTGGAGACAATTCGTGAAGACGCGCTGTGGTACTTCGTGCACTGTGGGCTAGACAGGCATCATGTAAGTACCGCAGCTTCCTCCTAGTCTGCAGAAGAACTTCTTCTAGCATCCGTGGAAGATGGTCTGTTAGGAGGCTGCAATAGTTGTGCGCGTTCAGTATACCTCTACGAAAAACAAGCCTATGGGCTGATGGTTCACTATACCGCATCACACCTCTACACTTCATGGGCGCTGACGTTTCACCTGACGAAGCCAGCGGGGATTGTCAGCAGACCAAAAGTGCATGTTTCGGCAGTTTACTTGACCATTATTGGTAAATGTGGCATCATCGCTAGACAAGAAGCATGATACATCTGGAGTATCCTGCCTTAATGCCCATGTACAGAAGTTAACACGATTTTCATAATCGTTTCCATGCAGCTCTTGATGAAGAGAGGTGTGACAGGGATGGAATCAATGTCTATGGAGAATGCGTAGGACACTTGCCTGATTTATGCCACTTCCTCGTGCGGGAGCTAATGTGTGAATCAACTGCAACAGCAGGGACAATTCCCCCCTCTTCTGTTGTCATTTATTTCCTTGTGACGTTGTCTAGTTATTACACTACCACTTTCACATAACTGGTTAAGAGATTGATAAATAACTGCCAAGATGGTTGACCTCTTTTGGGGTATCTTTCCGCATACACCGTACAAAAACGAACTGCATATATCATACACTCTCCATACACCACGAACATGTCGACTTTTTCTGCATTGGTAAATCCCATCGTCCACTCACGATATATTGCTTGGACTGTCGCAGACTAATGACTAGCAAAGTTGCAGTGCACTCAAGGAACACACAAGCACACCGTAAGCAAACATAAGAACATCGTAGCTAGCAGCTACGCAAGCTGACTGGCACAAACAAGTGTCGGTGTGTAAACCTTTCAAAATACAATGCTTCGTAAATAGCTTGCACTAGAGTCCTCTAACAAACACCACTGACATTCTGATTTACCCTTCATTTAGTCTTAATGTCAGTAGCCATTGTTCAGTTTAAAAAAGTGTATGTTGCACAAAAATACACTTTTCAAGTACTATTACAATCTGTTTATTGGTTAACAATACGAGTTCGTCACTAGCAATCTATTCTGTGGAAGCCGGCCGGTGTGGCCGAGCGGTTCTAGGCGCCTCAGTCTGGAACCACACTATTGCTGTGGTCGCAGGTTCGAATCCTGTCTCGGGCATGGATGTGTGTGATGTCCTTAGGTTAGTTAGGTTTAAGTAGTTCTAAGTTCTAGGGGACTGATGACCTCAGATGTTAAGTCCCATAGTGCTCAGAGCCATTTGAACCATTTTATTCTGTGGGAACAGCACGTCAATAGCACTTATCTTTTCCGCAATACTTGCGATGCAAGTTTTAGGATTCACCCTGTGTAGAGGTATTTATCCCTTTCTCCTTGTCGGATTTCTGTGGTAGGATGTTCTAAACGGTAAACAGATTTGTTTTTATTCTGTCAACAGAATTAAGTTGTTTGTTCTAGAAAAGCAGCGTCATTCAGGGCTAGAGGGCTTACTTGGAAGCCCCTTGTACCTGTGGACCTTGAAGCGTGCCTGGGTGCTTGTGCTGAACACGTCTGGCAAGTTAAACAATCTCCCGCATCGGAGCTCTGGCTCGGAAACAGTATTCTTCGGTTTAAACAACCTGTCTGCGTTTCGTAAGCCGGCTCGTTGCTTTAAATTATCAGTAGCTGCTCTTCTTTACTTCAAACACAGCGTGTGTTCCGCTAAGACGTAAAAACATTTCACTTTGGTTAATCTGAAATTTCTGTCCCTGGGATGGAATGACAGTATAGCAGTCAGTCGGCTAAAGCTTCAAAGGACTTCAAATTTAAACATCTCAAGTCAATCTGCAAACTGCAGTTGTATTTTTCTACATCAAGGGTTATATTTACGTCGTTGGGTTTGATAAGGCATCGTATGGGAACGGTAGCCAGAACAAGTTTTCATAACAGCAAACAAGCGACCATTTCTCTACATCATTTTTACGTTATGAAGTGACCATTCTAATAGAATACGACAGTTATTCTGTTTTTATGTCGTTCCCCCGATTTTAGTTGGAAAAGCGTTTTGTTAGATGTGTTCGTATTATGCGTAGGTAAGGACAGAAACCTGTAAAGCGAAACGCAGCCAGCAAACAAGTGTCAGAGCACACGGGACGTTATCTTCCAATTGAGTCAACATAAGTCGAACTTATCAGGTCATAAAACAAACAGACGGCTCAACTTTATCTTCCATGCGAAGGAAGATCGTAGCGTGATCCATCCCTAATGTCTACAGAGAGATGTCTATCGGTAATATTTAGTTAGACATTTGACATTAAAAGCATTCTTAAAACTCAAAATGAAGAATGATCACAACTGAAGAACGAGAAATAAACTGCTTGACTAATTACTCCGAAAGCACAAAAGTCCCCCTGATAGCTATCGTTGGTGATTCCAATGATAACAGCCGCGAAAGAACCTAGTGTCTATGATTTTCTATTTCTATTAACACAGCGTTTAATTGTCGATATTACACTGAGATGACAGAAGAAATGGGATAGCTTCATATACAGACGGAGGTACACAAGGTGCAGGCTGTTACAAAAAGGTACAGCCAAACTTTCAGGAAACATTCCTTACACACAAAGAAAGAAAATATGTTATGTGGGCATTTGTCCGGAAACACTTACTTTCCATGTTAGAGCTCTTCAAATCACATGGAATGGAAACACACAGCAACAGAACGTACCAGCGTGACTTCAAACACTTTGTTACAGGAAATGTTCAAAATGTCCTCCGTTAGCAGGATACATGCAACCACCCTCCGTCGCATGGAATCCCTGATGCGCTGATGCAGCCCTGGAGAATGGCGTATTGTATCACAGCCGTCCACAATACGAGCACGAAGAGTCTCTACATTTGGTACCAGGGTTGCGTAGACAAGAGCTTTCAAATGCCCCCATAAATGAAAGTCAAGAGGGTTGAGGTCAGGAGAGCGTGGAGGCCATGGAATTGGTCCGCCTCTACCAATCCATCGATCACCGAATCTGTTGTTGAGAAGCGTACGAACACTTCGACTGAAATGTGCAGGAGCTCCATCGTGCATGAACCACATGTTGTGTCGTACTTGTAAATGCACATGTTCTAGCAGCACAGTATGAAATCATGATAACGTGCTCCATTGAGCGCAAGTGGAAGAACGAACTAAAATGAGCTCTAACATGGAAATTAAGCGTTTCCGGACACATGTCCACGTAACATCTTTTCTTTATTTGTGTGTGAGGAATGTTCCCTGAAAGTTTGGCCGTACCTTTTTGTAACACCCTGTATAAAAGGGCTGTGCATTCGCAGAGCTCTCGTTTCTACTAAGGTGAGTCATGTGAAAAGGTTTCCGACGTGATTATGGCCGCGCAACGGGAATTAACAACCTAGCGGACTGCTAGGAATACCAAATTTCAGGCATTACCTCTCATCACGGACAACGCAGTGGCCGATGGCCTTCACTTAACGACCGGGAGTCCGCGGCTCGTGGTTTTGCGGTAGCGTTCTCGCGTCCCGCGCACGGGGTCCCGGGTTCGATTATCGGCGGGGTCAGGGATTTTCTCTGCCTCGAGGTGACTGGGTGTTGTGTGTCTTTCATCATCACTTCATCCTCATTCACTCGCAAATCGCCGTAGCGGCGTTAAAGAACTTGTGGAGCGGCGGACGAACCGCCCCGCGAGGGGTCTCCCGGCCACCAATGCCATACGCTCATTACCATTAACGACCGGGAGCAGCGTTTGGTTAGAGTCGTCATTGCTAAGAGACAAACGACACTGCGTGAAACAACCGCAGAAATTAATGTGGTACGTACGTATGTACGGTAACGTACCCGTTATGACAGTGCGGCGATATCTGGCGTTAATGGGCCATGGCAGCAGACGAACGACGCGAGTGCCTTTACTAACAGCACGACATCGCCCGCAGGGCATCTCCTGGGCTCGTGATGATATCGGTTGGACACTAGACGACTGGAGAACTGTGTCCTGGTCAGTTGAGTCCCGATTTCAACTGGTAGGAGCTGATCGGGGGGGGCGGGGGGGGGGTTCGAGTGTGGTGCAGATCCCAAGAACCCATGGACCCAAGTTGTCAACAAGGCATTGTACAGGCTCATGGTGGCTCCATAATGATATGGGCTATGTTTACATGGGACGGATTCAGTTATCTAGTCCAACTAAACCGTTCATTGAGTGGAAGTGATTACGTTCGGCTACTTGGAGTCACTTACGGGCTTCGTCTTCTCAAACAGTGATGGAATTTTTATAGATGAAAATGCGCCATGTCATCAGGCCACAATTGTTCTTGACTGCTTGGAAGAATATTCTGGACAATATGAGCTATGATTTGGCCATCCAGATCGCCCGACATGAATCCCATCGAACATTTACGGGACATAATCCAGAGGTCAGTTCGTTCATAAAATCCTGCACCGGCGTCACTTTCGCAATTATGCTATGGAGGAGTATGACCCACTTTTTCTACAGGGGACATCCAACGACTTGTTGAGTCCATGCCGCGTCAAACTGCTGCACTACGCCGACCAAAAAGAGGTCCGAGGCGATCTTAGGAGATATCGCATGATTTCTGTTACCTCAGTGTAAGGCTTTCCTCATGCTTCCACTTCACAATAGAGAATATATACCTGAGAATATGTAAATGATGTAACCAACGGACCTTTACGATCATGCCCTGATATATACTCACTTTTCTCTCCTGACTCTTTTCGGGAAAGGAGAAAGAAAACTTTTCAGTGATGATGATGTTTAATTCATGTATTTATCCAAGACGTAAGATAAATAGTGGTATCGACTTTGGGAAGGTGGTTTTTGGAACGAGGACAATAGGAAGCCTTTACGTAAATAAAAGGGCCATTGATATTTAGTGAATAACCCAGATTGGACATTTTTCACGAGCCTACACTTTCTATCTGTCTGGAAATGCATTCCCACGCGGCTGCTACGGTCGCAGGTTCGCATCCTGCCTCGGGCATGGATGTTTGTGATGTCCTTAGGTTAGTTAGGTTTAAGTAGTTCTAAGTCTAGGGGACTGATGACCTCACATGTTAAGTCCCATAATGCTTAGAGCCATTTGAACGATCTGAAATGCATTCTGCGCATTCTAGCACTAGCTATACAACAGTGCTGCTTCGGCTCATTATTATTACAGGCACAAAACGAATGTTATAAAGCTTGAGTACTTCGTCCTCTCAGACAGCACAAGTTCTTCACTTGAGAAGCATATACAAAACACTTGTCATGTTCCTGGCAATCTAATGTGCAATAAGGTCAGTGAAGCGAAGTATCTATACCAAAGGCCAATCGTGGCCTACCGTATGCACCAGCCACGCTACACATCATGCGTACACATTACGGGGCTTGTATGAGCATGAGCAATTGAAATAGAGGTCGCTGCCGTGTTAGAAAGACAGCGCTACGTTGCCAGGTGAATAGGATACCTTTTTGTATGAACTGTCGTCTAACTTTGTAATAATAGTCAGCGAGACAGTCGAATGCAGGTTGGGCGAGACATGCTACATATACGCGTTTGATCGAAGGCATATCCCGCTTTCCCGATGCATCCGGCGCGTCATCTCAAAATCCAGGGTGAGACCGGTCCTTTCATGTGACATCTTGTCAAGAACGTACGGTCAACAATTCAGGAGAGATGTCCACCGCCAGCGTCAAGTGCCGAGAGCAAAATCACGTTGACGATAGTAGTCGTAGTCGACCACAGCGTATTTTACTGACGGTTAGGCCGGGTGACCACGATACAGCAAATCACTCGCTAGTTCAGTGCTGGACAACAACAACTTGTAAGAAATCACACAGTCCAGATTCAAATTCTGCTAGGTACAGAAGCCACCGTCCCGCTTGCGTAACTGTGCTACCTCTGTTCATTGCGTGAGACAGGCCATAACCAAGTACGAGCGCAAGAGTACCCTCATTGAAATCTGTAATGGTGGATTCAGCGTATGAGAAAGTCAAAACAACCTTCAGTGAAATTAAAAGGAAAAGTGCCGACATCAAGAGTGCAAGAGAAATGCCACAATTAAATGCAGAGGAATGAGCGGAAGAGTGAAAGAGTACATAAGCCTGTAGGGGAAGAACTGCTTTATGACGTATAGAAGAAGAAAATAGAGTTAATATAAGAAGAAAATAGAGTTAATATGCAAGATCCAGTATTAAAATTTAATAAAACTTTGGAGGAACTGCTATCAAATAAGTTAGAAGATAAACATTCCTTTGAAATTTGTAAAATCATTGGGGGAAATGGCAACCAAACGATTATTCAAGTTGGTTTGTAGAATGTATGAGTCTGGATTCATACCTTCAACTTTCTAAAAAGTTGCTATCTTCACAACCCCGAAGGCAGCAAGGGCAAGTAAATGCGAGAACTATCACGCCGTCAGCTTAACTGCTCATGCATCCAAGTTGCTGACAATAACAATACACAGAAGAATGGAAAATAAAATTGAGGCTCTGTTAAATGACGATTAGTTCCCTTTCGGAAAGCTAGTAACACCAGAGAGGCAGTTGCGATGTTGTGGTTGATAATTAAAGCACAACTTAAGAAAAATCAAGACTCTTTCATAAGATCTGTCGACCTAAAGAAAGCGTTCGGCTATCCAAAATGGTGCAAAGTGTTTGAAATTCTCAGAAAAGTAGATATAAGGTATAGAGAAAGACGAAACAAGAACCAACGGTGAAAAATAAGAATAGAAGACCAAGAATGAAATGTTCAGATAGAAAGGGTGTAAGACAGAGTTGTAGCTCTTCACCCAAACGGATCAACCCATTCATCGAAGAAGCAATGATGAAATTAGGAAAGGTTCAGGAGTGAGATTAAAATTAATGGTGAAAGGATATCGATAGTAAAATTCGCTGACGACATTTCTAGCTGCAGAAGTGAAGAAGTGTTATAGATTATGTTCAATGGAATGAACAGTCTAATCAGTACAGACTGAGAACAACTTGAAGAAAGGTGCAAGTAACGAGGAATAGCAGAAATGTAATTAGCGATAAATGTAACATCAAAATTGGGGAGCCAGACGCAGACGAAGTGAAAGAATTTTGCTGCCTTGGAAGCACAATAACACATGACAGACGAAGCAAGGAGGACATAAAAACCAGACTGGCACAAGCAAAGAAAGCATTCCTGGTCAAAAGAAGCCTGATGGTATTAAACATCGGCCTTAATTTGAGGGAGAAATTTCTGAGAATGTATGTTTAGCCTACAACATTGTTCTGAAGTGAATTCTGGACTGTGGGGAAAACTGAAAAGAAGAGAACTGAAGCACTGAACATTAGGTGGATTAATAAGAGGGGCAGCAGCCTTTTCAGTAGTTGCAGGGGCAACAGTCTGGATGATTGACTGATTGATCTGGCCTTGTAACACTAACCAAAACGGCCTTGCTGTGCTGGTACTGCGAACGGCTGAAAGCAAGGGGAAACTACAGCCGTAATTTTTCCCGAGGGCATGCAGCTTTACTGTATGATTAAATGATGATGGCGTCCTCTTGGGTAAAATATTCCGGAGGTAAAATAGTCCCCCATTCGGATCTCCGGGCGGGGAATACTCAAGAGGACGTTGTTATCAGAAGAAAGAAAATTGGCGTTCTACGGATCGGAGCGTGGAATGTCAGATCCCTTAATTGGGCAGGTAGGGTAGAAAATTTAAAAAGGGAAATGGATAGGTTAAAGTTAGATATAGTGGGAATTAGTGAAGTTCGGTGGCAGGAGGAACAAGACTTCTGGTCAGGTGAATACAGGGTTATAAATACAAAGTCAAATAGAGGTACTGGAGGAGTAGTTTTAATAATTAATAGGATAATAGGAATGCGGGTAAGTTACTATAAACAGCATAGTGAACGCATTATTGTGACCAAGATAGATACGAAGCCCACGCCTACCACAGTAGTACAAGTTTATATGCCAGCTAGCTCCGCAGATGACGAAGAGATTGATGAAATGTATGATAAAAGAAATTATTCAGATAGTGAAGGGAGACGAAAATTTAATAGTCTTGGGTGACTGGAACTCGATAGTAGGAAAAGGAAGAGAAGGAAACGTAGTAGGTGAATATGGAACGGGAGTAAGGAATGAAAGAGGAAGCCGCCTGGTAGAATTTTGCACGGAGCATAAACTAATCATAGCTAACACTCGGCTCAAGAATCATAAAAGAAGGTTGTATACATGGAAGAACCCTGGAGATACTGGAAGGTTTCAGATAGATTATATAATGGTAAGACACAGACTTAGAAACCAGGTTTTAAATTACAAGACATTTCCGGCGGCAGATGTGGACTCTGACCACAATGTATTGGTTATGAAATGTAGATTAAAACTGAAGAAACTGCAAAAAGGTGGGAATTTAAGGAGATGGGACCTGGACAAACTGAAAGAACCAGAAGTTGTAGAGAGTTTCAGAGAGAGCATAAGGGAACATTTGACAGGAATGGGGGAAAGAAATACAGTAGGAAAAGAATGGGTAGCTTTGAGAGATGAAATAGTGAAGGTAGCAGAGGATTAAGTAGGTGAAAGGAAGAGGGCTATTAGAAATCCATGGGTAACAGAAGAGACATTGAATTTATTTGATGAAAGGATAAAATATAAAAAATTCAGTAAATGAAGCAGGCAAAAAGGAGTACAAACGTCTCAAAAATGAGATCGACAGGAAGTGCAAAATGGGTAAGCAGGGATAGCTAGAGGACAAATGTAAGGATGTAGAGGCGCATATCACTAGGGGTAAGATAGATACTGCCTACAGGAAAATTAAAAGGACCTTTGGCGAAAAGAGAACCATATGAATGAATATCAAGAGCTCAGATGGAAAACCAGTTCCAAGCATAGAAGGGAAAGCAGAAATGTGGAAGGAGTATATAGAGGATCTATACAAGGGCGATGTTCTTGAGGACAATATTATAGAAATGGAATGTAGATGAAGATGAAATAGGAGGTATGATACTGCGTGAAGAGTTTGACAGAACACTGAAAGACCTGAGTTGAAACAAGGCCCCGGGAGTAGACAACATTCCACTAGAACTAATGACAGCCTTGGGAGAGCCAGGCCTAACAAAAATCTACCATCTAGTGAGCAAGATGTATGAGACAGGCGAAATATCCTCGACCTTCAAGAAGAATATAATAATTCCAATCCCAAAGAAATCAGGTGTTGACAGATGTGAAAATTACCGAACTATCAGTTTAATAAGCCACGGCTGCAAAATACTAACACGAATTCTTTACAGACGTATGGAAAAACTGGTAGAGGCCGACCTCGGGGAAGATCAATCTGGATTCCGTAGAAGTATTGCAACACGTGAGGCAATACTGACACTACGACTTATCTTAGAAAATAGATTAAGGAAAGGCAAACCTACGTTTCTAGCATTTTTAGACTTAGGGAAAGCTTTTGACAATGTTGACTGGAATACTCTCAAATTCTGAAGGAGTCAGGAGTAAAATACAGGGAGCGAAGGGCTATTTACAATTTGTACAGAAACCAGATGGCAGTTATAAGAGTCGAAGGGCATGAAAGGAAAGCAGTGGTTGGGAAGGGAGTGAAACAGAGTTGTAGCCTATCCCCGATGTTATTCATTCTGTATACTGAGCAAGCAGTAAAGGAAAAAAAAGAAAAATTCGTAGCTGGAATTAAAATTCATGGAGAAGAAATAAAAACTTTAAGGTTCGCCGATGACATTGTAATTCTGTCCGAGACAGCAAATGACCTGGAAGAGCAGCTGAACGGAATGGACAGTGACTTGAAAGGAGGATATAAGACGAACATCAACAAAAGTAAAATGAGGATAATGGATTGTAGTCGAATTAAATCGGGGGATGCTGCGGGGATTAGATTAGGAAATGAGACGCTTAAAGTAGTAAATGTTGTTTTGCTATTTGGGGAGCAAAATAACTGATGATTGACGAAGTAGAGAGGATATAAAATGTAGACTGGCAATGGCAAGGAAAGCGTTTCTGAAGAAGAGAAATTTGTTAACATCGAGTATAGATTTAAGTGTCAGGAAGTCGTTTCTCAAAGTATTTGTATGGCATGTAGCCATGTATGGAAGTGAAACGTGGACGATAAATAGTTCACACAAGAAGAGAATAGAAGCTTTCGAAATGTGGTGCTACATAAGAATGCTGAAGATTAGATGAGTAGATCACATAACTAATGAGGAGGTACTGAATAGAATTGGAGAGAAGAGAAATTTGTGGCCCAACTTGACTAGAAGAATGGATCGGTTGGTAGGGCGTATTCTGAGGCATCAAGGCATCACCAATTTACTATTGGAGTGCAGTGTGGAGGGTAAATACCGTAGAGGGAGACCAAGATATGAATACACTAAACAGATTCAGAAGGATGTAGGTTGCAGTAGGTACTGGGAGATGAAGAACCTTGCACAGGATAGAGAAGCCTGGAGAGCTGCATCAAACCAGTCTCAGGACTGAAGACCACAACAACAATAAGAAACGAGGAGGTTCTTGGTGAATTGGCTACGAAGGGAACATATGGAAAACACTGACTATAAGGAGGACAGGATGACAAGATACGTCTTAAGATATCAAGAGATAACCTCCATCGTACTTGATAGTGCTGTAGTGGGTAACAATTGTGGGGCAAGATAGAGATTGGAATGCATCCAAAAAATAATCGATGACTTCAGGCACAACTGCAACTCTGACATGAAGAGGATGGCGTAGGTGAGGAGTTCGTGCTGAGTCTCATCAAGCCAGCTAGAAAAATGATGAATGATGATAATCGACGAACTTAGGATATACGATGGGGCGAAACGTCTTTACTGCAAACGCTCCATATAACGATTATGCATTCGAATATATGGGGGGGGGTACCAAATAGATAAGGATACAAACATAAGAAAAAATTATTGCGATCAAGAAGAGAAGAAAATATATACAAACATATGACCCAATAACTTTCTACCTCGAGATGGAAGTTCTTTGAACGGCTATGAAATAGCGTTGACAAAATTGACTAAATGTTGTCACAAAGTGTGCACACAGGCGTGAAGTGAAAATATTTAACTTATTATTGCAAGTTTCTAATGTACATGTTCACAGTTTTATCGTTCAAGCTGCGTCAGCTGGATACAATGTGAGTCAGGTAGTGATAACATAACGTGATCGACAGGCATGGTTTGTGTAGTGTGCTAATATGAACGGTGGATAATGTTTTATGTTTTGCTGACAGAAATGGGAGAGCTGTTGGCTAGATATACGATGTTCATTCAAGAACACCGTTGACAAAGCTCTCTCACCGCCTGGGATCAGAAGAAAATTGTGCTACTCATTATGCCAGTCCAGACAGACTACGCTCCGCGACTACTTTCCACCTGGGTGTTGGCCGTTACGTAAAACTAGACACGATCCCACTGCTAGTACCCGAGTTCGAGGCTCACATGGGGTGTAGTCTGAATGCTACTACGAGAGTAGCAGCTGCCTCTGTACCATGTACAGCGAATAAAGAGTGCACTGTGACTGTCCAAAAAGCTGGCCCCTAACATTCTCAAGCCTATCCAGATTTCGATGAGAATTCATTACTTACTGACGAGGCGGATTCTGCCGAGAGGATCATTTCAGAGTAGCACTTGCCTCCTTCATCCTCATTTATTTGTTCAATATATTCCAACCTCTGTTTTCTCCTACCCTCTGCAGCTCCATCTACTATCATGGAAGTTATCCTCTGATGTCATAACACGTATCCTACCCCATGTTGTCAGTGTTTCCCACCTCGCTGTTTCTGCAGAGAACGTCCTTATTCCTTAACAGTCCTTCTGGTTTTCAGCTTTCGTCTGTAGTACTACATCTTAAATGCGTCGATTATCTTCTTTTCCTTCCCACCGCCCATGTTTCTCTACCGTACAGTGTTGTACTCCAAACACAAACTTTTAGAAATTTTTTCACCACATTACGGCCTATGTTAGATTCTAGTAGTCTTCTTCTGGACTGGAATACCCTTTTTGCTTGTGCTAATCAGCTTTTTATGTCTGTCTTTGTATGTCCGTAACGTGTTATTTTACTTTGAAGTTGCACAATTCCTTCACTTCGTCTACTTCGTGAGCACCAATTTTCTTGTTAGGTTTATCTCTAATCTCATTTCTGCTACCCCTTTTTAGTTTCGCTTTTTTATCAGTTTACTCTCAGTCGATATTTTCAACTTGTTAGACTGTTCATGCCAATCAAAAGGTCGTGTAATTCTTCACTTTCACTCCGGATAGCAATGTTACCAGCGAATCTTAACTGATGTCCTTTCACACAGAATTTTTATCCCGCTCGTGAACCTTCCTTTTATTTCCATCATGACTGCTTCGATGTATGAGCGAATGATTGCATCCCTGTCGTACACTCTTTTTAATCCGAGAACTTCGTTCTTGGTTTTCCATTCTTATTGCTTCCTCTTGGTTCTTTCACATATTGTATATCACCCGTCTTTCTTTATGGCTTACTCTTATATTTCTCAGAATTTAGAATGTCCTGCACGATTTCCCGTTAACTTCTCTTAAGTCGTGCATCTATTACCAGTCGCACTGTAAGAACGCTTCTCTGGTCTCTTTACTTTTCCAAAAGTCAAACAGATCGTCATCTACAAGATTCTTAATTTTCTTTCATAATTTTATGCACATTGTTCTTGTCAGCTCTTGAACGGGCGAGCTGTAAAGCTGACTACGATAGCTATCGCGGCTATCTGCCTTTCGTATCTTTGGGTTTATGTGGATGATATTTTTTGCGGAAATCTAATTGAATTTCTCCAGTCTCGTAGGTTTAGAAAGCCGTTGCTGATTACTTTTATTTTTAATTTAAGCGGTGGCTACAATAGAACGCAGGATGGAGGAAATTTTGATTACTAATCTGCAACGCTACTCTTATAGCACTGTTTTTGCTGTGCCACACTTACTACTTTGTTAGGTAACTGCTGTGAATTTCACACATCTCATGTAAGAAAGCGTAAAATGATCCGTCAGTGGATGGAAGCCTGGTAGGGTAGAACGACAGATAGTAATTTAGAGTGTAAAATCCAAAACGGATGCCTACTTCAGTATACAGCAGCTCGATGCACTTTAAACAATAAAAAACTCTTATGTACTACAATAAGACAGGAAAGACGGTTAGTGTTTAGATCCTTTCGCTGACGACTTTACCGGTGTGAGAGCAGGAAGACAAGCTGAAACTGAACATAGAGGGGGAAGGAAGTCATTTGTACCCTTTCCAAACATGCATCAGCTTTCACCAGTAATGGACAAGTGCTGTGTACGTGTGTGTGTGTGTGTGTGTGTGTGTGTGTGTGTGTGTGTGTGTACGTGGATGTCTGTGTGGTGTTTATTTTGGATATTGAGAAGCTAGTCTATTGCAGAGATTCTTTGGCCACAGCACTTCTTAAAATGCTATCGTTAATGTCAATTAAACTTGTGCTATGGCAGCCCGAAATTTGGACTGGCAGCACTGGTGTACCCAGAAGCGAACAAAAAAGAAAGGACGCATCGCTGCTGTCGCCTGAATAGATCTAAGAGTTACACGAAATACGAAAATTCGCTAAATGGAAGCAAGTCCAGTGATTTTTATTTAACTGGCTAATACATACCGCGGTAATACAATGCGCATGGTTTGCGTAACAGTACCAGTGCAATTAACGTTTTCCGCGTTTACTGAAAATATTCAGTAACATTTCCTTAAATGACACGAAGGACCCGAACAGCCTGTTGACAGCACCGAGGCCTTGGTCACGCCGCTGTATTTTCCTGCTGCGCCCATTCGCGGATTTTGCGCGACCGCAGGCTGCCTTTGCCGTTGCACAGGTTCCCGGTTGTTAGGCGAGACAGCGGGGCCTGCACGAGCGCCCCTGGCGGCCGGCGCGCGAGTTAGCCGTGCAGCTGTCACGCCGGTTCGCACATGGCAGCGGCCTCCAGCCCATCCTGCAGGTTGGACAAGTAGCGGCCCGGCTTTCCTCGCAAAGGGCGTTACCGTCGCGTTTCACCGCATTCCAGGTACAGTACGCTCACTAGTTCTAAGCTTTTCCCAGACCTGAAAACCGAAAATTTTATCCTACTGTACTGCATACTTGAAGGCGCGGTTGCCATCGAGAGAATAGACACTGTATTGTCTGGGCAAAATGGATGCTGTGGGAATAACGAGCGGTGGAACTGAATGAAGTGTTACCAGAGAAACAATCCAACAGACCAACTGATTAACCCTGTTACACCGGCGTGTTCTTGTTGTGATCTGTAGTCTGAAGACTGGTTCTTGCATCTCTCCACGCCAGACATACCTGTACAAGGCACTCCATTTCTGCATAAATACTGCATCCATTTGAACGTGCTTATTGTAGCATCCCTCCATTACCAAACTGATGATCCCCTGATGCCTCCCATCAACCGATGCTATCTTTTAGTCACGCCACAATTACTTTTTTTTTCTCTCTAATTCGATTCAGTGACTGAGTTGTCCTATCTACATACCTCATTGTCAGAATTTTCTATAGCACATTTCAAAAGTTTCTATTCTCTTCTTGTTTGAACTACTACTCTTCCACGTTTCATTTCTGTGCGAGGCTATATTCCAGACGAATACTTTGAGAACCTCAAATTTATATTCGATGTTAGCTAATTTATCTGACAAGGGCATATTTCTTGCCATTGCTTGAGTGCATTTGTCTCTATTTGCTGACCATATACAATAACAGAAGAAATGGTAAACAGTTTTAAAACATCACTGACTGGTTTTCTGCGAATGGTTTCACCCTCAATTTTAAAAAGACACGACATAGTCAGTTCTGCAGATCTATGTGTACTGCAGTCATGATAAGAATGTAACACATGGTAGGGACATAATAAATTAGGATGGAAACTTCGAAAATTTTAGGTGTCCGTATTGATACTTAAAACTAGAAAAAAACAGCAGTTGGAACTCCGAAAACAACTTAGTTCAGCTAGATTCGCACTTAGAATCATTGCAGATCTTGGGGAGACAGAAAGTAGGTTGACATATTCTGCATATTTTGTTTCAATAATGTCATATGGAATAACCATCTGGGGTAACTCATCTTTAAGAAAGTCTTCTTTGCGCAAAAACGTGCTGTAAGAATATGTGGTTCTCACCCACGATCATCTTGTAGACATCTGTTCAAGGGCATTCTGACTACTGCTGCATAGTATATTTATTCCATTATGAAGTTTGTAAATAATCCACTGCTGTTCAAAAGGATACATACACTTACAATATGAGAAGGGAAAATGACATCCTCTTCTCCACATTAAGGTTGTCTTTAGCACAAAAAGGGGTGCACAAAGTGGCAAACAAAAATTTATCACTTACCCAGTGATTTAATATGTCAGACAGCAGAGTAAAATTTGTGAACAGAGAGAGTTTCTTCTTGACAACTCCTTCGATTCCGCAGAAGAATTTACATTTCTGTAATGTGTTACAGGTGGTGGGCAAGAACTACTCACATCTGTATATCCTTTTTCTTTGAAAAACTTAATGTTCAGAATTTAACCATATGTAATAACTAATTTGCGATGTGAATGTAAAATAACGTTCCATGACATTACGATCTATCGTGCAAAATTACCCATAGAACATGTAATAAACTAAATAAATCGAATACTATCTTTAGTACCTAATTTAGTAATCTAATACCCTCAGCATCATCTTGTTTAATTTGATTACATTCCGTTTGCTTTACTGTTCATGATAACTTCTTTTCAATACATTTTCTATACCGTTCAACAGTGCTTCCAGTTCCTCTAGCCGTCTCTTTCTCTACCCGTATATAGCTAAAATATTTCAAGCCGCTGTAAATCGAATTGTAAGTATACAAATCGTCCCAGAATTATACAGAAGAAAAAGACAACGTAGATAACAAGGCTACCATGTAGTCGATGCCAAATCATTTAAGCTCCAGTGTACGACGGAGAGACATTACCACAGATTCCCACTGTAAGCACGATAACGTGGAATCTCTGGACATGTCATGAACTGCTTTCAACTGATACACCATAACGTCTCCCGAAATTGTATTTGTGGACGCTCGAATACCAAAATCGCCAATCTGCATTTCAGTATCCTTGCTCCCTTTGAGTACAAGAACTGCTTAGATGGTGAGTCTGGACTGCGACTCTGTTCCTTCCTTAAGCGAGTCAGTATGCAAATTTAGTATCAGATGGTACAGATGGTATCGGATTCCAGAAAAATGAACCATTGGACTCAGAAGTGCACAGTTCTATCATAAATTCTTGGAATGATTCAAAAATATTTTTGTGATCCGATACGCCGATAAATTAGGGAGTAAAAAGTACCATTGATGATCCTTGTTCACGGTTCGATAAGCGCAATGCTGTCTGGAAAAGCTGTTCTGCTGGTTTTCCGTCTGGTGCATGTGGACTACCCTCGACCTGGCGTTCTCTTTTTCCTCTGACCTCCCATCGTCTCGCATGCCAGACCAAGCGTGACCGGCAATAATTGATTGATTCTGCGATGGCAGCGGTCAGTGTGGGTTCCGTCACCTTGTATGCAAGCACTGCTTAACGTGAAACAGAACTGTGACGGTGTAATGAGTCTGACAACATGTACAAGGTAATTACGACAGCAGCATAACATTGTGATAGCATTACATTAACGAACAGCTGTTCATGGCTGTCAGCTGCTCTGCTCTACAAACCAATGTGTGGAGAATACTATTTGTTGTGCTACACTTACTTCTCGTTCCAGTCACGCAAGGAGCGTGCGAGGAACGACTGCATGTTTAACTGCAGGAGAGCTGTTATTCGCCTACTTCAGTCGCAAGATATCTTCGGAATATCTCACAAGGAAATTCCACAATTTAAAACTTTTCTTTAATGTTGCTGGATATCTTGGAATCCAGCACTAGAGCTAAGACAATTGATTCAAAATATGCAAACCGTTTGTCACTACCACTTGCCAATTTTTAGATGCACTCCTTCAAACATGTGTATTTCAGTGGAACAATTACCACATGAAGTATTAATGAACAAGACATCAGTGAAGAAAACAGTGGGATTGAATCGCTTGACACAGGTACTATACCAGCTTGGGGCCCGCTGCTTCGCTCGTGTAGACTCTATGATCTGCACAGATTTTTATGTTGTTCACAAACTGCAATACCTTCTCAACCATTCGCGTTAACTGAGGCCATAGAGGCATCGTCTTTTCCCAATGTACTTCTGACCAAGATCCGATTCTGGTAGCTGGGGTCGGAAGTTTTTCTTAATCCTGCCTTTCGAGTTCTTGTGGTGATATTTCCATAAAAGCTTTCATCCCTTATTTCTGATCAAAGAGTGAAATAGCAGATTTCATATATTTAGCTTTAAAAATGTTTTAATGTAGCAAAATATTTTCTTAAAAATTTTCGGCCCCTATTTTACAACCTTAGGAGTTGAATTTTCAAAAACACCGAAACACTTTTTTGTTACTAACCGAGAATTCAAATATCAGTTTTCATAGATGTGACTTTAAAAGTACTTCAGTAGTTCTTTGATAATGATTTACATTAAAAAAAATACTTTCACCCGCTGCCATACCCTCTTAGTCGTTGAACTTCCAAAAATGCTCAAACACGTATTTTTTATCTCTGATTGAGAAACCAAATACCAATTTCCGTAGTTCTACCTTCAAAATTGCCTTAATAGCAATATATTACCAAATAACTTTTCATCCCCTATTTCTCCGCCCGCCCCCCCCCCTCCGCCCCCATTCCTTTAGTAGTGAAATTTCGAACAATCTCTTCTTAAGCAATGTGTACGGTGTAAGATCAAATTTAAAGTTTTTGTCAGTGGTGTGGGTTGGGCGGCGATGAGTCACTAAATCAAATCAGGTCCTATTTCACCCCCTTAAGGGTTGAATTTCGTAAAACAGTGAGATACGTATTTTTTATGTCTAACTTAAAAGCTAAATACAAATTTTTAGAGCTTTAGCTTCAAAAATGCTGAAATATTTTCATAAAAACTTTCATCTCCTATGTCACCCCCTTAGTGGTTGAATTTCCAAAAACACTCGAACATGTATTTTTTATTTCAATCCAAAGAATGAAATACCAATGTTCAAAGAAGTAGCTGTGAGAATGCTTTAGCAGCTCTTCAGTAATGATTATTTTCAAAAATAGCTTTCACTCGCTATATCACCCCCATAGGGTTAAGTATTACAAAATGCTGAAACACGTATTTGTTTATTTCTGACCGAGAAACCGGATACCAATTTCCATAGTTATAGCTTCAAAATTGTCTTAATAGTGACATAGTTTCAAAAATCGTTTCACCCCTATTTCACCCCCTTATGGGTGTAATTTCCAAAAACTCCCATCTTAAACGGTGCCAACAGTGTAAGACCAAAATCTTCTCCAAATTTTAAGTTTCTGTCCTTAGCAGGATGGGCTGGGAGATGATGAGTCAACCAGTTAGGATATTTCATTTTACATAGAGAGATAGGAATACCTAATTGGAGATACAATACACACAGTCCAAACACACCGGAAAGGTGTTTGGTTTGCATTTCTTGGCTGTATACTTGAGTTGAGCATTTAGTACGGCACGCTCTATCTCCAGGTGTATCAGTTGGTGCATGGACTGCTCGGTTATGATTACCTGTCTGGTAGCCTATTGGTCCACTTTCGGAATGCATTCCAACTGGGATTCTGTGTGGCATGGTTTCGACAAGTCCTTGGTAGGTTTCTGAAGGTATGTGGGAACAGATGTCTGCGTTGGTCACGCAGTTCCCGTAAACAACGGCCTGTTATTTGTGGGTGTGAAGCTGCTGCCCAATAGCATCCGAGATAAGTTTCGACGGGTTCAGATCAGGTGAATCTGGTGGCCAATGCATCGTCAGTTCACCATCACGCTCCTCAAACCACTGAAGCTCGATTCTGATATTTCGACACGGACAGTTGTCCTGCTGGAAGACGATATCCCATTCGGCGAAGGCGTCAAACATTAAGGGATGCAGGTGGTCTGGAATAATGTTCACGTAGTCCAGAGCTGCCTTGGTGCCTTCGGTTACGACCATTAGTCTCCTGAAAACCTAGGTGAATATCTCTGACAGCAAAATACAGTCTCAGTCAACTTGCATCCATATCAAGGTGCATGTTTCGAGCACCCATTGGCCTAGATAATGGGATATCCAGACACGGTCATTGACTGGGTATAACAAGAAAGGTGATTAACCCACGAAGCCGACACTTCCCACTGATCCACGTCCAATATTGATGATCCGCGCCCACTGAAATCATGAAATTAAATGATCATGTGGCATTATTGGCTGGGAGAGACGATTTGTGTTAGTTCGGCCGCCTGGTGCAAGCCGTTCTACGTGATACCACTTTAGCGACTTACGCGTCTTTGTGACGAAGATGATATGAAGTAATTACAACAGACACCTAGTCCCCGAGCAAAGAAAACATCAGAGACGGCCAGGGGGAGGGGGTCCCTAAAGGCAGCAGCGCTGAGCTGCTGACGCTGCTACCATAATTGACGATGGCTTTGTGCGGCATGGAAAGGCGTAAGAGTCGTCTGCTGTGAAACCGCACGTTCAACAAAGTGCGCTGAAATGTTTGCTCCAAAGCTAGTGACTGCACCAGCATTGTACTCTGTCGTCAGACCTGCCACAAACCACCGCATATCCTGCTTTACGGCCTCCAGCCTTTTCGATCTTTGAAGAGGCGAGGCCATCCGGCCCCTTGTCGCCTATTCGTGGTTTCACCGTCCTTCAACCATTTTCTGTAAATGCTCATAACAGTGGTACGCAAACAACTGACCACCTTTGCCGTTTCCGAGATGCTCTCCAGTTGAGGGCACATGATCTCCCCCTTTTCAGTCGCATTTTCTCTTTTTTCTTTCTTTGAGTCATCAACCTCCTCCTCCACAGCTCCGTTTGCTACAGGGGAAGTTATTCCATGATGTCTTAACGTGCTCACATCCCGTCCCTTCCCCTTGTCAGCGTTTTCCATATCCCCTTTCCCCGACGATTCTCTGGAGAACCTCCTCATTTCTTACCTTATCAGACCAGCCACTTTCCAACATTATTCTGTTGCACTACATCTCAAATGCTTAGATTCGGTTTTACCACAGTTCATGTTTCGCTGCAATACAATGCTGTTCTTCATATGTACAATCAAGGAAATTGTTTCCTCGGATTAAAATCTATGTTTGACACCGGTAGACTTCTCTTGGCCAGGAATGTCTATTTGCCAGCGCTACTCCGGTTTTTATGTCCTCTTTCCTCCGACCGTCTTTGCGTATTTTGCTGCCTAGGTAACAGAATCCCTACTTTGTGATCACCAATTATGATATTAAGTTTCTCACTGTTCTCATTTCTGCTACTTCTAATTACTTTCGTAGTCCTTCGATTTACTGACAGTCCAATTTCTGTTCTTAAGACTGTTTATTCCATTCAACAACTCCTGTGATTCATTTTTACTAAGGATAGCAAAGTCATCAGCCAATCTCGTAGCTATCCTTTCATCTTGAATTTTAATTCCATTCTTTAACCTTTCTTTTATTTCCATAATTGTTTTCTCGATGTATAGATTGAACAGCAGGACGAAAGCCTACATCCGTGACTTGACCCTTTTGTAATCCGATCGCTTCGTTCTTGGCCTTCCACTCATATTATGCCATCTTGGTTCTTGTACGTATTGTATATTATCCGTCCTTCCCTGTGGCTTACTCCTCTTAACCTTTCGAACATCTTGCATCATTTGACACTGTGGAACACTTTTCCCAAGTCGACAAATCCTATGAACGTCTCTTGATTTTTCTTTAGTCGTGTTTCCATTATCAACTGAAACGTCACAATTGCCTCTCTGGTAGCTTTACCTTTCCTAAAGTCAACTCGAACCTCATCTAACACATCCTTTATTTTCTTTTCCTCTCTTCTGTATGTCATTCTTGTTGACAACTTGGATGCATGAGCTGTTAAACTAATTGTGCGATGGTTCTCGCCCTTGTTGGTTCTCGCAGTCTTCGGAAATTTGTGGCTGATGGTTTTTTCCGAGTCGGGTGGTATATCGCCAGACACGCACATGCTACACACCTACGGGAATAGTCGTTTTGTTGCCAGTCTCCACAATGATTTTAGAAATTCTGGTGGGGTGTTATCTATCCCTTCTGCCTTATTTTATTGTAAGACTTCCAAAGCTCTTCAAAATTCTGATTCTAATGCTGGATTTCCGTAGCTCTTCAATATCGACTACTTTTCGTTCTCCTATCACGTCATCAGACAAGTCTTCCCCTCAGAGACCTTCAGAGCAGTCTTTCCTCTTATCCGTTCATCCCTCTGCATTTAACAGCGGAATTCCCACTGCACTATTCATGTTACCACATTTGCTTTTAGTTTCAGCGAAGGGTATTTTGACTTTCGTACATGCTGAGTCAGCCCTTCCGACAATCATTTCTTTTCTCGATTTCTTAGTTTTTCATGCAGTCATTTCGCCTTAGCTCCCCTGCACTTCCTATTCATTTCTTTCCTAAGTGACTCGTATTTTCGAATTTTCCTGAACATTTTTCTACTTCTTTCTTTCGTCGATCAACAGAAGTATTTCTCCTGTACCCATGGTTTCTTTACAGTTACCTTCTTTAAATGTAAGGTTTTCTTTCCAACATCCGTGATTGCCATTTCAGAAATGTCCATTTCTCTTCAACTGAACTGCCTACTGAGCTATTCCTTACCGCAGTATCTATACTCCCAGGTAAGTTCAATCGTACTTCTTCATTCTCTAGTACTTCCGTATCCCACTTTTTTTGCTCATTGATTCTTCCCGATTAGTCTCATAAACGCAGCCTACCCTACATCACTACTAAATTGTGATCTGAGTGCGTATCTGCTTCTAAGTAAGCCTTATAATCCAGTATCTGATATCGGAATCTCTGCGTGACCGTGATGTTACCTAACTGAAATATTGCCGTATCTCCCGGCCTTTCCGAGTATACCTCCTCCTTATGTCATTCTTAAACAGAGTATTCGCTGTTACTAGCTGAAATTTATTGCAGAATGGAATTAGTGTTTTTTCTCTTTCACTCCTAGTACCAAACACTTTCTCGCGTAACGCATTCTTCTACTCCTCCCATACAACCGCATTTAAATCCTCCATGTCTGTTAGATTTTCATCTCCCTTTACATACTGAACTACCCATTTAATAACATCATATACTTTCTCTACATCTTTGGCTTGTGACGTCGGCATGTACACCGGAACTATTGTTACCGGTGTTGGTTTGCTGTCGATTCTGATAAGAACAACCCTGTCACTGAACTGTTCACAGTAACACTCTCTTTGCCCTACTTTCCCGTTCATAACGAATCGTACTCCGATTATACATTTTTCTGCTATTGTTAATATTAGTCTATGCTCATCTCACAAGAAATCCTTCTTTTCGTTTCACTTCACTTAGCCCACTATATCTAGATTGAACCTTAGCATTTCCATTTTCGGATTTTCTACCATTCCTATTACGTTCAAACTGCTGACATACGTGCCCCCTTCAGTAGGTTACTGAATCTTTCTCATGATCACCTTCCCGTTGACAGTCCCCTCCTGCAGATCCGAATGGGGGACTATTCCGGAATCTTGTGCCAAAGGGGAGATCATCATGACACTTTTTCTATTACGGGTAACGTGTCCTGTGACTTTGTCAGTGGATATCTCCATTTGCTACCCATATCGTCACTAGTATGTTTTCCTGCTCGTCTCTGCTGTGCTTACATACCTTCCTCGCTGTGACACTTGATCGCAGTGGACGGTGATCGTAATGTGCTCTCTTCAGTTAAAAGGAGAGAGATTGGTATTGTTAACAAAGACAGAGATTGGACTATAGAAAGGATAAAATTAGCGGACACAGCTTAGTGGAAGCGCCTATGTCTGGAGTTAGGAGACTGGAATCAGAATGCCATACGCGCTTGTAGACTTACTCGGTGTCATGGAGTGACGAAGACTGCAATTTTTTTTCTCATTAAATTGATGGTATAGAAGATGCATTCATCAGAGGAGAAATTGGGGGGGGGGGGGGGGGGAAGACACACTGCTTAAGAGGTAGGGGTATGTACTAGTTTAGGTTTTTATGTACGTGTGGGGATACGATGGATTTGAAGACCTTGGTAAACACCAAGGTGAGGCTGGTGGGTCAACAGAAGAGTGTCAGACTGGTGTTGAACACATTACGGCGACAATAAGGCTGGCGACTAGACCCACAACAGGCGACGAGACTTGGCGGCGAGAAGCAGGAGGACCAGGCGATACACTGGCGATGACGAGCAGTTACGAGGCTGTACGAGAGGACAGAGAGGTGATGAAACAGCAGTGACGGAGAGACGAGATGTAAGGCGACAAACATGAGGAAAGCGGGATTTCAGCTTATCAATTAAGACACTCAAGGAGCAGCCTTGGTAGTGCACGCATATGATTCACTGTGGATTCCAACACGTTAGTATTGTCGGTCTTGAGCTGCAATTTATAGCAGAGTTAGACTTCCACCGCCCCCTAGGCCCTTAGGTGCTACTTCATTTTTTCAGAGCCGCAATGGCGTCCTGTCTTGTGGACTAGATGACTGGCGAAATCTTAAAGTGAATGCTGGATCCCAAGCCTTGCCTAAATTGAAACTTCCCTCCCCGATTATTATGTTTCCCGACACCTCTGTTTTGGTAGATTTCTTAATTGCGCTGTTCTAGAAACTCAACCATTTGCACTACATATTGGTCTCATCCCTCCCCCCCCCCCCCCCCCCCCCTCCCATGAACCATGGACCTTGCCGTTGGTGGGGAGGCTTGCGTGCCTCAGCGATACAGATGGCCGTACCGTAGGTGCAACCACAACGGAGGGATATCTGTTGAGAGGCCAGACAAACGTGTGGTTCCTGAAGAGGGGCAGCAGCCTTTTCAGTAGTTGCAGGGGCAACAGTCTAGATGATTGACTGATCTTGCCTTGTAACGATAACCAAAACGGTCTTGCTGAGCTGGTACTGTGAATGGCTGAAACCAAGGGGAAACTACAGCCATAATTTTTCCTGAGGACATGCGGCTTTACTGCATGGTTAAATGATGATGGCGTCCTCTTGCTTAAAATATTCCGGAGATAAAATAGTCTCCCACTCGGATCTCCGGGCGGGGACTACTGAAGAGGACGTCGTTATCAGGAGACAGACGTGAAAATATCCGAACTATCAGTTTAATAAGTCACAGCTGCAAAATACTAACGCGAATTCTTTAAACACGAATGGAAAAACTAGTAGAAGCCGACCTAGGGGAAGATCAGTTTGGATTCCGTAGAAATATTGGAACACGTGAGGCAATACTGACCTTATGACTTATCTTAGAAGAAAGACTAAGGAAAGGCAAACCTACGTTTCTAGCATTTGTAGACTTAGAGAAAGCTTTTGACAATGTTGACAGGAATACTCTCTTTCAAATTCTAAAGGTGGCAGGGGTAAAATACAGGGAGCGAAAGGCTATTCACAATTTGTACAGAAACCAGATGGCAGTTATAAGAGTCGATGGGCAGGAAACGGAAGCAGTGGTTGGGAAGGGATTGAGACAGGGTTGTAGCCTCTCCCCGATGTTATTCAATCTGTATATTGAGCAAGCAGTAAAGGAAACAAAAGAAAAATCCAGAGTGGGTATTAAAATCCATGGAGAAGGAATAAAAACTTTGAGGTTCGCCGATGAAATTGTAATTCCCTCAGAGACAGCAAAGGACTTGGAAGAGCAGTTGAACGGAATGGATAGTGTCTTGAAAGGAGGATATAAGATGAACATCAACAAAAGCAAAACGAGGATAATGGAATGCAGTCGAATTAAGTCCGGTGATGCTGAGGGAATTAGATTAGGAAATGAGACACTGAAAGTAGTAAAAGAGTTTTGCTGTTTGGGGAGCAAAATAACTGATGATGGTCGAAGTAGAGAAGATATAAAATGTAGACTGGCAATGGCAAGGAAAGCGTTTCTGAAGAAGAGACATTTGTTAACATCGAGTATTGATTTAAGTTTCAGGAAGTCGTTTCTGAAAGTGAAACTTCCTGTCCGGCACACAGTTTTTATCTGCCAGGAAGTTTCATATCAGCGCACACTCCGCTGCGGAGTGAAAATCTCATTCTGGAAACATCCCCCAGGCTGTGGCTAAGCCATGTCTCCGCAATATCCTTTCTTTCAGGAGTGCTAGTTCTGCAGGGTTCGCAGGAGAGCTTCTGTAAAGTTTGGAAGGTAGGAGACGAGGTACTGGCAGAAGTAAGGCTGTGAGGACGGGGCGTGAGTCGTGCTTGGGTAGCTCAGATGGTAGAGCACTTGCCCGCGAAAGGCAAAGGTCCCGAGTTCGAGTCTCGGTCCGGCACACAGTTTTAATCTGCCAGGAAGTTTCATTCCTTACACCTCTCCGATGGTTCTAGTAGTCTCTCACATGAGACACAACATATTCATATGGTATGAGGTACACGGCCGGCTTTCGGAGGTCTATATTATCTTCAATATTAGAAAAAAGACTTATATTCGGCGACAACAGCGAAATACGCTGGATCTCATTTTCCCACAGGGGTATACCGATTTTTCTGGACGTTGGGCAGGGTTAAAGCAGATAGGAAATTCTTGGCTTTTCGTTTTCTTTCTCCGTCTCAGCCTTACCCTTGGGTGGTATTGATTTTTGACTGTAACATCCGTTCAATTCTTCGGCAAGTGCACCTTGTCTGATAGCGTTAAAGTTCCATGGGTCATGGTCTGAAACAAGGGATTTCTATGTGACGGAGTGACAGCTCGAGGTGCGGAGATACAGGTCAGCTTGCTTGAGAATCAACAACCCGGCTGAACACCCGATTGCACACCACTAATCAATTACAACGAGAAAACCCTAGAGATAACAGAACTCAGCACAGGACAAAGTGTTGTAGGAGCAGACTAGACTGTAAAATATTTCAAGGATTTCTGAGAGTGTTAGGTACAATAAATATGGCGAGGATGGATAGAAAGAAATGGGAAATGGTTTCAATCCTGGCGAAAATATGAGAACTAAGGGAAGAATCATATAGAACTGGGGTTTAAATAAAGGTAGTAGCTGTGCGAGACATTTCACGTCTCACAGGAATGAGTTTACTCTCTGTATAATTTTCCTTACGTTGATCTCAGGATTTTCATCATAATTATTTGTGGAATATACTAAAGTGACCACTAGTGGTACGGAACGTCTCTGCTACACAAGCTGCAGGAATTCATTGAGCCATGAGCGACCAAACAAGATACTTCTCACCCAAGAAACACTGATCAGGTTCTCTTACAGGCGTATTCAGATACGACAACATTTTAAATTCTAACTTCCAAAGGCCCAGATATTCTTTAAATTGTTAAAATTGTAGTCCCAGAGTTCCTGACGCGTGGTTAAGAACTGTGGTCAATATTGTCAAGTGGCATGGTGTTTAGAGTGCTGCAGAATGCGATGTGTGAATCCAATTTCCAGATCGCAAGCTGACAATCCAGTTCCTACTCACAGATCTTATCCTCAAGAGCACGTGATTTAATTTACCGATTTTTCACGGCGCGCCGAACTTTGAGATATCGAACTATTTAAAAGAGTAGAGAAACAGCTCTTAAACATTGTCAGTAGTACTATAAGATTTAATTTTAAAATTTTTATCGCCAGTTGACGTACAAAGATCGTGTGATGTAATTTATTTTCAGTTTCTCATTTCAACGTCTTTAATTTTGATATGACCTGCTATTAAATCATATAAAAAGACTATTCTTCGCTCTTTTAATAATTCTTCAATACAGATTTTTACAATAAAATATTTGTCTTCGATATTTGTTATGGACACTCCTTATGACGGTGTGGTGCATCGTCAATTCTACCGCGATTATTCTGTATGTCGAATCTGAGCGTGAACCTGTAGATTTGTAACGATTTGACAGTCATTACCACGCCCGCCACATATGCTGAGATGCTCGCAAACTGTTCGGATTTTGCTACATAATGTGGAGTATACTGAAAGACTCACACTCGAAGCAAGGAAAGAAAAACTGTTCCCTTCTCGGGTTCTATCTGATGACGCCAAAACCATCAAGCATGGTATTTGCCCGAGGAGCTGTTTATTAACGCAAACTGCCAGATTATTCTCACCTTGCTAACGCGTACGTAATTGCCATCGCTTCACACGCTAGATAACACTTTCAGAGACTGGCATATTTGGCAATGAAATCCGATGTTATTTGAGTACCTCCTAGAAAAGGGCATCGTACACTGACACAGATAGGTATGCACATCTTAGTGCTTCAGCATCTAACAAACACTGTGAACAAAGCTCTTACGGACACGCAGACAAAACTGCCGTAATTTCGCGTTAAGGTCACTTTGCATTCTCAGGTACTTGTACATCATTGCGTACGGTCCTCTTATCGACTGCTTTCACAAACGCATCACTGTGAAAGGACCACGCCCAACACGTGCCGAAATAACATTTCCCAGAAATCGATCATTCTACTTCAATTGAACTCAGTCAGGTGTTAATACTGCACCCTTATATGTCGGCGGCTCATGCTGACCCGTCTAGTTCACTAAGGTCACTAAAACCCGTTCACGCGGAGCTGGTCGACTCAGAGGTAGTCAATTTAAATACTGGTGGTGAAAAAATTTGCACGGTCATTATTTGACCGCTAAGGTGAGGAAAGGCGGTGGCGCCAAGTTTCTGAAGATCAGACTGTGCGCCAGTGTCCTCGATTAAATTGCAAATCTTTCCTCATGAAGTGAGGGCATCGGATGGGGACGATAGGGTCGGCGGCCTCCTTCGTTCTGTTGGTGTGAAGTAACTTCGTCGGAGCTGGATTTCATCGTATATCTTCACGTCATACATAACAATACTAGCACAACACTTTACAAGCATTATCCACATGACATAGAAACTCTCCTAACACTCGAAATCGCACTATCTAAAGGTTATCAATTCAGCAAAATGCCTAGGGATTACAATTAGAACAACTGAAACTGGAACGAACACATAGATAATTTGTGAGTAAGGCGAACCAAAGACTACTAGTTATAGGCAGGATACTTCGAAAATGTAACAAATCTGCTACACTGCCTATACTTCTAACATATTTTCGAGCCACCACCTTCTGTGACCAAGTGTAAAAGCAAGTGCAGATATATACTATGTGTATTTTTGTGCAGTACCTGATAATGTACGTTTATGGGAACGGATTCGTTATGAAAATCACGATGCAGTGCACTCGCCATCACCACCCCGTCTAGCTACAATTGGTCCCAGATATAATATTCGTGTAACTATGTCATATGATGATGAGCTTGCAGTGGCTCAGAAAAGGGTTAATGGTATAATAGATCGTATCAAAAATCCAAGAAAGTGACTGGTTGCATGTATATTCCCACATAAATAATAAATTCAAATCACAGTTGCTGTTAGCCATCCACCATACACTATTGGCCATTAAAATTGCTACACCAAGTAGAAATGTAGATGGTAAAAGAGGATTCATTGGACAAATGTATAATACTAGAACTGACATGTGATTACATTTTCACGCAGTTTGGTTGCATAGATCCTGAGAAATCAGTGGCCAGAATAACCACCTCTGGCGTGTACAGGTACAACTATCCCATGCAGCTTCAACACGATATCACAGTTCATCAAGAGTAGTGACTGGCGTATTCTGGCGAACCAGTTGCTCGGCCACCAATTGACCAGACGTTTTCAATTGGTGAGAGATCTGGAGAATGTGCTGGCCAGGGCAGCAGTCGGACGTTTTCTGTATCCAGAAAGGCCCCTTACCACCAACATGCGGTCGTGCATTATCCTGCTGAAATGTAGTGTTTCGCAGGGATCGAATGAAGGGTAGAGCCACAGGTCGTAACACATCTGAAATGTAGCGTCCACTGTTCAGAGTACCGTCAATGCGAACAAGAGGGGACCGAGACGTGGCACCACATACCATCACGCCGGGTGATACAACAGTATGGCGATGACGAATACACGCTTCCAATGTGCGTTCACCGCGATGTCGCCAAACACGGATGCGACCATCATGATGCTGTAAACAGAACCTGGATTCATCCGAAAAAATGACGTTTTGCCATTCGTGCACCCAGGTTCGTCGTTGAATACACCATCGCAGGCGCTCCTGTCTGTGATGCAGCGTCAAGGGTAACCGCAGCCATGGTCTCTGAGCTGATAGTCCATGCTGCTGCAAACGTCGTCGAACTGTTCGTGCAGATGTGTCTGCTGACTCAGGGATCGAGACGTGGCTGCACGGTCCGTTACAGCCATGCGGATAAGATGCCTGTCATCTCGACTGCTAGTGATAAGAGGCCGTTGGGATCCAGCACGGCGTTCCGTATTACCCTCGTGAACCCAACGATTCCATATTCTGCTAACAGTCATTGGATCTCGACCAACACGAGCAAAAGTGTCGCGATACGACAAACCGCAATCGCGATAGGCTACAATCCGACCTTTATCAAAGTCGGAAACGTGATGGTACGCATTTCTCCTCCTTACACGAGGCATCACAACAACGTTTCACCAGGCGACGCCGGTCAACTGCTGTTTGTGTATGAGAAATCGGTTGGAAACTTTCCTCATGTCAGCACGTTGTAGGTGTCGCCACCGGCGCGAACCTTGTGTGAATGCTCTGAAAAGCTAATCATTTGCATATCACAGCATCTTCTTCCTGTCGGTTAAATTTCGCGTCTGTAGCACGTCATCTTCGTGGTGTAGCAATTTTAATGGCCAGTAGTGTAGATATACTGGAAAAAAATATGCCTGCACTACGCTTGTCCGTCTTCTGCCAACCCACGCAGGAAGAACTGAGCATCGCAATAAGATAAATCAGTGCCCGCACATAAAGATTAAAGTGTTAGTTTTCCCGTCAGTTGTCTGAGAGTGGAACGGTAGAGAAATATTGTGAAAGTGCTTCGACGACGCCCCTTCCAGACACTTCAGTGTGAAAGGCAGGGCGGTCATATAGATGCACACATTTCATAACATATGACAGGTACCAGATGGTACGCACAGCAGCTCCGTGTACCGACCCTCACGTCATCTGACCGTCTGGTCTGAAGATAGTCAAAGAGACTAGCCACCGGAATTAAATAATTTATTGCGAATTGCCTCGGGATTTTGTTGTTAAAATTGTAATTCACAATCGCTGCGGTTCCTAAATGATGTCAAAAATTATTGGGTCGGTAAGATCAACGGTACGCCGCTGCAATTACTTCCTACCCCGAGACGGTAATGTATGAATCTGCCCCAAACTACCATTTACTTAGTGTGGGACTCACTACCTGGTACTTCACTTCACGATTCCGTTTCGTTTGATGGGTTTTTCGTGACTGAGCTCAGCGTAACACTGACCTTCCTGGACTCACAAGAGAGGGGGTTACTGGGTTTACGAGTGACATCTCTATCTGTAATTTTCGTCAGACATTGCTGGCACGCTGTTGCACGCAACCTCTGCCTTGAAATACATTCGAGCCTTTCTTTCTGGCTGAGGCAGTTTCCACAAACGGTAGTATATTTTATAGCCAACGGCCTTGCCGCAGTGGTAACAAACGTTCCCGTCAGATCACCGAAGTGAAGCGCTGTCGGGCTGTGCTAGCACTTGGATGGGTGACCATCCGGTCTGCCGAGCGCTGTTGGCAAGCAGGGTACACTCAGCCCTTGTGAGGCAAATTGAGAATCTACTTGATTGAGAATCAGAGGCTCCGGTCTCGGAAACTGACATACGACCGGGAGAGTGGCCCTCCGTATCCGCATCCAGTGACGCCTATGGGTTGAGGGTGACATGGTGGACGGTCGGTAACGTTGAGCCTTCATGGCCTGTTCGGGAGTAGTTTTTAGTTTTAGTATATTTTATGGTTACATGTGGAATTTCGAAATGTTGAGATGCTGATGCGTGGTTTTCAAAAAATGGTTCAAATGGCTCTGAGCACTATGGGACTCAACTGCTGTGGTCATCAGTCCCCTAGAACTTAGAACTACTTAAACCTAACTAACCTAAGGACATCACACACATCCATGCCCGAGGCAGGATTCGAACCTGCGACCGTAGCAGTCGCACGGTACCGGACTGAGCGCCTAGAACCGCGAGACCACCGCGGCCGGCATGATGCGTGGTTTTCCTTGCGTACTGTAATCAATGGCTTCTCAAGATAACCCCACCCAAAACCCTGGCAATACTTACAGAACGAACGATCCACACCTTTCATGACTTTCTTTCCAACCATTTATAGCTTCTTCTACAATTATCGAACATACTGAAACACTTCGGACTGAACCTTAGTTACAAACAAACATCGAAACTCCAGATACTTACCATCCAGTAGAAAGCATCTACATCTACATCTACATCTATACTCCGCGAGCCACCTTACGGTGTGTGGCGGAGGGTACTTATTGTACCACTATCTGATCCCCCCTTCCCTGTTCCATTCACGAATTGTGCGTGGGAAGAACGACTGCTTGTAAGTCTCCGTATTTGCTCTAATTTCTCGGATCTTTTCGTTGTGATCATTACGCGAGATATATGTGGGCGGTAGTAATATGTTGCCCATCTCTTCCCGGAATGTGCTCTCTCGTAATTTCGATAATAAACCTCTCCGTATTGCGTAACGCCTTTCTTGAAGTGTCCGCCACTGGAGCTTGTTCAGCATCTCCGTAACGCTCTCGCGCTGACTAAATGTCCCCATGACGAATCGCGCTGCTTTTCGCTGGATCATGTCTATCTCTTCTATTAATCCAACCTGGTAAGGGTCCCATACTGATGAGCAATACTCAAGAATCGGACGAACAAGCGTTTTGTAAGCTACTTCTTTCGTCGATGAGTCACATTTTCTTAGAATTCTTCCTATGAATCTCAACCTGGCGCCTGCTTTTCCCACTATTTGTTTTATGTGATCATTCCACTTCAGATCGCTCCGGATAGTAACTCCTAAGTATTTTACGGTCGTTACCGCTTCCAATGATTTACCACCTATGGCATAATCGTACTGGAATGGATTTCTGCCCCTATGTATGCGCATTATATTACATTTATCTACGTTTAGGGAAAGCTGCCAGCTGTCGCACCATGCATTAATCCTCTGCAGGTCTTCCTGGAGTACGTACGAGTCTTCTGATGTTGCTACTTTCTTGTAGACAACCGTGTCATCTGCAAATAGCCTCACGGAGCTACCGATGTTGTCAACTAAGTCATTTATGTATATTGTAAACAATAAAGGTCCTATCACGCTTCCTTGCGGTACTCCCGAAATTACCTCTACATCTGCAGATTTTGAACCGTTAAGAATGACATGTTGTGTTCTTTCTTCTAGGAAATCCTGAATCCAATCACAAACCTGGTCCGATATTCCGTAAGCTCGTATTTTTTTCATTAAACGTAAGTGCGGAACCGTATCAAATGCCTTCCTGAAGTCCAGGAATACGGCATCAATCTGCTCGCCAGTGTCTACGGCACTGTGAATTTCTTGGGCAAATAGGGCGAGCTGAGTTTCACATGATCTCTGCTTGCGGAATCCATGTTGGTTATGATGAAGGAGATTTGTATTATCTAAGAACGTCATAATACGAGAACACAAAACATGTTCCATTATTCTACAACAGATTGACGTAAGCGAAATAGGCCTATAATTATTCGCATCTGATTTATGACCCTTCTTGAAAATGGGAACGACCTGCGCTTTCTTCCAGTCGCTAGGTACTTTACGTTCTTCCAGCGATCTACGATAAATTGCTGATAGAAAGGGGGCAAGTTCTTTAGCATAATCACTGTAGAATCTTAAGGGTATCTCGTCTGGTCCGGATGCTTTTCCGCTACTAAGTGATAGCAGTTGTTTTTCAATTCCGATATCGTTTATTTCAATATTTTCCATTTTGGCGTCCGTGCGACGGCTGAAGTCAGGGACCGTGTTACGATTTTCCGCAGTGAAACAGTTTCGGAACACTGAATTCAGTATTTCTGCCTTTCTTCGGTCGTCCTCTGTTTCGGTGCCATCGTGGTCAACGAGTGACTGAATAGGGGATTTAGATCTACTTATCCGACAGAACGCCCATAACTTACTAAGATTACTACTAGGCGAGTAACCAATGGGGTATCATCCCTCAACACCAACAATGCCTTAACCCTTCCCATGCCAATACAACCTGGGTATCGACTCCAAAAAAGTTCTCTCTCCAAATCTTTGAACGCTGTATTCTCTGCTTTACTTTCCACGTCCGTTTATCCTCTCCTACACGAACCTTCTACCAGCCCACCACCTTCCTCTCACCGACACTGAACACCTCCAGTATCTTAAACATCCCGCGAACTCACTTTCCTCATGATGCTAATGAGCTGCTATATCTATCCCCAATCCCAAGCCGGCTGTTGTGCCCGAGCGGTTCTAGGCGCTTCAGTCCGGAACCGCGCTACTGCTACGGTCGCAGGTTCGAATCCTGCGTCGAGCATGGATGTGTGTGATGTCCTCACGTTAGTGAGGTTTAAGTAGTTCTAAGTCTAGGGGGGGACTGATGACCTCAGATGTTAAGTCCCATAGTGCTCAGAGCCATTTGAACCATTTGAATGCAATCCCAATTCCCTACAACTCAGCTTCCGATATTACATCCACTCCTGAATACCAGTACCATTGCCCCGTTAATAACCGTTACCTTTGTAAGGTACCCTTTATTTCGACATTACATTTTTATTCCTTATTTTCCTGATACACGTTTTATATCGCGTCCGCAGATATCAGCATTCAGTGAGCCCGGGCATTACTGAAGAACGCACGGTGTGGAGTAACGTAATGTTTCCCACACTGGCTGAAGTAGATATTGGTCCACCTAGCATGCCAGTAGATGGTGGGGTGAGGTGCTGAGGCTAGCTACGAGGAAGACAGTTAAATCAGCGCACGATAGGTACGGAAACAAGAGCCATTCTGGCCCGAAGCAAGTCATTTTGTGTAATAAATATTTGCTAATGAATGCCACTTACTACAGACATTAGGAGAAGCCTATTGGCCATACGCACTTTCTTACAGCAATATTATGACGCAAGAAAGCAGTTAAAACTGATGGAGTGTTCCATTTTTTTCAGATGACGGTGTTTTCGTAAATAAACAGATTGTAAGGTGAAACGTCCCCTTTGAAAATTTCATAAATGACAGTGCTGGAAAGCTCTATGTTATTTGATTTTCAAACAGCTGAGCAAAACTGAACGTGTTCAGACATTTCTCTCCTTACTTATTCTGATCATCAATAAACTGACACACAATATTTTTAGCGCAACGCAATCTGACTTTGAATAATCCTACAAAAGAATGGCCCTGAATAACAATAACCTATACCTTTCATGAATCACTTACCTCACAAAAATCTTCGTTACTCGAACTACTACAATACAGCGAGCACAAATACTGCCAGCTAAATAAAAGATTCTAGCTACTGAAGGCACTAACTACTGAAGGCACTAACTACTGAAGGCACTAACTACTGAAGGCACTAACTACTGAAGGCACTAACTACTGAAGGCACTAACTACTGAAGGCACTAACTACTGAAGGCACTAACTACTGAAGGCACTAACTACTGAAGGCACTAACTACTGATAGGCATAGTTAGCAAATGAAAGATTTTGATAGAGAACAATGTATTTACCTAAATAATATTCAAAAGTCATCATATATATATATATATATATATATATAAAGTTCATGATGTACAGTATTACAAATTTACTCTTTCTGACGGACACACGTCCACATCGTCCGCTCTCAAAATTCTGCCATCTCTCTCCCCATATCCACCAATCCTGGCGGCTCACCTCCAACTGCGCAACGCTACGCGCTGTTCACATCCAACTGACCAACACTACAATAGCAAATATTCCAACAATGCAAACGAGCCACAGACTGCAAACAGCACGGTGATTTTCATACAGTCATACCGAGCGCTACGTGGCGTTAGCAACATAAAAACCTAAACAGCCTACTTACAAAGGGCATGCAAGAACATTATTTCATCTAATATAGCTTCTTGCTTTCATCGCGTAGAAGTTACGGTATATATAATTGCACTTTCGAGGAATCCGATGGCGTTGATACTGATTCTACGAGAAACATAAACTAAACAGAGCTCTGCGGCAAAACAGATAGGAGGAAACACCACGTGACGACCCACTAAAATAATCCATGGACGGCTCGTATTATTTTCCGTAAATCCCGGATGGAAAAGAACAGCCAGCCATACTGCACGCCTCTGAGGCCGTCCTCTGCGGACTCATTAAGTAAAATGAGACACTTTTGAAGGTTTAGTAAAAAATGGAGGGGGGTGATATCTTCCTTACATAGTCCCGGTGCAGGTTCTTCCACGTTTTAGTGCAGTGAAGCTTTTTGCAGTATTTTTGTAAGACAGTTTAAAACCATCATTTCGATCATTTTGAAATATATTTAAATATTTTGTCTTTTTAATATATTTAAACTATATGTACTGGTATAAATTATTTTGGCAGAACAGCGGCATGTTTACCACTGCTGATAGTGTCGTGACGCGTAATGAATTCCAACCATCGTACGAGCCGTCCCCGTTCCACGCCGTGTCCTCGAGCGAGATGTTAGAACCGGCAGCAGAGGAGCGGCGCACGGCGCACGGACGCTTTCCGGGAACGTGACCCTTGGCAAGACGAGCAGCTTCGGTAGCAGGAACGCTGCTACCAGCACCAGCGACGTTGCACAAGACGCGGTTTTCCTTTCGGAGAACTGTCGGCTTCTCTGCAGTTGTACCGACGAAGCTGGTGAATCAATTCCGAGATCGCGCGCCACAAGTTTTTAGAGATGCAGTTAAGCAGAATACAACTTGTTTCGTACTACGACGAACAGGGCTACGGAGCATATCTCTTCACCACTGTGCATAAACGGTAATTGTGTATAATCACGAGAAGAGATGCCCGCGAAAATTGAACACGTAAGCTAAATTGAAACAGATCAGGGAGTACGGAGCGTTGCGAACTACCGGACCTGCTGTCTAATTTAAAACCGAGGCTAAGACCGTCTTCCACAGACATGCAAGACAAAAAATAACACTTAACTTTCAAAAGCAGAAGTTTCTTCATTTGCAAGAGAAGATATGTGTGAACAGGATCATATAAGGATTCACTGGAATATCATCCCGAATGCAGAATATGGCAAATTCTGTTGGAGTGGACCAAATCAACGAATGATTGAAGAGATAATAAAATAATAATGGATAACGTATTCTCAGAGATCAATGAAGTGGTAAACATTAACAATTCTAAATGAACAGTGCAGTGTTGAGGTTATCCTACAGTACTATTTTTTATTAACCTGTTTTCGTCTCTGTGTCATCACAGACTTTGGCTATCGTCGTCAAAGAGGGTACAATATTGTTAAAAAAAAAACATTGGAAAACCTATTACACATCGACGATGAGGTTCAAACAGAATAAATGTCATATTATACAGAGCGGTAGTAACGAAATTGAAAATGTTAAAGCAGCGAAAGATGGCGTGTACATGTAGTAAAACTACATAATAGCCTATATAATAACTGAAATTAAATTGACAGTCATAAGAAGATAAAATTAATACAAGACAAGAGTACTGAAGAATAGCTTGACGAGGAATTATACATGTAAAGTGATACAGAAACAGAATAAAAGATACAATTGTGAATTGTAGCAGGGAATACATAAACTAAATTATACATCAATGATACATATAATTCCTCTTAGTGTAGGGAACATGTACATATTATAAAACAGAATGCATGGAGCACACACAGTCACTGTGAAATAAATACAGGGATTAACAGAGGAACAGAATGGAACAGACAATGTGGGAAAATGGGAGAAATGTGACGCTTAAGTGAAGTTGAAAAAAAGGGAAGTATTGAGACGTTATTTAATATTAAATCTGCATGTTTACTGATTTCCAGGCATTCCAGCAAATTGTCTTTGTTTTTTTTTTCAATTGGAATATGTGGGACTGTGACTTGCAGCTGTGGCTTTCATTCAGTACATGCTCAGCGGATGTGAAGTCAAAATTCTACAAACTCCAGCTGTGTTCATGTTCAGCCAAACTAGCTGCTAAGTCTCCTCTGCCTTGCTGACCAATATAAAACTTATTACAATCAGAACAAGTAATTTTCTATAGCCCGCTATTGGCTAGTAATAGGGTCTTAATCTTTGATGTTGAAAATAAACTGGGCACAAACTGTGTGTTCCTTGCAATGTAAGAAATCCTTTAGTTTAACAAGCAGCAACATGTCAGTGTCTTGGCTACATTCTCTAATCATACAATTGAGCTTGCACCGGAAAGCAATCGCCAAGCAAACTCTGAACTAGTCAAGAAGTTAGTTAATAAAAATTTGTGCAGCTGACGACTGATTCACTCTGTTCTTAAAACATGCTTCACAGCTGCTGATTGACAGCCATGAATAAATTTTTGCAGTACATCATATACAGATCTGAACCAGTGCTTAATACTTGCACCTAAAGGTTCTTCATTCAATACACTTTGAAGACTTTTGCATCAGTGTTTCAGGCAGAAGTTGACTAAGAGATTCCTCATAACTAAGCCATCTAACTATTTTCATAAAGTACCTTGCGACTGGAAATAGTTTTGTGTTAAGCATGTCACAGTGGGTAGCCTTAAGTCATTTACTTCTGCTGGAGTGAGATAAGATCTGTACATAAACTGTTACACCTATTCTTCTACTGATATGTTAAAAACAAACTACGATCACAATCTGCAAGGATACTAACTTACTACTGTGTGTGATGGGTAGCTCTTTTATTTACAGCGTCCACTGAGTTTGGAATACCAAACTTTGGTCTGAATTTTGTCGCACTTTTAATTAAAAGATCCAGTTTGCTTGTCAGTTGGTAGGATGGAGCTGTGAATGAGGATATAACAGGATGGATCCAGCTACACCTTACGTACGAAGTTTCGGGAACCCATACAATCTAGGATACAATGCGTTCATGTTAATTGATACCTCTTCCTCAAGATCAGAAAATTTAGTTTCACAAGAATTACACACTTAATATCACAATGTTATGAAAGGGAAAGTTGCCACTTACCATACAGCGGAGAGGCTGAGCCGCAAATAGGCACAACAAAAAGAATGTCACAAATAATAGCTTTCGGCCAGTAAGGCCCTCGTAAGAATTAGACGGCAAACGCACACACACATACCCACTCAGGTAAACGCAACTGACAAACACATTTAATGTCAGTTTTAAATAACTTAGTAAGATCGTTGGGAAGGATTTGGGAAAATCTGGGAGTCAGGAAGTCTACTTTTTGCAAACAATCACGCTTGTTCAAAAACACAATAGTGTCGCCGTTCTGCTTTTGTGGCAATCACATAATTTCTTCTTTAAAATCTTGAGAGTGTTGAAGTCGATAGTCTGTGTATGATGTTACTCTCAGATGTTTTGCTTTTCTTTACGGCATGACTGTGCAACATGGCGCAATGATTAGCATACTGAAGTTGCATTCAGAAGGACGAAGGTTCAGATACCCAGATTTAGGTTCTCCGTGATGATTTCCCTAAGTCTCTTAAGGCAAATGCCGGGATGGTTCATTTAAAAAGGGCACGACCCATTTCATTCCCCATCTTTCCTTAATCTGAGTTTGTGCTCCGTCTCTAATGAAGTCATTAACAATTCAGTGTTTTCAGTAGTGTCTTTAGCTAAAGCTTCTTCAGTATGTATCTTCTTTACAGGTAGTTGATGGAGGATGGAAAGGACCATACTGAAGACATACAGTATCTCGAGTATATTTCGTTCATTTGTCGAAAAGACTGGGTTTTACAGGTTACTGACATGTCATGAAAACTTTTGTCTGCAGTCTGGGGTTAGGTGTACACTCACATTACTTATCCCATCTAATTTTCCGTTCTGTCGCATATAATACATCTTGTAACAGCAGTCACACGTTGACGAACTTAACTATCGAGAACATCAAATTCATGCACTCAGCAGAGATGTATAGAAACGTGTACAATTTTTACACGAATACTCCCGTTCTCACGAACACGCTGTCACTTCATTTTTTCCCTTTATCCACATATATACAGAGATCGCAGTGGCTCTGTTTGCTGCGGTGAATGTTGCTCTTAGCTTCGTGGTGACATAGTTTTGCGAAATTTCAGGTTGCACGCTGTTTAAGCCAAATGTGTTGTTTTGACACTGCGTTTTGTTTCAGTGGTCTGCTGTAAAAGTAATAATTAAAAATAATTCGTAGTTACTTATTATGAACTTAGTTATGGCACTGTGGTGGTCCCGTAGCTGCTGGCTGCCGTTATTTAAACGTTCTCTTGATGGTGCTAATGGATTATACTGGTAGTTGACTGTTGAACGTTCTGTGAACAGAGGAATCATATTTTTCAGTTAACAGTAGTGCAAAGGAACACATCTGTGAACTTCACTAGGCCACTTTACAAATTGACTTCAACTGAAGCACTAGTCGGTGGTGAAGATTTAACAATACCACCAGTAATTTCTCACTAAAAAGGTCGAAAGTAGAGGCACAGCGTGCTGTTGATAATCATTTACAAGTCTAGAATTTTTCCGTTCTCCTGTTTCTGGTGAATCAGTTGTTGGACGAGGACTGCAAAATGTGTGAAATGAGAAGAATAAAAGAAACCACTCGCAAACTGACGACGATAGAGAGTGAAAACGAAATTCAGTAGATGAGAAGGTAAGAAGGGATGGACGCAACATAGTTTTGCGAAAACATGCGCGTAGTTGATACGTGAGAACAGGATGTGTGAGTAGTATAAGAAAATGCTTTGCTGCCCATCTCGTCTCGTATGTTCATTGCTCACGCAGAAGCAGAAGGTAAGAGCACAAGAGTGAATAATCACAGGATAGAAGAAGAAGTCGCAGGGTGCAACGTCAGGAGAGCGTAAGAAGCGGGAGGGGTGGGGGAGTAGAATTTGGTAGCCCAAAGAAGCAATACGTGTGATTCTGTCATATGCACAATGATCCAAGGAGCTGTTGTGAAGTAAAAACACAACGGTGGACAGTTTGTCGCAGCGTTCAGTTTCAGCAGCCTCCCGTGATCGCGTCACGAGATTTTGGTACCGTTGTGTGCTTCTATGACGTCTTGTCTCTTGCGAGCATAACGGGTTGTCACCAGACAGTGGTAGTTCCAGAAAACGCTGTCGCCTTGCCTGCTGATGGCTGGTGTTCACCTTTTTCAACGGATGCCAGACCGCGTGTTACCAGTTCGATTTCCTCCTTTGTCTCGGGATCATAATATTCCTAACACTTGTCCATGATGATGGAGCGGCTAAAAGAGACATTCATCTTGGCTGTCTTCATTTTGGCGGATTTCCTCTGGTGTCTCGGCTCGGCGGGCTCTTACAACGGTTGTGTGCAATAGCGGAACCAGTGGAAAACGACCTTGACAGAGAACAGAATCTAGAGCAACATGTTGAAAAATAATCCACGACTAATTTTTCACTTTTCTCACTCTCGCCACGGTTAAGATTCGCTAGCATATCGACTTGTAATTCCCGGCTTTTCATTCTTCGTCAATCAGATTTTTTATACACACTGGTACTGCCTGGTGCATTGGTGCCCTATACTTCCAACATATCAGCATCGATTGTTGCAGCGGTTTGAATTACCGCAGAGTAAGAACTGCACTTTTTCAGTGGAATGGACTATTTTGTTTTGGCCCCTCTTGTGGTTTGCTACAGTACTGCGGCGCCGGGACATACACTGTGTGTGAAAACTGCAAACATGTACGTCCAAAAAAAATTAAATCAAATAAATCGAAGGTGGATCTGGAGATAGGAAAGGGAAGGAAAGGAACTGCATCGGGACTTTGTGCGGAATCAGCGGCGATTAATTAAAATGTGTGTCGGACCAAGTCTCGAACCTGGGATCTCCTGATTACTAGGCACTTACGTCAACCACTGCGCCAACCGGACACAAGTTTATCGCAAATGCATGTATGATCTCGGCACGCTCCCCGGATGACTCATATTCCCATCTAGTGCCACCTATCCGCAGTTCCCGTCTATGTCGTCTAACCTCGCTAATTTTAGACTCCTGCTGGGGGTCGAACGATATTCTGCATCCGCACTGAAGGTCGTGGGTTCATTGCCCATCGAAGTGAATCAGTTATATAAATGCTTGGTGCCTGCTCTTTCGGACATGTTCGGAAGAACTGACACTACGCATTCATATAAAACAATAAAATAATCATCCACATCTACTTTCATTTTCGAGATGCTAATTAAAACTTTGATTACCATTTGTATAACATTTTAAGGATGCCATGAAACACCATGATGTGAAAACTGGATGTAAGTAACATGAATGATAGGACTGAGCAGCATTTAACAAAAATGAAACTGTGAAATACACATTCAGATGCTCGAAGAACACAAAATTAAACGGGTGATCATTAGATGACACGTATTAGTCTGGCTCATTTTCTTTTCCTTAATATCATCGTGTCTCGCATTTTTTTAATGTCAGAGCGATAAGAGGGTCATTTCTGTGTAGCAGGTCACAGTATCGGTTATAGGAATTTAGCGAAATAACGAAAAACAGGAATGACAATAACTGTTTCGTATTTAAATCAAGGTAGGTGAGTAGGCCATCAGCTAATTTTGCCTTCTTGCGCTGTTGCAGGATGGCGCAGCCGCAGCAGTACGCCGCAGTGCCGCAGGCAGCAGCAGGTAAGACCCACCACTGAGGCCCGGTATCCCTATCTCTGTGTACAGTGCGAGACTAGTCCAGCCCCGTATCCCTCTGCATACAGAGCGCGCGCTAGGAGCTCGCCACGCCCAGCCGACGCTTCACGTGACGCCCCGCTCTACGTCACGGTGACCTAATTTAAGGCGCGTAGCCTGTGACGTCAGCCGCGTCCTCGATGCAGCCGAGGAACCAGTCAGTCAGCGTCGCGACCTGTCTGCGAGACTGCAAAGCTTTGCGCTTCCTCGCGGACTAGCAGTGCGGGCCAGTACTCGTGCACTGCGCATATGATGGAAGCTAAAAAGCGGACAAACGTTTCTACTCTCTTAAAACACCAGAAGTTTAGATTTGCGCAGAGGAGTAATATTTTCCCAACTTGCTAGCCTCCCACGTTAGCTGTACTGACCACGACAGGTTACCGATATCCATACAGTACCTTTACATTGCTGCTGTCTTCTGTACTAGGACTGGCTCGATAGTACTGCAACCTACATCCATTTGAAAAACCCTGCAGACAGCAGTCAAGTCTCGATCTCCCTCTACAACTTCTACCCGTCCACACTTCCCTCCTTTACCAAATCTACTTCTTTAAATTCACGTTCTGTTATATCAACCTTCCTTTCTTGTCGTCAAGCTGTACATATAGCTCTTTAGGCCCCGGCTCGATACAAACCTGTTCTTTGCTTATCCGCTCCATCCATCTACTCTCGAACATTCTTCTGTGACATCACACTTACAAAGGTCCACAGCTCGTGGTTCAGAGTGGCTAGCGTTGCTGCCTCTGGATCACGGGGTCATGGGTGCGATTCCCGGCCGCGTTGTGGATTTTCTATGCCCGGGGACTGGGTGTCTGTGTCGTCATCATCATCATCATCATCATCATTTCTGACAGTGGCTATATTGGAATGTGAAAAAAGTTGGTCTGTGCACAAATTGGGACTTTGTACGGGCGCTGATGACCGCGCAGTTGAGGGCCCCACAACCCAAACATCAACACTTGCAATGGTTTACTCGTCTCTGGTGGCAACTGTTTATCCTCAACATTTCACACCCGTAGAACTCTACACTCCAGGCAAACGCTTTCAGAAAAAATCTCCTAACAGCTAAATTTATATCCCGTGTTACCAGATTCAGACCGGCAAGAGTAAGAAAGGCTTCAGCCAAGCCTTTCTTGCCATTGCCGGGCTGCATTTTATATTCTCTTCACTTTTGTCATCCTCCATTAGTTTGCTAACCAAACAATAAAATGCGTCTACTCCCAGTCTCTCATTTTCTAGTCTGAGTTTATCAGCATCACCTGATTTACGCTGGCGGAAGAAAGATCGCAGCGCCAAGGAGGAGTTGAGTGACATAAACGAAAGTTGGTAGGCGTGTTTCTACATCTGACAGACGAAGTCTTTTCAAAATTTCTCGCTAGTCGCGTAAGAGTGGCGCTATTAGCGCCTCTACGAGGATGCAAATCAGGTTTGCGTTAAGTACACGCTGCAACTGTCGCGAGCGTTAGTTACCTTTGAGATTGGCCATAGTGTGTCAATGTTAGTCGTTAATGCCATTACCAACACCTCCCTGAGTTTGAATGCGGTCGTGTAATAGGGCTACGAGAAGCTAGATGTTCCTTCTGCAACACTGCAGAAAGACTAGGTAGGGTGCAGCTACGTGTGACATTGTTGGCAAGAAGACCGGGCTCCGGCCGGCCTCGTGGCACTACAGAGAGGGAAGACCGTTGTAGTCAGTTGTGACCGATCGTACTGCATCTGCAGCAGCAATCTGAGATGCAGTTCGCACAACGAACTGTTACAAATCGGTGACTTCAAGGACAGATCGGAGCCAGACGTCCTGACGCCAAACGACCGCCATTTGCGACTTAAGCGGTATCAAGTGAGAGCTCATTGGAGGGCTGTTGTGTTTTCTGCTGAAATCTAGTTCTGCCTCGGTGCCAGTGATGACCGTGTGTTGGTTATGGGGAGGCGAGTTGAGGGCCTGCAACCAACCTGTCTGTGTACTAGACACTCTGGACCTACACCTAGAGTTACGGTCTGGTGTGCGATTTCGTATGACAGCAACAGCACTCTCGTCGTTATCCCACGCTCCCTGACAGTAATTTCGTGTGTCAGTCTAGTGATTCGACCTGGTGTGCTGCCATTCATGAACAGCATTCCAGGGAGTGTTTTCCAACATGATGACGTTCGTCCACATACTACCGACGTAGCCCAACACGGTCTCCAAAGAATCACCTTGCCTTGACCTGTTAGATCACCAGACCTGTCTCCAGTCGAGCACACGTGGGACATAATCGCACGACAACTTCAGTTTCATACACAAACAGCCTCAACCGTTCCTGTACTGACCAAGCGCAACAGGCATGGAACTCCATTCCACACACTGACTCCGGCACCAGTACAACACAATGCATTAACGTTTGCATGCTTGCATTGAACAGTCTGCCGGTTACACAGGTTATTAATGTGCCAGCATTTCACATTTGCAATGGCTTATCTCGCGCTTACATTAACTTTGATCTTACAATGATAATCACTTAAATATGTTACTTAGACAAATGTATTCCCGAAATTTCATTATTCTAAATTATTTTTTGGTTTTGTGATTTGTTGCCGTCATTGTAATTCGACGACGCCACATTATCTGTGTTTCGCTTTTTGTTGACCACCTTCTTACGAGGTTTCCCGTGATTTTGTAAAATCGCTCCAGGCTCCTTTGAAACGGCACGGCCGACTTCCTTCCCCATCCTTCACTAATCCAATGGGACCGATGATCTTGCTATTTGGTCCACTCCTCCGTATCAGGCAACCAACCAACTTTGACTTTTTCCGTTCGACTTATCTTCCGTGTCTTTTGCCTGACCTAATAGGATTGTATCACCGGCATTAAAATACTTATTTTGTCTCACTGATCGTTGTCTTCATGTATATAGTTAAGGCTCACCAGCCAGTTGACCATCTTCTGTGCGGATGCACACACATTGCCCGACTCTTACGGGAATCGGTAAAGCCGCGAGTGATGAGTATAATGGGCAGGGGCACTACGAATACAGTGCGGGACAATAAGATGGAAATGTGGGTCTCACTGGAGGCGTGCCAGAGATAAGTCCCTGCAGTCGCACTGTCCTCTGTGTCCTTGGTGGCTCAGATGGACCTGTGCGGCTGGTCCCAGCGGAGGTTCGAGTCCTCCCTCGGGCATGGGTGTGTGTGTTTGTCTTTGGATGATTTAAGTAGTGTGTAAGCTTAGGGACTGATGACCTTAGCAGTTAAGTCCCTCATTTGAACATTTATTGTAGCACGGTAGCTCAGCGTGTTTCGTTAGAGAGCTGGTTGGCCTCTGTAATAAAGAAAAACTGAGTGGAAGGATCAACAAACGAACTTGACCGGATGTCATGTGACGTCCGCAACGAACAAAATGAGAAAAAAAATGGATAGAGCATCTGCCATGTAAGCAGGAGATCCCGGGTTCGAGTCCCGGTCGGGGCACACATTTTCACCTGTCTCCGTTGACGTATATCAACGCCTGTAGGCAACTAAGGGTATCCATTTCATTGTACTGATTTAATTGTAAATTCACTGATCTCAGTTGCACTCGCTTTTTGTCACAATTTTGAATACTGAGAAGAGCAACACGGAGACTGTATTATAAAATCTCTTTAACCACTCCTCACGATAATGACGACGGTGACGTCTACGCGTTGTAGATGATCACGAAATCATAGTGACAGATTGCACGATTTACATTTGAGTTCGGTTAAGTTTACCTATTGTCAATCAGCACATTCCTCAAGGAGCCCTCAACATTTAAATTTTTCAGTTATTCGATCCACTTTGTTCTTGACCCATCCATACTTTTATTTCCGTGACTACACGTCTACAGTCACAAATTTTTTGTCATCAAACTACGGGTTTCGATCTATAATATATGCGAAAAACACAAATACACTATCAGACTGTCTACAGCTTAAAACAATAAAATAGACCATATTGAATAGTATTACTGACATACATGTTCATTTGTGCGCTTTAAATATATATTTGTTGTCAACTTTCCTAATATTAAAATCAACGTAGTTCATGGAGCTCTCATTTTCAACTTCAGTAGTAAAAGTTATTTTTGGGTGCATGCTACCTATTGCTTGGGCAGATGCGCTGACCTCATTGGTGTCGCCTTCTGTCAGTAATAAAATGTCGTAAATATACCGTTTATAATAAATCGTTTTATTTTCTAGCTATGGAAACTTGGTAAAAAATTTACATTCTAAATCGTTCCCATAAAATCTGCTAAAGTACCAGCTATTCTATTACCCATCCCAAGCCCATCTTTTTGAATGTGGTGCTAAAGAAGAATGCTAAAGATTAGATGGGTAGATCACATAACTAATGAGGAGGTATTGAATAGGATTGGGGAGAAGAGAAGTTTGTGGCACAACTTGACTAGAAGAAAGGATCGGTTGGTAGGACGTATTCTGAGGCATCAAGGGATCACAAATTTAGTATTGGAGGGCAGTGTGGAGGGTAAAAATCGTAGAGGGAGACCAAGAGATGAATACACTAAACAGATTCAGAAGGTTGTAGGTTGCAGTAGGTACTGGGAGATGAAGATTGCCCAGTATAGAGTAGCATGGAGAGCTGTATCAAACCAGTCTCAGGACTGAAGACCACAACAACAACAACAACAATTTTGTCACTGGAGGTAAAAAAATTGTAAGCTAAACAAAATTCTAGAAATTCAGTAAGTTCTGTACACTCTGCATTTCTAATCTTGTTATGCGATAGGAGATTACGTCCAGTAATGTCAATAGTTTATTTTACTGGAACATTGCTGTAGAGATTTTTTACATCAAGGATGCTAATGTTTCATTATTTGGTATATGTATGTCCTAGATTGTGTTTTCTAGCTCAGAAATATTTTTTACCCCAAAATAATTATCGAACGCCTAAATTGATTTAAGTTTATTGTTAAGAAACTTATTTAGTTTACAGCATGGTGACGACATATTTTTCACAATCGAACGAACCGGATTTCCATCTTTGGAAATCTTGATCTAAGCTGGGGAAGTTCTACATTCATCATTTAAAGTGATTTCTTTTCATATTCGTTAAGACGAAACTGGGTGCTGTCAATCTTCCTTCGCAAACCAGTTTGAAACTTCAGTTGGATCTTTGTCAATTTCTATAATATAGTTTTCTGCAAAAAAATCTTCCATTTTCCTAATCTAGTAAGTTTTATTTCATCGCTTTTTATTACTGTAAAGCTTCTTACACCAATTAAGTCTATTAAAGTCTTTAGTGATTGTATCCCCCTATATTTTACTGTACAATTAATCATTGAAAAAGTGTGTGTGTGTGTGTGTGTGTGTGTGTGTGTGTGTGTCAGTTTACATCTGGTGAACTTACAACACACAAATTCTGTGGCTAATGTACGGCAGTTTGTTTTGAACAGTAGCTGCTGACAAGATGACTCTTGCATATGCTGTTATATACGTATATTTGACGATAATGGCGCTTATTTTGTGTTTAACATTGGACGATGCCATTTATGGCGACAGTGTATTAGGACATGTTTTTATAAAACGGGTGTCTCTTCGTATTTAAAGAGCACAAATGCGTATGTACGTCAGTAATACTTTTCATTACGGTCTATTTTATTGTTTTAAGCTGTAGAAAATCTGCTAGTGTACTTGTGTTTTCTCACATTTTGCTTCAGATCTTATGACGGTCATTATAGACCGCAACCGGTAGTCTGATGACAAAAAAATTTGTGACCATAGACGTGTAGTAAAGGAAATTTAATGTACATTCGGGTCGCTGTTAAATTCGCGATCATGTCGCAGCTTGTCACTTTTATTTTCATATACCAATTCAATTCGAGTGAAGTACTGTCCTATAAGAGCGGTAGCCTTCTAAGTGACTGCTGCCTGAAGGCCGTTCACACTGTAATGTCACATCGTCACGCACGGCATGACTGTGTCAAATGGCGGTCGGTTCACACCAAGCGTGACATCACGCTTCGTTTCTCGGCAGTTCGTGCAGTACTGAAGTCAATATCAGGTTATAAAGGACTTTCTGCACCACATAAATTGGAATCTAGTAACTGCGATAGCTTCATTTATTAATTGAGAAACAAACAAAACTTATCAGTATTTTTACAAAGCACAGGTAATGAATTCTACCCATTGTAAACAGCTAGATGAAGAGGTAAGTGTTGTACAAACCGTGTCGCAGGATAACTGTGGCATAGAATCTGGGTGGGGAGATTGTGTAGGCTTAACCAGCTGCGATACCAATTTCATTATCTGGATGAACGATACAACAATCATGAGTGCAGGCATAAGAAAGCTGAAACTGGAAACTAGCGCTCAATTTACAAAATGGCTTTAAGGGGACATTGTACGTGAAATTCGTTAAATTTGACATTTTCTGTTTTCTACTCCATAATGTACTTTGAACATTCCTGAACATTTTGGTATATAATACATTCAAATCAGACAATTGTGAGACCTTCAAATAATATTTTGAATGTTGACGTGTGAATGTCAAATTTCGTGGCTACACATATAGTGCCACAGTTGAGCAGTCATAACTTGGGAACTACAGAGTGTAGAAGGCTGTGAATTGCTTTTTGTGCCTACTGCTACGACTCAGAAGTTGGCATTTCGAATAAACATAAAAACCAAGCTGGGTAACACAAAACTGTCTGATGACAAGACAATAAAATGTGCTGGGTGACTTACGGACAAAATTACAGAAATATTATGGGAAGGCTATTAGAGATGACTGTGACAATTTAGAGAAGATGAAAAGAGCTGTGTGAAGCACTTTCTTTCATCAAATATCAACCGATGAAAAGCCATGTCATGCTTTGTGTCCACCTACACCAAACACTTAGTGACAATATAAGCAAGCTGAATGTTCTGGCACCCTGCATGAATTTACACACAAACATTCTCATCCTTTGGCAGTAATGGAGGCAATCAAACCTATTTACAGAGATTCGCAAATCCTGAGCTACTAAAGAAGTGTTTACATGGAAAGACCCAGAATGTGAATGAGTCCTTCAATAATGTTGTGCGGTGACGTGTGCCTAAATATGTATTTGTTGGGCTTATGACTCTAAAGTTAGCAGTGTCAGTTGTTGTAATAACTTTTAATGGTGAAAACTATGAAAGACTTAAAGGTCTGGAGAAGTTAGGTGCAAGATTTGGACAGAACACAGCTAAAGGACTGCGGGAACTGGATGAGCTGTATGTATATGAAGCATAGTTAGCTGCTCAGCAAATGACAAAAGAAGCAAGAAAGAACAGGAGGCGGCAAACACAGAAATGTCTGTATAAGAATTTGGAATAAAAAGCGTTTTTAACCTCAATATCTCTGATCTGTTTTTTTTTTGCAATATATGACCTGTTTTCTAAAAAAGTATTGATGGTAAAGACATGAAATTTTCACAGCATGCCAAGTAGGAGATTCAACACATACGGAACTAGAATAATTTTATGTTCATTTCTGTCAAAAAACTGAGTATCGAAAAAAAGATAACATGACCCACAATACAATTTTAGTAATAATTCTAGTTCAAAATGTGCATTCAATAATTATGGAAAATTGTAAATCTGTGTCATATAAAGTTTCCAAGATAATGAGTCACAAAATTCGATAACTTAACATTGGCGGCATAGGACATACAATGTCCCCTTAATGCCCCCTTAATATTCACGAGACGCGACAGCAACGCACCTAGTGCATAAATTCAAAACTGTTGCGACCGCGACATTGGTGTTTATGGGGTAACGCATCGGTAATGAGCGGCAAAGATTTACCGACAATCCACGCCAACAAATTATGCCTCAAAATTCGCGTTTTTTTTGAGCCCCTATTAATTTTTATATTCATCCCACCTTCATATGTTTACATTTATTTACACATCACGAGCATTCTTTACTAACGACTTCTTACAACAGCTGTCTTAAAAAGTTTTGCTGGAAAAGTCTTAAGCTCCGTTAGTAAACAATGTGCACGACTCATAAATAAATGTAAACATCTTAAGATGGACTACCAAATATCTTGAAAAGTCATAATGGTAAAATAAACGCCTATAAAATCAACTGTTTGCAGTTAGTTCATTATAAATCACCCTCAGTTCGCAGTTTTGCAATATGTTCAAAATGGACAAGAATTATTTGCTAATGCTAATACGAAAAAGAATAGAAAACAAGGTAGTCTCCTACCTCTTGTGAACCTTCTGCTTTCTTCTTCCTTTATGATACCACCAATATGCCAATATTCCTATGCTTCATTTCATTTGCTTACAGCTGGTAGTTTATTATTGTGCCCCTAATGTTCCAGGTGGAAATTGTGATAGTTTATAACAAGCTCGTCCGTCGTCCCATGTTTCATCAGCCGGCTACTGTGACTGAGCGGTTCTAGGCGCTTCAGTCGGGAACTGCGCTGCTGCTACGGTCGCAGGTTCGAATCCTGCCTCGGGCATGGCTGTGTGTGATGTCCTTAGGTTAGTTAGGTTTAAGTAGTTCTAATTCTAGGGGGCTGATGACCTCAGATGTCAAGTCCCATAGTGCTTAGAGCCATCTGAACCATGTTTCATCAGAAACATCCGTCCAGCTTTTGCCTTTGGTTTTCTGAGTTGCTTCCTCCCCCCTCCTCCCCCATAGGCCCGTAAGCGGACACCAGCCTCCTCCTAGAGTCGTCAGATGGTGGAGATGCCACTTTGTTTCCTGATACCGTGATAGTGCCAAGCAGTAAAAGAGTGGAATATGACACATGAGAGACAACACAACACTGACTGTCGCCGCTGCAAACGTTTGTGGAGTGACAGGACAATGGGTGACGCCATTCAATAGGAGTTCTTGAAACCTGCACGCTTCCGTCAAAACACCAGGGCGTTGAGTTTTACTCGCAAAGTGGGAAGCTCTTTCTCATTCTTCTTCTATCTCGCCCCTTCACTCCACCCTGCACACGTGGCCGCCAATAGCATGCATCATTATGCTGTACGACTTCTTAGAAATTTTTCGGTCAGGGCCGCTAACTGGCTCCTGCCAGTAGTCGTGGTCTTAGAAACATGAAAATGGTGTTCCTGGTAGCCTGGACCTGCATAACGTCTGTCGCCAACAAAGCTCTTACTTGGCATGCACCAGGGGCCTTTTCGAAAACTTCACCTGGCGGTACCTGGAGCTACTTCAACGGAACAATACACCGTATGCTGCAACTGCTCACATCGCTGCCATGTCCATTTAATCAGAGTTGCTAGCTCAGTTTGCTTCCTAGCCTGGAAAGTAGAAGACGGCTGCAGGCTACTGAAGATCTGAGGCGTCCATGGATGCCTCAGTGGGAAAGCGCACTGAAAGCGAAAGGCAGGTTCGAATCCACCACGTACTGTCGGAAAGTTTCATTGTAGCAGACTCACCTCTACCGGTAGAGAGCGAAACATTCTCTTTGGATACGTATCGCAGCACAAATAATTTACTAAAGCGTTCCAGCACTCTGGCGGTCAAAATATTTTTGACATTTCTGGGCTGTCGACGCCCTCGTTATTTCCACGTCCGTTATCAAACGCAAATAAGTTGACAGTGTCAGATTGTGCTATGAACGGCACACAAAAAAATGTATTTTTTGTTCATACCTTAAGGTGAATTAGGAAATTGTTAATGTGAAAAGTATAGTATGTTATCATTTTATGCACCTTACGCTTCATGTATAAACAACTGTGGCCATCAAGTTTTTCATGCAGAGGCAGAACCGACCGGCAGCTGTAACTGAAATATCCTAACAGAATATGTTGATCAGCACAGGATAAACAAAAAGATTCAAATGGCTCTGAGCACTATGGCACTCAACACCTGAGGTCATCAGTTCCCTAGAACTTAGAGCTACTTAAACCTAACTAACCCAAGGACATCACACACATTCATGCCCGAGGCAGGATTCGAACTTGCGACCGTAGCAGTCACGCGGTTCCGGACTGAAGCGCCTAGAACCGCACGGCCACCGCAGGATAAACAGTTCTGAAAAGTGTTACTAGGCCTCTTGCACTCCATTCCCTCGAAGCGCACCTCTCGTATAACTTCTAGTCGAAGGTGTGTCAATTAGGTCGGTAACCCATGCCTGAGCGATGGGGGTTCGCCTTGGAGTTAGCAGGTTCGAATCCTTGTAGAGGAATACTTTTTCGCTTCCAATTTTTGGCCATCAAAGGGAGGAAAGTTAGAAACGCAAGCTCGGGTTAGGCCACTGAACCCACTCCTCACGGTCTCCCAGCCAACAATTCCATACCACTCTTTCTTCCTTATTTTCTCTCTTTATTGGTCAGATAAAGCCGACATTAGCAGCAGAATGAGAAATCTGAACAAATAAAACTATCAGATACAGCAAAAGGCGTTTGAAAATATATTAGCCACTAGTGACCAGGAAACTGTTTCATGTACATGCTTACGACGAGGGCCTCTGCAGTACCGTATCCTGTTCCTTTTGTGGTTGATTATGAGAGGAAGGAGATTGTGCAACATTGGCTACTGTGAAAAAACGGCAAGAAGGCCGTAGAGTTTAACGTTCCCCTCCGAAGGACACATCACCACTAGAGCAGTTCCACAAAAAATGTGGATGGAATGCTTAGAACATCTCATATACTGAGTCGTGACCATGTGACTACAGATATGTACGAATAAATATTCACAGCATGATGGCACGTCAGGGAAAACAGCAAATAAAATATGGGAGACGCAAGTTAAGCATGCCACGTTGTTTAGACATGAACATGGCTGAATCGCCGTAGCTGAACAAATGACGTAAATTACATTAAAGCTGGGACACAGAAAAACTTTCTACGATCTGCTTTGAGAAAACCAAGAAAACAAAAAGCATTGTCTGCGTCTGACAATACTTGTGTGGAAAACTACGGATTTGGTTAATTAGTTGCGCAGGGGTTAACTGGCCACAGAAACAATTACCTCCGAATGAAAATGTGAGAAACTATGTTGAAGACGCTTACGCACAGTAAATAACCAGTTTTCCCAGGAACAATTAAATGACGGATTTCATCAAGACCGGCTAGTAGGCGCCAGTTCCAAGAGAAGTATAATCTTAAAAAAAAGCCTCAGGTGACGTGTATTTTATAGCCTAAACGTAGATACGACTGTTTACCAGCTACAAAATTAGATGTCGACGCGTCATGTGGTAGCTCTGATAAACGTTATCTGTTAACGCAAACTCTGAAGGTAATGCACACAAAACTAATCCTATGTGTCGCTTCGTGAGTGACAACTGTTCGCAGAATGCTGCAGTCGGCAGCCGGCACGAAAAACTAGATAAGGGGGAAATATTTCAAAGGAAGGGACGAAGCGAGATAATACGTTCAGGATTATAGTTTTCCGTGAATTTCCTACATCAAGGCAAATGTTGTGATGGCACCTTTCATAGGGCCCGATTGATTTCCTTCCCCATCCCTCTATAATCCGAACTTGTGCTGCGTCTCTTATGGCCAGGTCATGGACAGGACGTTAAAGGGCAATCTTTCTTAAAATGAAAGCGATTCGGTGAGAAACTGATGCGTTCGCCTTCCAAGAGTTTGGGTTCTGTTATCGGGGCAACATGTGATACTGCAGGATCAAAAAGAGCAGCAGCTGGTGAAACCTCCCCTTAGAAAAATTTATGAATTACTGTGCTGGTAAACCCCTTACGTTATTAGATTTTCAAACAGCTGAGCAAAACTGAACGTACTCAGACATTTCTCTCTTCACTTAATCTGATCATCACTAAACTGACACAATATTTTTAGCGCAACGCAATCTGACTTTCAATAATCCCTACAAAAGAATGGCCGTGACTAACAATAACCTATACCTTTCATGAATCACTTACCTCACAAAAATCTACGTTACTCGAACTACTGCAATACAGCGAGCGCCAATACTGCCAGCTATATAAAGGATTGTAACAACGGAAGGCACTAACTACTGATAGGCATAGTTGGCAAATGAAAGATTTTGATAGAGAACAAACAAGATAACCTTAATAGTGTTCAAAAGTCATAATATATATATATCTCAGTGCATGACATCCAGTCTTACAAATTTCGTTTTCGTGACACACACACGTCCAGATCGTCCGCTCTCAAAACTGTCATCTCGCTTCCCACATCCACCACTGCTGGCGGCTCACCTCCAACTGCGCAACGCTACGCACTGTTCACATCCAACTGCCCTACACTACAATAGCGAATATTCCATCGATGCCAACCAGCTACGGATTGCACACAGCACAGCCAGTGATTTTCATACAGAGCGCCACGTGATGCTACCAACATAAAAACCTGAACAGCCTACTTACACTGGGTACGCGGCTACGTCGAATTCGCTGTATTGGGACGCCCGTCAGTATGGTGAAGGGTTTTGTATAAAATTTGATCCCCCTCCCCTCCTCCCTTGGTGAGACGTGAGACTCCCTCAACTGACTTGAAGGTTACGTCAAAGTCGGATAAAAATACGCAAAAATTATTTTTATTTTGTTTTGAAGCCGTTTTATTTATAAGGTGTATTAAACATTGTCTTAACACCTGATTAAAACTACTTTATTTTAAACATGCCAACCCTGAGTAATATTCGGACTGACGGACTTCCTTCCACAAATCATTAACATCTTGCTCGCACGTGTGTTTCGATTTGTCGGCATGCCACTTAACATACGCATTGTAAAGGTTTTTATGCAAATTCATGTTGACCACACTAACATCGGCTTTATACGATTCGCAAAATATCACGGGTGAAAAAAAAATGGCTCTGAGCACTATGGGACTTAACATCTATGGTCATCAGTCCCCTAGAACTTAGAACTACTTAAACCTAACTAACCTAAGGACATCACACAACACCCAGTCATCACGAGGCAGAGAAAATCCCTGACCCCGCAGGGAATCGAACCCGGGAACCCGGGCGCGGGAAGCGAGAACGCTACCTATCACTGACTGACATGGAGTGTTTTTGACCGGCGCGGTCCAGAGCTCCCCGAATGAAATGTAACATTTGTGCGGCACGTATTTCAAATCGAGGTATTCTGGACATCTGTAAAGCATTATTCAGTTCAGAGAGCCATAAATATAGGTGGGTACTTAAATATCGTCTATGCTCGGGATTAATTGTATAAAACAAAATATGTACAGATCCTGAGGCCGTTTCTCGCAACCTCGTATCCAAGTCTCTCGAGCCTTGTACATATCTCCTTTCAAATTTCTTCACAACATACCCTGCACCACTTCATTTTTTCCATTCTGCATGATGTCTTCATCTTTTTCTCTTGTAAGGAATTTGTAAACAAAGTGCTTCTCCCGATCACCGTTCATAACCTATTCTTACGACATGTCCGTACCATTTTAAACGCCGTTTTTCAGTCTTTTCAATTATGTACATGGGAAGTTTTTATTCGCTTCCTGATTCCTTAGTTTTTGATTTTCTCTCGCGTTGAAACTCTGCAACTTCGTCTCAAAAAATCCATTTTCACGGCTTCAATTTTTCTTCCATCTTGTTTTATCATTTCTGAGGATTCTGATCCACATAAACACAAATGATTCGTATTATTGATTCGCTTAATCTCTTTTGTTCTTAATTTTATCTGATGAAAGGCCGGAGTCCAGCTTATCGGTGGACTGTTTGGCTTGTGTTGTCATCTGCCTTATTTCTTCTTTTCTGGAACCCCGATCTGAGATTATAATTCCCAGATATTTATGTTTTCGACATGCCTCAGCGGCATATCCATCCATGATAGTGTAATACACTCCTGGAAATTGAAATAAGAACACCGTGAATTCATTGTCCCAGGAAGGGGAAACTTTATTGACACATTCCTGGGGTCAGATACATCACATGATCACACTGACAGAACCACAGGCACATAGACACAGGCAACAGAGCATGCACAATGTCGGCACTAGTACAGTGTATATCCACCTTTCGCAGCAATGCAGGCTGCTATTCTCCCATGGAGACGATCGTAGAGATGCTGGATGTAGTCCTGTGGAACGGCTTGCCATGCCAATTCCACCTGGCGCCTCAGTTGGACCAGCGTTCGTGCTGGACGTGCAGACCGCGTGAGACGACGCTTCATCCAGTCCCAAACATGCTCAATGGGGGACAGATCCGGAGATCTTGCTGGCCAGGGTAGTTGACTTACACCTTCTAGAGCACGTTGGGTGGCGCGGGATACATGCGGACGTGCATTGTCCTGTTGGAACAGCAAGTTCCCTTGCCGGTCTAGGAATGGTAGAACGATGGGTTCGATGACGGTTTGGATGTACCGTGCACTATTCAGTGTCCCCTCGACGATCACCAGTGGTGTACGGCCAGTGTAGGAGATCGCTCCCCACACCATGATGCCGGGTGTTTGCCCTGTGTGCCTCGGTCGTATGCAGTCCTGATTGTGGCGCTCACCTGCACGGCGCCAAACACGCATACGACCATCATTGGCACCAAGGCAGAAGCGACTCTCATCGCTGAAGACGACACGTCTCCATTCGTCCCTCCATTCACGCCTGTCGCGACACCACTGGAGGCGGGCTGCACGATGTTGGGGCGTGAGCGGAAGACGGCCTAACGGTGTGCGGGACCGTAGCCCAGCTTCATGGAGACGGTTGCGAATGGTCCTCGCCGATACCCCAGGAGCAACAGTGTCCCTAATTTGCTGGGAAGTGGCGGTGCGGTCCCCTACGGCACTGCGTAGGATCCTACGGTCTTGGCGTGCATCCGTGCGTCGCTGCGGTCCGGTCCCAGGTCGACGGGCACGTGCACCTTCCGCCGACCACTGGCGACAACATCGATGTACTGTGGAGACCTCACGCCCCACGTGTTGAGCAATTCGGCGGTACGTCCACCCGGCCTCCCGCATGCCCACTATACGCCCTCGCTCAAAGTCCGTCAACTGCACATACGGTTCACGTCCACGCTGTCGCGGCATGCTACCAGTATTAAAGACTGCGATGGAGCTCCGTATGCCACGGCAAACTGGCTGACACTGACGGCGGCGGTGCACAAATGCTTTGCAGCTAGCGCCATTCGACGGCCAACACCGCGGTTCCTGGTGTGTCCGCTGTGCCGTGCGTGTGATCATTGCTTGTACAGCCCTCTCGCAGTGTCCGGAGCAAGTATGGTGGGTCTGACACACCAGTGTCAATGTGTTCTTTTTTCCATTTCCAGGAGTGTATATGTTTACTTCCTGTGGAGAGATATTTTGTTTTAGAAAAATCTGTTGTAAGTCCGGACATCTTACTTGTATCTCACTCTCGTCGAAAATAAAGTGGCAGTGTTGTAACTGAATTGCATCTGTTGAAATGAAGAACAGAAAACTCCTTTTGTTGTTGTGTTAGCGCCATCGGGACTTAACGCACAGTGAGTAATGAATGTGCGATCGAGCTGTCTTGTGGAATCAGAGGAATGTTTTTGAAGCACGGTGTAGATTTCCTAGGAAACTGCACTCAGTTGCTTCGCCGTTTTAAGAATTCACCACTCCAACCATCGAATGTTCAGTTTTATCAACTTGCCAAGAGTATGCGGCCCGGAACAGGTGTTACCAACGGTTTAGTGGATGCATGGTTAATAGTATCTCGTGACTTCGTAGGGGCGGATGAAAAGCGTGGTAACTGCAGAAACCGACAGCGAAGAGAAAACTGTTCGGTATCTGCCGCTCCCCTACGCTTGCGGCACTTCTCCTCCTCTTAGTCGACTAAGACCTTGAGGCGAGAAGAGCATGCCAAAAATACTGTACATCGCTCTTGGGACGCTGCCTTCTCAGATCTACAGCAATGAATGGGTGGCTGCAGGGAAAGTGGGCGAGTAAGCACACGACAGCGTGTTCATGCGAATGCTGACAGTTGTATCAAGCAGTTCGAGCTCCATTTATGACTACCTTGATTTATATATGTTCCTGGCATAAGTTAACTCTCGTACATTGCCTTACACTTTGAAGCATACACGTGCACAGACATCTTTGTTGAATATTCAGTGTACTTCCATTGAGGCACATTATTATTTAACATCAGATCCGTTGTACATGTGGAATGTATTGACAATATAATTACATAAAGTGCAACATCACTGGCCACTTTTTACAGAAAATATGTGTACACGCGGACTATACTGCACCGCTTCCCGGTGCTGCCAAGGAGTTTCCGTTGTGAGGTCACTGAACTACATACACTCTCACTCACAATTACAACTGAGTAGCTACTTGAAGGGAACAGCATCTCTTGTTTGTAAACTCAGACGTTAACGTCTATAACAGCGATGTACAAACGATATACACTGAAGCGCCAAAGAAACTTGTATAAGCATGGGTATTCAAATACAGAGATATGCAAACAGGCAGAATACAGCGCTGCGGCCGGCAACGCCTATAAAAGACAATAAGTGTCTGGCGCAGTTGTTAGATCGGTTACGTTTGCTGCAACAGCAGTTGTCAAAATTTGAGTTTCACTGCTGAGCCAAGAACAACTGTCAGCGTCATGTTTGGAACGCAAGCTACGACCAGACAGAAGTGATGACACTTTCTGCAGGACCTGACAATCATTATGCGGGACAATGCTCAAGCACGTACAGTGCAAGCTGTTACTGATTTGTTTGACTGATGGGCTGCTAAGTGCTTTACCACCTACTGCACTCCCCTGACTTAAGTTCAACTCGATTTGTAAACTGAAGGAAACACTTCACGGCATTCGCTTCAGAACTGCTACAAATTCGTCGGGCAATAGACCGCGCCGCTCGAACTGTCAACACAACTGGCACTACTAAGAGTATCCTATGACTTCCACATCGCTGGCAACGGGTTATACACAATGCCGGTGACTACTTTGAAGGGCAGTAAAACTTTGAAACACGTGTCTATTTTTTACGAGTTGTAAATAAATAGTTGCCACTATTAAAGTTCCAACCCTCGTATATCCGTTATGTGTAGTGTAGTGTGATGTTTGCATTGCGTTATGATAGGAAGTGTTGTGTCCGATCTTGGACAGTGAGGTGGCTAGTAGTAATACAGTTATAGCACTCTGAATAGGTAATACTTTATTAATTACAACAAAACTTATCTTTGCTCGCCAGGCACGGCTGCAGCTATGGAACTGCACACATGGATTTGTGGTTCAGCACGCACCAAATGCAAATGAACCACGATTACTGAGTGGCGAACTGATAAAAGTTCAGAATGGTGGAGCGATTCTAGAAGTCGGTCAAGGGGGGGGGGGGGGGGGGGGATGGAATACGGAGAGTTGATGTCCTTCACCGACAAATTGGTAAAATTTGGTGTTGCTTAAGTACTTTTTGGTAACTGTTTTGGAGTTCAGGGTAAAAAATGTGTATTAATAAATACGAGGGTCATCCACATAGTAAGTTCCGTTTGGTTATATAATACAAACGTGTACAGATACAGAAAAAATATTTATTGTACAAGAAGAGATGAAGAACGCGGTAACTGCAGAAACCGACAGCGAAAATTGTTCGGCATCTGCCGCTCCCCTACGCTTGCGGCACTTCTCCTCCTCTTATTGTCTTAGGTCAAGAAGTTGGTTCACGAAATGCCCCCAGGAATATCGTCAATCATTGTTTTGGTGGTGCAGATGTTAAGATGTGGGGAGACATAATGTTGCATGGGCGTGCTGGCATCAAATATTTGAACATGGTACCCTCACCAGTCAACGTTCTTGCGACACTCTACTCCTGCAGCATGTGCATCTTTTCGAGGTGCGTTCGGAACTGACTTCATTTTTAAGGACAAGAATGAGCGATCGCGTCAACGGCGCAAGAGAAGGAGCTCTCGGAACGAAAGGATATTCGGCGAAAGAACTAGCATGACCGTTCACACAATTTAAATCAGTTTGAGCACGTATGGGAAGCGGTGGAGAGACGTATTGTAAGACGTCCACGAGCGCCAATTACCATCTAGCAGTTGTCAAGCGCTAGTGGAGGAATGGAATCCTTGGAGCATGGACTGCCGTCCGTGGAGATCGTACACCCTGTTAACAACTATGTCTCACTTGTTTAATGTCCATGGGACCATCATAAATTGCGATGACTTCAGTGTAATTATATTCTTTGTATAAAATTGTCATTTATGTTCGTCTCATTGAGTATTTCTTTCAGTTACTTTCTGTACTATACTGTAGCAGCTCTCCCTGTATGGGATCCAAGTTCCATCGAGCTGTGTTAAAAGGTAGCCAGCCGTACATCATGCGAAAGTTTCTTTCCTCAAGTTTTAGACACCTGTGTATGTTTCTGCAGTGATTTTCCTCACTTGAAAGAAAACTGCACACATACAGAGTTTTCTGCAACCTGCAATGCCTTCAAATATTCTAATGCTCGCGATGTGCAGACTGTTAGTTCTAGAGAAAAATGAACAGGAACGTTTTCTAGGGAATTTAATGTATTAAAATTTTGTACTGGGATAAGTTTCCGTTAGAGGTCGTAGTTTCCGAGTCGTTGAAGAAAAACGTACAAAACTTTTCTTCGGTAACTCGAAAATTGTAGCCTCCAGCAGAAACGTACCACAGTACAAAATTTAACTACATTAAATTTCCTGCAATAATATCCTGTTCGTTTTCTCTGTAGAACTAACAATTTGCACGTTGCAATAATTAGGGATTATGAAAATCTCGCGTGTTGTTTTTGAAGGCGTTTCGGGTGTCATAAAACCCATAGGGTGGGGTAATTGAATCTCCCTGCATATGTTACTTTTCATAATCAGCAGGCAACTGCAAATTCAAAAGAAGACATACATTAGAACAAAAATAAACATAGGTTTTCCGATCGGCACAATGTACTGCATTGATCCAGCGTAATATATATATATATATATATATATATATATATGTGTGTGTGTGTGTGTGTGTGTGTGTGTGTGTGAAGTGACGCATCTAGCTTCTGTGCACCGTAGAAATTTGCATGCAAAACTGAAATTTCAGGAAAGTTTGGAAAGCACAATGAAGATTCTAAACGTACGTGTAACTTGCCAGAACCGCGCCATAAAAGAAGTGAAAGCAAGAAAGTAATCAGATGTAAATTATGTTGGTGGAAGCAAATCACAAACGTGTAACAGAATTTTCAGATGCCGACCTGCATGACTGCTAGTGTACGTACAGCATTTGCTGAAAGCTGAAACACGAGATAGCATGTTAACTCTGTGGCAAAGGCAGGGAAGAGACGACCAGCAGCTGTGCAGCGTTCCTCTCCACTCGCTGCTCGCTGCCCGCCCCCCCCCCTCCCCCCCCCCCACCGCAATAAACCCAACTGTCGCCCGCCCCCCCCCCCCCCGTCCCTTCTCCGGGTGGAGCCGCACAGCACAGCACAGCACCGCAGTGAGATGTGAGCAAACTATTTGTAGCTGCGCCCAGAGTCTGCTGGGCAGCGAAAGAGCCACACACACTTTGAAAATACAGGATGGCCGCCACGAAAACTCGGGCGCAGACGAGAACATTGAAAAATTACACTACACGACGCGTTAAATTATAAGGCAATATCTGAGGACCTGACCCTGGTGAGTGAGTGGTCAGAGCGACGGAATGTCATACCTAACGGCCCGGGTTCGATTCCCGGCTGTATCGGAGATATTCTCCGCTCAGGGACTGGGTAGTGTTGTCCGTATCGTCATTATTTCATTCCCATCGACACGCAAGTCGCCGAAGTGGCGTCAACTCGAAAGACTCGCACCAGGCGAACGGTCTACGCGACGGGAGGCCCTAGCCACTCGGCGTTTTTATTTCCAGCTGAGGACCTGAAACTGGCCGGACTAACACCGCAGTTAAGACATTTATTGCTGGGCATACATTGTAGGTCATTAACCCTTTCAATTCTGGCGCAGTAAATAAAGTACATCGCCTAACACATCATTTTTTGCGCACTGGTGTTTTGAATACGGTAACATTTCCACTTGACAAGTTATGTGTAAGAACAGCTGCCATTTGGTACCTGTCTTGAAAACTACAGTAGAAATCAAGATGGGTGGACAGAAACGTAGCTCCTTCAGAAAGCTTATAGTTTTTATTGTATACTCAAGTGGGTATATTTACTTTTTAATGGCAATATTTTTATTCATAAAATGTCCTTTCTGTTGCTATATTACTTTCGTTATTGCCCGCTCGTCGAGTGCCATTTTTCTTCTCACGTACAAGTGGTATTCAAAAAGAAATGCAACACTTTTTCTCGTCCAAGAATCTGATCGTGAGACTTTTTGTCCAATGTCGTCATAGGCGATGAAACATGGATTCATCACTTCGAATCGGAAACAAAACGCCAATCCGTGGACTTGCGCCACACCATCTCTCCTCCGAAGAAAAGGTGCAAAGCCGCACCTTCAGCCGGTAGAGTCATGGCGACGTTTTTCTGGGATTGTGAAGGTGTTACTCTGCTTGACGTCCTCCCTCATGGTGCAGCGATCAACTCTGAAGTGTATTATGTTAGCCCCAAGAAACTGAAGAAACGACTTATGCATGTTCGTAGCTACATAAATGAAAACTTCTTCTCCATGACTACGCAAGACCTTACACAAGTCTGCGTACCCAAGAGGAGCTCATAAAACTTCATTGAAATGTTCTTCCTCAACCACCCTACTGCCCAGATCTCGCACCTTTCGACTTCCATTGGTTAGCAGAACGCGGATGCTGGGGATGATGTCGACGCAGCAAGACGTTGGTGGTAACACATCGGCATACGGGCGCTCTCAGTAAGGTGACCTAATGCTGTCGCATTAAACGGAGGTTAGGTTGAAAAATAGCGGTTTGTAGCCGAAACAGTGGGGGATAATATGATGTACTGGAATCCGAACAGAAACTAACCTGCTTTCAGAAACAAATGTGTTGCATTACTTACTGAACACTCCTCTTTCGTAGTCCAGCTGCGATTTAGTAGCAAGCAGCTTTTAAACTGTGCGACTTTTAGTATTGTTCATTTCTCTAACAGCTTAGTTACCCACAAAGAGCGAATGCTAATACATGGTTGTACAGTGCCTCACATCTCTAGACGTCATATGTCCTTCAGCAGCATTCTAGGTTTTGTTTATTCGCCATCAACGCGGGGAGTTAGAAGATTAACACTGAGTGTTGAGCAGAGACGTAATACCAAGATTAGGAAAGAGATGACAGTTGCTTAACGAATTAAATGGAAGTAAGTATGATATATTAGTTACGGAAACTAACGTTTTCAGACGTTGTCCTTGAAACTTGGTATTAACAAAAACTACAGTAGCGGCGTTTATGAAATAATTAGTAGCAATGACTAACGAACAGAACAGTTCGAATGAAAGACAAACGAAACACGGAACTCCAAAGATAATGAAGTGTTGCGGCTCATCGAAGCGGATGGGTGATCGCTCGAGGTCGATTTGTTCCTTTTTTCCAATGACCCCGATGTCTACGGACCGTTAAACCCCTACCTTCCTCACTTTCCCTCTGACTATAGCACAAGGTCTCTAGATGACACTACACGAAAATTCTATGTTTTGCATGATTCTTTTGAAATACAAGGAAGCTATAGTCGCATGACTGAGATGAATTCGTGAAATACTTACTTCTACCATTTTCTTTACTGTGCCAAGGTAGCCCAAACCTATTCATCAGTTCGAACAAACGTTCAATCCGAGTTCATAACCCTTTTTGTGAATGTGATGGATAGCAGATGTGATGGATAACAGTAGGAGCTATCAGTCACATTTTACCTTTTTTGGAATGTAAACTGAATGCAAACCAGCAAACTGATTTAACACCACAGTTAGTCAGATCTCATCCCTCATTACCAAGTAATATAGCAACGCTCCTCCTTCAAAATAATATATTAATTATGAAACTAATTGTAGAAGTTTCGGATGAATGTAACTTTAATCTGTAAAGTTACAAAACATTGGGAGCTCGCTGTATGGCCTTCAGCCCAAAAGATACAACATTTAAAACAAAAAATGTTTCTAAGAATGTGAATTCTTGTATAAAAAATTCCGTGGTATATTTGGATAACGATTTACAAGCGACATGTCCTGCATCTTTAGTAGAACAAAACACTCTTCATCCTAACAACCGTCTTAGCGATACAGTTACACAAAGATTCATGGACGAGAAACACACCTATATGGCGAACGTCACTCGAACGATATCTGAACTTAGATAACCATATTGCAGAACGTCTGCCGTTGACAGCAGTCGCATGTATCCTCGATATGACATGTCTGAATACGATACATTATTGAGTATTCCCTCTAAATTTTCAGTGCTCCATTATTGTCACATTCATCTCAAAGGAAAATTAACGTGGCCTTCTTTGGATATATTTGAAGCTTCTTTGATTTTGGTGAAGAACAATAGCTCGTTGCTTTTTTGTGTGATTCATTTTGTTTTATTTCAAACTATGTGATTTACAACAATACCATCGTCTTGTCCTTCTCAACGGCGCCTCAGTTCAACATGGTCTCTAATTTTAGGACCGAGCGAGGTGGCGCAGTGGTTAGCACACTGGACCTACATTCGGGAGGACGACGGTTCAATCCCGTCTCCGGCCATCCTGATTTAGGTTTTCCGTGATTTCCCTAAATCGTTTCAGGCAAATGCCGGGATGGTTCCTTTGAAAGGGCACGGCCGATTTCCTTCCCAATCCTTCCCTCACCCGAGCTCGCGCTTCGTCTCTAATGACCTCGTTGTCGGCGGGACGTTAAACACTAACCACCCCCCCCCCCCTCTAATTTTAGGAGTTAATCTGCATTGCACCCATCCAGTCACCTTGCACCTCTGAAGAATATCTCGGCATTCAGATGTGTTAGTTTTCACATAGTGTCATTCAGCGATTGTTTATCACTGTGGCAATAGCTCCTGTAATGTTTTCAGCCAAAGTACTATGTAAAGGCACATAAAACTTCATTGCAATAGGTCTCACTGTATCACTCTAGGAAAGCGAAATAACAGGATACTGCTCTTCACTGCAGTAAGGCTCTTCTAGAACATTCATCTTTACAATGGATTTGCGACATGATTTGCACATCCACATTTAGATTGCATCAATCACAATTTAATGCTTAGTAGACGGCATTTCGTACAGTCATTTGCCAATACGTTTCTTGTTCCTATCGCGAATGGAACATACGTAAAAATTACCGTACTTCGCTCCGCGCATGTTGCTTTCGGATCTTGTTTTTATATTTCTTACACCACGCAGACAATGGAACATTCATTGCACGCTACTTCTGTCTCGAAATTTAGTCAACGCCCCTCCTTTGAAATAACGTCGCCTTTCACCAGAGATTTCCAGCTAATATCACTTACGTTAGTTTCTTCTTAACATTCTCGTATTGGGTGTGTCTCCGGTTACAAATCTAGCAATATGCCTCTGTGTTTCCTTTGAACTTCTTCAAAAGAAGCTAGTGATAATGCTGAAAAGTCGAAAAGCATTCACTTGATGCCTTGTTAGTTAACATGCACTGTAGTTTTCCTATCAGTCAGCACTGTATTGCGTTTATCTATATCTAAGACAAGCTGTCAACCATTGCATAAGATTGGGGTTAGATTAGACATACTTTTTGTTCCATACATAGATAGGAGATTCTCAAGGGTGTAGAAATCGTAACAAATTAAGAATACGTAACACAAGCTTACAAAAAAGAGATGAATGTAGATTAAGTAAAAAAAATATCGTAAGTATACTTTCTTCGAGAGACAGTACAACAATCTTTCCACGTGATATGTAAATGCACAATACACTGGAGGATATATGATAATTATTGGTCTACTGTAACTACAATCATCAAAAAGAAAATCGCTTTACAACACCTAATTAAACTGATCATACGATTGCATTCAAGACGTGCAGAATTTCGATTTCACGTAACACGTTATTTGATATTATAGATAATAATATACACCAGTAAGTTCGACTAAGATACTCGTCGATGGAATGGAAGCAACTGGCCACCACTTAATCCTTAGGTTCTTATTCATCTCAACTTTTTTCGTTGGTTAAACTATTTATGGCTGTTGGGAAATTATTGAAAATGTTTCCCATTCTTAATAGAAATCTTTCTAGCGCAGAGTAAATGACTTTAAATCTTTATGGAGATTGTTCTTATTTCACGTAATGATTCCATGAAATGACCTTATTTCCAAAGAGAGAAATCTTGTGGCAAGTTTCATTGAGTAGTAGATATATTACGAAGCAGCAGGGATAATTATTACAGTTCCTTGGCCAATTTTACGCAGAGCGTTCTTGAGTTCACACCCAAATAATTCGTATTACACGCTAGTGGACTCTGAAAACTTCAGCTTGGCTTGCTGAGTTCACCAAAAAAATTATCCCTTTCAACATTATGGAACAAAGAGGGAGCGAAGTATTTTTGTATCACATGTATCTGATAACAACCACATTCCAAATGAAGACCTGTTTAGGCGTTTCAACAATTCGCTGTAGTATGCATCTCCTAATTTAATTTATTGTGAAGTTTTAACTCGCTAGAAAGTATGTGTGAAACTCTTCCATCCGCTTGGGATATTTTAGACACACACTGGGAGGAAATCTTTTAAAAGTTTTGAACCGCATGTAGTGTGTCTTTTCAAAGTTTAGTTACACATAAAGGGCTAGGAACCATTTATTAATGTCTATGAACTGCCATTCACCAATTTTTTTCTAAAACTATACTTGTTCTGCTGTATGTCTCGTCTTAGAAGTCACTCTGAATTTTTTACTTTCTTGCACCTCACTGTGCCGTCGGCAAGCTATCGGAGTGTGCTACTAAAACGTCTGACAGCTTGTAGACACATACTGAAAGAGCGTCCTATGGAATTCCTCGGCACTCTGCTTCAACGGTTCACGATAGGGTAGTTGGTTCGACTTACATTTCCGTATGCAGGGGGTATCCCTGTCTGTCGACCATTGTGTTAACATGTTGAATGTAGCAATAAAAGAAGGGGGTTTATTTACTTCCGCCGAATGCGAGTACAGGCTAAAACTTCCATCGACAGTCGATCCAGCAGGTACAAGTTCGCGTATCACGCGTTCAACATCCAGATGAAAAAAGAAAGATAACGAAAACTGCTGCCAAGAAAAACTTGTTTTATTCTGTTCGTGGAAAAGACCTCCGCTCCGAATGTAAGCCAACGCGTCGCTGCCTTGGTGGCGTCGTCGTAGGTTCGCCGTTTGGCGGGGGCGGAGGGGAAGGGAGGGGGAGGGTTAAAGCCCCTTCGCCGGGCGGCGCATAAACACTTCTCACTCAGTAGAACGCCAGTCGCAGCCGCGTCACACTTGGTTAGCTGTTTAGCTGCTCGGCCTAAGCGTTCACTGCCAAGGGCATCGGTGTGGAGACAACACAGCGGGCCGCCGTTGCAACAGTAAGTACGCGGAGAAACGTTATGTTGCGCAGTGAAGTGTGGTGCCAGTGAGTGGTAAATTTCATACGGGGAAATACACCTGGCGTGCTAACTCACATTTTGTTATCTACGTGTTACGAGAACAAAGCAAAACTGAAGTGAGTTTCAAATGGGAGAGATTCTTTAAGGCCAAAAAGCGAGTAAAAACGAGCGATTAGACACCATTAGTGCGTGTCGCACCTGGTGTGGCGAATGAACGTGTTGAAACAGAAAACTGTTATTGATCTGAAGAAGGTAGCAAAACCTGTGGAAAATAACTTAATAAAATGCGTTTCAATGTTATCAATAGCTAACCGGAAAGCGCAGCTAAATTTCCCAATCGTGAAAGGGAGGCCGAGGCATTGTTTTAAAGTGCTATATGTTTTCCGCGTTTCTCCTCACCGGCCGAGTTCCTCTGTTGTCTCATAAGGTTTCCGTGAGAAGTCACACTTATGTAGTAAATTCCACTGCTTTAAATGCTATCCTACGTGTCTTTTGTCACCGTCTGATGTATGCCATTTATCAGTCTTTTTAACTCCCCTCGCATTTACCCCTTCCACTGACAAACAGAACAGTCTAAGATGCCGGTTCGTGTGTCTCACGAACCGATGAGCGTGTTCTGCTCTCACCTTTTTTGCGATATCATTTTGTACTAAATCAGTTTACGTAATTTTATATATACTACCACAGCATTTCATTTAAATTATATTCTGTTCCACAATTTCAGATTTCTCTGCTATGCAGTGCTATTCACAGTAAAACTTCAGGAACTGTTTTCCAAATTCTGTCACCGTCTTTCACACCAACTGATGTATTCAGTCAAAGAACATTTCCTTCACCTGTAATATTCTTCTTGCTTTGGCCTTTGTAATCTTGCTTTCTAGACAGCAAAATTATTTCATTCCTCTGCTACGTCTTATATTTATTTGACAGTTATTCTAGTTTTTGCAGCGCTTTACTACTTCTGCCATTGTTTCACTCACATTCTAGCATCCGTCTGAAGCGTATGGATGCTGAAATAAAATTTATCATGTATGGATAGACTGCAAAGAACATCTCGTATACAATAACATTCTCGAACTATTCGGATGTAAACAAACACACACACACACACACACACACACACACACACACACACACCATCACATGGCTGTGAGTAAAACGTCCCAGCGTGAGGACGTGTGCACTCAGCTGAGTGTCGCGTGTGCATGAGTCACCGCCGTGTCCTGTGGAAACGTTTCCACATTCGGTCACCGGCGACGGAAACGCGCGACTGCTTTCCACTGATGTTGGGTGATGTGCCAACGCCACGGCTCTGCTGTTTGAGGAATAATCCTTCACATGTAGGTTTACCATATTTTGGAATGCAAAAAAGAGGCAACTTTCCGCATTTTGGGACGAAAAAAGGGCACTTTCCGTATTTTAAATTTATAACATAAGAAACAAACAAAAAGATAAACTATTATACACATCACACATACCAACGTTACTTCAGAGCACATATCCCGTGTATACTTTTCATAGGACCGAATCTTTTAAAAAGTACCTCGCGTTGACACAAATATTTAAAAAAGCTTTTGCATTTCAAACGTCGAAAATTAAACTTCACCTCTGCAATCACTTCTACATGTTCGATTGTCAGTGTATTTCTCTCCTTTGTTCACTGTGTCTGTACTAAGGACAATCTCTCAACACAAGCGTTATGGGCTGACACTGCAAACAACTACTGCACGATTTTAATTAATTCACTAAACTGTTCCTCAGTACTATACGACTCAATGTACCTGCACCATTTTTTCTGGGTTGGTTCACATTTTGTATGATGTGTGTCCGATTTTTTTAATTTTAAAGTTTTCAAAAAGCTTATCGGTTTCATTATTTTTATCCAACAAAAACTTTATAGATTCTTCCACATACGTCCATGATACATCTGCAAAAATAAACTACTCAAAACAAGACAATTCACGTAGTGGTTGCCTCCACATATTCAGGTACTCTAAACAGCCAGATCGAAACATTGATTCTAAGCAATATAAATCACTATCTTCGATTGTGCTAGCATAGCAGATCGATTGTAAGCAAATAGCAAATGCTGTAATTCAATAACTGAAGTAAAAAGTATATAAAACGTTGATGATACGAGATGAAAACAGAAATCAAAAGATCTGAACTCCTAAAGGAAAAAATGCGGATAGTAGTCACAATCATAAAAATATGTGGTTCTACATTAAACGTCGAAAATACGAACATGTCCGCATAAATGCGGACGTATGGTAACCCTATTGATAGAAATGCCCTTCTGAAAAAAAGTAGAATGTTTTGTGAAATGATTGTCTAGAAGTAAGAAATAAAATACCCAGAGCAACATTTGACGCATTTTTGAAAGGTGCTCGAAATAAGTAGCAGCGAGTGAGTTGCCAACAAGAAATGCGCATTCTCTTTCTGAAATTGGAGGGTTTCTCTAATGACAACTTTTTAAAACGGAAAAATTGGTGGAACATTTTAGATGATAGATGATAGAAATATGTCAACGCCACAGAAGAGCAGACGGCACAGTCTACATAATCCACCACACAAGTACCCTCTAGCACTCTTTAAAATTCCGTGATTCCAATTTAAAATTGAACATTCTCAGTTGGCACCTCATTTGCTGTACATAATTTCGAGCATTATTCAAAGTCACGTCATAGGTGCCTCTAATCTATTTTCTTACTTTTAGACAATTAATTTTACAAAAAATTTGGCCATGTATTTTTATACCTTCTTTACTTTCAACTTTTGTTCCGAAAGCGTGAGCTCTTTGACATTACATTGCCTTCCTAGTGTCCTCTGTTTTCTAAATCATCCAAATTTAGTACTTCATTCGAAGAAAGTCTCTTTTGTAGTTACATATCACACCAATGCAACTTTTCATGCGCAAAATTGCTATGCCTTGAGGGTGTGAAATTTTTGACACTGCATTGACATAGCTAGCAGCAGCTACTCGTGAAACTTTTCCGTTTTCTCTCAAATCATCAATTAATTTTTTTATTACCCTGATTAACTTCAAAGAGTTCATTATGTTTTTTTTTTTGCAAAATTAACCTCATGTTGGCCAGTTTCATACCATATTTGCCCATTTCCCACCCTTCATTTGACTGTGAAAATTCGGACAAACCCCACTGTCTAATTTGTAGTCTCATTTTCGCTCCGCTCAAACATTTCATCAACAAGTTATTTGCTTCTGATTCGATTAAAGTGGTCCGCCAAGGATTCCTTTCCAGAGCCAATCTTTTCATCTCAGGGCAGCAGTTACACCAAATGCCCTGAGTTATTTATTGTGTGATTCTCTTGCCCTGTTATCTCCTTTGTGAGAGCACCGCCTGCAAAATGCAAAGGTGTAAGTTCGAACACCATCCGAATTGCAGTTTTATTCAGTTACGATGGATTACTCCACTGACTGTCGTTTATTCTCTTACTGTCACATTGTTGTATGACATGTGACCGCCAGAGTATCTCAGCTAAGAGGTGCATGTTGTGCCATCACATACTGGCAAGAAATGGCAGGAGAAAGAGAACAAGCCATTGTCACACAAAAGGTAGAATGGAATCTTCATCCTTTCCATTCCTCTCTTTGCATATTCTAATGCATGGAAATACAGTTAATATTAGAGTATGATGAAGTATGCCTTACACACATAAACAGTAGCCTATTTGATTTTATTATATCAACTGTAGACTTGTTTCAATGAATTTACGTCGTTGAATGTCCATTGTACAAATTTTCTTACCTTACAGACAAAGAAAACTCACAGCTGTCAACTACTAAATGAAGGGAAAGAAACTAAACAATAGTCATCTTACATGGAAACAACTTGACCTCGTATTTTGTGGAGAAAAAGTACACTGGCAAGATACCAAGCCCAGCAACCGATCCCGCGAAAGTATTTGGGCCATAACTCTGACAATAAGCAGATACGACCTTTTGAATGTAGAGTTTCCTTTTTTAAATTTCGCGAGCTATCGCTTGTTTGTCATTCGCTCCACTCCACTGCAGCCGCATATTGCCCGCCTGCGAAAGTAGCGGTTTCCCCAAATCGCTTCAGGCAAATGCCGGGTTGGTTCTTTTGAAAGGGCACGAGCTATTTCCTTCCCCATCCTTCCCTAATCCGAGCATCTGCTCCGTTTTTAATGACCTCGTTGTCGACGGGACGTTAAAACTGTAATCTCCTGCTCCAGGTGCGGGGCAAGTAACAGCGGAGTCAGTAACAGGTTCGCGCTCATGATGGTGAACCAACAAGCGATTGTGCTTTGTTCGTTGTGTCAAAGTGCGCAGTTCCGACCTTCAGCTGGTGCCACAGACATGTTGTGTTTGAAAACTTTTACGTTGCGATTCACAAATGCAGTGTAAATTTATGAAATTAATGTCATTAAAGTAATAACATAGCGCTATTTAATTATGAGCATAGTTGTTGTGCGTTATTTTCTTTGAGTGGAAAACATAACACTATTTTAAGGGAACGGAATTCCGTTATTCTTCAGAGCGATTGGCATCATCGGACTGTAAATCGAAAATCGTTAACTCCGTTTCATAATAATTCTTCAGTTGGCCATTTTGATTTTGAGGCATAGTATTGAACATAAATGTACCTGAAGTTCACACATCAGATACTCTTTTTCGCGTAAGACAGAGAAACAGCGTGTTCTCGAACAGGGTCCCAAAACACGTATGGCAGACGTGTTCCCCTCCTCTCCAATCTTCCTTCGGGAGGCGACGATTCAAATCTACTTCCGCACATCCGGAGTTAGATTTTCCTTGAGTTTCCTAAATCGCACCAGGCAAATGCCCTAATGGTTCATTTGAAAGGGCACAGTCAATTTCCTTTCTCTTCGTTCGGACATTCCGATCTCGTGCTCCGTCAATAATGACGTCAGTGTCGAGGGACGTTAAACCCCAATCTTTCTTCCTTCCCTAATCTTCCCTTGCCTTCAACATCCAGCGAGTAGGAGGGCACCGGTTTTTCACATTTCATACTTGCCACCGAGCGCGTGGCTCAGCATCGTCGATCCTACGCATATTCGTACGGGTGGCTGGTTCAATTCTGATACAGTTTTTGTGTGTTGTTGTTGTCTTCAGTCCAAAGACTAGTTTGATGCAGCTCTCCATGCTACTCTAGCTGTGCAAGCATCTTCATCTCCGAGTAACTACTACAACCTACATTCCTCTGAATCTGCTTACTGTATTTATCTCTTGGTTTCCCTCTGCAATTTTTACCCCACACGCTTCTCTCTAGTACTTAACTGGTGATCCCTTGAGGTCTCAAAATGTGTTCTACCAACGGATCCTTCTTTTGGTCGGGTTGTATTACAAATTTCTCTTCTCCCCAATTCTATTCGGTACCTACTCATTAGTTACGTGATCCACCCGTCTAATCTTCGCCATTCTTCTGTAGCACTACGTTTCAAAAGCTTCTATTCTCTTCTTGTCTAAATTGTTCACCGTCCATGTTTCACTTCCGTACATGGGTACACTCCATACAAATACTTTCGGAAAGGCCTTCCTGACACTTAAATCTATACCCAAAGTTAACAGATCTCTCTTTTTCGGAAACACTTTCCTTGCCATTGGCAGTCTGCATTTTATATCCTCCCTACTTCGACCATCATCAGTTATGTTGCTTCCCAAATAGCAAAGCTCATTTACTACTTTAAGTGTCTCATTTCCTAATCTAAGCCGCGCGGTCTGAGGCGCCTTGTCACGGCCCGCGCGGCTCCCCCCGTCGGAGGCTCGAGTCCTCCCTCGGCCATGGATGTGTGTGTGTGTTGTCCTTAAGTTAGATTAAGTAGTGCGTAAGCTTAGGGACCGCTGACCTCAGCAGTTTGGTCCCATAAGAACTTACCACAAAATTCCAATTTTCCTAATCTAATTCCTTCAGCATAAACTGATTTAGTTCGACTATATCCCATTATCCTCGTTCTGCTTTTGTTGATGTCCATCTTATGTCCGCCTTTGAAGATACTGTCCATTCTGATCAACTGCTCATCCAAGTCGTTTGCTGTCTCTGACAAAATTGAAATATCATTGGCAAACCTCAAAGCTTTTATTTCTTCTAACTGGAATTTAATTCCTACTCCCAATTTTTCTTTTGTTTCCTTTTCTGCCTTCTCAATATACAGGTTGAAGAACATCGGGGATAGGCTACAACCCTGTCTCACTCCCTTCTCAACCACTGCTTCCCTTTCGTGCCCCTCGACCCTTATATCTGCCATCTGGTTTCTCTACAAATTGTAAATAGCCTTTTGCTCCATGTATTTTGCCCCTGCCACCTTCAGAAATTGAAAGAGTTTTCCAGTCAACATTGTCAAAAGCTTTCCCTAAGTCTACATGTACTATAAACGTACGTTTGCCTTTCCTTAACCTATCTCCTGAGAAGTCGTAGGGTCAGTATTCATTTCTCCGGAATCCAAATTGATCTTCCCCGAGGTGGGTTTCTACGAGTTTTTCCATTCTTCTGTAAATGATTCGTGTTAGTATTTTGCAGCCGTGACTGATAGTTCTGTAATTTTCACACCTGTCAACATCTGACTTCTTTGGAGCTGGGATTATTATATTCTACTTGAAATCTCATATGTATTGCTCACCTGATGGTAGAGATCTGCCATGGCTGGCTCTCCCAAGGCTGTCAGTAGTTCTAATGGAATGATCTCTACTCCTGGGGCCTTGTTTAGACTTAGATCTTTCAGTGCTCTGTCAAATTCTTCACGCAGTATCATATCTTTCTTCTCATCTCCCTCTACGTTCTCCTCCATTTCCATAATATTGCCCTCAAGTGCGTCTCCCTTGTATAGACCCTCTATATACTCGTTCCACCTTTCTATTTTCCATTCTTTACTTAGGACTGGTTTTCAATCCGAGATCTATATTCATACAGGTGGTTCTCGTTTCTACGAATGTCTCTTTAATTTTCCTGTACGCAGTATCTGTCTTACCTCTAATGATATATGCTTCTACATCCACATTTGTCCTGTGACCATTCCTGCTTAGCCATTATGCACTTCCTGTCAAACTGATTTTTTAGACGTTTGTATTCCCTTTCGCCTGCTTCGTTTATTGCATTTTTATATTTTCTCATGTCTCTTGTGTTACCCAAGGATTTCTACCAACCCTCGTCTTTTTACCTACTTGATCCTCTGCTCCCTTGACTATTTCATCTGCCTTTTTGCAGTTTCTTCAGTTTTAATCTGCAGTTCATAACCAATAAATTGTGGTCAGGGATTACATCTGCCCCTGGAAATGTCTTAAAATTTCAAATCTGGTTCCTAAATCCCTGTCTTACAATTACGTAATCAATCAAACCTTCCGGTGTCTCCAGGTCTCTTCCACGTATACAACCTTCTCTCATGATTCTTAAACCAAGTGTTAGCTATGATTAAGTTATGCTCTGTGCAAAATTCTACCAGGCGGCTTCTGCTTTCATACCTTTCACCTCAGTCCTATTCACCTACTACTTTTCCTTTTCCTACTATCGGACTCCATGACTATCCCTTAACTATCTGAATAGTTTCTTTTATCTCATCATACATTTCCTCAATCTCTTCCTCATCTGCGGAGCTAGTTGGCACGTAAACTTAGTACTGTGGTGGGTGTGGGCTCGCGTCAGTTTTGGCTACAATAATGCGTTCACTATGCTGTTCATAGTAGCTTATCTGTGTTCCTGTTTTTTTACTCGTTGTTTCTATTTTTTACTCATTATAAGACCTACTTCTGCATTGCCCTTATTTGATTTTTGTATATATTTCCCTGTATTCACCTGACCAAAAGTCCTGTTCCTCCTGCCACCGAACTTCAATAATTCCCACCTATCCCTTTCCCTTCTTAAATTTTCTAACCTATCTGCCCGATTAAAGGATATGACACGCTCCGATCCGTAGAACGCCAGTTTTGTTTCTCCTGATGACGACGTCATCCTGAGTAGTCCGCGCCCGGAGATCCGAATGGGGGACTATTTTACCTCCTGGATATTTTACCCAAGAGGATGCCATCATTTGATCATAGTTGAGGCGCATGCGCTCGGGAGAAATTACGGCTGTAGTTTCCCCTTGCTTTCAGCCACTCGCAGCACTAGCACAGCAAGGCCGTTTTCGGTTTATTGTTACAAGGCCAGATCAGTCAATCATCCAGACTGTTGCCCCTGCAACTACTGAAAAGGCTGCTGCCCTCTTGAGGAACGACACGTTTGTTTGGCCTCTCAACTGATACGCCTCAGTTGTGGTTGCACTTACGGTACGGTTATCTGTATCGCTGAGGCACGCAAGCTTCCCCACAATCGGCAAGGTCCGTGGTTCATGGGAGGGGTTTTTTATGTACATCACATGAAAGTAACAATATAACTTCCACTTAAGGGAACACATTTACATCATCATCATTTAAGACTGATTATACCTTTCAGCGTTCAGTCTGGAGCATAGTCCCCTTTATAAAATTCCTCCATGATCCCCTATTCAGTGCTAACATTGGTGCCTCTTCTGATGTTACGCCTATTACTTCAAAGTCATTTTTAACCGAATCCAGGTACCTTCTCCTTGGTCTGCCCAGACTCCTCCTACCCTCTACTGCTGAACTCATGAGTCTCTTGGGTAACCTTGCTTCTCCCATGCGTGTAACATGACCCCACCATCTAAGCCTGTTCGCCCTGACTGCTACATCTATAGAGTTCATTCCCAGTTTTTCTTTGATTTCCTCATTGTGGACACCCTCCTGCCATTGTTCCGATCTACTAGTACCTGCAATCATCCTAGCTACTTTCATATCCGTTACCTCAACCTTATTGATAAGGTAACCTGAATCCACCCAGATTTCGCTCCCATACAACAAAGCTGGTCGAAAGATTGAACGGTGCACAGATAACTTAGTCTTGGTACTGACTTCTTTTTTGCAGAAGATAGTAGATCATAGCTGAGCACTCACTGCATTAGCTTTGCTACACCTCGCTTCCAGTTCTTTCACTATGTTGCCATCCTGTGAGAATATGCATCCTAAGTACTTGAAACCGTCCACCTGTTCTTTGTTCGTCCTATTTGGCACTCAATCCTTTTATATCTCTTTCCCATTGACATTACTTTCGTTTTGGAGATGCTAATCTTCATACCATAGTCCTTACATTTCATCTACATCTACATTTATACTCCGCAAGCCACCCAACGGTGTGTGGCGGAGGGCACTTTACGTGCCACTGTCATTACCTCCCTTTCCTGTTCCAGTCGCGTATGGTTCGTGGTAAAAACGACTGTCTGAATGCCTCCGTGCGCGCTCTAATCTCTCTAATTTTACATTCGTGATCTCTTCTGGAGGTATAAGTAGGGGGAAGCAATATTTCGATACCTCATCCAGAAACGCACCCTCTCGAAACCTGGCGAGCAAGCTACACCGCGATGCAGAGCGCCTCTCTTGCAGAGTCTGCCACTTGAGTTTGTTAAACATCTCCGTAACGCTATCACGGTTACCAAATAACCCTGTGACGAAACGCGCCGCTCTTCTTTGGATCTTCTCTATCTGCTCCGTCAACCCGATCTGGTACGGATCCCACACTGATGAGCAATACTCAAGTATAGGTCGAACGAGTGTTTTGTAAGCCACCTCCTTTGTTGATGGACTGCATTTTCTAAGGACTCTCCCAATGAATCTCAACCTGGTACCCGCCTTACCAACAATTAATTTTATATGATCATTCCACTTCAAATCATTCCGCACGCATACTCCCAGATATTTTACAGAAGTAACTGCTACCAGTGTTTGTTCCGCTATCATATAATCATACAATAAAGGATCCTTCTTTCTATGTATTCGCAATACAATTGTCTGTTAAGGGTCAGTTGCCACTCCCTGCACCAAGTGCCTATCCGCTGCAGATCTTCCTGCATTTCGCTACAATGTTCTAATGCTGCAACTTCTCTGTATATTACAGCATCATCTGCGAAAAGCCGCATGGAACTTCCGACACTATCTACTAGGTCATTTATATATATTGTGAAAAGCAATGGTCCCATAACACTCCCCTGTGGCACGCCAGAGGTTACTTTAACGTCTGTAGACGTCTCTCCATTGATAACAACGTGCTGTGTTCTGTTTGCTAAAAACTCTTCAATCCAGCCACACAGCTGGTCTGATATTCCGTAGGCTCTTACTTTATCAGGCGACAGTGCGGAACTGTATGGAACGCCTTCCGGAAGTCAAGAAAAATAGCATCTACCTGGGAGCCTGTATCTAATATTTTCTGGGTCTCATGAACAAATAAAGCGAGTTGGGTCTCACACGATCGCTGTTTCCGGAATCCATGTTGATTTCTACATAGTAGATTCTGGGTTTCCAAAAAGGACATAATACTCGAGCAAACAACATGTTCTAAAATTCTACAACAGATCGACGTCAGAGATATGTCTATAGTTTTGTGCATCTGCTCGACGACCCTTCTTGAAGACTGGGACTACCTGTGCTCTTTTCCAATCATTTGGAACCTTCCGTTCCTCTAGAGACTTGCGGTACACGGCTGTTAGAAGGGGGGCAAGTTCTTTCGCGTACTCTGTGTAGAATCGAATTGGTATCCCGTCAGGTCCAGTGGACTTTTCTCTGTTGAGTGATTCCAGTTGCTTTTCTGATCTAGCTCTGAAATGTTACTTTGCAAACTTTCAATCGAATCTGCCATCACAACTAAGTCATCCGCATATGCAACACTGCTTATTTTGTGTTCACATATCTTAATCTCACCCAGCCAGTCTATTGTTTTCAACATATAATCCATAAATAATATGAACAACAGTGGAGACACACATTTACAACCCGTTTTTTTTAACGTAACCAATTTAGGTTATTAAATGGATTTCGAGAAAGCATGTCTGCCACCGTATCTGGGTAAGGGGTGGCTACAGCCTAATCTACGGTATACTGACAAGCTGGTGATTCCCCGTTGCGTGTGCAGCACAATTACGGCGACACAGGGCACGGTCATTGCAGCAAACATTGCCGGCCGCCCATCGCAGAGATAAGATAGCCAGCGGCCGCATGTGTTGTGTACGGTGTGGCGTGGAGTGCGCCCTTCACCACGGTCAGGAATGGAGGCGCGGCCCGTGACGGCGTGCCGGCCCCACGGTACCGACCAAGGTCGACCAGTGCTCCACAGCGCAGTCACGTGCTGGCATCTCCTGCTCCTCCTAGCCGCCCTGCGCCTGCGCCTTCAGCTCACAACGCTCCAGTCGAAGGCGCTTCACAACAAACGGTGGACGACTGTTCAATACCGCGTCAGGCCATCCTGATTTAGGTTTTCCGTGATTTCCCCAAATCGCTCCAGGCAAATGCTGGGATGGTTCCTTCGAAAGGGCACGGCCGACTTCCTTCCCTAATCCGATGACCTCTCTGTTTGGTCTCCTCCCCCAAACAACCCAACCAACAACAAACGGGGGGATTGATTTTTGGAGCAATGGCTAGACCTCGTCTTGCTTCTCCGAAACCACCAGAATGGAGATCTGTACCACTGTATAAAGAGAGGTCGTTGTTTAACATTCTTACCAAAAAGCTTGGAAAGCATATGGCCGGTTTAGTTCAAATTATTGCGCGATACTCTTAACATTCGGACGGACAAATGTATACAATACACCAGCTTAGCGCCTGCTGCTTCGCTCGCGTAGGCTGTATGGTGCGCACAGATTTTTGTTTTCTTTAATCGAATTTTTATGTTCACAAATTGCAACATCATCTAAACTTTTCGCGTTAATTAAGGCCATAGAGAATGTACATCTGACAGAAAAACGAATCTGATAGCTGGAGGTTTTCGTTAATCCTGCCTTTTGAGTTCTTGTGGCGAAATTTCCACAGAAAACTTTCACCTCCTTAGGTGTTGGCTTTCCAAAAACACTGAAATACGTGTTTTTTTTTTTTAATTGTAACCGCAAAGTCAAATGTCAGTTTTCATAGATGTTTTGAAAAGACTTTGTTAGTACCCGTGATGGCTGGGTGTTGTGTGATGTCCTTAGGTTAGTTAGGTTTAAGTAGTTCTAAGTTCTAGGGGACTGATGACCTAAGATGTTAAGTCCCATAGTGCTCAGAGCCATTTTTGTTAGTACCTTTCACCCATTATTTCACCCACACATGGATTAAATTTAAAAACTTGCTGAAACAATTGTTTACTTACTTCTGGTTGAAAAAAAATCCGTTTTCGGAGGTCTAGTTTCCAATCACCATAACAGCGAAATATTTTCAAAAACCTTTCATCCCATTCATCCCTTTAAGGGTGGAACTAAGAAAATTTCCTTCTTAAATAACGCCTACGGTATAGCAGTAACACCCTCTCCATATTTCATGTCCCTATACTCAGTTGTTTAGGCTGAGCGGTGATTTACTTCAAGCGTGCACGAGAGATTAACTATACACATGAGGAACATAAATCATGATGATTTTTTTTTTTTTTTTTTTTTAAATGGACTTGTAGTCCGAGGTGATAGGTTACAATACAGCATCACCGGTCTGTTGCGGTCTAACTGTGTTGGTGGGCCAGTAAATTTCCACTGTGCAGTGACTTTGTCACTGCAATTCACTTTGGAGGTGTGGCGGTGGGACTTGTAGTCCCGTACCACCCTCTTACGGTGATAGTACTACATGAGTCAGGCAGAATTTATTGCCTAACATGGCAATCCGTCACCGTCGGTTTTACAGGAAAGTTGTACTTTCCGGTTTATGATTAGAATACTACAACCGAATCTGAACTGTCTGAAACTCTGTAATCATGATGACTTTTTTTGAAATATAATGTACAGGTTTTCTGTTAAATCCAACTGCGAGAAAGAAAATGCTGTGCTAAACTGTGAAACTGTGTTTCCTTTACTTCCTCGCAGTCAGTTTCAGCTAGGACAGCAGGCCATGTAAACCATCAGACAAACTATTTCTCCTATATTATGTCTTTCTCCCCAAACAAAATTTTAAACAAAAACTGTACACACAACAGTCTGCTGTTTTGTTCTCTTCGTCACCGTCGGTTTTACAGGAAAGTTGTACTTTCCGGTTTATGATTAGAATACTACAACCGAATCTGAACTGTCTGAAACTCTGTAATCCCAATCATCAACATATTAAAACTATGCGAGATATCGTCATTGAACTACTAGCCTAACAGTCAGCAGATGCAGAGATGTCTCTCGATCCTGTACACCAATGATCGCTACCGATTTTACCCTCTCATTTTAAGCGACTTCAGTTATCAATCAAAGTTTCGTTTGCATTAACAAAAGGCAAGTCAGAAAGAGGGGTAACAGGAAAGGGGGATATAGCAGGGCGGGGGGGGGGGAGGGGGAATTTACAGTATGAGGGGAGGAAGTGATCGTTAGAGACAAACGGGGGGACAGGGGAAGGAGTAGTCTAGGGCAATGCCAATATATACAGGGCTATTACAAATGATTGAAGCGATTTCATAAATTCACTGTAGCTCCATTCATTGACATATGGTCACGACACACTACAGATACGTAGAAAAACTCATAAAGTTTTGTTCGGCTGAAGCCGCACTTCAGGTTTCTGCCGCCAGAGCGTTCGAGAGCGCAGTGAGACAAAATGGCGACAGGAGCCAAGGAAGCGTATGTCGTGCTTGAAATGCACTCACATCAGTCAGTCATAACAGTGCAACGACACTTCAGGACGAAGTTCAACAAAGATCCACCAGCTGCTAACTCCATTCGGCGATGGTATGCTCAGTTTAAAGTTTCTGGATGCCTCTGTAAGGGGAAATCATCGGGTCGGCCTGCAGTGAGCGAAGAAACGGTTGAAAGCGTGCGGGCAAGTTTCACGCGTAGCCCGCGTAAGTCGTCGAATAAAGCAAGCAGGGAGCTAAACGTACCACAGCCGACGGTTTGGAAAATCTTACGGAAAAGGCTAAAGCAGAAGCCTTAACGTTTACAATTGCTACAAGCCCTGACACCCGATGACAAAGTCAAACGCTTGGAATTTTCGGCGCGGTTGCAACAGCTCATGGAAGAGGATGCGTTCAGTGCGAAACTTGTTTTTAGTGATGAAGCAACATTTTTTTTCTTAATGGTGAAGTGAACAGACACAATGTGCGAATCTGGGCGGTAGAGAATCCTCACGCATTCGTGCAGCAAATTCGCAATTCACCAAAAGTTAACATGTTTTGTGCAATCTCACGGTTTAAAGTTAACGGCCCCATTTTCTTCTGGAAAAAAAACGTTACAGGACACGTGTATCTGGACATGCTGGAAAATTGGCTCTTGCCACAACTGGAGACCGACAGCGCCGACTTCATCTTTCAACAGGATGGTGCTCCACCGCACTTCCATCATGATGTTCGGCATTTCTTAAACAGGAGATTGGAAAACCGATGGATCGGTCGTGGTGGAGATCATGATCAGCAATTTATGTCATGGCCTCCACGCTCTCCCGACTTAACCCCATGCGATTTCTTTCTGTGGGGTTATGTGAAAGATTCAGTGTTTAAACCTCCTCTACCAAGAAACGTGCCAGAACTGCGAGCTCGCATCAACGATGCTTTCGAACTCATTGATGGGGACATGCTGCGCGAGTGTGGGAGGAACTTGATTATCGGCTTGATGTCTGCCGAATCACTAAAGGGGCACATATCGTACATTTGTGAATGCCTAAAAAAACTTTTTGAGTTTTTATGTGTGTGTGTGCGCAAAGCATTGTGAAAATATCTCAAATAATAAAGTTATTGTAGAGCTGTGAAATCGCTTCAATAATTTGTAATAACCCTGTACTTCACAGTTACGAAGCATTGCTGGATTCGCTAGTATATTATAAAAACAACTATTTTAAAGAAAAAAATGGTTCAAATGTCTCTGAGCAACATGGGACTTAACTTCTGAGGTCATCAGTCCCCTAGAACTTAGAACTACTTAAACCTAGCCAACCTAAGGACATCAACACATCCATGCCCGAGGCAAGATTCGAACCTGCGACCGTAGCAGTCGCGCGGTTCCATACTGTAGCGCCTAGAACCGCTCGGCCACAACGGCCGGCAACTATTTTAAAGACTTTTTGTTTAACGCCGCTCAGGGACTGGGTGTTGTGTTGTCCTAAACATCATATCATCCTCATCGACACGCAAGTCGCCGAAGTGGCGTCAAATCGAAAGACTTGCACCTGGCGAACGGTCTACCCGACGAGAGGTCCTAGCCACACGACATTTACATTTTTACCGGTTTCGAACTTTTGTTCATCATCAGATGGCTGCAATACAGGACGACCTATTAATCAAATGTTGAGTGTTTTGCGTGTCATGGCGCCGTATAGTGAAAATGTGTTCTTTGGAAAATAATTGAGAAGAAATGAAAACACCTAAAGTCCGAAATGCGTTGACTACTTCAGAATGGTGTGAGACAGGTTTGTAGAACACCGTTGATGTTATTTACTCCATACAGTGAGTAAGCAATAGAGAGAAGACTTTTGTAAAGCGAATTACATTTCAGAGAGAAGATATAAAAACTGTTTCCCGTTGGCATTGTAATTCTGTCAGACGGTAGAGGAGTTAGGTCAACTGAACTGAACGCATACTGTCTTGAAAAGAGGCTATAAGATGAACATCAATGCGAGTAAAACAAGAGTAACGGTATTTATTCGGATTTCCTTCAGGCAATGTTGAGGGAATTAGATTGGAAAACGACACTCTGTAAGCAGTAGACGAATTTTACTGTTTGTGCATCAAAATAACTGGCTATGGCCAGAGTAGAGGGGGAGGGGGGGGGGATATGAAATGCAGAGCGCTACAGCAAGAAAAACGTCTCTGATATTTGTATTAGGAAGTCTTTCCTGAAGGTGTTTGTTTGGAGTGTAGTCTTATACGGAAAGGAAACGTGGGCTATAAAGAGCGGAGATTAGACAGGCAGATGGAGTAACTAATGAAAATATGCTGAATCCGATAGGGGAGAAAAGGTATTTGTGGACCAGCTTACCAGTAACTAAAAGAAAGTATCTGTTGACACAGCACATTGATGCGTCCAAGAATCGTGAATTTGGGAACAGAGGGACATGGGAAGCAGGGAGTAGGTTACCAAAGCTTGACTGCAGTAAGCACTTTCAAGTGGATATGGGTCGCGGTGGTTACAGAGAGATAAAGAAACTTGCAAAGAAGGAAGTTATCGTGGGAAGCTGTATCAAATCAGTCATCACAACAGCAACATGACCTATCTTGACAAAATTTATTTCTACCATTAGCACCAGTCCATAATAAGTAGTTAATAAAACAAACGAATTCCATATATGAGACTGCAACCTTATTGCACTTCATTAAATGTGTCCTATGAAGATCGCGTGAATGATCTGCATTAATAACATGTTTCGGCACAGCCATCATCAGATCCCGCATTAACACAACACACAGAAATGCAGGAAATATTACAGCTTTAATAAAAGATCACGTTTCTTTGCAATACTTGATGAACAATAGTAAATTCACCTAACAGAACAGAGGTTTGATTACAAGTTTTAAGTGGTGTCATTCATACAGAAGATGAAGTAACGATTGATTAAAAGAGAGAAGTGAAGCCGGCCGCGGTGGTCTAGCAGTTCTGGCGCTGCAGTCCGGAACCGCGGGACTGCTACGGTCGCAGGTTCGAATCCTGCCTCGGGCATGGGTGTGTGTGATGTCCTTAGGTTAGTTAGGTTTAAGTAGTTCTAAGTTCTAGGGGACTTATGACCTAACATGTTGAGTCCCATAGTGCTCAGAGCCATTTGAACCATTTTTGAAGAGAAGTGAAGATGAAGAGGAAACGTTTCAATATGCCTCCCAGTAGTGCTGCCTAACGACGGTTTTCTCCTCCTCTTCGAGTTAGCTGTTTCTTCAACTTCTTCACGGCAGCTACTTCTCTCAGCGATCGTCGTCAACTGTCGGTACTCCATTTTATATATATATATATATATATATATATATATATATATATATATATATATATATATATATGTCCATTTATAACAAATAAATATGATACGTCGTTTACATTATAATACACTACTGGCCATTAAAATTGTTACACCACGAAGATGACGTGCTACAGACGCTAAATTTAACCGACAGGAAGAAGATGCTGTGATATGCAAGTGATTAGCTTTTCAGAGCATTTACACAAGGTTGGCGCTGGTGGCGACACGTACAACGGGCTGACATGAGGAAAGTTTCCAACCGATTTCTCATACACAAGCAGCAGTTGGCGTTGCCTGGTGAAATGTTGTTGTGGTGCCTAGTGTAAGGAGGAGAAATGCGTACCATCACGTTTCCGACTTTGATAAAGGGCGGATTGTAGCCTATCGCGATTGCGGTTTATCGTATCGCGACATTGCTGCTCGCGTTGGTCGAGATCCAATGACTGTTAGCAGAATATGGAATCGGTGGGGACAGGAGGGTAATACGGAAAGCCGTGCTGGATCCTAACAGCATCGTATCACTAGCAGTCGACATGACAGGCATCTTATCCGCCTGGCTGTAACGGATCGTGCAGCCACGTCTCGATCCCTGAGTCAATAGATGGGGACGTTTGAAAGACTACAATCATCTGCACGGACAGTTCTACGACGTTTGCAGCAGCATGGTCTATCAGCTCGGAGACCATGGCTGTGGTTACCCTTGACGCTGCATCACAGACAGGAGCCCCTGCGATGGTGTACTCAACGACGAACCTGTGTGCACGAATGGGGAAAACGTTATTTTTTCGGATGAATCCAGGTTCTGTTTACAGCATCATGACGGTCGCATCCGTGTTTGGCGACATCGCGCTGAACGCACATTGGAAGCGTGTATTCGTCATCGCCATACTGGCGCATCACCCGGCGTGATGGTATGGGGTGCCATTGGTTACACGTCTCGGTCACCTCTTGTTTGCATTGACGACTTTTTGTACAGTGGACGTTACATTCCAGATGTGTTACGACCCGTGGCTCTACCCTTCATTCGATCCCTGCGAAACCCTACATTTCAGCAGATTAATGCACGACCGCATGTTACAGGTCCTGTACGGGCCTTTCTGGATACAGAAAATGTTCGACTGCTGTTCTGGCCAGCACATTCTCCAGATCTCTTACCAATTTAAAACGTCTGGTCAATGGTGGCCGAGCAACTGGCTCGTCACAATACGCCAGTCACTACTCTTGATGAACTGTGGTATCGTGTTGAAGCTGCATAGGCAGCTGTACATGAACACGCCATCCAAGCTCTGTTTGACTCAATGTCCAGGCGTATCAAGGCCGTTATTACGGCCAGAGGTGGTTGTTCCGGGTACTGATTTCTCAGGATCTATGCACTCAAATTGCGTGAAAATGTAATCACATTTCAGTTCTAGTACAATATATTTGTCCAATGAATACCCGTTTATCATCTGGATTTCTACTTTTGTGTGTGTAGCAATTTTAATGGCCAGTAGTGTATTTTTATTTTGTGTTTGCAATTTCTAAACTGGCAATACCGAAAATTAAATACTGACGAATCGATTCCACAGACCGAACGTGAGGAGAGGGGCTAGAGTAATTGGTTAATACAAACTATAAAAAAATGCACGGAAGTATGTTTAACACAAACCTACGTTTTTTTTTAAATGGAACCCCGTTAGTTTTGTTAGCACATCTGAACATATAAAAAAATACGTAATCAGTACCGTTTGATGCCTTGTAAAATGTTAATTACATCCGGAAATATTGTAACCTAAAGTTGACGATTGAGTACCACTCCCGCTGTTCGATCGTGTGTATCGGAGAGCACCGAATTACGTAGGGATCCAAAGGGAACGATAATGGACCTTAGGTACAGAAGAGACTGGAACAGCACATTACGTCCACATGCTAACACCTTTTTATTGGTCTTTTTCACTGACGCATATGTACATTACCATGAGGGGTGAGGTACACGTACCCACGTGGTTTCCGTTTTCAATTACGGAGTGGAATAGAGTGTGTCCCGACATGTCAGGCCAATAGATGTTCAATGTGGTGGCCATCATTTGCTGCACACAATTGCAATCTCTGGCGTAATGAATGTCGTACACGCCGCTGTACATCTGGTGTAATGTCGCCGCAGGCTGCCACAATACGTTGTTTCATATCTTCTGGGGTTGTAGGCACATCACGGTACACACTCCTTTAACATACCCCACAGAAAGAAGTCCAGAGGCGTAAGATCAGGAGAACGGGCTGGCCAATTTATGCGTCCTCCACGTCATGGTAATGTACATGTGCGTCAGTGAAAAAGACCAATAAAAAGGTGTTAGCATGTGGACGTAATGTGCTGTTCCAGTCTCTTCTGTACCTAAAGTCCATCACCGTTCCCTCTGGATCCCTACGTAATTCGGTGCTCTCCGATACACACGATCGAACAGCGGAGGAGTGGTACTCAAGCGTCAACTTTAGGTTACAATATCTCCGGATGTAATTAACATTTTACAATGCAACAAACGGCACTGATTACGTATTTGTTTATATGTTCAGATGTGCCGTGCATTTTTTATGGTTTGTTTTAACCAATTACACTAGCCCCTCTCCTCACGTTCGGTATGTGGAATCGGTTCGTCAGTATTTGATGTGGTTTACGAAATATATCCAGAGGGGGTGATGATGTTTGGTTTGTGGGGCGCTCAACTGCGTGGTTATCAGCGCCCGTACAATTACCCAATCTTTGCTCAGTCCAATTTCGCCACTTTCCTGGATGATGATGAAATGATGAGGACAACACAAACACCCAGTCATCTCGAGGCAGGTGAAAATCCCTGACCCCGCCGGGAATCGAACCCGGGACCCCGTGCTCGGGAAGCGAGAACGCTACCGCGAGACCACGAGCGGCGGACAAAAAAAAGAAATATTTTCCTAAACCACTAGACCGATTTCAACCAAAACTGGTACAAACATCATTTACTGCCTGGAAAGGATCACTATGGGGTTAAGAACCTGTCAAACGAGTGGGCGTGGGACTGTAAAAGCAGAGTAGCCCACGACACGAGAATATTCATGCTTTAGCCATCCAGTATTTGAGAATGAGAGCACTTAGTAAATTTCAACAAACTTTACATATAATTTCAAACCTTTACGAAACTTTCTCGCTGGCGACCCTCACAAAATGATGAAAGGGAAAAGTTTGTCGCTTACTATATTTTCGCTGTTTATGCAGTAAAACTACCACATGAAGCATGACGTTTTAATTTATTACTTCTGCACTATGAACTGTATTCGCGACAAATTTTGCAGACTGTATTCACATATACCACTGACTGTTTCAGAAAACTTACATCATACGGGGTCATAAATACCGAATGCGTGAAAAACTACCGCATCATGTACGACGTATTAATTTATTAATTCATCACTAACTCTATGCGCAACAAATTTCACATACAGAAGGCACATGTACCACTAGATGTAGCTACAAAATTATATCATCGTACAGCATGTAGTTGGGGAGATACGTCGTGATAAATATTAAGCTGCGTGAAAATGAAACTGCAGGGCGCAATTCGCTGGATATTCAGGTGAAATATGTGTTCAAATATGCGTGAAATATTGTAAGCCGTGGGTAGAAAGCTTATCTTAAATTCCAGGAACGATCTGAATCAAATTAGGTTTTTATATTAGTTGCACTGTGGAAAGAAATACTGTCGGGGTAAGAATCACCAGTTTCCTTTTGGACTGTGTGTGTGAACTTCGAGAGAAGGGAAGACGAGCAGATGGACAGACAGTGAGGGAGGGAGGAATAGATAGGCACAGATAGGAGGAGGAGGAGGAGGAAGAGGAGGGAATGGACAGAGGAGGGAGGGAAATGGACAGAGGGGAAGGAGGAGGTAGACAGAAAAAAATGGTTCAAATGGCTCTGAGCACTATGGGACTCAACTTCTGAGGTCATTAGTCCCCTAGAGCTTAGAACTAGTTAAACCTAACTAACCTAAGGACATCACACACATCCATGCCCGAGGCAGGATTCGAACCTGCGACCGTAGCGGTCTCGCGGTCCCAGACTGCAGCGCCTAGAACCGCACGGCCACCTCGCCCAGCAGGTAGACAGAGAGAGGGGCAAGTAGGTTATGGACTAATACAAGACTGGAATAAATGCATATCCGGGCAAATACCGGGTACTTAACTAGTTATTAATTTGTAATTAATTAATTAACATGTCATTTACTCGGAAAGCATTTATTAAACCGTAATAACTACTGGAAGACGGTGTAGCAGTTAAGAAAAATACAACGTATGGTGCAACCTAGAAAACATACTGATTACAGTGATTATGATAAACGTGTGTTGGTTCAAATCATTTATTTACCGTCTTATGATTTAAACTGAAAAGCTGTTACATGTTCAGTACCTTGAACGTTTTTTAACACTTGAAACAGAAATTCCTTTCGAACTGCACTTTTCATTCAAGGTTCTCCATACAGTTCAGCTGTAATCGTCTCTGGAATAATTTCTAAACTTCATTGTAATTGTGTCTTCAGTCTGAAGATTGGATTGATCCACTTCTAAATGGTGATCTATCCTGCTCAAGTCTTTTCAACTGAGCATTACCGCAGTCTACGTCCACTTGAACCTGTTTGCTGCGACCACGCCTTCGTCTCCCTTTACAGTTTTCGCCCCCACCCTTCCGTCCTTTACCAAATTAATGATTTTTCATGCCTCGGTATCTGTTCCCTAAAACTCTCCCTTCTTTTAGTGAAGTTGTGCCGTAAATTTCTTTTCTCCTCGATTCGATTTAGTACCTCTTCACTAATTCCTTGATCTATCCATGTGATCTTCTGCATTCTTCTGTGACATCTCGTTTTAAAAGTGCTATTCTCCTCTTGTCTGCACTGTTTTACTTTCATGTAAGGCTACACCCCAGATAAATGCTTTCAGAATAGACTTCCAACAACTTAAATTTATATTAGGTGTTACAATATAGCTCTCTTTCGGAAAAACTTTTATTGGTATCTACGGTCTTTAGTTTATAAATAGTTTAGTGCTGCCATCATCAGTTTTTGTTGCTCAATAAACAACCTCATCTACTATTTATAGCGCTTCATTTCCTGATCCAGTTAGCAGTACATCGCGGACATAAACATTCCATTCTCCTTCATGTACTTTTTCGATGTTCATTTTAAAACCTCTTTTCCGGACCCTATTCATTACGACACAAACGAACTACAGACAATGGGTGCAAGTGGGCATAGATTTGCCGGCCGGTGAGGCCGAGCGGTTCTAGGCGCTTCAGTCCGGAACCGTGCGACCGCTACGGTCGTAGGTTCAAATCCTGTCTCGGGCATGGATGCGTGTGATGTCCTTACGTTAGTTAGATTTAAGTAGTTCTAAGTCTAGGGGACTGATGACCTCAGATGTTAAGTCCCATATTGCTCAGAGCCATTTGAACCATTTTTTGGGCATTGATTTAAATCAACAGGGAAAGCTGAAAATTTGTTCGATCGGTATTCGAACCCGAGTCTCCTGCTTAGAAGGCGAATGCTCTGACCATTAAGCCATCCGGACACAGATCATCGTAGCTGTGTGGATTACGCCAGCACGCTTCCCATCACGCCCAAATTCTTAACATACCCACAGACTATTAATGTATTGCCTGTGCCCATTATTCTAATTACTCGCGGCATACGTACTATTCATTCCATGCGACGGATCTTTCTGATACTTTGCCGTCTTTGACAGAAGTACAGTGTCATAGGAAAACATTAAAGTTTTTATTTATTAACCTGGCACTTTAATTCTTTTTCCAAATGTCACCATAATTTTCTTTATTGCTTGCTCAATGCACAAACTGAATAAAATAGAGCAAAGATTTTAATTCTTTGTCTCTCCTTTCTCAATTACTGCATTATTTTCACATTCCTTGCTTCTTATGTATTTTTTTGCAGTACTGTTATGCCTCCATGATTCTCTTATTTTTTCAAGAATTTATTAAGTCATGAACTGGAATAACTTGTTATAACCAGAACGCACTTTATGTAAACTTCTACGTAGGAGACGGCTGCGTAAGTCAAACCGAAATGTGACAAGAATGTCGAAGAAAGAGAAGATAATGAATGCTGGAGACTCTCTGTTGGGGTGTTCTACACATACAGCTGTTACCTGTGAATGATACATATAGCGCGTAGTGGATGTTGCTCCGTACTGTAACATAAAGCTGTCTTCGTGTTCCATTTGCGCCTGGGAGACAAGGTCAGTTCCCTCCATTCTGTGCGAACTGGCATTAAATTTAAATTTTATATTGTCCATCTCTATGAGCTCGATACTTCGAGGCCTGAGGAATATTTGCAGTTTCCTTCCTGGAAACTGGTTCCTGAAGTAATCTGTCTTCGCCAGTGATTAGTTAGCCGGATGTTGTGGCCGAGCGGTTCTAGGCGCTTCAGTGTGGAACCGCGCGACCGCTACGGTCGCAGGTTCGAATCCTGCTTCTGGCATGATGTGTGTGATATCCTTAGGTTAGCTAGGTTTAAGTAGTTCTAAGCTCTAGGGCACTGATGACCACAGTGTCCCATAGTGCTCAGAGCCAGTGATTAGTTGACTCTTTCGACTGTGTCTTTCGACTGTGTGCCAGGTGAGGTTATTCAGTATTTCGGTAACTGTTTCGGCAGTCCTTTCATGCTCCCGTTCTTTGCGTAGCTCGGTGTCACCTGTTCCGCCATGCTATCGATCCCACACGCTCGAGCGGTGTCCTTCATCGTTTCAGACATACGACCCTGGAACAGACTACCTTGTACCTTGCGTCTCTAGAACCGCTGTGCATCCAAGAAGAGACTGAAACTTTATTTGATACCATTGGCGTAGCTTTCTTCTCAGAATATCCCAACTGTTTTCCTTCTGTCCAAAACTTAACCAGTATCTCTATCCTATTATCAACACTATCCATGTTTTGCTCACCCTATTTATTTGTTTTCTTCTTTCTATCTCATCTGGTATACTTGACTTTACCTAATATTTCGCACTCTTGCTCTGACAATTCAACTTCTTTTCTACGTTTGATTCCTTCAGTACTGCTGTCATACTACTTGTTAGACATCACTACTGACGTTCGACAAGAAGAAGATGAAGAAACTGTTTATAAAAATTTAGTATGATATATCAGTGGCAGTTTTGTTGGAGACAGTGTCGCGGCATTATTTTCGTGAGGGTTAGAGAGACGACACAATGAAGACAAAAAAATCAACAATGGCGGAAGGACATTGCAACATGTCTTCGCCTTCTGTTGACTACTGTTTTATGGATGAATAACTTCGAGGTATGTGTATTTCTTAAGTGACACATGTTCAAGAGACCACTGTCCAGACAGCTCGAGTTCTTCTAGCAGGTAAGTATCTTCACTTGCCTCGTGTGTACGAATTAGAGAGACTGTTCAACATATTTCATCGTTAGTGGTTGTGAACTTCAGACACAGGTACAGTCTAAACGGTTGTATGCCTTTATCTTGAAACTAATGCTAAATAAGGCATATAAGTAAAGGAATAGAGTACAGCAGTGTTTGTAATTGCCAACTTTGTGCCCGCATCCTCCACCTCTGCATTTTCAGGCAACGGAAATGAGATAGTAATAATAGATTCGAAAAAACCGTTACTTAAATTTTGTTTTATTAAGTCGTAGTTTCACCAGCGAGGCTACAAATTTCCTATTATATTATTGCCTACCATACACCACGTCTGAGTCGAAATACTTGATAAAATTGCGGCGTGGTATCTCACCTGTGCTAGCATGATTCTACCGTTCTGAATCCCACTTCACCGCAACGTCCTTCATAACTACTGGAGGACAAGCATTAACAAAAATATTCGTGTGCGCCTCTGTTCCATCAGATACTGCTCGTTTTCTTAATCTACCTGCGCTCTTATTTCCTAAAACCGCTGTTCGCGTTTTCAGCTAATACATTACCGAGTTGTGACTTCGATGCCTAGCTGACGCAATAAATCCATTATCCTGAGTGCTATAGGATATTATTAAAATTGTATCTTAATTGCAGTACGCGCAAGGATCTTCCTGTGCAGTCATCAGACCGCTTCCGAAAAGTTTGGGAGCTTAATAAAAGCTCCGGTAATTATTTTTCAGGTATTTTTAAGTACTGGTAAAAACATGGACAAGTATCTGTTTCCACTTGGCATTAATTGTACCCAAGTATGTAAATAAATCAGAGCAGACAAGTTTCTATGGTGTTTCTAAAAATCTGTATTCTGTGTGTGTGTGTGTGTGTGTGTGTGTGTGTGTGTGTGTGTGTGTGTGTAGGAGGGGGAGGGGGAGAGAGAGAGAGAGAGAGAGAGAGAGAGAGAGAGAGAGAGAGAGAGAGAGAGAACGCATGATGAGGGACTTAGCAGTAAGCATATTCTGCTTTTAAATTGAACATGCTTTACTTGCGGGTCGTTTCTTCTCTCGTACAAAAACCTCATAACATATCGCTAATAATTCGCCTTCCATGAGGCCGTTAGTTAAGACTTTTGTTTAGGAGGTAATGAATATATCTTCTGTTGACTGTGGGGTTCATCCGTGTTTTTTTCTGATTTATGAAAGAAGATTTTAGTTACACAGATAGGAGATAGGGAAGGAGTGGGAATATTCCTTGTTCGAGGAAGGATCTAGACCAATGCTAACGGGATCCACGTCATAGGGACGAGGTATTCTGCCCTGACTTTCAGGAGCCATTAGCAATGGAAAACTTTCCATCGAAAGCCATAAATTTGAGTGCTGACGACATAAATAAGCGAGGCCAACGCCTCTTTCACAGGATGTTGCATTCGCGCTTCTCTACATTGTAGCAAGCGCCAAATCTTACTGTCCACAAAACTTGCCAGGTGACTATCAGTTTCCAAAATTTTAGTGAATTATTTAGTGTTTCCAACAGAAAAGCTACTACTGCGCGAAGTTCGCAGCAGGTCGAGCGATTTGTAGCTACAGTAGGTAAAAACTACATCACAACAGAAGCTTCGTGTATGTGAACCTTGAATATCGGCTTACTCCTTACAAGTACAACTGAGCCGAAGTGGATGACGGTCGGTGTTGCCTTCAGCAGATTCTGAGATAATGCTAACCAAACCTTGAGTAGCCCACGTTTACTGCTCGTCGAATTTAGCCGCTTTGCAAATGCTCCAGAAAGGCTTGACAACTAAGCTGTTAAAAGGTTTTGCACCACCTACGTATCTAGACCTTGAGTGCGATTAGACACACAGAATGCAGAAAATGAAAGCATAATCCTCTTGAAATTATAACAACATTATTTCATTCACCAATATCGACGTTTTTCGAAAAAATGTAAATGTGTCATTAACGATCTAATAATAACAGTGCATCAGTTATGCTTTTTCATAGATACCACGACGCGTTTCGCGTTTTCAGATGCAACTGTTTACATTGGTGTTGCGTGTAACATCTGTGTGTATGTTCTGCTCTTCTTGCCCTGCGTTGGTCTTTTCATGGTTTCAATGCATTGTGCCTCCTTCATTGGTCAGAAATTCACACACACTCAAACATGCTTTGATGTTTTACATGTTTTTATTTCACTTAGACAGAGTGAGTGACGGTTTGCGTGTACATTTCTGCGCAATTGGGAAAAGAACCACAGAAGACCAACGCAGGGTAAGACAAGAGGAACAACAAACACGCAGACATAACTTGTTAATAGCTGCTCCTGAAAATGAGATAATATTCCTGAATCTCCGCGTTCTGTGCATGAAAAAACAAAGCTTGTACAGCATTCTATTATTAAGTGAAGAACTTCAGGGTGAAATAAGAACACATTAACCAAAATGAAGGCGTCTTAAATACAAACTGAATCTTGCGAAGAAGAAAACAGCAAAGAGCCACTGTTAATAATGCTATTTTCTTTGCCTTATGTCCATGAAACAGAAATAACATTGTAGCCTTAAATAACCGGACAAACAGCCCGTAACTTCAACTAATAGAACAGTGATACTGCTCCCGAGAGTCAATTTGAAGGTAATTAATTTCTCAAATTAGTATCATGAGGTTATTAAAATTGCTGAAGATCGAATTTTCGTACGAAATTTGTTCTGTCGCATTTTTTTTAGTGCCTATCATTGAACGGCACTGGACACTGAATCTTCTCTTGATCAAATTACTCAGTCCGGAGGATTATTTGAACACCGCATTGGTTTCCTAGGTATGGTCCCATACGAGGTGGTTTGCCCTCGCCTTTCTTTAGCGTTAGTTCTAACTTGCCCAGCCAGTTACATGAGAACTACAGTGTAATGTGCAATCCGAACCACACTGCAGCTTAGCATTCTTCACATATGCAAATAATAATCAAGGAGATGAGAGAAGCGAGAAGTGACAGAAGGTAATACTAGGACACACATTTAGGCGCTAAACCACCGGGTAAAAACACGTCGACGCAATTGGCTTAATTGTTGTATTATTAACACCCATTTCTAACTGACTGACTAAAGCCCTGTTTCTATTTCAACCATAAATTTCCCAAACAATATAATTCTATAAAAGGTGCTTACATACTACTAAGAAATGAAATACCTACAAACAAAGAGCAACTCTAATTTTGTAGTCATTAGGGTGAGCGCAGTGTTGTCATAGTGTCCATTCAATAAGTAGTGCTTTGCTAGGCACGTGATTATACTTTAGAATCGTCACCAGTAGGAAACAAAGAACGACTCGATCAGATCCTTTTTTATGAACACTGGCAACCTTTTTCTTCAATTCTTTGTTATTGTTCTATTTCTTATTCAGTATGTGGAGAGTTCATTAGCATTATGAAAGATGCTGACGACACATATGCCGTTTGCTTTAAAGAAAAGTCATCGCTACCAATATGCAGAGTTTTTGAATGTAGTCGTAAAAACGCCTTGCGGCTTCACAAACTTTTTAAGTCAGAAACACCTTGAGCGAAACAAATGTATATGTAAGATGATTATTATTTAATGTTCAGTCTTAGTGCAAATTTTTAATTAGAGTACATGTTTCTATCACCTCGCATCATCTTCAGATCTAAGTAGTTGCGTCAGCTCCCCGTCTTCGTTACTGAGAACTACATACGAGGGTTGTTACTTTAATAGTGGCAACTATTTATTTACTACTGGTACAAAATAGATACGTGTTTCAAAGTCTTACTGACGTTCAAAGTAGTCACCAGCATTGTGTATAACCCGTTGCCAGCTATGTGGAAGTCGTAGGATACTCTTAGCAGTGCTAGTTGTATTGACAATTCGAGCGGCGTGGTCTATTGCCCGACGAATTTGTAGCAGTTTTGAAGCGAATGCCGTGAAGTATTTCCTTCAGTTTAGAAATCGAGTTGAACTTACGAGGGCTTAAGTCAAGAGAGTGCAGTAAGTGGTAAAGCACTTAGCAGCCCATCAGTCAAACAAATCAGTAACAGCTTGCACTGAACGTGCTTGAGCATTTCCTGAAAAATGGTGGTCAGGTCCTGCAGAAAGTGTCATCACTTCTGCCTCTATGCTGTTCATCTTTGGAACACAACCTACGACCAGCTTAGAGACAGAAGTGATGCCCCTTTTGCAGGACCTGACCATCATTTTACAAGACACATCGCTGTAAACGGGGATATACACAATGCTAGTGACTACTTTGAAAGTCAGTAAAACTTTGAAACACATATTTATTTTGTACCAGTAGTAAATAAATAGTTGCCACTATTAAAGTAACAACCCTCGTATGTAGTTCTCAGTAACAAAGACGGGGAGCTGACGTAACTACTTAGATCTGAAGATGATGCGAGGTGATAGAAACATGTACTCTAATTAAAAATATGCACTAAGACTGAACATTAAATAATAATTATCTTACATATATATTTGTTTCGCTCGAGGTGTTTCTGACTTAAAAAGTTTGTGAAGCCGCAAGGCGTTTTTACTACTACATTCAAAAGCTCTGCATATTGGTAGCGATGACTTTTCTTTAAAGCAAACGGCATATGTGTCGTCAGCATCTTTCATAATGCAAATAAATAGTTGCCACTGTTAAACTTCCAACCCTCGTATTAGAGAACTGTCTCTGACATGTGGTACTGTACTCAGTACAGATAAGACGGGTTGCTGACGTAACTACTTAGATCTGAAGATGATCCTGAGTGATCGAAATATGTAATCTAATTAAAACGTGCAGCTGATACTCAACAATAGACAATTCTTACCTTAAGTATCAACAAAGTTGCTGACTCTCACGACACGAATATGTCGACTATACAGTAGTGGAAATATTTACGTCACCAGCAGGTAGGAGAGGTTGATTCGAACAGAACCTTTTCTACGAATACTGACAATCTTTTTCTTCATTTCCTAGTTTAGAAATAAGTACTACATGAACATTCCTTTGTAACAGAAATAAATTTATATATCTTACACCAGTATGTTGCATATCAAGAGAAAAACGTTCATTTCCATTTAAAATCATTCAAGATATCTTTAAACGCCTTTAGTAAACAAAAAATTGCAATAAGCACAGTGTGGATCACAATTAATAGCGAAAACTGACGAGTGTGCAAATACACAATAATAGAAACATTCCACTGCTCATGGGTCCACAAAACGAACCGTTTGTGTTACAATTATGAGTGTATGGTCTGAGCCGTCACTGATTTCAATATAAAATATTGTTCTATTTAGTACAAATGTATTTGAAACGCACATTTTTCGATAAAGTCCTCATCTCACTGGGCTCAAATTTCGCTCATGGCGTGGCTCACATTCTACAACATTGTGGAATGTGGTACACGCCTCATGGGATACAGGCATATTTTGTTACCGCTGTTAAGACTACACGCACCGCGCCAATATGGTCCAAGATGGATAGGTCAAACACAACCTGTACCTTGTCCTCCGATGTCAGCCGACCACAATCTTCTAGAGTTTTTGTCTAGTGTCGGTCACAAAAGTGAGGTGTACAGCACTCCCGTCGATACGGCTGAGCCGGCCGGTGTGACCGAGCAGTTCTAGGCGCTTCAGTCTGGAACCGCGCGACCGCTACGGCCGCAGCTTCCTGCTTCTGGCATGGATGTGTGTGATGTCCTTAGGTTAGTTAGGTTTAAGTAGTTCTAAGTTCTAGGGGACTGATGATCTTAGATGTTAAGTCCCATAGTGCTCAGAGCCATTTGAACCATTTGATACGGCTGAGGAAGTGGAACTGCAGATTTTACAGTCTTGTTAAGATATGAAAGGTGATCCGGGGTATTTGAAAGAATTTGTAGCACACTATAGCGTACAGTATTGCCTCCTAATGTGAAGATGGCACAAGAAACACCTTTAATAGGATGGAGTGTACAATAATTTGTAACATGTAACGGGATGAAGTAGTATTTTATTTCTTTTTAAGGCAGGCCTTGGGTGAATTTTGAGATCATATATGGGGACTTACTTGAAAATACATCTGGACTAACCAGCACAATGTTTCTTACCGAAGTCAGTGGCGGCTTGAAACTTTTAGCGCAGGGCAGGAGCGGAGCAGGTAGAGAAACTATGGGTCAAGTTTAAAAGATCAGTTGATCCTGCACTGGACAGATATGTGCCGAGTAGAACAGTTCATAACGGTATGGACCCTCCACGATATACAGTCAGTCTAAAGAATCGGAGACTGGTGCATAATAGGTGTAAAACAAAGCGCTATAGAAAGATGGTAAATGAAACGCATTGGCTGTCAAGGCGGCAATGTGTGAAGCCCTCAGTGACTGCCGTAACGGAATATTGTCAAATATTGTTCTACAAAACGCAAAGAAATTTTGGTTGTATGTAAAGACTGTTAAGGACACCAAAGTTTGCGTCAAAATCACTCGTTGGGTGGGGCAGGAATTGAAACTGAGTATGGCAAACAAAATCAGAAATGCTTAGCCCCGTTTCCAAACATTTCTGTACAAAGGAAAACACAGGAGTGCTGCCCCAATTTAATCCTTGTATCATTGAAAAGATGAGTAAAGTAAGTCTGTGTCAGTGGCGTTGAGAAACAGCTCAAATCATTAAAACTGAACAAAGCTCCAGCACCCATGGGACCTCTGTCATACTCTACACTGAATTTGAGGCTGAGTTAGCCACTATAATCTATTGTAGATTCCTCGAACAAACAACTGTGCCCTCTAGTTGGAAGAAACAACAGGTCTCACCCATTTACAAGAAGGGTAGTAGAAGTGATTCACAAAACTACCGTACAATATCCTTGACATCGATTTGTTGTAGAATCTTAGAATATATTCTGAGCTAATGAGGTACCTCGAACAGAATGGCTTCTTCCATGCCAACCAGGATGGATTCCGTAAACATCGATCATGCGAAATCCAACTCGCCCTTTTTTCGCATGACATACTGAAAGCTTTGGATCAAGGCAATCACCTGGATGCAGTACTTCATGATTTCCGAAAAGTATTTGACTCAGTATCACGCCTAGGCCTACTGTGAAAAGCACGGTCGTATGGGACATCAAGTGAAATTTGTGACAGATTGAGCATTTCTTGGGACGGAGGATGCAGCAAGTTATCTTGGCTGGAGAGTCATCGTCAGATGTAGAAGTAACTATGACCTTGCGGACAATAGTAACATAACCTCAGACTTTTTGCAGATAATGCAGTCATCTACAACGAAGTACTCTCTGAAAGAAGCTGAATAAGTATTCAGTCAAATCTTGAAGATTTCAAAGGTGTGCAAAAACTGGCAACTCGCTTTAAATGTTCAGAAATGTAAGACTGTTCACTTCACAAAACGAAAAAACATAGTATTCTATGATTACGACATCAGTGAGTCACAGTAGGAATCGGTTAATTCGAATAAATACCTGGCTGTAACACTATGTGGGGATATGAAATGGAAAGAGCATATAGGCTAAGTCGTGGGTAAAGCAGATGCAAGACTTTGGTTTGTTGGTAGAATACTGGGGAAATACAATCAGTCTACAAAGGAGATTGCTTACGAATCACTCGCCCAACCGGTTAGAGAATTTTGCTTAAATGTGTGGGACACGCACCGGATAGGACTAAACGGGATTTCAAACGTAGGGTATACAGAGAAAGGCAGCACGAATGGTCACAAATTTGTTTGATCCGTAGGAGTGTCTCACGGACATCCTGAAGCAACTGAGCTGGAAGATTCTTGAAGATAAACGTAAACTATCCCGAGAAAGCCTACTTGGAAAGTTTCGAGAACCGGCTTTGAATGATTCTAGGACTATACTGCAAGCCCCTACAAATCGCTCCCGTAGGGATCATGAGGACAAGATTACGTTAATTACAACACGCACGGAGTCATTCAGACAATCATTCTTCTTGAGCTCCATTCTTGGACGCAACTGCAAAAAGAAAGCCCTGATGGTGGGATGTGCCTCTGCGATGCACTTCGCAGTGGTTTGTATAGTACAGGTGTGTGTGTGTGTGTGTGTGTGTGTGTGTGTGTGTGTGTGTGTTTGGAGATTAAGGGCGCTCAACGCCAAGGTTATCAATACCCTTACACACATTGAAAGAAACGAATCTGCGTAAAATGACTAAAACAGTCATCCAGTGAGGAAGAAACCTGTAAGGTTACATTCTTTCACTCACTTCCCCCTCACTAGCGATGACCCACACAATCACTCTAGATGTAGATGAAACACACATCCACAGTTACCTCGCAAACGGCACATTTGCTGCCCTAAGTTACTGGAGCGCTGTCGCTTCTACAAGTATTATAGTATACTTCCACCCCTGTCAGTTTTCGCTACTAATTGTTTTCACCCTGAGTACAAAATTTGCACCTTGTTGCCTGTGATGCCCCCCCCCCCCCCCCCCCTCAGCTTGCCGCCCCAAAAGGCCACTTGGACCTTAAACCTTTCCCCCTAGGCCTAAACCAAGTAGAATTTTATTTGGAAGTCCGTTAGAAAGAAATGGCTTTCAGAACTCATTTCTGCAGTGTCCTTCGGGTATAGAAAATGGCTGCAAGGAAAATCGATTGAAGTGTGGTACTTCGAGAGGCTGCGGCGTACAAAGAAACATTCGTTGTCTGGAAAGTGTCGAGGGTGTATTAGTAGCACAGTCCAAAATATCTGCCTTTGTACGAAGATACTCAACAAGTTAGCTCAAAGTGTAATCGCGAGTACGAATCTCATGAATTTCATTCACAATACGCACATAAAAACATAAGAGGAAATGTTTTAGTACTGTCTTAAGAGATCACAGGGACAGTCATGAGAGAAAGAGCAGGGGTTGCTGGGATTTTCGTACGCTTGTTAATTTTATATCCCAATCACTTCCTGTATTATATTCTGGTGAAACCAGCACGTGTCGAGTTTGAATGAAGAAACTAATTAAGAAACGAAGCACAGTGAATCTTAGGTTCATACAGATTTTTCTAATTGCTTGAGTGTCTTCTAGCCGGTGAAATGGAATTCTATGTATGACAAGACATCGTACTTTTTGTTTGCGTCTAATAAGTAAATAGCAAATTTTCACGTCATTTTTTCAGAGGGAATGTTTTCGAAGTCGATACTCCGCATTTCAAAATTTAGCAGCTCCGTCCGGAACAAAGTTAACTTCGACCATAGACATGTTTTGTTCACCGTTAACACATTTGTGACATCGAGGCCTCTGCTGTACCACCTTTGGTGTGTTAGATATCTCGAATACAAATAATTTTTATTGTGATTTTTTTTTAGAGTATTAACGTCGTTTGTTCTACAGTTTCGCGTGTCATTAATATCTGTGAATTCTCAAAGAAAATAGACTGTGAAGATTCAGTCTTCAGTTCCTACAGTTTCCTACGTAGACCAAGAGGAATGAGACGAGATTCCTAACTAGGACGCACGGTATTAAAAACTTTGTTTCATTGCCTTAAGGCTGCTATAGTACTTGCTATAATCTTAATTTGCGGAACAGAGGATAGTGGAGCGATTGAAACTTCGGTGAGGTGTTTAAATTCTGCAAATAATGGCTTTTCCATAATGACATGCTGCAAACTCGTAATATTTTATTTTTACAGCTGACGTCATATGTTTCTTTTGCATTCAAGCTCGACAAGGATTAGTTTCAGCAAAATGATGATTTACAGCAGACTGATAACATTGTCCTTTTGAGCTGGGCTCACAAAGTGTCTTCCTCATTCGAAGTTTCACCAAAATGATAATGCATGAGGTGTCAAATGTGTGTAAAATATCTACAGTACAGTAACTTGTAAACTATTCGCAGGGATATAAAATACGAAAGCGTACGAGAAGCGAAACATATTTACGAGTAACAATTTCTGTTCCCAAGAAGTAACCTCATTTCGTTCTGAACTTGTAATATCGCTGATGGTTTCAGATGTTTCACCATAGCATCTGGATAAGCGATGGAGAGTGTTCCGCGTAGGTGTAAAAGCTGAAGTTTATTTTAAGATGTTTGTGTACGAGTCTAGTGTTCTATTACGCGAGTAGAACATTAATAAAAAGTGCCCATCGTGTAATTTGGTCTTTTTTTGATGAACTATGTTGCGTCGGTTGATACTCTCTGTGCTGATCCGTAATGCCCTATCATGAAGCAAGGCCAGTATGAAGTGACCAATAATGTGAAAGGCACAGTCGGAAGAGTTGAAGTTGATTTTTTAATTTTGTAGCAAACAAGACTGTGTGCAGCGTAGTTGAGTACTGTGTTTTATTTTGCTATGGTGTGTCAAGTTTTCTTATGATAAAATGAATTTTCTTAATTGGTCCATAGTAGGCATTACCTGCGTCTCATTATCGGTGAGGAAAGATTCCTGTTCATAGTGAGGCCTGCTTTTGTAGATGCTCATTATTAAGCACAAATATGCCATAGAAGTGCGCTGTTAGGATAAGACCTGCTGAGAGCATTATTTACGAGGCGGAGACTACTCCTCTTCGCTAAAATCAGACAGTAGTTCCATTCATTATACGGTATAGATGTTCGCTTATCTTACATTCCAGCATTGTATTCACATTTTCCACCATTTAGTTGAGCCATATACATAAGAAGCGTAGTCATAGAATTTTAACTATCACTTCAAAAAAACTAAGGTTGGCGTAATTTTTTGTTTGCTGGTTGGCTATAGATCTACTTATATATGCATACATACCTTGCAAACCACTCTGAACTCGTCTCCAAGGGCTGTTGTGGCGGAATGGACAGGTGTTAGTGTCTCCTAGACCGTACAGAAAGGTGTCATTGATACGGATCAAGATATAGACGAAAAAGACCAAGATTTTACAATAGCCAGTGATCACTGTTCTATCGAGCAAGAACAACATTCAGATGAACTTCAGCACAGTTTTGATGCGGATCGGCCTGTCTCCCCAACAAAATACTTACTTTTAGTTAAAATCAAATGTGTTTTGAGTGGTGATTAAGAAAAATGTAGATCCCAATACTGAATGTCAATTTTGTTGACTTTTTATACGTATTGAGTGGAATCTTTATGTGAATTTAGTTTTATGGAAATTAGTTGCAACAAAGATAATACAATTTTTCTGAATGAAAAATTCTGTTTTCTAACAGTCCATTCATGTGTACTATTTAAAACAACACAAAAATTTATGTAATTTTGTGTGATAAATAGTAAAATGCTGCAGGCATTATTTAGTGCAATAAAATAAACAAACGTCATGTAGACAACACGTATAATGTCGGTTTAAACGTAGGGGACCCAGAGACCCACCTCACAGTATACGTTACAGAAAAGTCACCTCGTGTGTTACGGCTAAATGCCTCCCTGGGTGCTGAAATTAGCCAAATCTTGTCTTCGCGATCCCTACGTGAGCGATACGGAGGAGGATTCAGAGTATCTTAAGGTGATAAAATTGAATGTCGTAGTGGTGATTCATTTACAGTAGCGACGGAAATGTTGCAGCCGTGTCAGGTTAATCCAGACGGCTAAAGCAGTCTTAGACAGCAGCGCGGACATGTTGCAACTGTGTCAGACCAATCCATTAGACTTCTTCAGCCGGCTGCATTGGCCTGACACAGCTGCAACAGTTATGCTCCTCCCGAAAATGAATTACTACCCGTTAATCTACCGTATCAGCGGGCTGCGCCGTGAAGTTTTTTCTCTTCTAGCGGCGTGCTACGGTGCAATGGCGCGGAGACTTCACTGTGCCAAGCCCGCAGACATGTTAAATAAAAAAATTGACTTAACTATATTTTTCCGAGGTCTCCGTCAAAACTATGTGAGTAGCCGATGATAGTGGCATAATCTCGGCGGCTTGCCATTCAAACGGCCACAACAGCAGCACGACACCCCCTCACATTCAGTGTTTCTTGTCAGACCTACAATAGTGTTACATCTCTGTATTTGTCTCACACAGTTCTGAACTTCTGATATTTAGTGGAAGAAAGAAAAGTCATGGTTACGTTAAATATTGTTAATGCTTGGATTTTAGTGATTAACAAAGTTGCAAAAAATGCGTTAGCTTCTGTTTCATGAAGCACTTGTCACTATTCGTCTGGGTGAAAAGAGATACAAATACCTTTAATGGATAGAAAGTTACGCAGGGTGGAAAATTTAGCTGTTGCATCCTGCCAGCGTATGTGCGGAAATAAGCACTTTCTTTGATGGAACTTTGCCACTCTTTTGCAGCCAAAGTGCTATAAACTTGGAAACTGTTGAATAAAAACTAGACAACTAACTACAGTTCCACCGTGTATGCCCACTTATGTGCTCCATGCTGAAAAGACAAAGATTTCTAACAATGTAATCGTTATGTAACGAAAGTCATAGTGTAGCAGTTACGGCACAGAGTCATTAAATTAATGGAGAACAGAAAAGAGCGTGGATAAAATATCACAGAGGTAAACTAACTACTAACTGTTCGACAGATTATGCAGAGAAAAACCGTTATGTTCGTGAGAACAATCACAAGTTTGCCCAGCATAGATGATAGGGAAACTCATTTAACACAGTAACTTGTGCTGGCAGTATAAGGCATTGTAGGTACAAATGAAGTGAAAGGGTCGAAAATATTAAATGGAACAAGGCAGCTAATAAAGAGTAGGTGAGAATTTCAAGTGAACAACAATAGGAACAAGGCAGAATAAGCTGAATCAGACAAAAGTCAATATCATACAAGAAAATACACAGAAAATGTATTAAAATGAAAAAGTTGAAAATAAGAGAAAAGTGTAACAACAATAACTTACATTGATTATACACCAGCTTTCATTGGTTGTGATTGCTGTTGGCACATAACCAGCTATGGAGAAGAATGTTTCAAGCATTCCAAGATGGTTCTAAATGTTGGTATTGTTAAAGATATTTATAAGAAATGCAGAGAGAGTTAGTAATAACAATAATAGTATTCTGCAAGTGCCTGTAATGCCAGGTAAGATGTACAAAAATACAGAGTATGTAAGAATGGTGCTGACATATGATGCCATTTTAACAGAAATGGTTAAAGCTGGAGGTTGAGCAAAACTGAAGGAACGCACAAAATTGTTTCCCAGTCAACCCTGGTACAGAGGAAGACAACTCATCAAAACTGGGATACCATGGAAATTATTTTACTTAATATAAATGACAAGATACAAAAAACTGAGTCTACCAGCCTCCTCCTGACTAATGCACAACACATTCACTAAAATTATCACCAAGTGCATTGGAAAAATGATGCTTCGTAATCAGGCATGGGAACTATTTGGTTTTTGATGTGGAAATTGTCCACTAGAACCTTTGAAAATTCTGAATAAACTTATAGACCATAGCTGTGACTATGAACTACCACTTTGTCAAAGATTCATAGATTGTTCCTCAGTTTTAACAAAATCAGCTCTCAAAGCCTTTGATAAATAAGAGATAGATTCAGCCTATGTTAGAATACTGAAAAATTTGATGTCAATGCTACAGCTCACGTTAGACCTTCATTATGATGTGGGAAATTCTGAACTAAAGAAGAATCGGGCAAGGAGATTCTATATTGTCCAAACTATTTCAGCTGCCTTTGAGGAAGTTTTCAGATCCTAATCTGCAAAGCACTGCACTAATATAACACATCTTAAACATCTCTGTTTCACCTCTATTTCAAATAAACTTCAACAATGAAAGCAATAGAAAAGTTTGGAAATCAGTCTAAAATAATATATAAATAACACATTGAAAGGAAAATAGTATGAAGTAGCATTGAAGTTGTGGAATTAGTTGAGTCTTAGCATACAGAGCAGTTGAAGACAACAGTTGGATGGACAGCCAAACATATAAACAGAAAAGGAAAAATGGCTTGACATTTTTTTGGTAAAGTAAATAGAAACTGGAAATATAAGTTCTTGATGTGACTCAAATGGAATTTTTGTGATCAGCATATACAACAGTTTTTTTTCTAAAGGCTTGGATTTTCACTGCAAAGCTGATTGAAAAACTGAGGGTTGGTCAGTGTGCAATGGAGAGATGTATACAAGGAATTACTGACAAATACAGGAAAAGAAACACACAGACAGTGGCGAGACCAGAATAGAACAAGTAATCATAACTGAACTGAAAATAAAATGAAAAGGGGTGAGGGGGAGGGAGGGCATGTAGGCAGGTGAACTGATCGCGTAGGAACCAGAGAAGATCCCAAGAGAGGAAAAAAAATCAGTGATATCATTTGAATACATACCGGAGTATGAGGAATGTTTATAGCTGAGGATCATAATATATGGAGACTCTTATCCAGCAACAAATGTCAAACGGTGCATGATGATGCATTAAAATGCAAAGTGTTTTTGGTTTGATATTTTTATCTGTCATATCGTATGAGTCGAAACAACACATATTAGATTAAAAAAAGCTCTGTAGGGAAATGAAGTCAGTCTACAATGGAGATCGCTTGCAAATCACTCATGTAACCAACCTTAGAAGATTGCTAAAATTTGTAGGGTCCATATTAAATACAACTGATGGAGGACATTGAATGTATACAGAAAAGGGCACCAAGGATACACAGGTTTGTTGAACCAATGTGAGACTGCTGCAGAGATGCTGAACAAACTGAAACGGCAGACATTTTAAGATAGATGCAAAATATCTCACGAAAACCTACTTATAAAGATTAAAGTACCGGCTTTAAGTGATTACTCCTGTGAATGTACTACAATCCCTGGTGTATCATTCCTGGCCAGCCGGTGTGGCCGTGCGGTTCTAGGTGCTTCGGTCTGGAACCACGTGACCGCTACGGTCGCTGGTTCGAATCCTACCTTGAGCATGGATGTGTGTGATGTCCTAAGGTTAGTTAGGTTTAAGTAGTTCTAAGTTCTAGGGGACTGATGACCAAAGATGTTAAGTCCAATAGTGCTCAGAGCCATTTGAACCATTTTTTTGTATCATTCCTGTAGGGCTTGAGAGGCCAAGTTTAGATTCATTGCGGTGCACACAGACTCATTTGAATAGTCATGTTACCCGTCCTCAATACATGAATGGAAAGGGTAGAATCCCAAACAACTGGTGCAATGGGAAGCACCATCTGCCATGCACTTCAATGGTTTGCAGAATATCTATGTAGTGTTGATGCAGACATATAAAAAGAGTTCTAGAACTTGCAAATACAGATTTTTTTTATAGAAATAGCATGCTAATTGCCATGGGATGATTGGAGAATTGAAACCAGATAGGTAATGAAAATGGGGAAGTTAAGATTATGAAAACTGTGTAATAATGATTTCTCTCAAGATTTAAACATGTTACCAGCCAGTCCTCTTTATCTTTTCCATCACAAAAATATCATGATTAGTTTTTGGTGAAGACTGCTTTCTGCTTTTATTTTTTCTTCTTGTGTGTGTGTGTGTGTGTGTGTGTGTGTGTGTGTGCAGTTCTCTATGTAGTTGACACATGCTTCATACTGTTTCAGTGATTAGCACGCCGCTGGGACCTGAGCCAACAACATTGCAGTGTCCATCATGTCACAAGACTGTAACAACTGAGATTAGATACAAAAGCAACACAAAAACACACATTGTAGCAGTTCTTCTTTTTGTCTTCCTGTAAGTATTTAACAGCTTACCAGTTTTACTTATTTCAAAATGTAGGATTAGTGTGTCCTGCTTAATACTGTGCACATCAAAAATTTTATTTATCAGTTATTCTATTAATTAGATTTAAGTCCATATACATTGTGTCCTTTCAGTTACAAGTAATCTGACAACAGTTTACAGAAATAAAGCTGCTGTAGGGCTTAACAGTGACTAGTGCAATAAGTACACATTAGATGCACTGGATGTTGTGGTACATACAATTTTCCAAGAATACAGGGTGTTACAAAAAGGTACGGCCAAACTTTCAGGAAACATTCCTCACACACAAATAAAGAAAAGATGTTATGTAGTCATGTGTCCGGAAACACTTAATTTCCATGTTAGAGCTCATTTTAGTTTTGTCCGTATGTACTATACTTCCTCGATTCACCACCAGTTGGCCCAATTGAAGGAAGGTAATGTTGACTTTGGTGCTTGTGTTGATATGCGACTCATTGCTCTACAGTACTAGCATCAAGCACATCAGTACGTAGCATCTACAGGTTAGTGTTCATCACGAACGTCGGTGCAGTCAGTGCAATGTTTACAAATGCGGAGTTGGCAGATGCCCATTTGATGTATGGATTAGCACAGGGCAATAGCCGTGCGCGGTAAGTTTGTATCGTGACAGATTTCCAGAACGAAGGTGTCCCGACAGGAAGATGTTCGAAGCAATTGATCGGCGTCTTAGGGAGCACGGAACATTCCAGCCTATGACTCGTGACTGGAGAAGACCTAGAACGACAAGGACACCTACAATGGACAACGCAATTCTTCATGCAGTTGACGATAACCCTAATGTCAGCATCAGAGAAGTTGCTGCTGTACAAGGTAACATTGACCACGTCACTGTATGGAGAGTGCTACAGGAGAACCAGTTGTTTCCGTCCCATGTACAGCGTGTGCAGGCATTATCAGCAGCTGATTGGCCTCCATGGGTACACTTCTGCGAATGGTTCATCCAACAATGTGTCTGTTATATCCTAGCCAGTAATGCCAACCGAGCCCGCTGCCAAAAGGTTGGCAGCATCAAAGTCCGGACGCCGTCCGCATAAGCAGCGCCAGCGATACAGGAAATCGCCGCAAGTCTGCGCGCGCCACCGCTGGCTTCTGGCTTCTGGCTTCTTAAGCGCTGGACTCGCGAGCACTAGGACAGTTCTGTATTCGCCGCTCAGTTGTATACTCGCCACCGATTTGTGTACTTGCTAGTCAGTTGTGTGTTCATCGCAGCAGAGTTGTTGTTTGTAGTCAGCCGACGCTGACCTAGCCGCTCCGACTCGAACTAGACAGATTTCTGTAGACACGGAGTTCACTACTGTGTTTCTGTATCTTCGTTAATAAAGATAAGTACCGACTTTTATTTAATCAGAGTGTTTGGGTTTTCATCTTTCTGTTCACTGTTGCAGCGGACCGGTCGGCCCGCTATTAAAAGTGTGGCGGTGACTTCGTAAGCCGTTGCTACAGCGAAGTGTTTGTCGCTACGAACCCCGCCACAAAAGTGTCAATCCTCATTTCAGTGCAAATGTTCTCTTTACGGATGAGGCTTCATTCCAATGTGATCAAATTGTAAATTTTCACAATCAACATGTGTGGGCTGACGAGAATCCGCACGCAATTGTGCAATCACGTCATCAACACAGATTTTCTGTGAACGTTTGGGCAGGCATTGTTGGTGATGTCTTGATTGGGCCCCATATTCTTCCACCTATGCTCAATGGAGCACGTTATCATGATTTCATACAGGATACTCTACCTGTGCTGCTAGAATATGTGCCTTTACAAGTACGACACAACATGTGGTTCATGCACAATGGAGCTCCTGCACATTTCAGTTGAAGTGTTCATACGCTTCTCAACAACAGATTCGGTGACCGAGGGATTGGTAGAGGCGGACCAATTCCATGGCCTCCACGCTCTCCTGACCTCAACCCTCTTGACTTTCATTTATGGGGGCATTTGAAAGCTCTTGCCTACGCAACCCCGGTACCAAATGTAGAGACTCTTCGTGCTCGTATTGTGGACGGCTGTGATACAATACACCATTCTCAGGGGCTGCATCAGCGCATCAGGGATTCCATGCGATGGAGGGTGGGTGCATGTATCCTCGCTAACGGAGGACATTTTGAACATTTCCTGTAACGAAGTGTTCGAAGTCACGTTGGTATGTTCTGTTGCTGTGTGTTTCCATTCCATGATTAATGTGATTTGACGAGAAGTAATAAAATGAGCTCTAACATGGAAAGTAAGTGTTTCCAGACACATGTCCACATAACATATTTTCTTTCTTTGTGTGTGAGGAATGTTTCCTGAAAGTTTGGCCGTACCTTTTTGTAACATCCTGTATAATAATAGAATTCGGGTATTCATTGTCATATAAAATTCAGTAAATTAAGGTTTCAAAGGCAGAAAATGTGCTTACTCAACAACACACATCACATGACTCATATCTGTTGTCCCTATTTGTCTATGACTTCCCCCACTACCGTAGACTACGATTTGCACCAGCATATCTGATTCTCAAACGTCACCTCTTTACATCTCTTTCTGGCCTGTTACATGCTGTGTTAACCTTGCTTCATTGCAGATAATAGACAAAATTATCAAACAATGCAAAATCCAGGATGGAATGTAACAATATCAGAGAAGGAAAGTTGCTACTCATGATATAGCAGAGCCCTGAGTTGCGATAGGCACAATAAAAAGATTCACATAATTAAAGCTTTTGGCCATAAGTCCTTTTTCAGCAATAGATACACATACATGTATACATACATGCTTGAGCGTGTCCAGCCCCCCCCCCCACCACACACACACACACACACACACACACACACACACTCACTCTCTCTCTCTCTGTGGTCTCAGCTCTCTGAGCTCTGAGACAGCAGGTGTGTGTGTGTGTGTGTGTGTGTGTGTGTGTGTGTGTGTACAATCTTTTTATTGTACCTATCGCGGCTCAGCATCTCCGCTATATGGTGAGCAGCAACTTTCCTTATCTGTTATTATTATAGACAAAATTATCTTTGCTATCACAAAGATATGATTATGCAAAAAGTATCAGATATACATTGAGTAATGTGAGTCATCTTGTTTAGTGTGTGATCATTAATGTCTGCTTCAGGCTGTTGTTACTTGTTTGGAACTGCATAATACATGTTTCCATGAGATTAAGACTTATTTGCTGTTGGCCTGTACAGCTATCATCAGAGCTGTGCCTGGTAAAAATGAATTAGGCCTTTGGTTAGTATGGTTGTCAACAGCAAGCGTTAGTTTTTGAACCAACCTTTTAAGTCATTGGCAAATCACTTATAGTTCAATAACAGGAGCAGACATATATGTGATTCTTATTTTCCTCCATTACGAAGTTAGTTTCATTCCTTTCACATGGTCTGGCACTGACCCTACCTTCTTTCTGTTATGAATTGGTCTTCATCCATGCAAAAGGGATTCCTTTACAGCCGCAACATTTTAATTTTCCAAGTCTACACAGGCAAATGTTTTGATGAGGTCGCAGAATATGCCAACTGGATAATTTCTTATTTAGCTCTTCCAGAACTTCATTTTTGGGTCTTACATTACTTTCTTGGGGAAAACTCTTTATGTAAGTAGAACCTGGGAGATGGTTAACAGTTTCTACTCACAAAAGTGACTCAGTATTATCATAAATGACTTCCTCAAGGCTATTTTTAAAAAAGACTGGAAGGGTAAAAAGCCTCCTTAATTAGGGGACTGTTTTCTGTAGTTACATTCAGAGGAATGTTACTACATCTCATTTAAGTCTGTTAGAAAATATGCCCTGAGTCAATGATAGATTACTACAGATTACAATGGCGACTTAAGGATAGTCGCGTCATTTAGTGGCTGTAGTAGGATACAAGATGACTTAGGTAGCTTTACTATTTGGTGTGATGAATGACAGCTTGCTCTAAATGTAGAAAAATGTAACTTAATGCAGAGGAGTAGGAAAAACAGTCCCATAATGTTTTAATGCAGCATTGATAGTGTGCTGCTTGACACTATTTAGGTGTAACATTGGAAAGTGATGTGAAATGGAATGAGCCCATAAGAACGGTAGTAGGGAAGATTAATGGTTGAATTCAGTTTATTGAGGGAATTTTAGAAAACTTATGCTCATCTATAAAGGAGACCTCTACAGAACACTGTTACGACCCATTCTTGAGTACTGCTTGAGTGTTTGGGGTCCCTACCAGCTCAGATTAAAGGAAGACATCAAAGCAATTCAGCGACACTTCGCTAGATTTGTTATCAGTAGGTTCAGACAGCACATGAGTATTGTGGCAATGGTTTGTGAACTCAAATGAGAATCCCTTGAGGGGAAGATGTTCTTTTCACAAAACTTGACTGAGAAAATGTAGAGAACCACCATTTGAAGCTGACTGCAGAATGGTTCTACTGCTACCAATATACATTTCATGGAAGGTTCATGAAGATAAGAGAAATTAGGGCTCATATGGAGACACATAGATTGTTGTTTTTCCTTTGTTTTATTTGCGAGTGGAACAGGAAAGGAAATGACTAGTAGTGCTACAAGGTACTCTCCCTCATGCACCATATGATGGTTTGTGGAGTATGTATATAGATGTAGCAGCAGCAAACAGTTTTAATAATCTTCTGAAGACACCACCAGTTTACATTTTTTAGCGGCCTAATTAATTTTGTAATTTGTTTAGAGCTGTTATGTTATTGAAACCCACTTTTGTTGATGACTCATATAGTGCATTTGTATTTGGATGTTTATTGATGGGTGCAGTGTTCATTGACACTGTGAACAGAAGTAAATATTAATTTTGGTACCCAGTTATTTTGTAGGAATTCAATTTCATTAACACTGTTACTTTTCTGTGTTTGAAAGCGGAAATCTAAGTAACACAGCCAGAGGAGATAAGGAAAAGATGGCCAGAGTACTGTGGCAAACTAATAAATGCAACAAATAGTGATGGAAAGATAACAGACGTATGGTGGGGGGGGGGGGGGGGGGGGAATGGACTTGCATAAACAAAAAGATATTAGGATGTTAGAAGTGCAACTAGTGATTAGAAGAATGAAAACGAGAAAGGCATGTGGGATAGATAAAATAACTGTTGGAATGATAAAGGCAGCTAAATCTACTGGATTTCAGTGTTTACATAGCCTGCTAAGATACATGTAGACTAAAAACTGTGTGCCTGAAGAATTGGCAAATGACCAAAAATTTTTGTGGCAGCATAATTCACCCCTTTCTGTGCCAAAGTGAGATTTAATCCAGAATAGTGAAGATCATCCTTTCTTACAGTGTTGTAGCTGTGAACTTCACTGATCTTTTTGAAATCGGATGGGTTATTAATGACAAATTTCATAAGCGAATATATGTATTGTGAAGGTACTGTGAATATCCTGAGTTCCTTAAATAAATGTCTGCCTGCAAGGTGATCTTGGGTGGGCTCCAGCTATTATGCTGATTACACACCTTTGTGCAATGAATACTTTCTCTCTTAATGATGAATTGCCCCAAAATATGATGCCATATGAAAGCAGTGAATAAAAATAGGCATAGTAGGTTAATTTACTGATATGTTTCACCAAAATTTGCGATAACCCTAATAGCATAAGTAGCTGAACCTAACCGTTGCAGCAGACTGTCAATGTGTTTCTTCCAATTAAATTTCTCATCAATGCACACACTCAGAAATTTTGAGTATTCTACCTTAGCAACAGACTTCCATTCATAGTCTATATTTATCAATGGTGTTACACCATTTACTGTACGGAATTGTATAAACTGGACATTGGACACAATATTTAGTATGAGGCAATTGATGGAAAGATATTGGGTGTACGGGAAAGATCTGTTGATGACATTCATTGACTTACTGAAAGCATATGGTAGTGTCCCCAGAGGAAAGGAGTGAGGAAGTTTGAAGAGAAAGGGAATTGGAAAACTTTTAAAACTAACAATCAAAATTCTTCAAGCATTATATGATAAAAACTTCAACTGTGTCCAGCCCCAAGTTGGGAGAGCTTAAATGGTGTAGGAATGTTATGGGGTTGAAACAATAAAGTGTGTTGTCACCATTATTATTTTTAATGATGATAAATGAAATCATGAAAGAGACAGAAGCATCTCATAGAGATGAAGTTATTGCTATTTGCCATTGATACTGTGTTGTGGGGAATGACCAGGAAGGTTACACAACAACTACTAGATATTAAATGAAAAAAAAAAAATCAAGAAATATGGCATGAAATGCAGAAAAGTAAGACTATGATAGTGACCAAAGGAGACAGAGAAGGGGAAGTGCAAATTGATATTAAAAGTCAGGAAATTGAAACAGCAGACACCTTTAAAAATTTAGGACATTAGATAACACAGAATGCAAAAATGCAGAATGAATTAGCAAACGGGCACAAAAGTAAATGTAGTTTACCAGTATGCGAGGCCCCTAGTCTGGTGAAGTGAGAGGGGGAGGGGGAGTGGGGGGGGGGGGGGAATGAAGTTAAGGAATTGCTGTAGATGATGTAATTTATATCCGTATTGTCATATACATCAGAGGTCTGTACAGTGACAAGAAGAGAGGAGAGGAGAATCCAAGCCATTGAAATGAAATTCCTACGTAGTATGTTAGGTGAAACAAGGACAAGCAGAGTGAGAAATGAAGATTTTGGGAGGAAATTGGAGTAGAAAAACTGAATGATGGAACTGAGATAGTTAACTTGATAAAACCAGTTTAAGAAGAAGGAAGCGGGATTGGAACAAAACTGTTACGGAAGAAGAATGTTGGAAAGGCAGGTGAAATGGAGAAGTACTGTAAATGTCCCAGCGTGGCATGATAGTGAAGATGATAACTGTAGGATTTTAAGAAACTGGTGGTAATGGAATGTCAATTTTTGATTAACCTCATCCTCTGAATTAGATAGAGCTCTCTCTTCTAACACAGGGCACTTTAATCCCAGGTGTTATCCATCCCTTGGCATTTTACTTAATTTTTATCTTACTTGTTTTATGGGAAAACAGTCCTCAAAGTGCTTTAAGAATATGTGTAAGAAAGAGTTAAATTATTCATTTGCACAGTCTACTTCATAAATCTCTTGCCAGCATTCTTCCTATATGTTTTTAATAAACACTATGATTGAGTCACTGTTCATTTCTATGATACATAATTGTTTTTCTATGAAGTGAAATCAACTAGTTAGTGTGTTTTATTCTTAATATTTACGCATTGCCTTTACATCCAAATCAGTGACAGTAATTGGAGCTGAAATAGAATTAATGACTCCTGGACTGTGTCCAGCAATCCTATTTGGAAACTGTATTGTGATAAATAATCTAAAATTGGACCCCAGCAACTCTAGTTGTACTCTAGCAGCTCTTTCTGACAAAAAAGCAGTGCTAGTCATAAAAAATAATGAATCCTCTAGTTACAGTGAAAAAACAGGTAAATCTTTCTAAAATTGGCTTTATCTGCAATGTTAAGCTTAAGATAGTTCCAAATAAAATAAATCTCCTTAGTTGTATGCCTAGTTATATTCCTTCATAAAGTATTAATCCCATGTGGAGTGGCCGCGCCCATGTGGTTTGAGGCGCCACATCGTGAACTGCGCGACCCCTCCCGCCGGAGGTTTAACTCCACCCGTGTGCACATGTGTGTGGTTCTTACCATTAGTCAGTTCATTACTATTACTATATCTTCATTGTTTACCAGCCATGGCTGGACAGACTGCATCACAAATACAATGATTATCAACTAAAATTTATACAACACCATATACAAAATTTATATTACAAATAAAAGTAAATAATTATGCAGTGCACAAAAACACATAGAACATAGAGAAAATGAAATATAACTAAACAGGAAAGTAAAACTTCATAGCAGCAAATGAAAATACCACAAAGCAAAATGTTTACAAAACCATATAGATCACACACATTAAGTTTCGTTTTGGCAAAATATATACTTTAAGTAAAACACAAAATTAAATGTGCAGTTAACTGAGAACATAAAAAGAAGATTAAATTTAGGCAAAATTATACATAAAACATAACAATATTTATTATGTTGTCCATTCACTAGAGCCACTGTTGAAAAACTCTTCCAAGGAATATAGTGGATGTTGTTTCAAGTCCTGAGCAATTTTTTTCCGAAATAATTCAGGTGGCAGGGATTTCACTTCTGGAGGCAGTTGATTGTACATTTTTAGGGCAACTGTTGGAAAGCTGTCTTGTGTACTTGATAGGCGACACCATGGCACTTCAATGTTCGTCTTACAGCGAGCGTCATGATTATGTATTTCTTGCCTTATGTTAAAATTCCTTTGATTTTCTATTATATAAATGAGGCAGAAAACCACATAATGGCTAAAAACAGTCATTATGCCTAGCCTGGTGAAAATAGGCTTACAGTGATCCAGTATTTTGCTAGAGGATATGATCCTGATGGCTTTTTTTGTAATGGCAACACATCTTTGCAGGCTGAGGAGTGTCCCCACAACAACAGTCCATAGCTAATGTGGCTGTGGAAGAGTGCATGGTAGACTATTGTGAGAAACTGGTCAGTTATTACCCTCTTCAGCTTCCTCAGGAGGTATATCACACGAGAAAGTTTGGTGCATACATATGCAGTGTGATCATTCATGGAGAGTTTGCTGTCAATCTTGAAGCCCAGTAGTCTGACAGTCTCCATGTTTTCTTGGTCTTCAATGTTGGTTAGACTGCATATCAAAGGTTGGGTTTTTTCTTCATTGATCTTCATTTTGTTTATGATGAACCATTCTTTTATTTCTTCAAACATCAATTTTGATGCACCAAGAGCTTCTGCAGCTGTATGTCCTTTGGCAATAAGGGTAGTGTCATCTGCAAACTGCAATATTTTACTATTACAGCTCATATCATTGACATATATGAGGAATAGGAGAGGTCCTAAGACTGATCCTTGGGGTACTCCATGTTCCGGTTTTTGTTCAAGAGAAGTTGCTCCGTGCACTGATACTACCTGCTTTCGGTTTTCCAAATAAGATTGGAGTGTTGATAGAACAACACCTCCAACACCATAGCATCTTAACTTGGCTATTAGTGTTGTGTGTGAGATGCAGTCAAAGGCTTTGCTGAGGTCACAGAGTGTCAGCGCCACTCTCTCTCTCTCTCTCTCTCTCTCTCTCTCTCTCTCTCTCTCTCTCTTCAAAACTCTGTCGAATCATTTTTAATAAGTCCAGTGTGGCTGTAACTGTAGATCTCCCTTTGCAGAATCCATGCTGTGTGTTTTGAAATAAGTTGTTTTCCTCAAAGTAATTCAGTACCTGGCAGTGCATCACAGACTCAGTAACTTTGGCTAGTAAGTTAGTTTATGTAGTGTGTAAGTTTAGGGACCGATGACTTCAGCAGTTTGGTCCCTTACGAATTCACACGCATTTGAACATTTTTGAAAGTATTAATATACAGACAGTAGAAAATTTGAAAAAAGCTCCAGGTTTATATAAAAAGTTAGACCTTTTCTATTTACACAGGGTGACTTGAAAAAAGGTTCCAATATTTACAAAAGATGTAGTACGCAACAAGTGAAGAGAAAGTTCCCACAAATGTGGGTCATAAACCTCATATCTTTAGAGTTATAGTATATTACTACTACTACTGTCAGTGATCACCATGTCTTTGCACTACTCTTCACAACATGTGCTTGATGTAACCACCACTCACTGCAATATAGCCTTCCACCCTACACCTCATAGAATCACGCATTCATTGGAACACCCGTCATTGTTGCAGGCAATGAACACATGTTCCCTTAGTGTATCCACATCATTTATAGGGATCACATACACCAAGGTCTTTACATGCCCCCAAAGCCAAACATCCACAGGGTTCAAGTCAGTAGAATGGGCAGGCCAAGGTATTGGCCCTCCCTGACATATCCATTGCTCCTGATAGACTCATGGTAGGTGTCGCCTCATCCAAAGTTGAAAATGGGCTGGTGCTCCATCATGCATGTACCACATTTGCAATTGTTCATGTAATGGTACATTCTTCAGCAACAGAGGTAAAAGATTCCAAAGGAAATGAAGATACCAAACACCATTCAAAGTGTTGTGTAGAACATAAGGACCTAGCAATCTGTCCCCACAGATGCCTGTCGAAACATTTATACTAAATGTGTGCTGATGTCTTGTCTCTCTTAAAGTGCACATGGATTGGCATCAGTCCATACACACATATGGTAATTTATGATACTGTCTCTCATGAAGCCCACCTGATCAGTAAATAACACTTTCACCATGAACTGTTGATTATGTGCACACATTTGGAGAAACCACTGGTAGAATTGCAATAATGGCAGAGCTTGGACTTGCTGCACATGGCAGGGATAGAGCAACTGTTCATGGAGGACTGTCCAGGTAACACATGTAGCAACACCTTCAGCTGTAACTATTCTTTGGACACTTGTTCCAGGGTTGTCTTCCACATGTTCTTGTAACCGTTGCTTCATACCAGGTGTGAGAGTTGTTTGAGATTTGCCACAACCCCGTGTTCATGGTTCAAAGGATCCTGTTTCCAAAAGTCACTGGAACAGGGTACTAAAATGTTTACAGATGGTGTATGGTGTTGGGCATGTTTGGCAACATACAGTTTACATGCCTGTAGGCCACTTCCATCTGCTTGCCAGTGGTAGATCATACCTGCCATCTTCTATTTTGAACAGCAGGCCTCCATTGGGAGCTGTACATCCAGTGATGGACACAGAAACAGATTACAGTAATTTACTGCTGTCACAACAAACAATGCACCATAGGAAGGCTACAGGTACACCAGATGAAAATAACATACATGACTGATACACTACATACTGTAGCGCACTGTGGAATACTGTGTGTGTTCTTCTGTTGGGTGCATACTTGATACTGATGCAAACACCTTGTGCTGCATAAACGTGTAGTATGTATGCTGCTTCCTCATTTATCTCATGGCAAAGTGCACAGTTTGCAAGATATGTTCCTCAGATACATGCAGGCCATAACTCTGAAGAGATAAAGTTTACAAGCAATGTTTATAGGAACTTTCATCCTTCTCTTGATGCGTACTACAACCTCTGTAAATGTTAGAACCCTTTTCTGGACACCCTGCAAATGAAAACCATTTTAAAATAAAAACTGGCAAAAAAGGTGTTGAAGAGACTGAGACAATCAAATACTGTACAACAAAAGAAAGAAAATTTTCATTCTACAGAAAGGCAGTTTCATACATATGCTCAATAAAAGCTCTCTCTCTCTCTCTCTCTCTCTCTCTCTCTCTCTCTCATACTCACTCACTCACTCACTCTCTCTCTCTCTCTCTCTCTCTCTCTCACTCACTCACTCACTCACTCACTCTCTCTCTCTCTCTCTCTCTCTCTCTCTCTCTCACACACACACACACACACACACACACATAAATATCCCCTCTATTCATACTCCAACACAACCCTCTACTCTCACCCACTACAGCTCCCATGATCCTTCAGTCAGCCCTAAAACATCCATTAAGACTGTTTGCAGTGTGCTACAGTACAAGTTACGTTCAGTGAAATGTTCAGATGTGACCTATCTATTGGAAGAAACCTGTACTGTGTGCATCTAGTACATACCCAGTACATGGATACATGTAAATGACATAAAAATTAATGTAAGAGTATAAAACACAACCATAAATTTGTAAATAGTTACATAATTTATAAAAAGTGGCAAGAGCTAACAAGTGTGAGAATTATTGCAACAGTGGCTTAACAGCTCATGCGTCCAAGTTGTTGTTAAAAATAATGCACAGAACAATAAAAAAGAAAATTGTGGATCTGTTAGATGAGGTTGAGTTTGGCTGAGGTAAAGGAACCAGAGAGGCAGTTCTGACATTGTGGTTCATAATGGAAGCAGCGCTGAAGAAAAATCAAGACATGTCCATAGGATACGTTGACCTGGAATTAGCATTTGTCAATGTAAAATGGTGCAAGATGTTCGAAATTCTGAGAAAATAGGGCTAAGTTATAGAGAAAAACTGATAATAAACATTATGCACAATAACTAAGAAGGAACAGTAGATGGGAAGACAAGGAACAAAGTACTCGAAGTAATGACAGAAATAAAAGAAATGTTCAAGAGTGGGGTTAAATTTCAAGGTGAAATGATATCAAAGAAAAAATTTGCTGTTGACATTGCTGTCATGGTGAAAGTGAAGAAGAATTACAGGATCTGCTGACTGGAAAGTTAAGGAGTTCTGCTACCCAGGCAGCAAAGTAACCTATGACGGGTGAAACAAGAGGGACATAAATAGCAGACTAGCAATGGCAAAAAGTGCTTGGTATCAACTATACATCTTAATTTCAGAAAGAAATGTCATCTTTGTGGTCTGAAATCATGGTGAAGAAACACTCCTTAATTTCCTCCATAATTTCAACTCCTTTTCGAATCTGAATTTCACCTGGTCCTTCTCCAAAACCCAAGCCACCTTCCTGGATGTTGACCTTCATCTTGCTGAAGCTCACATCCACGCCTCTGTCCGTATCAAACCCACAAACAAACAACAGTACCTTCACTTTGATAGCTGCCATCCATTCCACATCAAACGCTCCCTTCCCTACAGCCTAGGTATTCATGGCAAACATATCTGCTCCAGTGACGAATCCCTCAACAGTTACACCAACAACCTGACCAGTGCTTTCCTATCCCGCAACTATCCTGCAGACCTTGTCCACAAACAGATCTCCCGAGCAATACATTCCTCCCCATCCAACAACAATGTTCCTACCCCCAGACCACACAGAAGCATCCCCCTTGTCACCCAATATTATCCTGGCCTCAAATACATCAACAAATTACTCCTCCAGGGATATGACTTTCTCAAGTCAACCCCTGAAATGAGATCATCCCTTGACAAAATTCTCCCCACAACACCCAGAGTTGCCTTTTGTCGCCCCCCTAACCTCCGTAACATCCTTGTTAAACCCTACAATATTCCCAGACTACCTTCTCTACCCAGCGGTTCCTACCCCTGTAACCGACCCCGCTGCAAAACCTGCCCCATGCATCCCCCCACAACCACCTTCTCCAGCCCCGCTACTGGTAAAACATACACAATTCAAGGCAGGGCCACATGTGAAACTACAAATGTCATTTATCAGCTGACATGCCTGCACTGCACAGCCTTTTACATCGGTATGACAACAACTAAACTGGCTGAGCGCATGAACGAACACAGACGAACTGTCCGCCTAGGAGATGTCCAATACCCAGTAGCAGAGCATGCCCTTCAGCATAATTCTAGGGACCTAGGAACCTGCTACACCGTATGTGCCATTTGGCATCTCCCACCCAACACCAGTCCCTCTGAATTGCAGAGATGGGAACTTGCACTCCAACACATCCTTTCATCCCGCCATCCCCCTGGACTGAACCTACGTTAAACAACCTCACTCCCATTTACTCTTCAGTCTTCTCCTCTTTCCCTTTCCTCTTTAGCCATTCACGCATCTTTTCATCCTACATAGTTGTGTTTATCTTTATACTATATACCTCTTTACTTCTGTATGCATCCTCTTTGGTTTGAAGCTGGCACAGTACTTACAGTAGAATATCTTTGGCTTCCCTCTGACAACCATGCCTCCATCCTTGCTACCCTCCCTGTTTTCCTTTCCCTGTTGCTTCATAACCTAGGTTGTGAGTAACTGAATCCACTTTCCCTTCTTCCCTTTCTTTCCCCTCTCTCCTCCCTGATGAAGGAACATTTGTTCCGAAAGCTAGGAACGTAAATTTTCGGTTCTGTTTTTTGTGTATCTATTGACTGTACTGAGCTGAGGTAACTACTGGCCAGCCCCTTTATCTCTTTGTTAATAAATAACTGAGTATGTAGGATGCAAGTGTTACTCTCAATATGAAAAGGTTGGCACAGGAGAGGAAATTGTGTTGGGCCACATCAGACCAGTCAGAAGACTGATGACTCAAAAAAATCACTTGATCTGTTATCAAAATACCTGTAATTTATTTTCTCTGCATTATAGGCCACTGAAGATAGCTAATATGAATAGGTGAAACATGTTTGGCACACTGAGTTGCAAAATATGGATTTTTATCGTATCTGTATGATAAAACATAATGTTCTGTTCGTGTTTAGTATGCTTTCCATCCTGGATATATTCATTCACATGCAGTGTTCATTTATGTGGCATCTTTATTTCAGTAAATCTGTATGTGATTCAAAGAATTTGGAGTGTACTATGTTCAGTCATTCTGAGAGGTTATTTCTTATTGTAGAGTTTATCATGTAATTCTCTTCCATTTTTATCAATCCACTTTCTTCTATTTTCATTTCCATGAAGCCTCCTTCTTCTCTTCTTTTATTTAGAATCCATCACTGCAGAGTTTCATAATATGTACTTGACAGCTGACCTTGTTACCATTACTTTTTAACTGACTTTCTTGTATTCAGCCTCAGAACATTCCTTTACTAACAACTGCATTGTCTCAATTTGGTTTGACAAAGGTACCTCTGTTGATAGGATTTCAATGCTTATTGCTTCCTGTATAAATTGGAAAGCAAAATTTTCACTACTGTGTTCCAAAGCAAACAGCTTACCAGCAACAGTTGCTTAGCCAACTTTTAGAAAAACTTGTATGAGAAGAAAAGGATACATGAATTGTGTGGATTTGTTTCTTGGTTCTGCTCTTCATATAGTTAATTTCTCTTTTTTTTCTGAAATGGATATCTATGGAATGGCGAATATATATAAATACAGGGTGTATCAAAAAGAATCATCCGAATTTTTAAAAAATCATAATTATTATGTTATTTAAGATATGTGCATGAACAATGTTCTGTTGGAAAGAGTGAACTATTGAGTTTTACACGGCTCCCATTAGGTAGCAGCAGTGAGTGACCACTTCAGTTCCAGTAAGAATGGTGTCGGGACTACAGAAAGTGTTTTGTGTTCTATGTTTTGCACAGTGCAGTTCAGTAATAACTGTTCAGCGTGACTTTCGTACTAGATATAGTCTGGATCCTCATACAGCACAGAGCATCAGATGATGGCATAAACAATTCTGAGAAACAGGTTGTTTGTGTAAAGGAAAATTGCTGGGCCATCCCCAAGTGTCTGACACAGACATCGAACGCATCCACCATAGTTTCACAAGGAGTCTGCAGAAATCCTTTTGTCATACAGGTTGACAGCTCAACATGCCCTCAATGTCCATCTGGCTTGGACTGCGTCGAAATTTACACATGAAACATTGCAAAATTCAGCTACTGCAAGCTCTTCTTGAAGGTGACAAACAACAATGTGTGGAGTTCTGTAATTTCATTCTTGGCAAGATGGAGGATGACATTTTTCTTCCATGCTTAGTGTTTAGTGACGAGGCAACATTCCATTTAAATGAAAAGGTGAACCATCATAAAGTGAGAATATGGGGTACTGATCAACCACATGAAGTTGTACAATGTGAGGAGGACTATCCAAAACTTAATGCATTTTGTGCATTTTCATGGGAAAAGGTGTATGGTCCATTTTTCTTTGCCAAGAACTCTGTCACAGGAAGCACATATCTCGATATGCTTGAGAATTTCTTTTCTCACAGTTGGAGACTGATTCAAATGACTTCATTGACCAACAGGATGAGGCACTGCCACACTGCCATCTGGAAGTGCAGGAATTTTTAAATAAAAAGGATTACTGAACGATGGCTCAGTCATGTTGGACCAAATCATTCAGCCTTACATTACTGGCCTCCAAGGTCACTGGACCAGACTGTATGTAATTATTTCTTGTGTAGGTTTATAAAAGACTTTATGTGCCTCCATTACCAACAACAATGAATGAACTGAGACATCGCATAACAGCAGCTGTGGAAGTTGCAACTCGAGGCATGCTCACTGCAGTGTGGGAACAATTTGAATACTGCATTGACATATGTGTGCATCTCAAGGAGGCATATTGAACACCTATGAGAAGATATGAAAAGAAAAACTTTTTGAGTTCATCAAGAAACAAAATTCATTGTATATGTTCATTAGTTTCAGAAATATAGATGTGCAAAATTGGATGATTTTTTTTTTATACACCATGTATGTTGTCAGATTGTCACATATTACAATGAGAGAAGAAGTTAAAAAACACATTAAATTTTAATCAACCAAAGCTATGTGCTGGCTACAAAAGTCATGAACAAAATTATAGAACAGACTAGTCCACAAATTATGAGAAAACGTTTTGTTCAATAACAACAAAATCTACACCAATGGCCCTTAAGAAAAAAGGCACTGATGTGGTACATGTTAGTACACTGTTAAATATATATGTAGGCCTATATATCAGTGCTACAGTATCCCATAGGTCTCATTAGGACAGTAGGTAATTAAGAGCTGAAAGAGGGATCATGCAAGGAGTTTCCTTATCACCCAGTTTATCCTCAACAACCGTACAGGAAGTTTTCAGGGTGCAGAGAAACTCGGAAATGAATGGAAGAACAGCTAAGGATGTCCAAAAGTAAGCTTGAAAAAAATATCTGATTACATTTCAGACAGCATATACTCGCATCAAAAGGCAACCAATAAAAAAGCTATTAAATTCGACAGAACTGCTGGCCATTATTTACCTCCAGCAAGCAAAATATTTAGTATTTCTGATACACATATAGAAGTAAAAGTAACTATCCTGACCTGTAGAACTTTGTTTCTTTCCCAGAGAGAAGGGAGGGATAGGTTGAGGGAATTTCAAAATTAAAGCAGGCCACTCAAACCTGAGCATGAGGTCCACATTTAGAGAAGAAGAGAATGGATCTTTGTTCAGGAAAGGGCTTTATTTAGCAGCTAATTCCAGACAGCAGATAAATATGACAAAGATGAGAATGTGTGACAATGACTCAAAACTCTTGCTATTGCGCACTTTGAACACACTGATGGCAAAGAAACTGAAGATTATAATTTTAGGATGATGCAAGTTATAACATCAAACCTGATTGTGAACTACCTCCAATACAAAAAGGAGTTCAGCTATCTCTGTTCTAAATTTGAATATTACAGATGGACAGCTGAAATTTTGGGACGATGTAAGGGTGAATTGATAATAACAATGATCTTTTTCAACTTTTCTTGAAGCCAAATGAGTCATTTGTACTATCCTGAAATATGAATTGGAACAGAAGAATGTGAGCTACTCCATAGTGGATTAGACCTATGTGCTTCAAGAAATCTCTTGAGTCTAGAAGGATATATCAGTAATCAAAAAAGTGTTTGAAAAAGTAATTGAAGCTTTTGGTACAAATGCAAAGATTAAGCTCTCTGGCTGTGTGAGTGTTCTGCCTACAGTGCAGGTAATTCCATTTTTGAAAAAGAAATACTGTTGTTCAAAGGAGAAAAACATTTCTTGTCAGTTAAGAATTAAAAAAAAAATGCCAAAATAACACCTGTAATAAATCTGGATGGGCATTATCTGCATTGCATGTTTGTTTCCAAGAATGGATATGGATCTTCAACCCCCCCCCCCCCACACACACACACACACACACAGAGAGAGAGAGAGAGAGAGAGAGAGAGAGAGAGAGAATAATGTGCTGTACAAAAATTCTTGAGAGATTGATCAAATTCTGGATAAATGGGAAAGGATTATGTTGTATTTTTCATGTGTCTTGTTTTCTTCTGTTTTGTGGAGGAGATCCCTTCTCTCCTTAATCACTGACCCAATAAAATCTGACAAGGAAGTACACATACTGCACTCCAGATTCCACTTGATGTGGAAAATAGATCTTTCAGCAATTAAGCCAAGACATTTTCTATCAGTGTAAGCAACTTTACAGCCCATTCATACAGAATAGACAGATCACTACAGTTTCAATTGCACCATCTTTCAAGATTATCTCTCTTCAGAATGAGAATTTGATTTAATAAGTGTGGCATTCATAAAAATATACAGCTATGGTAATAATAATTTCATGTGGCTCAACAGTCTGATGAAAGTCTTCCAGTTGGATGCCAATTCAGCAACTTGCATGTTCCCAACCTACTCCAGCAATCTTACCTGGGAAATAGAACCTCAGTTTAATGTGAATCCAAACCATGTGTCATTCCTGGCAGATCTTCACATCATTAAGAGGTGAAGGCTAAGTTGAAGGCAGACTGAAAATTTTCCATAGTTCAATTAGGATTCAATCCTGCAAACTTCTGTTTTCAGGCATGCACTTTACCACTAGACCATTAGGCCTGATGTAGGTATGGTGGAGTTAGTCATAACTCTAGCCAAGTTTTGTGTAAAAGTGCTGAAGTCTGTTTACAATTCTTAAACCTATGAAATGTTACTCAAAATTGTGAACTCATGATGCACTAGAAACATATGTTTCAATACAGAGTCACAATGAATAAATTTTAATGTGTTGCATATCTTTTTGGAAGCCTTGTATTTATTGTATGTTGTTCCCACCAATTTCAATTCAAAACTTGTGCACTGAGTTCCATATTACAAAGCAATGAAAATATCACAGTGTTAAATAGTGTGAGAATTCAAGGTCATTCACCAGATAGTTTCACACACAGAAAACATCTGAAAAATATCACATACTTTCACTGTAACTTACAGCTCATGTCAACAGGTAAAATTCTGCATAGAAAATTTTTGAAAAACTTGATTATTAAGAGAAAGTCAAACCATTTTTTAGACGGCAGATAGAACAATCCGTCTGCTACCTCCACATAATTTGGATGTAAGTAGCACTGTTATCAGGAAGTAGCACTGACTTTTCTTTGTTTACTTGCCATTTTCTCCATTTGTTCCTTGATTACATTACTCTTCTCTACACACTTTCATGTATAGGTTTTTGATAACTTTTCATCTTTCTTCTTCATTTTTTTTTTTTTACTTTCAGAGATACCAAGTCATATGTTAGGAGATCAGAAATGAACATTATTTCAATTCTGTATTTATTTCTCTTCCTTACTCCATTGAGCAGTACTTGTTTTGATTGTGTAGTTGTTCTTTGGCCAGTGATGTGGTAACCAATTACTGGGTAGCAGTGCTGTATTTTCTGCATTGATTATTAGCTCTGAATTGAAAAGCTCCTCTGCTGCAGTCCGTTAAATCTGTCCAGTGCCACTTTGCATCATATTGTTCTGTTGTCTTAAAGGTTTTCATACTTACCTATTAATTTAACAGTTCTTTTTTCATATTCGTTGCAACATTCCATTCACTGTGTACCTTTTTCAGTTTAAAAATTCTAATGGCTTAAAAAGTTGGAGGTAGAATTTTTCAGAATGCACCATTCTTAACTTCAGATGAGCTTGATAGTCTTACTTCCTGCTGCATTTTTTAACAATATGTCTTTAGTTTGTTTTCATAATTACAAGTGTCTGTGTCTTATATTGCCGTTATAATGGCACAGTACTGCAAACGTTCATACAGAACATACTGCCTGACAGTGAATTCATCTAATGACACTTCATATTCTGACACTTTCCCATATTACAACCATGTAATATCAGTGAAAAATCCATGATTTCTAAGTGGTTGATAGAAATTTCCTGGATAGACAGTCACATCAGTCCAGTTATACTGAAGACAGTTTACGTGAAAGCTATAACTCATATCTCCATTGGCACCATCATTGTGAGCACTTGTTCTTATTTCTTCAGGATGTACTCAAGGACATAAGATAGTTTGTTGGGGGATGTGGTCTATTTTTAATATTTTGGAAGATGACTGGTGACTAATTGGTAGCCTGTTCTAACTCTGTTGTTAACCTGCATAATACCAACATTTAAATCATTTTATTGAAAGAAAAACACAAGAATACACCAAATTCTTTCCTTCCCCTGAGAGCTAGGGTGGATGGAGGGGATGCGGTTGCCCCTTACCCACAAGTACGGGTGCCTTTGGATGTACTTCCTCTCTTCTAGGCTTCACAGATTTGGAGGTAAAAACCAGCAAACTTACTTGTGGTAGCTAGAGACTAATATAATCGGCATTTAATGCCTACATTTGTTAAGTCACATGATTTTGTAAACCTGCTATGTTCTGAGGTGCCACAATCTGTATTCCTTTCGAACTAATGACTGGACTCCAATGAGTCATAGTGGTTAAATCAATGTCATATGATTTCCATTTTATTTGTGATATTCTGAACGCTTTTTTTCTTTCTGTTCTTGCAGTTGCTGGCCCTGTATATGCGTCCCTTACTGCACAGGATGCTGCAGAGTAAAGGAGCACTACTGTCCGGGATGCAATGCATTCCTGGGAGCATATGATAACTAATTTATATCTTGCACTTATTTTAACTTCTATATTATGATATATGTAATTCACACAATGCAACCAGTCATCACTAACTTAGCTGCTATGATTTTAACTTCCATTTGTTTCCTGTACTTTTCATACTTTTTTATATGAACAAAAGTTGAAAATTGTGCTCAGCCTTTATCTGTAATTATTCATTTTTATGACTTTTGGGGAGTAATAAAAATATTTATTCTTCACTCAGATCTTTTATTTGTTACTGATATAAATCAAATAGAAGCAATTGTTTTAACAATGTTAAGACTCTTTAACGTATGAAATGTGAACAAAATATTAATGACAGTTCTCCACATTTATCCTCTGAACACGCCATTTTGCAGGTCTAATATTCACACATACCACTGCAAATGTATTCATGGAAACATTAAGAGGCTATTTAATTCACAAATTTAATGCTCACTGCACTTTCTCACATAAACATATGTGGAAACAGAAAAAGAAGTGTGATTTTTAAAGTGAGAGTAATAATAGTGAAACACAATTTTTTTTGCTCTATGGCAGAGTATGCACTGCTTTTATAGAATATGAGAAGCTGAGCCAGGACTTTTAACATAATTGAATATGACCAAAAAAAGCTTATGTTATTGTAATTTAGATTCAGTGCCTTGGAAAAGAGAACAAGGTAACTAAGAAAAGAAATGAGATCAGCAGCCATTATAAGAGTGTGCTTAATTTAGGAAATTGGTTACAATTAAACATTTTCTGTAAAAGCTGGTGTCTTTAAAGTACTGGATTCTATCATCAGGAAAGCAAAAATCACATACTGAGCACCAAAAATAAAAACGGTTGAATATGGAACTACATAAAAATCACTGTCCAGTTCGCATACTAAATTCATTCACATTATGAAATAAATCATAGAAATAAATTAATCCCAGGTACAAATCAAAAAATGGAAAATCCAGCGTGTAATGTAACAATATTATGAAAAGTAAAGTTGCTGCTCGCAATATAGAGGATATACCGACTCACTGGGTGGGGGTAAGGAAGAGGTGGGATGGGGAGGGCGAGGGATAGCAGGGTAGAGGTCGGTGACAGTGAAAAGTGCTGCTGGGGAGCATGAAAGGAAGAGGTGGAGAGAGGATAGGACAGCTAGGTGCAGTTGGGAGGTTAGACGGCGGTCGGGGGAGAGGTGGGGGGTGGGGGCAGTTTGCGGAAAGGAGAGAAGTAAACAGACTGGGTGCGTTGGTGGAAGGAACAGGTAAGGGGCTGAATAAGTGATAAAGATGACTAACAAAGGTTGAGGCCAGGAGGGTTATGGGAACATAGGATATATTGCAGGGAGAGTTCCCACCTGCGCCATTCAGAAAAGCTAGTGTTTGGTGGGAAGGATTCATGCTGTGAAGCAGTCATTGAAATGATGGATGTTGTGTTGGGCAGTGTGCTCAGCAACAGGGTGGTTCAGTTGTTTCCTGGTCACAGTGGCCATTCATGCAGACAGACAGCTTGTAGGTTGTCATGCCCACATAGAATGCAGCACAGTGGTTGCAGCTTAGCTTGTAGATTATATGACTGGTTTCATAAGTATTACAGGGATATGAGCCATGAGATAAGGGGTTGGGAACAGGGGTTGTGTAGGAATGGAGGAGTACGTTGTGTAGGTTTGGTGGACAGTGGAATACAGCTTTGAAAGATGTGGGAAGGATAGTGGGTAGGACATTTCTCATTTCAGGGCACAATGAGAGGTGGTCGAAACTCTGGTGGAGAATGTAATTCAGTTGCTCCAGTCCTGGCTGATACTAAGTTATGAGGGGAATGCTGTTCTCTGGCCAGACAGTGAGACTTTGGGAGGTTGTGGCAGACTGGAAAGATAAGGCACAGGAGATTTGTGTTTGTACAAGGCTGTTTGTGAAGGCCTCAGTGAGACCCTTGGTGTATTTTGAGAGTGACTGCTCGACACTGCAGATGCGACAACGGTGGGTGGCTAGGCTGTATGGATAGGACCTCTTGGTATGGAACAGGTGGCAGCTGTTGAAGTGGGGATATTGCATTTGGTTAATAGGTTTGATATGGACAGAGGTACTGATGTAGCCATCTTGGAGGTGGAGGTCAAAATCTAGGAAGGTGGACAGACATTTCTTATTTCAGGGCATGATGAGAGGAAGTAAAAATCCTGGTGTACAATGTAATTCAGTTGTTCCAGACCTGGGTGATAATGAGTTAAAAGGGGAATCCTCCTCTTTGGCTGGATGGAGACTTTGGGAGGTGGTGGGGGACTGGAAAGATAAGGCATGGGAGATTTGTTTTTGTATAGGGTTTGGAGGATAACTACAGTCTGTGAAGGGAGGTCAACACCTAAGAAGGTGGCTTGTTGGTTTGATAGGACCAGGTGAAGCAAATGGGGGAGAAGCTGTTGAGGTTTTGGAGGAATGTGGATGGCGTGTCCTCACCTTTGATCCGGATTGCAAAAATGCAATCAATGAATCTGAACAAGGTGAGGGATTTTGGATTCTGGATGTTTAGGAAGGATTCCTCTAGATGGCCCTTGATTAGGTTGGCATAGGATGATGCCATGCGAGTGCCCGTTGCCATAACCCGGATTTGTTTGAAGGTAATCCTTTCAAAGGAGAAGTAATTGTGGGTGAGGATGTAGTTGGTCATGGTGATTAGGAAGGTCCCATCCATACAGCCTAGCCACCCACCGTTGTCGCATCTGCAGTGTCGAACAGTCACTCTCAAAATACACTGAGGGTCTCACTGAGGCCTTCACAAACAGTAATTATCCTCCCAGCCTTGTACAAAAACAAATCTCCTGTGCCTTATCTTTCCAGTCTTCCACAACCTCCTGTAGTGTCACTGTCTGGCCAGAGAACAGCATTCCCCTCATAACTGAGTATCAGCCAGGACTGGAGCAACTGAATTACTTTCTCCACCAGAGTTTCGACCACCTCTCATCATGCCCTGAAATGAGAAATGTCCTGCCCACTATCCTTCCCACATCTCCCAAAGCTGTATTCCATTGTCCACCGAACCTACACAATGTTCTCATCCATCCCTACACAACCCCTGTTCCCAACCCCTTATCTCATGGCTCATATCCCTGTAATAGACCTAGATGCAAGATGCAAGACCTGTCCCATACATCCTACCACCACCACCACGTTATGTGACCTACTGCTGTAACGTAACACAGCAAGTTATTACGAGATGACATTCATTGCAGTAAGGCACACAGCCATCTAGTATGGTGGCTGCAGGATGGCTATGTTGTTGTTGTTTTTATTTTTTATTTAGTCTCCCCCCCCCCCCCCCCTCCCCTCACAGCAGAGCTGAGCTGCCTGCTGTGAGAATTGCATAGTGTAACATTCAGTCATACAAAGATTCATACCCTCTACGAAACTAAATAATCCATATTAGTTATTATCCAATTTTGTTCAACTGTCAAAATTTCAGATTTTTATTTATTATAGTCCTGGAGATAAAGTGAATTATCTAAAACTCCTAAAACCTATGCTTGTTTTTTAAAACCAAGTTAGGAACAACAACAGATTGAATTTCATTATCATTTGAAGCCATTCCAAAGTTATCAGTGCATAAAAAACAATTAGAATTTCCTTTTTAAAACTTCAGTCACTGTGCATTATGTAATACAAAAATTGGTCAAAATTATTATTTGCTTATATTTTGCCATGTGAGTGCATAAGAATGATTGAATGTGTATGTGCAACATATGCTATAATTTAATATTTCATTTTACGTAAAAACTTGTACAAATGAACCGTGGGAGAGTTATGTTGCAACCACGATTCAGGTGATGTATGGCGATGTGTGCTTGCTTTCGTATAAAAGTAGCCAGAATGGGAGTTAGAGGCAGAATAAGTTTATTTATCAATGGTCAAGAATGATCTGGAAAGAATGTTCTGATTGGTTGTTTAGATCAACAGCCAATCAGAATTAAGCTGTTCCCACATGAAAAGAGGAGTGGGCATATAGGAGAGTACCTTGAAAGGAGTCTCTTGCTAGCATTCCTACATTCGTGGCAAACGAATCTGCTCCAGTCCGGAATCCTTGAACCATTACACCAACAACCTGAAAACAGCTTTTGCATCCCGCAACTACCCTCCCGGCCTAGTACAGAAGCAAATAACCAGAGCCACTTCCTCATTTCCTCAAACCCGGAACCTCCCACAGAAGAACCCCAAAAGTGCCCCACTTGTACCAGGATACTTTCCAGGACTGGATCAGACTCTGAATGTGGCTCTCCAGCAGGGATACGACTTCCTCAAATCCTACCCTGAAATGAGATCCATCCTTCATGAAATCCTCCCCACTCCACCAAGAGTGTCTTTCCGCCATCCACCTAACCTTCGTAACCTCTTAGTTCATCCCTATGAAATCCCCAAACCACCTTCCCTACCCTCTGGTTCCTACCCTTGTAACCGCCCCCGGTGTAAAACCTGTCCCATGCACCCTCCCACCACTACCTACTCCAGTCCTGTAACCCATAAGGCGTACACGATCAAAGGCAGAGCCACGTGTGAAAGCATCCACGTGATTTACCAACTGACCTGCCTACACTGTGAAGCCTTCTATGTGGGAATGACCAGCAAAAAACTGTCCATTTGCGTGAATGGACACAGGCAGACAGTGTTTGTTGGTAATGAGTATCACCCTGTGGCTAAATATACCTTGGTGCACGGCCAGCACATCTTGGCACAGTGTTACACCGTCCGGGTTATCTGGATACTTCCCACTAACACCAACCTGTCAGAACTCCGGAGATAGGAACTTGCCCTTCAGCATATCCTCTCTTCTCGCTATCTGCCAGGCCTCAATCTCCACTAATTTCTAACTTCAATTTGCCGCCGCTCATACCTCACCTGTCTTTCAACAACATCTTTGCCTCTGTACTTCCGCCTCGACTGACATCTCTGCCCAAACTCTTTGCCTTTACAAATGTCTGTTTGTGTCTGTGTATGTGCGGATGAAGCAACTGTTTGTTGCAAAAGCTTGAATTTTGTGTGTATGTTTGTGTTTGTGTGTCTATCGACCTGTAACCTCCCCCTCACTTATCGACCTTAATGACAGCGAAAAATTAAACCGCGTGTACCTAATGGAAATTTGGGAAAAGCAATCGTCACCGAAGTTAATTTGTTGGTAAAGAGGGAGGAAACGGTTACATCTAAATGAAAGGAAAAATGCTAATGAAACAGGTGGAAACTAATTTTGAAAAGGGGCAAAGTTAATAAAGAAAATAAATTTACGGCCATTACGTTAACAATTAACTAGCGATAATAAGATATTTGAATTTTGGGGAAAATTACGGTCGCCAGTCCTAAGGACAATTACTATAGTAACTGAAAAAGAAAGGTTATTACACATGTAATTAGCACTAGAAGCGCGGCAACTGAAGGTTGACACGTGTAGTGTGAAAACTGAAAGTTTGTCAGAAGTAATAAATTTCGCTACACTCTGACTTAATTTAGCAAAAGAATTAATAAAACCGGAAAATCGAAAGTTAATTTAGTGACTGAAGCTAATAGTGAGCTTTCTTTCTGAAGCACATCGAAATTCAGTAAAATACGGTTAGTCTTGGACTACATCAACAATCATTTAAAAAGCTACTTGAATCTATGCAATTTAGAAATAAGAGATTTAACTTTGAACTTGAATTAAACGATTCTGAACAATTAACAATAGTAAAATTTAGTATGTACCAAGCTGAGCTGCAGTCACAGGTAAGCTAAAATACAGTAACAAAACTCGCACTCTTAATTCGTGCTTGTGTAATCTAAATATTGTAGCCAGCTATGAATACCTTAACTGAACTTTGAAATTAAAGCAGTGAAATGCTATATTATTACTTTAATGCTGGCATTTGAATTTCAACGACACTCGGGTTCATTCCGGAAAAGGAAGGGACCCTGCTTGGTAATGCAATTGGGACAATGAGCAACAAAGGTTCATGCTACGTTGCTGTAATTTTGTGATTTGAACAATTTGAAAAGCTGAGGTCTGCCATACAGTTCTAAAACTTTACGTGCTTCCAGTCTTCCTTGTTGGTTGATTGAAGGTTTGAAGCCGTCGATCGAGGAGGTGGCGACAGTAACTCATTGTCGGCCGTCGCTGTTGCAGAAGCTGGATGTTGGCGCGCCTTCTTCTCGACACGGTCACCAGACGAAACGGGCTCTTGATGTGCGCCAGCTAATGCTTCCCGTCTGCGACAACATTTCAGAAACTATCATAGCAAGTCGAGCGCAATTACATGCTGCCGAACCCTGAAAGCGCGGCAACTCCCGGGAGCGTCACACAACACACCTGCTCCACTCGCTACTCCCGCCAGACCCCCTCTGCCCGCGCTCCACGCAGCCAAGTTAACACTACCAAAGATCCTACACACTTTGATTCTTCACACGACCTATCGATGTAATCGTTCGATAGCAGTTTTCCCTAGGCAAGACCCAGCGTAAAAATACAAATCATATTTACGAAACAAACCAATTATACATCGACATAAATGCATAAATATATATATACAAACAGTAAAACAATTACAATATATAAAGAGACAGAAATGTCATATCTTGAGGTAACAAAACAAGGAAAAAAATTATAGTACAATAGACGGAAAAGGAGGATATGCATTTCTGGCGTTACACATGCCCCACATTGTCTGAGGATGTTCGTGTAACCTAAACAGACTCAGAAAATGTCCCAAAAAAGAAACAGCGGAAATGAATCTGCTCGAAACATCAACAAAATTTAGCAATCGTCTAATTAACCATAAATCAATTTTTTAGACCATAATAATTGAGTGGAGACACTCCTAATCTTATTCCACTCCGTCATCTTGCACAAAATAAAACGGGTTGACAACATATTAAAATTCGTAGAAAACTTAGAAAATGGTTTAGCTATTCTAAAATCATCAAAATTCCTAACAGTATCAAGAAATGGAATTCTATTTACAAAATTAACCAGAGTACATGGTGATAAAAAAAAAACAGGTATATCAAAATACGTAAATTAATAATTAATTATATAGAATACACATTTTACATAACCTTTTCATAATTAATACCCTCAGCATGAGAGTCCACTTAACGCTAAACAAGAAAATAATATACAGCAGATCGACAAAAACATAAATATTGACAGGAGAATTCTTTCACATCAGCTGTCCGGGAAGAAAAACAATTCCGCCTTTCGTACCCGCAAGTACAAAGAATGCCGACAGCGGCACAAGAGCCGATAGAGGCTCCGCTTTGCTAGTATTGTTGCGCCTGCCTGTGCTGCACGCTTGATCTCACTCGCCTGTGTAACGGCATTTCCAGAACGTCCGTTTCACTGAATTCTTTAGGAAAACTCACTCCCGAGTAATCTCAAGGAGTCCATAAACACTATCACAGTGGATAACTCAACACTGTCCATCATCACACGCATGTACTAGCCTGAAACTTAAAACAGCGTCTAAGTACATCGGCAATGACTAGTAGAACACATATTCATGAAATCTGACAGCTAGTTACAAAAGCATATTTACATTCCTTAATCTACTGTGACTCAGCTGAAAACTTAAACTAGCAGCTTGGATTTTTCAGATGATTACTAATCAGTTACTCTTAAATCATTTAATCAAAATTAATTACTTATTAATTACAAGTTCTCTAATGACCTCTAGGTCAGGCAAAAGCATCGCAACATGGCACATCCTTAAATCTTACACTTTATATTTACATACTGTACAAATTACCCATTCAGTGGTATTAATCGATCCTAGGTTGGTACAATTTCAAGTCTACAAGATTCCGTATACCTAATAGTTTTCCAGAGCGTGGATACTCTAAGCAATAAGCATTTGTGTGAGGTATACCAATGATTTTATATGGTCCATTATAAACAAACTTAAATTTAGAGATTTCATTGTCTATCTCGCTTGATTTCTCATGAGCTTTTACAAGTATTAAGTCTCCGATTGCAAACTTAGCAAAACGCGCTTTAGCGTCATGACGACGTATGCGAGCATCGGCTTTTAGCTTCATTACTTCCCGCAAACGATCTTTCTTCACACCAATACTAATGTCAATCCATGGAGGGAATTTGATTATCTCTTCCAATTCACTTTCTACACTATTGTCAACGCCGAGATTCCTCACATTACAGTAGTTCAAATTCATTCCTATGTCAATGTCATCCGGCCAGTTAACAATGTGTATAGTCTGGTATTGTCTATGCACACTGTCTCCTGCCTCGTCAAAACCAACTACCATTGTTTTATCTAGTGACATACATGTCAAAGTTTTGCTTTCATAGTTAATCACTGCACAGTACTTTAATAGCGAATCTAACCCGATAATTACTTCCGTAGTTAAGTCTGGCACGATGACAAACTCTTGTTCAAATCGTGCCCCACATATCTCGAAGTGGACAAAAATCTGTTTTGTGACCGGTTTACTGGCCTTCCCAGTAGCACCGATAATTTTCACTCCTGTTACTGGCATAACTACGATGCCAGGCCTGTCTTTCAGTAACTGAAATATTTTTCCAGATACAGCACTCAATTCTGCACCGGTGTCAATCAACACGTTTAGTTGTAGGCCGTGCATATTAGCAGACACTACTATCTGTCTACACTTGTCCTCGACTGTTTCTTTATTTTCCCACAGTAAATCCTCGTCTATATCCAGCTCATTCCAGAAAAAACCATCCGGCTTTGATCCTAAATTTGGCTTATCTGGCGGCTTTTTCAACCTCTGTTCACATACAGTTTTAATTTCAACACGATTGTCCTGAGGCTTAGTCTGTAGCTTCGCCTCCAATACCGAAACCTTTTCCTGTAACTCGTCAACTAGTGAGTGTTGCTTTGCTATCAATTCATTAATTGTCACCTTCGTTGATTCCTCTTTGGTCAGATTGATCTCACCTGCCAATCTACCTGGAGGAATGTGCCCAGTAGTATCTGCAATTACTTCCTCTGGATCTGCGCAACCCACAATGCTACCGTCTGACCGTATAACGTCAGCTCTAACCTCATACACGCTGTAATCTACGTGCTTTTCTACCAATCGTGTCCGGCTATCACTAAAATTTTCGTAATTTTTCTCCTTAATACTCTCGCAATGTTTAAACTGGAGGTTTGCGTCGGATGGGTCGGCTACTTTTACCACTATAACTTTCGGTAAAGTCTGCCAGTTAGGGCCAGAACTTTCCGTTACTACTTCAACATCCAACTCCTGCGGGACGAAGCATGACGAATCTTGCTCGTGCTCCCCATTAACATCAACTATTTCTAGTAAAGTCTGCCGGTTAGAGCCAGAACTTTCTATCATTTCACAAACACTATCTTCCTGCGGGACGAGACGCGGAAAATCCTGCACGCGCTCCCCATAAACACTTCTCCCATACAGGCCCCTATAATCTCTTAGTTCGTCGTATAAGCGACCGAACTGCCTTAACCAGACCTCATCCCTCTCTGCATCCCCTCGCTCGATGACGGACATTTTATCTGACATCTGATCTTCTCTCAACACTTGTGAATCATTATTAAACTCAATCTCCAGTTCCGCTGTGGGTATTACAGTTGCCACTTTATAATCGATTTCCGGAACACTACTTAAATTGTTCTCACTGACAGTGAATGTATTTTCTACTGCCATGTATACAGCTGATCTACTACTTGTGGGCGCACTCCTTTCTCTTAACACTGGCACACTCTCCCACCGTTGATTATTCCATACGGAATTTTCATAACGGCGACACCTGGGTTTTCTCTTGTTATTAGGCCTCCAAAATTTCTCCACGCCCGGTCGGCCCCTCACCGGCGCGCGGCTAATGGTTTCCCTGTCTCGTCCCAGCAGAAACGCTCCCCGGATGCTGCTGAGGTGGCTGATCACACCCTCTGGCGTTATTACTATTCTGCGAAGCCCATATCACGCTAGTATGATACTGGTTTCCGTCATTCCTGTTATTATTTGCATTGTACCGATTGTCATTATGGCCCGAACCACTATTGTTATTGCTGCCATGGTTGCGGTATGCATTATTCCCATGGTTATCGTTGTTGTGGTTCCCGTTGTTGTTACCACGGCCTCTACCACTGTCGTGATTATTGCGCCAATTGTCCTCGTCCTCAACTCTTTCCAGGAAATCATTGATTGTCTTGTAATTGCTTCCTACGTAGCGTTTTGTATCATCTGGAAGCTTCTTGTAGAGTTCCCAGACTATTTCGGATCACGCAAATATTCCAACTTGCGGATCCAGCCCTCACAAAACTCCTTCATAGAGCCGCGCGAACTCGCATCGAAAGGCCTCGATACGACAAATTCGCGCCAGACACTTTGCTGTTTTTGCTCTGACCAGTATTCAGCCAGAAACAAATTTTTAAACTCGTCAAAAGTCAGGTTCGTAATATTGAGGTTTAAGCCCCAACGCTTGGCATCACCAGCCAGCACATCAATTACCGCATTAATTTTTCTCTCATTAGTCCATGATCTGGGTAAAACTCTTTCACAATTCTTAATGAAATCCGTCGCGTGTATACCGCCTTTTTTCAAGGGGTCGAACCGCTCCTCTTTCGTCAACAATTCCGAACTATGTGCACAGATTGGCACATAGCTCTGTTTTTCGTCAAGTTTCTTTTCTAATTCCGACACTCTCGTAATTACTTGGCAAGTGGCTGTCGCAAGCGTTTCTACTTCCCTTTTTTTCTCTTCGCAGGTATTAGCCTGCTTCGTCACTTTGGTATCTACTTCGGATACTAAAGCCTTTAAAGTTTCCACCTTCTGTTGATCCTCTTTTTTCACTAATTGAATTTGTTCTATCACCTTATTCTCGATGATCGGAGCAACTGCTTCTCCTACACTTTTCTCGATTCTGTTAATTTCGGCATAAAAACGAGTATTTATGCTCGCAATTTCCACCTGAACGCCTATCATTTCCTGTTTAAGATTACCGATTTCGGAATTAATTACAACAATATCTTCTTTGATTTTATCAACTTTTGTGTTAACAACTCCAACATTGTTGTTAACAACGTTAATAGCTTTGTTCTGATTGTCTAGCATCCGTTTAATTTTTTCAGACTGAGCTTCTTGCTTGGCAGCCTGAGCTTCTTGCTTGGCAGCCTGAGCTTCTTGCTTGGCAGCATGATCTTCTTGCTTGGCAGACAGAGCTTTAATTTCTGCCGATTGACTCTTGATTTCGTTAATCAAAACATTCAATAAATCAGTTAAATTCCCGGAAACTACCGGTTTTACTTCCGTAGCGGCTTCCTCTTTAATTGTCCCCCCGTATTCGTCATCAAGGGATTCAGATTTGGTTTTCACTTCCGATTCCGAAACATTTTCTAAAGTTTGGAATTCCATTTCTGCTCTTTGTTGCGTTTCGGCGGTCGCGTCTTTCATGCTAGCCGCCTGCCCCTGAACAATGAGTACCGCGGTGCGCGTTTCCCACTGTTCGACCGATTGTTCCGTATCCAAGTCTACCAAATTTTGGCAATTGTTGCCTTCACTCATTTTAATAATTTTCAATATAAATGCAAATCTCAAATATAATTAGGATTACTCCCACTACTTATTCTCGCTGACGTAACGGCCTGTACGTAACCAGTACTTTGTTACGAGATTTGCACAATGCAAAATTTGTGTCCAGAACAACCTCAAATCTGAAGATTGTCCTGTCACCAGGTCGCCACGTGTAACCTCCCCCTCACTTATCGACCTTAATGACAGCGAAAAATTAAACCGCGTGTACCTAATGGAAATTTGGGAAAAGCAATCGTCACCGAAGTTAATCTGTTGGTAAAGAGGGAGGAAAGGGTTACATCTAAATGAAAGGAAAAATGCTAATGAAACAGGTGGAAATTAATTTTGAAAAGGGGCAAAGTTAATAAAGAAAATAAATGTACAGCCGTTACGTTAACAATTAACTAGCGGTAATTAGATATTTGAGATTTGGGGAAAATTACGGTCGCCAGTCCTAAGGACTGGAAATACATTGTACAATCAGCTACATTTGGGGAGAAGAGAAGTTTGTGGCACAACTTGACTAGAAGAAGGGATCGGTTGGTAGGACATGTTTTGAGGCATCAAGGGATCACAAATTTAGCATTGGAGGGCAGTGTGGAGGGTAAAAATCGTAGAGGGAGACCAAGGGATGAATACACTAAGCAGATTCAGAAGGATGTAGGTTACAGTAGATACTGGGAGATGAAGAAGCTTGCACAGGATAGAGTAGCATGGAGAGCTGCATCAAACCAGTCTCAGGACTGAAGACCACAACAACAACAACAATCAGCTACAAATTTAACATACTCACAAACACCTTTTCCTTTCATCCAGACAAATACAGATTCATTTACAGAAATTTTTCTTTTATTACGTGTATACAAGGATAGGGAAGAGGTAGACATATATGCGGATTTTCCAAAATCTTTATTGGCTAATTCTGCAATGTGATAGGTGCGGTAGGCGATGATGTCTCTGTCGACGAAACTTTCCAGGCCGGGAACATTGGGAACTCCAGTGCCACCACGTACAATTGCCACTGTAAGCCATCCGTTACCATGTGAAAACGAATCGTTCAAATCAATGCTGAAGTTAAGTCTACAGCCACAGAAAACAGCAGGTCCGTCGAGAAGTGCAGTTGAGGCAATGTTCTTCACAGCGTTCTTCTTCTTGTCAGCAGCAGACGTTGAGAATTCTATGTTCTCAATTGTTTTATAGACTGTTTGTCTTGACAGTGATCTGTAGCGAAGCTGAAAACCGGACAAGGGTACATCTAGAATCTGTCGGCATAGAGCGAGAACAGCATGTTACGTCAGCACTCTGACCATTTGACCTTTGACCCCGCGCCGATAAGGCCGCTGACGCCATCTTGGCAGCGCGCCAGCAGCGGACTTAGCGCACAGCGGACGGGAGCACCTAGTAAGGCTAGTGCTCCCGTCCGGGATAACGCGCTGCTGGCACTGTGAAATACGCTAAGTCCCAATCAAGGTCACGCGCTGTCGCACTTCTATAAAAGCGAGCGAGCGCCGCGCAGCGACTCACTCGCGCTGCTGCTGCTGCACAGGCAACTGCATTGAACGCTGCCAAGATGCCCAACAGATGCTATCGTCGTCGTGGAAGACAAACAGTCTATAAAACCATTGAGAACATAGAATTCTCAACGTCTGCTGCTGACAAGAAGAAGAAAGGTAATTACACATGTAATTAGCACTAGAAGCGCGGCAACTGAAGGTTGACACGTGTAGTGTGAAAACTGAAAGTTTGTCAGAAGTAATAAATTTCGCTACACTCTGACTTAATTTAGCAAAAGAATTAATAAAACCGGAAAATCGAAAGTTAATTTAGTGACTGAAGCTAATAGTGAGCTTTCTTTCTGAAGCACATCGAAATTCAGTAAAATACGGTTAGTCTTGGACTACCTCAACAATCATTTCAAAAGCTACTTGAATCTATGCAATTTAGAAATAAGAGATTTAACTTTGAACTTGAATTAAATGATTCTGAACAATTAACAATAGTAAAATTTACTACGTACCAAGCTGAGCTGCAGTCACAGGTAAGCTAAAATACGGTAGCAAAACTCGCACTCTTAATTCGTGCTTGTGTAATCTAAATATTGTAGCCAGCTATGAATACCTTAATTGAACTTTGAAATTAAAGCAGTGAAATGCTATAATATTACTTTAATGCTGGCGTTTGAATTTCAACGACACTCGGGTTCATTCCGGAAAAGGAAGGGACCCTGCTTGGTAATGCAATTGGGACAATGAGCAACAAAGGTTCATGCTACGTTGAGTAATTTTGTGATTTGAACAATTTGAAAAGCTGAGGTCTGCCATACAGTTCTAAAACTTTACGTGCTTCCAGTCTTCCTTGTTGGTTGATTGAAGGTTTGAAGCCGTCGATCGAGGAGGTGGCGACAGTCACTCATTGTCGGCCGTCGCTGTTGCAGAAGCTGGATGTTGGCGCGCCTTCTTCTTGACACGGTCACCAGATGAAACGGGCTCTTGATGTGCGCCAGCTAATGCTTCCCGTCTGCGACACCATGTCAGAAACTATCATAGCAAGTCGAGCGCAATTACATGCTGCCAAACCCTGAAAGCGTGGCAACTCGCGGGAGCGTCACACAACACACTTGCTCCACTCGCTACTCCCGCCAGACCCCCTCTGCCCGCGCTCCACGCGGCCGAGTTAACACTACCAAAGATCCTACACACTTTGATTCTTCACACGACCTATCGATGTAATCGTTCGATAGCAGTTTTCCCTAGGCAAGACCCAGCGTAAAAATACAAATAATATTTACGAAACAAACCAATTATACATCGACATAATTGCATAAATATATATATACAAACAGTAAAACAATTACAATATATAAAGAGACAGAAATGTCATATCTTGAGGTAACAAAACAAGGAAAAAAATTATAGTACAATAGATGGAAATAGGAGGATATGCATTTCCGGCGTTACAGACCTACCAGCGCTTTTGTTTTTCAAGTCTCATCATCTTTGTTTTTAGATATAATCTATATTGCAATATTTACCAATGGTTGGTAAATGAAGTAGACATGCAGCGCCATCTAGCAATTGCTCAAGTCTGTCATGGGCAAGCACACAGAATAATTTTTCGCAGCTACAAAGTCAAAATTCCCAAAAAAAAAAAAAAACAGGTGTGTGATAAAGGCCGATTTCAGGCAGGTGCATTTTTTTGTTCAACCGGAAATAACAAACATTTCCATTCCGTATTCGGAAAAACCGTTTCAGGGGTGGATTCTAAACACTTTTATGGATCCAAAAATGCAATTTTAAAAAAATCAATTTTTTGAACCAAAAGATAGTAAACCTTCCCTTAAATTTCCTACCTGTTCTTTGTCTAGCTGGTATTTGACAGCCTGGGCATGATGGTGTGAAAACAGCTGTGCTGTCATTCATACAGTCTGCTGAGCTCAGCCTCTTACTTTTACATGAGCCTCCATAATAGGATGCATGATGCTTAAATTCCTGGTCTGTGTTGCTAATAGATTTTCGAAAGGCTTCTTCTTCCGGACTGTGATGTTGGGTAGAGTTACTCTGTCATCTGAAACGTGGTTTCTAAGCAACTTTAGCAAATGTGGGACATCACAGAAAACCCACTCTCTTGTCACTTGATCCATGGGATCTGGAAAGCAAATTTTTGCTATGGAAACTTCATGTTCCTTCCAGAACTTTGAATTCTTGCCTCCCATATTACAAATTACTGCTGCAGTTTCGCTTCCAGCTCCTTCCAACTGATTTATTATGTTCAGGAGTAACTCACTTGTCATGGCACTATCAAAGCCAAAATACACAGGTTGTTTCCATGATGACAATAAACCATGACCACCATAACATTTTTGTTTGGTCCTAAAATTATATCATCTAATGAGTCACAGCATTTGTGATCATCTATATTGACCTCATCAGAACAAAGGACTCAAATTTTGCCTAGAGATTTGAATGTTTCTGTTTTAGCTTTCATAAGATCCGGCACTTCTTTCAGAATTCCACCAGAACTAAATTAAGCTTTCGGTAAGTAAGCTCTTAAGAGGAGAGCATTAGCAATATCTTTCATGTCCCACCTCACTCTCTCTTTATTACTAAGTAAATAAGGCTGCATGTGGTCTGATGTGAAACACTGAGACAAAATGCTGTTATATTGTCTTTAATTTGTTGTTCTGTTGTAGTTGAAGCACACCTATTTACTTCCACAACACACTTTGAACACTTGGCTTTCAGGACCTTGTTACTTCTTTCCAAAGCATAGATACCATGTAAACAGCCACAGAACAGCTTTATATGAAAAAAATGCACTTCATGCTGGGCTGAAGCTAGCCAATGCCCTACCAAAAAGTCTCACAACCCTTCCTACTAACAAATTAAAAGATCAGCTAAAAAGAATTCTAATTGAAAACCCTTTTTATTCCCTAGACGAGTATTATATCTGTATGAAAAGTGCTTCATAAGTATGTCAAGCTCATAGTTTTAAGTAACCTACAAATAATATAATGTTGATAAAAACAATATTTGTAATATTGTGATTGTATACTACCAAATGTCAAATGCATCAAAATGTAAAATTTATTAATACAAACAAATCTTTAGTTTGTAATTTATACACTGACGTATTCAGAAGAATAATCTCTATGATGTCCTGAAACTGTATTACACTCCTGGAAATGGAAAAAAGAACACATTGACACCGGTGTGTCAGACCCACCATACTTGCTCCGGACACTGCGAGAGGGCTGTACAAGCAATGATCACACGCATGGCACAGCGGACACACCAGGAACCGCGGTGTTGGCCGTCGAATGGCGCTAGCTGCGCAGCATTTGTGCACCGCCGCCGTCAGTGTCAGCCAGTTTGCCGTGGCATACGGAGCTCCATCGCAGTCTTTAACACTGGTAGCATGCCGCGACAGCGTGGACGTGAACTGTATGTGCAGTTGACGGACTTTGAGCGAGGGCGTATAGTGGGCATGCGGGAGGCCGGGTGGACGTACCGCCGAATTGCACAACACGTGGGGCGTGAGGTCTCCACAGTACATCGATGTTGTCGCCAGTGGTCGGCGGAAGGTGCACGTGCCCGTCGACCTGGGACCGGACCGCAGCGACGCACGGATGCACGCCAAGACCGTAGGATCCTACGCAGTGCCGTAGGGGACCGCACCGCCACTTCCCAGCAAATTAGGGACACTGTTGCTCCTAGGGTATCGGCGAGGACCATTCGCAACCGTCTCCATGAAGCTGGGCTACGATCCCGCACACCGTTAGGCCGTCTTCCGATCACGCCCCAACATCGTGCAGCCCGCCTCCAGTGGTGTCGCGACAGGCGTGAATGGATGGACGAATGGAGACGTGTCTTCTTCAGCGATGAGAGTCGCTTCTGCCTTGGTGCCAATGATGGTCGTATGCGTGTTTGGCGCCGTGCAGGTGAGCGCCACAATCAGGACTGCATACGACCGAGGCACACAGGGCCAACACCCGGCATCATGGTGTGGGGAGCGATCTCCTACACTGGCCGTACACCACTGGTGATCGTCGAGGGGACACTGAATAGTGCACGGTACATCCAAACCGTCATCGAACCCATCGTTCTACCTTTCCTAGACCGGCAAGGGAACTTGCTGTTCCAACAGGACAATGCATGTCCGCATGTATCCCGTGCCACCCAACGTGCTCTAGAAGGTGTAAGTCAACTACCCTGGCCAGCAAGATCTCCGGATCTGTCCCCCATTGAGCATGTTTGGGACTGGATGAAGCGTCGTCTCACGCGGTCTGCACGTCCAGCACGAACGCTGGTCCAACTGAGGTGCCAGGTGGAAATGGCATGGCAAGCCGTTCCACAGGACTACATCCAGCATCTCTACGGTCGTCTCCATGGGAGAATAGCAGCCTGCATTGCTGCGAAAGGTGGATATACACTGTACTAGTGCCGACATTGTGCATGCTCTGTTGCCTGTGTCTATGTGCCTGTGGTTCTGTCAGTGTGATCATGTGATGTATCTGACCCCAGGAATGTGTCAATAAAGTTTCCCCTTCCTGGGACAATGGATTCACGGTGTTCTTATTTCAATTTCCAGGAGTGTATTTCTAGGGATTGTATTTGATTATTCAATGTTGAATAAATATTATCATCATCATCATCATGATGTTACCTATTAATACAACAAATTTATTTTACACTGCAATTATTATTATTATTAAACAGAACCAATTATACAAAGAAAAGAGTTTCTCGAGAGAACGACTATCTGACAGTTACCTGTAGGCCCTATATTTTCTCTGCTGGTGCTTGCGACAAACTCAGATGCACCTCCTTGCCAATATTTAATTTTCTGATAGCACAATGCCATCCTTTAATTTTCTTTTTAAACACAGCCCAAGAAGTCTTGATCATAAACTTCAGGTGAGGAAATAATATGAACAGATACTTACATTATTCACATTAACAGGTTCAGCTCTTTTATGGAGTGACACCCATTTGTGCTGCAGTACACTGTCTTTCGAAAATCAATGATAAATGATATCCACAGTTTTATATGAAGTATTTTTGCATTCATTAATAGTACAATGATTTCTAGTTTTGCTCATACCACTGCAAAATGGTGCACAACGAGAATAGCTAACAAGCAACTGAATTCTACTTATTTCAGCAGAGGGATTTAGGAATTTGCTTGAATTAACAATAAACAATGTAGTGTTCTTGCTGCTTGCATTCTTATTGACATCATGCCATTTTACCATCAGTCTGCACGAAAAGCCGCTATGGCATGCCCTGATGCACTCCATTTAATAAACATCTTTAGAAGCCTATAAAAAACACAGCAATCATGTTATATATAAATGGAAAGCTGGCAGCAACTTTAGTCACTCAAAATTACTAACAGATGGGGGTTGAAGGGGGGGAGGGGCAGACAAACATGGTTCTAGTATTTCACCCAAACTTCTTACATTCAAAACCCGCATTTAGTTAGGATGCATTCTTACTAGTTATAACCGGATTATACTGAATACCTTTTTCAGAACTGAATACTGGTACCTTTGTTGCAACTTGAATTCATAGTTGGTCAAAAATGAATGTCAGTTAAAAACAATTTTAACTAGACAAAACTAGTTTTAATAAAATAACTCAGATAAAGCTGTTTCAGCCCAAGTCAGCATTCATTTAGTTGTCACGTGACACATTTGAATGACTGTGATTGGCCGAGTGGCATCGCCTGACTCGTGCAGGTCGAGTCAGTCAATAGACCGTCTGCCTGCACACATCTACTCAGTCTTCCAAATTCAAATGGTTCTGAGCACTATGGGACTCAACATCTGAGGTCATCAGTCCCCTAGACTTAGAACTACTTAAACCTAAGGACATCACACACATCCATGCCCAAGGCAGATTCGAACCTGCGACCATAGCAGCAGCGCGGTTCCGGACTGGAGCCCCTAGAACCGCTTGGCTACCGCAGCCGACTCAGTCTTCCACTAAGCATGTATAGATCAACATGTATGCATTTCTCATGGCAGACCTAAATCAAGAAACACAATGCAAAGAAGAATTTTTAAAAAGCATATTACAGATTGATGAACAAGGGGGAAAAACACTATAATATGATGACAAAAGAAATTTACTGTAAATTAGTGGACAAAATTGAAGAAGAACAATCAGCTGGAAAAAAAGACATAGCAACAATACAGGAAATTAAATCGATTCAAGGTTATTAATATTTGTGGGATGTGAAAGTTTGTGACACAAAAAGAGCCTGTGAAGTACTACTTATGTGTAGCTGCAATTTTCGATATTATTGAAGCAGAGCACGGGCTGTAAGTTATGGATGTTGAGACAGACTAAAAACTGAAACTTCAAAACATGCAAAAATAACAACTGGGATGGTAAATATTTATCTTACTAAGTATGAAGTTTGTCAGCAGAAAACCAATGGGAAGAAAAGGGGGCTTGTTTCGAAATCTACACTCTATTCATGCTCAAAGCTAAAACTAGTTTTATCTAAAATTCAAACATGTATAGCACTAAATTCTATTTATAGCTAGGAAATTCTGGTGTAACAAAGACATTCAGTATAAACTTGTTTCAACCAGAGAACACACATATTAACTGGCTCTGAGCACTATGGGACTTAACATCAGAGGTCATCAGTCCCCTAAAACTTAGAACTACTTAAACCTAACTATCCTAAGGACACCACACATATCCATGCCCTAAGCAGGATTGAAACCTGTGACCATAGCAGTTGCGCGGTTCCAGACTGAAGCACCTAGAACCACTTGGCCACAACAGCTGGCCATTCTAACTAAAAACTGGTTTTGACAGAAACACACATACACAAACAACTACATGAATGTATAACCAAGTTTCATGTTGGTATTAGAATAGGTAAAGAGATTACTCTGAATTGTGTTTTATATGCAGATGGTGTCACAAGTTTAGCAGAGAAAGAGGAATTTACCTTCTAAGTAAGGTAGTCAAAGAATACATCATGATTATGTCTATAACAAAATCTAAAACAATAGTTTTTATAAGATGTGACCCCATAAGAACAAAAACAATCGTGAACAATACAGTAATAGAACAGGTCATCCATCTGAATTATCTGGGGCATTATATCTCATACATGTATGACAAAGACATACACTCCTGGAAATGGAAAAAAGAACACACTGACACCGGTGTGTCAGACCCACCATACTTGCTCCGGACACTGCGAGAGGGCTGTACAAGCAATGATCACACGCACGGCACAGCGGACACACCAGGAACCGCGGTGTTGGCCGTCGAATGGCGCTAGCTGCGCAGCATTTGTGCACCGCCGCCGTCAGTGTCAGCCAGTTTGCCGTGGCATACGGAGCTCCATCGCAGTCTTTAACACTGGTAGCATGCCGCGACAGCGTGGACGTGAACCGTATGTGCAGTTGACGGACTTTGAGCGATGGCGTATAGTGGGCATGCGGGAGGCCGGGTGGACGTACCGCCGAATTGCTCAACACGTGGGGCGTGAGGTGTCCACAGTACATCGATGTTGTCGCCAGTGGTCGGCGGAAGGTGCACGAGCCCGTCGATCTGGAACCGGACCGCAGCGATGCACGGATGCACGCCAAGACCGTAGGATCCTACGCAGTGCCGTAGGGGACCGCACCGCCACTTCCCAGCAAATTAGGGACACTGTTGCTCCTGGGGTATCGGCGAGGACCATTCGCAACCGTCTCCATGAAGCTGGGCTATGGTCCCGCACACCGTTAGGCCGTCTTCCGCTCACGCCCCAACATCATGCAGCCCGCCTCCAGTGGTGTCACGACAGACGTGAATGGAGGGACGAATGGAGACGTGTCGTCTTCAGCGATGAGAGTCGCTTCTGCCTTGGTGCCAATGATGGTCGTATGCGTGTTTGGCGCCGTGCAGGTGAGCGCCACAATCAGGACTGCATACGACCGAGGCACACAGGGCCAACACCCGGCATCATGGTGTGGGGAGCGATCTCCTACACTGGCCGTACACCACTGGTGATCGTCAAGGGGACACTGAATAGTGCACGGTACATCCAAACCGTCATGGAACCCATCGTTCTACCATTCCTAGACCGGCAAGGGAACTTGCTGTTCCAACAGGACAATGCACGTCCGCATGTATCCCGTGCCACCCAATGTGCTCTAGAAGGTGTAAGTCAACTACCCTGGCCAGCAAGATCTCCGGATCTGTCCCCCATTGAGCATGTTTGGGACTGGATGAAGCGTCGTCTCACGCGGTCTGCACGTCCAGCACGAACGCTGGTCCAACTGAGGCGCCAGGTGGAAATGGCATGGCAAGCCGTTCCACAGGACTACATCCAGCATCTCTACAATCGTCTCCATGGGAGAATAGCAGCCTGCATTGCTGCGAAAGGTGGATATACACTGTACTAGTGCCGACATTGTGCATGCTCTGTTGCCTGTGTCTATGTGCCTGTGGTTCTGTCAGTGTTATCATGTGATGTATCTGACCCCAGGAATGTGTCAATAAAGTTTCCCCTTCCTGGGACAATGAATTCACGGTGTTCTTATTTCAATTTCCAGGAGTGTAGAAGAGAAAGGGGGAAAATTTAGAAACATGTATGGAATGGAAGAGAATAGAAGCTTTCGAAATGTGGTACTACAGAAGAATGCTGAAGATTAAATGGGTAGATCACATAACTAATGAAGAGGTATTGAATAGAATTGGGGAGAAGAGGAGTTTGTGGCACAACTTGATTAGAAGAAGGGATCGGTTGGTAGGACATGCTCTGAGGCATCAAGGGATCACCAATTTAGTATTGGAGGGCAGCGTGGAGGGTAAAAATCGTAGAGGGAGACCAAGAGATGAGTACACTAAGCAGATTCAGAAGGATGTAGGTTGCAGTAGGTACTGGGAGATGAAGGAGCTTGCACAGGATAGAGTAGCACGGAGAGCTGCATCAAACTAGTTTCAGGACTGAAGACCACAACAACAACAATACAGGTACTTTAGAAACAAGACAGAAAAATAACACAAACGAAGTTTTATAAAATAATGACCATTCCCATATTACTCTATGGAAGTGAGTGACAAGAGAGTACAATCCAGGCAGCTAAAACAATATTTCTGATGGCTATGACAGGTTTTATTAGGGTATAGAGATTAAGAAACAGTGACATTATGAAGGAATTAAACATATTTACTATGCTGACTGCAGTGTGGCCAGCGGCAGCCACAGTAGAGCCTCACACCTAGCATCTTGTGCTTCCCATGGTCTAGCAGTGAAATAACATTACTAAGGGTGCTGCAGTCAATATGTTAATGTAAGAAACAAAATTGAAGATAACAGAAGAAAATGGGGTGGACATCTTGACAGAATGAACAGTGGTAGACTGCCTAACAAAAGTCAGAAATTACAATCTGATAGGCAAAAGAAATCTGGGGATGCCAAGGAAGAGATGGGCACAATAACAGGCAAAGGCAATATTTGAAGTGCAGAAGAAAAAGGCAAAGAAAAAGAAGAAGATGAAGAAGCCATTGGAAACAGAGCCCGATTGCATTTAATTGCAGCCAGATTAAGTGTACCTAGCACATAGGACACTCAATCTCCAAGACTGTGTAGTCACTTGACTTTTCAAGTGCTACAATGGCTAACAGTGTGTTGATAACAAGAATCACTTTTGACTATGAAGGAAGCAAATCACTTGCCAATTTAGTCTTCGCAAAAGAAGAGAAAGAACACCCAAGTCATACACAACCACCTGTCCACTTTTAAGAAGGGCAAAACCCAGCACCTAATATGTTTGCCTCTGCTCAACACACTTCAAAAGATGAAGAGATTATACTTTCATTAGATACTCAAAGTGTGGAAAAAGATCATGAGAACTGATAAATCATGGTACACATGAACAATTGGGTATTGGCAAACAGAAACTACAATGCATCCTGCTGCCGAACAGGGTACAAATTGGACAGATAGTAGTTATTTCCACATCATGAAATAGGACTTCTAACGTGTCAAACAACTTTCCCCACTGGCAAATGATACAGGAACCTTTGTTCCAGCATTCGCATCCATCCGTCTATCTGCAGTGCCTTGCATACAACTTCAGAAAGACAATGTACTCACAGTACGGGTGAATTTAGGGCAAACAGTGAAATTCACAACCCCAGTACTATAAATACAAATAATTTCCAAATACAGAATAATTTCCAAACAGTTTTATATTCTGATGAAAAGTATTTAAATGGTTGCCAGCAGACATCAGATAGGACACTGAAAACCTGCAAACATTCAAAACTAAAGTGAAATGGATAAGACCAACTGGCTGTCCAGTACAGCAATGTACTAGCCACCTATGCCTGAAAAACTCAGTAAAGCTATTCCGCCACAAATGACTCTCTCTAAGCCTATTCTAGAGCCTAGTGTGCTACTGTATGGTACTCATTCACTGTTCGTTACAGGCCACAGAGTAAAGACACAGATTATGGTTGATGTAATTATGTCAGTAAAGCATGCAAGTTGCCAACCTCAACACAAAACAGATGATACTAACCTACATGCCACTACAGTATCTGCCATCAAGACATGCACTTATGTTACTTCACTTGATGAAATTTTGAACAACACTATGGTGCTCCGAGTATTTCATACACTATAGCTAGCACAGACATTTATTTTACAGTTGATAAAAAAAAAAATTGAGAACACAGGTTAGTAATAAACCCTTCTGAAGGTGCTTTGGAATTAATGACATACAATCCCTACAGTAGGCCTACACCACAAACTCACAAACACCACCACCATTGGAAGTGCTGGTGCAAGCTACTCACCAATTTCTGCACCTATTACAGTGCAAGAATTATGATGATTTCTAGATTTAATCATTTTTATCGGTGTTTTGTACGAATCCATCATTCCATGATTTCTTAAAGTGTCACCAAGATTGGAGGTTGTCCTACACTGGATATTAAATGATAACACCCTTTTTATAATAATGAAAATTCAAATGATAGAAACTGCACTTCTCACATACACAGAACTGCTAATCCTGTCTTACTTTGATGGTGGATGCAAATGCAACAGTTACTATGAACTTAGTGTCACCCACAAGAAGATTATGCACAAGTTAAACTTCGTAAATCTCTTACATTTGTGGCCATCAAACTACCTAACACAGCTTCACAGCACCAACTAAGAAATTTAGATTTCATGGTACAGTTCACATTGGATATTAAGCATGTGAGTAGTGAGCAAAATGAGCCTGCAGTTAATATAGTCTTCTACAGAATCCATCACAGGATATTCGTTTACAGATGCACATGAAACTGGGGAGCTGTAGCCTCTTTTTACAAATTTATCCAACCTGCTTTTTCAATTAATTATTTCAGATACAATGGTAACCAGGAACTGTAATGCCTCTATAAGTCAAATGAACTCATAAGTAACAGCATATAATGGGTCACCTTCCTATAACATTACCTTCTTTTGTAGAAATAACTGATACCATGTCATCATCACCATTATCATCATCATCTTGGATAGTTTCCAGCCTCTGGCTGGGTCTGTATTGAACATAGGCCTCTCCATCGTCTTCTGTCTTGCCACCATCTCTCTGTCTTCACATTGGTCCAGTCTTCTCCTTTCTTCTGGACACATTCCTCTACTCCCTTCAGTTATCTGTCTCCCAGTCTTCCTCTTGTCTCTTTCCTTCCAGTTTCATCTTGGGTATCCTCCTGGGTATCCTCTTCTCCTCCATTCTCTTAACATGTCCATACTATCTCAGCCTTGATTTCTCTATCTCCTCCTGTAATGGTTCCACCTTCATTAACTCTCTGATCCTCTCATTTCTAAACCTGTCTATCTTTGTCAATCCAATGCCATTTCTCAAGAATTTCATCTCACTAGCTTGTAATTTGCTTTTCTCTCTTCCCTTCATAAACCAGGTTTCTGATGCATATACCAGGATTGGGACATAGTATGACTGGTATATAATCTTTTTACTGATTTGGGGTACATCCTTGTTCCATCAGGCTTCTGACACTCTTCCCCGGTATATAACCTTTTTACTGATTTGGGGTATATCCTTGTTCCATCAGGCTTCTGACACTCTTCCGAAATTATTCTGCTTTTCTCCCTCACTCGTTTACTTCTCTGTCATTTTTTATATTTTCCTGTATCAGGCTTCCTTGGTACTTGAAACTCTCCATTCTCCTCAATTGTTCCCCACCAACTGTTATTACAGTTGTTCCTCTCTTCTTCTTTCTTGTTGCGATAATCATCTCACTCTTACTTACACTAAATTTCATCCCGTATTCTTGTACTGTTCGTTCAAATACGTCCAACTGCTCTTGAATTTCCTCCTCCTTATTCCCCCAAACCATCAGATCATCTGCAAACACCATAGCTTTCATCTTCCTTTCACCAATTACATGTGCTACTGTACTCATTACATCATCCATCACTACAATGAAGAGTAATGGCGAAAGTGCACTTCCCTGCTTCAAGCCATTCTTCTGTTCAATCCAAGCTGATCTCTCTCCTCACACTTTCACACAGCTCACACTTGCATGGTACATTTCCCTTATCCTCCAAATAATCTGTTTTGCTACTCCTCTGTTCTCCAGGGCTTTCCACACTTTGCTTCTACATACACTATCATATGCTTTTTCAATGCCCAGGAAGGTCATTAGTACATCTATTCCATATTCATAGTGCTGTTCCTGCAGTTGTCTTAAAGCAAAAATTAGATCTCACGTGGACCTTCCTGTTCTGAAGCCATGTTGCTCTTCTCTCATTCTTCCTTCTAATTTTGCCCGAATTCGTGCTTCCAAAATTCTCTCAAAAATCTTTGCACAGTGACTCTTCAACGTTATCCTCTGATAGTTCTTGCACTCTTTTCTATTTCCATTCTTAAAGATCAGGACAATTATTCCCTTCTTCCAGTCTTCTAGGATCATCTTCTGTCTCCACACAATTTTCATTACTCGATATAGCCATTGTATCCCCACCTCTCCTGCTGCTCTCACCATCTCTACACTTAGATCATCCAGACCTGGTGACTTCCCTCCCTTCATCTTGCCCAATGCCTCTTCCACTTCTCCCCATGTAAGGTCTTTTTCTATTTGCTGTTCCTCCTCTTTTTTCTCCTCGGCTTGTTCCTCCTCATCCAGATCTCCGTTTGGGTTCAGGAGTTCTTCGAATTCCCTTCCACATATTCTTGAGTTCTTTGCTATTCTCTACATCTTGTCCACTTCTGTTGGCCATTCGAGCATAATCTGTTGTACCGTTCTTCCTCTTAGTTTTAATCATCCCACATAACACCTATTTTGAACCTTCACTATCCTCCTCCATCATTCTGGTCCACTGTTCCATCCACTTTCTTCTTTCATCTGCCACCACTCTTTTTGCTTCTTTCTTTCTTGACTTATACTCTTCTCTTGTCTCTCCTGTTCTCTTCTGGAACCATACCCTAAAGGCTCTATTCTTCTTTTGTACTATATCCTTTGTTTATCATTATACCAGGGTGTTTCTTTCCATCTCTTTTTGTTGCTTGTCCTCCCACATATTGCTTCCGCCGCACTTTCTAATGTTCCCTTGAATGTACCCCATTCCTCCTCTACCGTTTTTGGTTCATCCTTTGGGATGCTTTCCTTTACTACTTGTAGGTACCGTAGCCATAGACTGCCTTCTTCCTTCTCCAACTTCCATACCCTTATACGTTTTTCCTGGTTTTCTGTCTCTTTATTATCCTTAGTCCCTCTCAGGTTCATTACCAGCAAACGGTGGTCACTATCCAAGGCCTCTGATGGTATTACCTTAATGTCAATGATGTTCCTATTCATCTCACTATCGTACAGGAAGTAGTCAACTATCAACTTTCTCTTTAAGTCTTGATAGTACCAGGTAATCTTGTGGCTCTCTCTTTTCCTGAAACAAGAGTTCCCAACCAGCAAGCCATTCCTTTGACAGAACTCTTCCACCTTCCTCATTTCGGCAGCCCCAACTCTCTGGTCCAAGCATATGTTCACAGCCTTGTCTTTCTCTTCCAATGTGTGCGTTTGAATCCCCCATTACAATCATATTCTTCCTCCTCATCTGTTTCTGCATTTCCTCTTCAAACTCTTGCTTCTCCTCAGAAATGCAACCCACCTCTATGGTCGTCTCCTTGAGTGATATTCATCCTATCACTTATTCTCTTCACTTCCTCTTTTAATCCATCTCTTACTACTATTCAGACTCCATTTCTCCTTCCCTCCTCATTTCCACTCCAGTACAGTAGGTAGCGTTTCCTCAGTTCTCTCTTTCCTTCTCCCTTTCATCTCGTTTCAGCTATCCCCAGGAGGTCTAACTTCCTTCTTTCCATCATGTCTACCACCTCCTCCACCTTTCCAATCAATGTTTGTATATTTAATGTTCCAAATCTTAGTCTTTGTTTATAGCCAGTTCATCGTTTATTAAATCCATCCTTTCTGAGGCCTGTTCTATTTTTGAAAGCAGAAATCATAATCCACTACTGGCTTGCTGCGCCTATCGTAGTTTCAACAGAGCCCTGTTAGCCGTCACTTTTCAGGGTTCCTGTAGGACCTTCACAGCTACCGTAGCAGTCCCGGGGCACACACAGTTTCCACTGTACCTCGCTCCTACAGTTAATCCCCTGCTTCATGCCATTGCCCATCTCCCATGACTTGGACGAGGAGTTGGACTTTTGGGAGAACGATACCATGCATACTGTCAATTCTTGTATAGGTGAACATTATATCAGCTGTCTAACTGAATGAACTCCAAATGATTTTGCATATGATGTGCTATGTTTCAGGCTAAAATATGTAAAAAGAAATCAACTTGTTAGACCTCTGTGCATGCAGTTAAAATTACTCTTCTTTTAGAAATATTTGAAATTGCGAAAGTTCTGGTGTGCTTAAAATTCATATTATTAATTGCACAATCTAACACAAATTATTAAATTTATTTCTGGATCTGTTTATAAAATAATGTTATATCATGCTGATGATTCTTCTTTTATCATGAAAGTTTGTAAACTCTTTGGAATAATGTGAGTACCACAGAATGTAAGAAGAGGTGGACATGCCTCTGAAGGAATGAGATGTGTTTTTGAGTGTGTCACACTAATAATGTAATTCGTGGTGTGATAGAAGTGAAAATTGTAAAGTTGGTGTGATTTAGAAGAATGGGATAAAATAAAAAGATAGTCATAGTAACAGGCAAATCTTCATCAGTTATTTCGTCTTCAAGAACCCGCAAAATTATAAAATTACAGCCTCAAGAACGCACCCCTATAAAACAAGAACTAGAGCCAACAACAACAACGACGAGATAATGGAGATAAGTAAAAAGTTTTTCTTTCATATATCTTATGCATCTTGAAGCTTTTGAAAATAATGAACAGACTAATAGCAATAATAGTGATGTGTGGGAGGGTAAGATTACAAGCAGAGTTGCATCAGTCTGCCAATACTTTTCACTTTAGTCTTTCTTACACAGGGATGAGGCAATATCATATACTACAATGTGCTTGTTTCTACCTAGACCTTTCAGTGCCGTCAAATTCCTCTTGAACAAAAATATTTCCCATCTCACCTACTTCCTCTTCCTTTTCTATAATATTGTTGCCAATGTCATTTCCTTTGTACAGTCCTTCTATATATTGCTTCCAAAATTCAGCCTCCCCTTCTCTTCTTATTACTGGCTTGCTATCTGAGATCTTGATATTCATACAGCTGCTTTCTTTTCCCCAAATGTTTCTTAATTTTCATGCAGACTGCATCTGTCTCTGATAGTAAGATTTAAGGGCAATGTACAAAGCACACAACTTCCATGGTCATATCTTACTGAGAGGTCTTGCTGACGGCCCAAGAAAATTCTGGTCATATGTAAAATCACTAGGCAGGTCAAAGGCTTATATCCAGTCACTCACTGGAAAGTCTGGGGTTGCAACAGAAACAGCAAAAAGAAAACTGAAGTTTTAAATTTCATGTTTGAGAAATCATTCACGCAGCAGTATTGTACAAACGTATTGCCGTCTGACTGTCATACAGACTCCTGCTTGGCGGAGATAGAAAGAGGCATCCATGTGTCAAGACGCAACTGAAAGAGTAGAAAACAAATAAGTCTCCAGGTATAGATGGAATTACAATTCAGTTTTACAGAGATACTTGTTGCATTGGTCCCTTTTGTGGCTAGCATGTATTGCAAATCTCTTGCCCAGTGCAGAGTCCCAAGCAACTGCAAAAAGCATAAGTGACTCCTGCATGTAAGAAAAGCAAAAGAACAGATCTGCATAATTACAGACCAATATTCTTCACATCAGCTTGCTGCAGAATTCCTGAACACATTCTGAGTTCGAACATAATAAATTTCCTTGAAACAATAAAATTTCTGCCCACAAATTAGCACAGCTTTATAAAACAATGCTCACGTGAAACTCAGTTTGCTCTTTTCTCACAATATTCTACATGCCATGGATAAGGACAACAGGCAGATTCCATATTCCTCGATTTCCAGAAAACGTTTGACAAGGTGCCGCACTGCAGATTCTTGACGGTCCAAGCACATGGAATAGGTTTCAACATATGTGAATGGCTCGAAGACTTCTTAAGTAATAGAACCCAGTATGTTGTCCTCGATGGGGAGTGATTATTGAAGACAAAGGTATTGTCAGGAGTGCCCCAGGGAAATATGAGAGGTCTGCTCTTATTCTCTATATATGTAAATTATTTGAGGGACAGTATGAGCGGCAATTTATTGCTGTTTGCACTGTGCCCTACAGGAAGATGTTGCCATTGAGTGACTGTAGGAGAATACAAGATGACAGTCTGCCATTGAGTGACTGTAGGAGAATACAAGATGACTTAGAAAGAACTTCTAGTTGGTGTGAATAATGGCAGCTTGCTTTAAATGTAGAAAAATATAAGTTAATATGTATGAGTAGGAAAAACAATTGTATAACATTCAAATAACAGTATTCATAGGGTGCTGCATGATACAGCTGCACTGATCAAATATCTAGCCATAGCATTGTGAAGTGATATGAAATCAAATGAGTGCATCAGGTTGGTAGCAGGGAAGGCGAATGCTTGACTTCAGTCTAGTGAGAGAATTTTCAAAAAGTGTAGCTCACCCATAAAGGAGATGGCATATACAATGCTAGAATGATCAATTTTTTAGTACTGTTGGGAGTGTCCAGGACCTTCACCAGGTCAGATTAAAGAAAGGCATCGAAGCATTCAGAGGCTTGCTGCTACAATTTTTACCTGCAGGTTTGTACACCAGGCAAGTGTTATGGAGATGCTTTGTGAATTCAATTTGGAATCTCACAAGACACTATTGCAGAAATTTAAAGAGCTGGCACTTGAGGACAACTGCAGAAGAAATCTACTGCCACCAACATAGATTTCGGCATAAGGACTACAAAGATAAGATGCAAGATATTGGAGCTCACATTGAGGCTTTAAAACAATTGTTTTTTCCTCGCTCTATTTGCCAGTGGAACCAGAAAGGAAATGACTAGGAGTGATATGTTGCATCCTCCACTATGCACCATACTGTTGCTTATGGAATATGTATGTAAATATTTTTACTGCTTTCCTACTTTGCCAATTTGTACCTTCTGTCAGTCTCATTTCTTAAGACAGTTATATTCTGTTTTGCTTGAAACATTTCCTACTAGTTTATATTTGGTGCTTTCATGAATCAAATTTAGTGCTTCATGTGTTGTGCAAGCATTTCTACTAGGCCTTGCATTCAATGTTTCATCTCTCAGGATTATCCATCCGTTTTCTATTCTGTTCCTTACCCCTGTGTCAGTCAATTGTTGCTAAATGCTGCCTTTGAGACTTTTGACAACCTCCAGTTCTTTCAATTTATCCAGTTCTCAACTCATTGATTTCCTTCTTTTCTGCTATTTCTTGTCTTAATCTGCATTCCATAACCAATAAATAAAAGTCACAGTCCACATCTGCCACTGGTAATGTCTTTTAAAGTTTAAAGTCTTGTTTCAAAAGCTCTGTCTTATCATTATATGATTGATCAGAAACTTTCCATTGCCTCCAGGTCTCTTCCACATACAGCCTTTTCCACAATACTTAAACCATAATTCAGCAATGATTAATTTACTCTGTGTGCAAAATTCTGCCACCCAAGAACACCTTTCATTCATTTGCACCTGTCTATGTACTCTTAGTATTTCTCCTTATCTTCTCTTTGCCACTGTCAAATTCCAGGTCCCTCACAATTAAAATTTGTCTCCCTTGACAAACTGAATCTAATTCTCTCATCTTCCTGAAACATTTCTGTTTATGCAGGACACTCACAAAGCCTCCTCCAATCTTTCATTATCTACATTTTATTGTTCAGTGTGATGTTTGGTTTGTTTGTGGGGCGCTCAACTGCGTGGTTATCAGCGCCCGTACAATTTCCCATTCTTTGCTCAGTCCAATTTCGCCACTTTCCTGGATGATGATGAAATGATGAGGACAACACAAACACCCCAGTCATCTCGAGGCAGGTGAAAATCCCTGACCCCGCCGGGAATCGAACCCGGGACCCCGTGCTCGGGATTGTTCAGTGTGTCCTGCCACTGGGGTCTTCTCCAATTCACATCATCCTTTATCTGGTCTCTCCATCTTGCTTCAGATTCTGTCCATTCCAGAGCTCTTCTTACCCATCTTTCTTTTCCCATTCTTTTAAAGTGCACAAACCATTTCGGGTTATTTCTTTCCTTATTTTCTTTTAGGGAATAGATCTGAAGCATGTTTAGTTATTTTCTGTGTGTGTGTGTGTGTGGTGTTTTTTTTGTTTTTGTTTTTTTGATCCTTTATCCTGGCTCTTCTGGTCTTATCTGAGATCCCTCATAGGAAGCAGATCTCTGTTACTTGCATTTTATTCAGTTCTTTGTTTTGGTCAAAATCCAACATTCTGATCCACAAGTCAAAATTGATAGATAATATGATATGCATATCATGACCCTTGCTTCGGCCAGTTCCTAAGTATGTCTGATACATAAGAATAAAATTTTGAGCTATTTTCCATCCTCTTTGAAATTTCTTCCTTGATGTTTCCTTTCCTGGTTCTCTCACTTCCTAAATATCTGAAAGCATCAAAGTCTTTAAAATGTTCTCCATTACAATTTATCATTAATTTTTTCAATTTCCTTGCTGACTGATTAACTCAATTTTTCGTTAAGCATATTACCATGCCTGCTTCTGCAACTGCCCTCCACCAGGCAGTTAGTTGCTCTTCCAGCTTCTGCCTACAAAGATATCCTCTGCAATCAGCCTCGCCAAGTGTTGGTGGGTAAACTATAAGCCTTACTGATATTAGGAAATGCATGTCACACACTGACACGCTACTGCACCAGTTACTAACACAAAAGATCCATGATAAGCCTAGCAAGCCAGTTACCAATTGTTTGCTAGACATATAATCATTGGATTCAACAAACAATGTGTGTCATCACTGCATTCAACGAGCCTCAGAAAACAAACTGAATAATTTCTTTTATTTCATAACCACCTCATAATCTGCAGAGATAGTAGGCATACACTTTTATACAATTGCTGTGTGTGCCTGTTTTCTATTTCGGCCACAGTAATGCATTCACTACACAGTTCATAGTAGCTCAGCCACATTCCTATTGTCTTATTTATTATTAGAGTTACTCCTTCATTACCCCTATCACATTTTGGGCCGATAACCCTTTACTCATTCGAGCAGAAGTCTTGTACGTGCTGCCACTGCACTTTACTGTCTTGATTCCACAGTATCTAACTTTAGCCTATCCATGTTTCAAGCTCTGTAACCTATGAACCTGATTCAGGAATCTACTCACCAAGTGGTGGCAAGAGAAAACACATATAAAAGTTAGGGAAATCTGCACGCTTTGGGAGCCAGCAGCTCCTTCTGGCAGAAGGGCATGGAAGAATGGTAAAGGAAAGGAACTGGTGACATTTAGAAAATGGGGAGAGTGACGCAAAAGTTGCTACAAACCCAAGGTCAGGTGAGACTTACCATACGGGACGAGAAGCAGTCTTTCTTTTTTGGTCACTCTCACCATGCCTTGACATTACCAGTCATTCTCCTTCAGTCCTCTTCTTCCCCCTTAAATCCTTCTGCCAACAGAATTGACCACTGGCTCCGACAGCTTGCACATTTCATTAACCTGTGTATGTGTTTTCGTCCTAGCCTGCTTGGCGAGTAGGTTTTTTTTATCTATCCAATTATATTTTCTAATCAAACAATGGAAAACCCAGGATGGAATGTAACAATACAAGAGAAGGAAAGTTGCCACTCACCATATTGCGGAGATAGGCACAATAAAAAGATTCACACAATCAAAGCTTTCGCCCATTAAGGCCTTTGTCAGCAGTATACACACACACACACACACACACACACACACACACACACACACACACAAACTAATCGCGCAAGCGCAACTTGCACACACATCTGCAGTCTCTGCTAATAAAGGCCTTAATGGCCGAAAGCTTTAATTGTGCGAATCTTTTTATTGTGCCTATCGCGGCTCAGCACCTCCGCTATATGGTGGATGGCAACTTTCCTTCTCTCATTTTCTATAACTGATTATTTTCTATTTATTGAGGTATTTAATATTCTACATTCTGATCTGTAGAACACCAAATTTTTCTTAGATAGTTCTCAAACAGATAATGGTATTTGGGGGGGGGGGGGGGGGGGGGGGGGCGCAGAGGTGGTGGTGAACTATTTCACACCTGCAATATTTTACTTAAGAGGATGCCATCTTCATTAAATCATGTGGTTTAGCTGTAAGTCATTAGAAACATAATAGCCATAGCTTCTCCTCAATTTCTACTGTTTACAGTACCAACATAGCAAATCTGCTTTGGTTAAGGTTACAATTGCAGATCAGTCGCCCAAGATCACAGATATGGGAATACACGGTAGGGGTCCCAAGACATGTCAGAGTGAACCCAATCGCTGCTCATTAGTCCACAATTGCTGTAATGCATTGTGTTGTAATTGCATTTATGAGCAAAAACAAGGTTGTTTATGGCAGCATGAATTTTTGTAAGGGGCAATTAGCAGTTTACCGAGCAATTGTCAGTTGTATTAACCTCAGCAGACAAATAAGCAAGCCAGGAATTAAGTTTCATGTATTTCCTAAAAATAATGAGACAAAATAAAAATTGGTAAATGCTTCTAAATGCTCAGATTCGTTTTCAGTTGAAAATGCTCATGTCTGCTCAATACATTTCACTGATTTGGATTATGAAAGGGATTTGAAAAGTGAACTGTTGAACATTCTTTCGAAATGCAAGCTGAAGACTGATGCTGTTCCAACTGTAACTCTACCATCCTCCAGAGCTGATTTATGGTGTAGTAATGAATATAACAACGAGAGAAATAATCGGGCACAAAAACCAAGCTACCATAAAGAAATAGAAATTATGGGAACAGAAACTAAACAACTTATGCAAAAGAAAGCAGGTTTACAGGATTGGCTTTCTTGATGTAGCACTAAATTACTCAAATTAAATTATGTTCAAAAAGTAATTCAGGGCTCTTTTTCTGTCATAACCAAGCAGTTATGAAAGGACAGTGCACTAACTGGTCATCTGAAGAAATAGTAATGGTGGCAATTTCACGTTGCCTCCATTACAAAGTGTTGCCTTTTGTCAGGGACATATTTAAGATATTCTCTTCCCAGTTAAGTCACTATTAACAGAAGGCTAAGGCAGTTTACATTTCACCAGGACTTGATTTAAGCCTTAGTATTTTGGGAAACTCTGTCGAAGTTATTACCAAACTCTGAAGACGATATAGTTCTTAGCTTTGATGAAATGAAAGTAAACAGTGTTTACATTTAGATCAGTTAGAGGGGATTATCAGAGAGCTGCACAATAATGTTCAAGTTACGATCACCAGAAGTTTGAAAATCGGCATGGCCCATTTATTTAACTTTGATCCAGCCATTTCTAAGCACTCCTTCACTGAAACGATTCATGTAATAGAGAATGTTGCCATTTGCATGTGATATGAGACCAAACAGAAAATTTGTAGGTTATCTGAAAGTTACATTCAAAACACTGTACTCTAAAATCCATCAGATTAAAAAAGAAAAGCATAAATTTTCTGTGATGTGACTCATGCCTTATAAATGTTACGGAATCATCTGCTCGATGATAGTTACTGACTAAAATCTGGTAGTTTGTTCACAAAAGAACCATTCACTAAGTTAGTTGAACTGGTGTAGATTTACAATATGCCCATTAAGTACCCATGAACCATCTGCTTGTGGCTGGTACAGAAAGCAGCTGAGCTGTTTTCTCCAACTGTAGAGCAAGTCATTCATCACAATCTTCCTAAGTTCAGTTAAGTTGGTGAGGCTATCAAAGTCATAAACAATAGATTTGATGTACTAAACTCCATAACTCCTGTTGATGGATATGAATTAAAAAAAGTGTTTACAAAATTATTTATCAGAACAAGATAACGCGTTAGAAGGGCTGTATGATTAAATTCCCACAACGACAATAATACGAAGAAAAGAAGAGGGAGAAAAAGCTGATCAGATAATCCATATGGAGGCCTTTCTGGCCAAAAGCTTACTTGTTTGACAGTCTTTTCATTGTGCCTATCTGTGACTCAACATCTTTTATATACAGTGAGTAACAATCTATCCTTTTCATAACACTGTCATTATTCCATCCTGGATTTTCCATTGTTTGATCAGATAATTTGTCTTATACAGAAACGACTGATTTGCTTTATTTCCAGAAAGAGTTTCTGGCGTCTGAACAGTCTATGCCCTTTGTTTAAGGATTTAACACAGGAAGGCTATAAGTATGTCATGTCTTCAAGATACAATCAAGATATTATTGAGAGCTACTTTTCCAAAGTAAGAGAACTGAGGAGATTCTATGACTATCCTCTGCCTGTCATGGGCTCCCAAAGAATTAAGTCTCTGCTTTTGAGCCAGAAAGTGTGCGAAATCCTATAACAGAATACATGCCAAAATGAGAAAGAATACGATACTGTAAGTGCTAATATATTGCTGGAAACTGTACAACCATCATCGTCTGAGAAGCAAGACATTTATTGTCCACAGGAAAGTGAATGTGACAACAAGGAAGTTGAACAGATTGTTTCAGAGATGGGAGAAATTTTTGAGAACTGCACCAAATACGAAGATAAAATGTCCCAGGTTTCAGGATAATGTTAAGCTGTTAGAGATGATTGCAGAGTCTGTTCCTTTAGAGTTAAATGCAAACTCCTCAATTAAGCACATTTGTGTAGTAAACTAATTAATCATGCAAGTGTTTCAGGAAAGAACTGGCTACAAAGAATTTAAAGAGGGTCTTTAATGCAGCCAACTGAAAACCAATTTCGGAAATGGAAAGAGAATTTCAACAATTCCACAGCAATTTCATTGATCATAACCCAAATTTTTTGTAAGGTTAAAGAATATTATAAATGAGAAGTATCTAGGAATGGAGGACCTTGCTGTAATGTGTTTCATAAGGACTTTAATCAGACATGTGGGAAAAAAAAACAACCATCTGACAAAAATGAAAAATGGTGTAATGTAATTTTCTGGAATAGAAACAGGAAACCTGTTAATATAGTTGAAGAATTTAAAATGACATTATACGGGATTTCTCTGTACTACACATCTATTTGGTCTAAGTGTATGTGAGACCCCCCCCCCCTCCCTCCGCAAAAAAGCAATGCCCTCCGAGATGTCCTTCAGAGGCTTTACACTATCATTTCACTGACCATAGAAAAACAGTCTAATAAAGCTTAACAAGAACAACAGCATCAACAAAAATGACAATAATACACTAAACCATGGAAAATCCAGATAACATTCATGACTACAAATGAATTAAACATGGGCGCCATGTGCCTATGTGCTTCAATGTCCTGCAGGGTGGTGAGAGGGTTCATGGTGACATCACTACTCCCATCTAGCCCACGTGTGCTTGACCCCCACCTTGTATTTTCCTGTTCGTGATCTGGACTGTTCGCCCTGCAACCACTGAAAAGACTGCTACTCCTGTTCAGGAATCATAAGTTACTCTGGTTTGTCTACAGATACCTTTCTGATGTGGTTACATGAAATGGTTATCTTTACCGCTGAGGCACGCAACCTATCTCTCAGTGGCATGGCCCATGGTTCCCGGGGGTCATTTGTCAATTTCTTCAATCATCTAGACGATTCACTTGCATTTACTAGAAATGTGCTTTCACTTACTTGTTTATTGCACTTTATTCTCCTACAATGAGCAACTTCAGTTCTAGTTATTCTACAATACGCAATGCAAGTATTTTCCCTGTGAAAGACTAGTAATACATAAACATTTTGGTTTAATACAAATTCAAAGTTTTCACAAATGACACCACCGTGGTCCACACAAAGAAGCATTTTATTTCTTTACACTGGTATTTCATTCCACACAAATATCTTTCCTACAAGATTTTAAAACAGCATAGGTAAGTAGAATAATTTAACATATGGGGCACATAAAACTAAGTAGACCATCTGCAGTCATACAGCTTTTGTGTTATTTATCCTTTTGTTGAACAAGAGACTTGGAACTTATACCACTGGATTTCTTTTATGAGCACCACATCATCACATATTAAGCTGAATTACTGACTGTCATGGTAACTAAGTAATATATCTGACCTAGAAATTTTTACAAAAATAGACATATATCTACAGCAATAAAATTATAGGTATCTACAAATCACAGCTCTGAAAATAGAAGTGTAAATATCAACTAGAGTTGTTGCATTACATATTGAATACTGAAAAGGTGATACCTTTTCTATAAATAAAAGCCAACAGCATCCACAATTGTATAAAACAATAATTGAAGTATGCCAATGAAATGTCCTTTAACTTTTTTATGACTTAAAATTACAATCAGTCATGTAAAAATATTTACAGTAATTAAATATAAAATATGGGAAAATGAAACCATACATGGAAGACTTAGAAGGAAATATATCAAATGGAAACAAAGTAAATAGATAAATAGAACTGTAAAATTTAAATGCACATATATGGAACTATAGTTAATACAGCAGTGTTACAATGATGTTGAAAGCTTATAATATGATGGGGGATACTTAACAATAGGCCATCATGTCATGAACGTAAATTTTACACAGAGAAGCCTGCAATTTATGTACATTTTGTCTGTAAATATAATGCTTAGAAAGGGTGTGGTATATTAAAAAAAAGTACTTTGTCTCCTCCTTCAAATTTTTATCAATTTCATTAAATATGATAGCACAGATAAAAAAGTTACCTTGTATCTAAAATCTATTTCCTCTGTCATTTTCAATATGATCTGTATGACATGTGAGTCAATTGGCACAGATTATATCCTTATTCCCACATAAACAGCCAAATAAGGTGGCTTACAAACTTTTGATAATGGAAAATACCAACATTTTAACACAGATACCCATTCTGTAACACCACACACATACTGTAATGATAAATGGAAAGTGATTACTTTTACAACCTTTGATGTTAACATGACAATCATCACACATTTCTCATAATTACAGCACACCTGCTTCACTGTCACACGTGAAAATCATAATCACAGGAATGATCTAAGTTCTAATTTAAAAGAGTATACCTGGCAAGCTGTGTTAAAGTAAAAGAATATGGCATAAACAAACAGAAAAATATGTTTGTAGAGTAAACATAAATATTATAAACATGAAAGCTGAAACTTATAAACGAGTATACTTTGGCTGTGACCATATGAGGCTGAATAATCTACCGCAACTATTTTGCAGGTATTGTTACTTTGCACAACGAAGCAAAGACAATGAACAACTGATTATTATTTGTAACACTTCATACCACTGTCCATATTACACGCAGGCAGGTCTTATCCCTGACACATTATAGCTTATAACATATATACAAGGGAAGACTCATCACTTGTCTTCCTCACACATTTAATTATGAAGATCTACACAACATCCACACCGTTATGTGGCATAAATTTTGTCAAGCTTTTACACAGTATTCCTGGAACTTAGATAAAATTCTACACGAAAAACAAAAATTTACTTGCACACAAGTTTAAGTATTTGGCATTAAGATTATTAAGAAAAATTATGAAGTTTGCTCTTCATCTTCGCAGAAGACTGAACTTAGTCTTATCTTCTTTTTTTTTTTTTAAATTACACTGCAGAAATGGCAAGACGACAACAACAGATGTAGTATACAACATTGAGATTACAATGTAACAAGAACATATAATGGAGTATCAAATGCAACATTCCTCATAGCAACCACGAATCACAGAGCACCGGTGTTGCAAGTTGCAGAATTTGTTTAGCCCTTATAGGTTCCAAGATAGCTCTTGCAGACTGGACACTTGTGCTGGACAATCTTGCAAGAATCCATGCAATATGGAATACAGCTACACAGAAAGCACCTGTGAAAGAAAGGCTGCTCTGTATTTCCAATTTTTTGTGCAAAACAAACAGTATGGGGTAATTACTGAAGTAACAGTAGCATTATTAATGCAGAGAGAGTTGCAACACATGTCCTTACTGTAAATTTCATATAAAATGAGTCTGTTATATGTCAACAAAAAATAGAAACCAGATTAAAAGGAACTGTTAGGGACTGCTGAATCAGTATGAACCAGAATCCATCAATGGGCGGCACCACCACCACCACCACCACCACCACCACCACCACCACCACGACCACCACCACCACCACTTAGGGTCACAATTCGAATGGCTGTTAATGGAATGGTGGCATACAAAGTACATGACATATTCAAGTACAGGTAAGCTGGCAGGAAATATGATAATGTGACTTGTGAATGATACCTGCTGAAACAATTTTTAACTTAATTATTTTGAGCATAACAATTCTTAATATTTGGTGATTATGAAAAGGCCAGATTGCTACTCACACTGAAGATGATATACAGAGTTGCAAACAGGCACAACAGACTGTTACACACTAGGCTTTTGGCCAAGGCTTCTTCAGAAAAGAAAGGAAGGCCACCAGAGATGGTCGTCACATGTGTGTTTTTGAGGTGTGCCTGCTTGTGTGAATGCGTGTGTGTGTTTTTTCTCTCTTTCTGATGGAGGCTTTGGCCAAAAGCTTAGTGTGTAACAGTCTTTCCGTTGTGCTTGTGTGGAACTCAATGTGTTATCTTTACAGTGAGCAGCAATCTATCCTTTTCATAACCACTGGTGATCCACCATTGGCTTTCTGTTGTTTAATATCTGGTGGGAAACTCAGATGCTTTTTGGGCACAAGGATATCTTAGAAACAGACCATATATCAGGTTTTTAACTAATTTGGTTAGATCTTCTTCTTCAACTACCCTATCATTTAGATTTAATTTAAATAATGCCATAATTGTAGTAGCACAAAGTAAATCACTTGTGTTCATTCAAACATTTACATGCGTAATGTGCAAGCTCTTCTTCATAGCTGGCAAAGTGTGTGGTGAAGAGTACAGTGACTAAGGTAGACAGAAAAAAAAAAAATCATGCACCATATATCTACGGCGATATAACCAAAAAGTGCAGAACTATGAAGAGTGCATAACAAATTGTTTATATGGACGAGACTGGAAAGAAAACATGGGGATATTTTCCAGACCTCTATTACCCTTCTGATGGACACTATCAAAAAGCTTATTTTTAACGATTAGAAGCGAAATGCATATGTGTTAACGTTTACTCCAATAGACCATGTAAATGGCAACAGACATTAGTTATGTGTTTCTGATGGCATATAAAATATTTTGATTATCTTGCAATGACCACCTAAAAAGCAACCTTTGTAATCAGTCAACAATTCTTTTCATATTTCCTTAATAATTCAATATGCAATCTTAACACCTCTCTGTCTAATTACTGAAAGACTTCATTCCTTCCATCATTTCCAATTTTTTTTGCGTCATTAAGCACGTAATAAAATGTTGACTCACTGGAACTTTTCCCTCGTGTGATATTGTCATATATTTAGACTGTGTGTATTATAAAATTCTACTTGAAGAAACTAGAATGACAGTGCACTAACAGCTTCAGTTTTATATAGATTGGATTTTTATCTTATTAACAGAAAGCAGGACTTTACATTGAGTCAACACAGAATGGCAGAGAAAAGGGTGTGAAATTCCATAAAGTTTATTGCTGTGGGTACTCTCACACTTCACCTATACAACTGATCTTCCAAGACAATAAAGGACTGTTCACAAAATAATGTTTGCCAATGATGAGGATGTTAATCAACTGCCAAACTCCACCATACAGTACAGGTGACGGCTAAGCAAGTCTACAATTGTGACTCTTCAAACTTGCCCAGCAGACATGTTGTAAATAGTTTTCATGGGTTTGCCACCAGATGACGTTGTGCAAATTCCACAATATTTCCTCAGAGCAACTGTCCGACATGCCATCTTCAGGTCGTTCAACTTTGCTGGTGGCTAGGTACGACTGTCGTACCTAGCCACCAGTAAGGTTGAACCACCTGAACATGTCATGTTGGACAGTTGCTCCGAGAAAATATTGTGGAATTTGCACAATGCCATCCGACAGCAAACCCACGAAGACTATTTACAAGTCTACAATTGGTCCAGATCAGATGGTTTCAGTGTTAACCTCAGTATCAAATTAACAAAAATCATCCAATGGTATCAGAAATGGAGATTAATGAGCACTGAATGAAACACTACATACAAAATTCCTTATTTTTCAGCAGGGTAACACACGAAACTTTTACTTTTAAGTAAGGTCTACAGAATACAGTTAATGAATGAATTATTTAAATTTTGATTATTCTGTCGAACATACAGCTATTAATTACCTGTACTTCTAATATGGGTCTACAGCTTCTATAGATTTTTAAAATTATGTCATATTCTGTTTTAGCTGTTACTGTTTTTATTTCGCTATTGCAATTTCAGCATTTGTGCTGTTTTCAAGCACAAGATTTGATGTTATATTATGTTAATATTGTTGCTGTAGAACTGAGTTACACTTTATCATATTACAGTAATATGTTCTTATTAAAAAGATACGTTGATTTGTTATTGATATGTAGGCTTAAGTAAGTCAAAATTAATTTCTTGTAATAAGGATATACAGCTTCTCTAAATCTTTTAATTATGTCCTATTCACTTTTAGCTGTTACTTTTTTTTATTTATACGACATATTATAACATCAAATATTTTAAGTATACTAATGTTAACAAACTTCAGTAATATATTTTCACAACATGTTGTATTACGCTTTACAAATGCTTGAAAAATGGCACAAATGCGAGAATTCCAACAGTGAAATAAAAACACTAACAGATAAAAGCAAATATGATGTAATTTAAAGTAAACGTTGTCCTCAGATAGAATATGTACGCAGGGGATGAGTTGGGGGATGGGGGTGGGGGGAAGAGCCACAGGAGTAGAAAGTAATCAATGCAGTTTGAGTTATTTAAAGAAAAAAATACTATCCAGTGCAACAGACATGATATATTAAAAATTATGAAGTAAAAGCAAGCAAGGAAAATCTTACTAGATAGAAGTTGAACAGGGGATTTTGGAGATAAAGATTATGTGCAGGTAACATATTACTCTAAACCAATACTCCACACCCAATCGGAATATTGGATAAAAATTTACTTTCCATTTACAAATAATGGATAAGTATTCACTAGAAGCAACATGAAAAATTGTTGCTCTCTCTCTCTCTCTCTCTCTCTCTCCCCCCCCCCCCCCCCCCCCTCTCTCTCTCTCTCTCTCTCTCACACACACACACACACACACACACACACACACAGGTGTACATATATAACAACATATATTAATAAAAATACGAGAGAGAGAGAGAGAGAGAGAGAGAGAGAGAGAGAGAGAGAGAGAGAGAGAGAGAGAGGCAGGCTTACACGAATGAAATAGTAAGTCAGAACAAATTACAGTGACAAGCTACTATGAAATGTAACAAACAACAACAATAAGCTGTATATTAATGTGGATGAATTAGAAAGTCTTTGCCCCTATTTTTCTTTCAGTCAAATTACAGCAGCAAATGTGAAGTTGACATATCCGTTCCCAGTGGTGAACCCTTCTTGGACCAGACCGGCCAAGACTGTTTAGGTACTTAGCACATAAGAAGTATCCACTGTGCATGTTTCAATTTTGGTTTGTGCAAAAATGATGTGAGAAGCACGAGCACAGGAAATCGTCACGGCGTGATGCTGTCTTCAGTCTCTACCTGCTCTGGAGGCAGCGATAACACTTCGGCAGCACAGCTTGGCAGTGTTTCGGAAGGCGTGGAGGAAGTACCTCTGCTGCTGACAATGTGAACACTCACTTCAGATATGTTGTCCTGAGTACTACAAGGTTTGTCACCATTGAATATATTGAATAAGAGAATGACTAAATACAGAAGAGTTCTCTAGAAGACAGTTTCGCAGAAAGACTTAAGCACTCTTCCAGCATCTGCACATTGCAACGAGTATTCCGAAACAGTTCATTTGGCACCCAAGGTGAAGGATACAGATAGGAGGCACTGAAATGAGGGAGCTTTTGAGATATGAAAAAGGAGTTTTCAAGAAATATACAATGTTGCCCAGAGCAACTGAAGTCAACAATGGAGAAAATATACATGAGCAAATGCTGTAGTGTTGTCCAGTTTAATTACAATATTTACGAAAAAATAATTCTGTGATTTGGGGAGGGGCGGGGGAGACCCCTAAATAACAGAATTGTTACAACAGAAGTAGTAAATAAAATTAATTGACCACAGCACCCTGGTCAACTAGCAATATTCAGTGTTGTAATAGCTGTTGACTTGATGAAAAAGAAGATTTTTGTCAAGCCGATTCCATGGCTAGGAGGGCATCAGAAACCTCTGAGAGCGGCTTGCGGCAGCCAACCAACAACAGCAGCATCCCTATGCTTCACAGTATGACAGCTGGTTAGCTGAATACAGCAATGGCTACACAACAGTACAGCAAGAAATCACTCTGTCTCGTCCACACACAACAAATCAGCCGAGTTGTGCAGCTTGCCGTGCCCCCTATTAGTTGAATTGTAAGAAACCCCAACCTGAGATTTCTTTTCAATTTGGTGTGTGAAATTATACATAAACACTTTTCTATGTTGTGCAGTGTTGTAAAAATTGCCTAATGATAATTCTGTGTGATTTCACAGGCATACTGTTGTTCTTTACTAAAAGCTCTTCACCACAGGAAAGATAAAGGCAAATATAACAGTTTTATTTGCTAAACTAGAAGAGTTGTCAAACAGTAGTACAGCTCAAATGAAGCAGTTAAAAAATTAGACAGGATATTAAACAATATTACAACACAAGGACAGACCTCAGAAGAAATATCTACAAAAATAGACTCTGCAAATAGTAAAATTGCCAATATAGACATAACATTAGTCAAATTACATAAGGAGTTACAAACTGAAATACATAAACAATGTGATTTAGTCCAGAAGGAGGTAACAGGACAATTCAAAGAAGTTTAAAGTAAAATAACAAATACAGAGGAAGAATCCGCACAGGAATTCGAAGATACACATAACCAAATCTCAGTGACATGACACTAAGAAGAAGTACTAGAGCAGAACAGAGATTCTGATGATGTAATTGGTGGTACAAACACTTCAGCTAGTTTGGAGGAACACCTACAACAAGTAGATGAGTCAGAGGTACATGAGAAACTTTAATTCACTGACATTAACACAAATTCTTTGGATGATACCATAGCATGCCAGAAGGAATTAATAAAGTTCAAACCAGATGGGTCTGTACATCCCGTTGAATTTTTAAAGCAATTTAAGGATGTATTACCCAAAGTCTGGGCAGATATGACTAAAATGAACTTTTATTCTTAAACATTTACAACAGGAAGTGATATATTAGAGTGCCAAATACCAGAGTACAATTCTAACTGTGTCCATTTGAAGCAGCATTTAGAAGATACTTTTTGTGTCCTAGCGAGCTTACTAAAGTCTGAATATTGTAAACCTCAGCATGAAAAATATTTGTGCTGTACTAATACTTAAGTGAAAAATTGATTTTTGATTTCAGTATGTCATCAGAGAAGTAAGCTTATTAGTAAAGATATGCACAGGTATATTGAATTTAAGCACTGCAGTAATCAGTTTAGAAATGCAAATCTGTATTCAAAGGAAGCTTTAAGCTATAACGAGTTTTCTAATGACGATTTTCGCATGAGATACAGTGAATGTCAGGAAAGTGGAACTACGTGTGGAGATACTGAAATATATACTAATTTTAAGCTTTATTTCAGCAAGCTTATGACTTTGAATGAACATATGGATGAGTTACTAAGTTATGGACATATGGTACATGCACTGACATGCCATTTACTGTTAGCTGAGAGAATAAAGTTTCATGATAGACAACACTGTGTTGTCTAAGGCATTCTATGTTCTGCAGATATACTGAATTTAATAGTGAGAATTGTACTGTTTAATGCATCACAAGAAGATAAAGATTTACAATATATTTACAGCCCAAACTCAGGAGGTTATTAGGTGAGCTTCTATTGAGTGCATGTAGAAGCACTGTGGATTTTACTTACCTGAGACAATTACTATTTATTGGTTTGTAAAAGGAAAGAATAGCAATGAGAAAATTTACTTATCAGAAGTTAACATCAAGTATAGATTTAAATGTCAGGAAGTCATTTCTGAAAGTATTTACATGGAGTGTAGACATGTATAAAAGTGAAACATGGACAATAAATAGTTTAGACAAGAAGAGAAAAGAAGCTTTCAACATGTGGTGCTGCTGAAGATTAGATGGGTAGATCACATAAGTAATGAGGAGGTACTGAATAGAACTGGATTTGTGGCACCACTTGACTAGAAGAAGGGATCAGTTGGTAGGATGTGTTCTGAGGCATCAAGGGATCACCAATTTAGTATTGGAGGGCAGCGTGGAGGGTAAAAATCATAGAGGGGGACCAAGAGATGAATACACTAAGCAGATTCAGAAGGATGTAGGTTGCAGTATGTACTGGGAGATGATGAAGCTTGCACAGGATAGAGTAGCATGGAAAGTTGCATCAAACCAGTCTCTTGACTGAAGACAACAACAACAACAACGTTATTGTGTGTTCATCTGTTTTTGTCTGCTGTAACATAGAGTTAAGTGTTAAATGTAATAGTTGGTTCAGCAGAGCATAAACTCAATACTGAGAAAAAATTTTCTCGAACACTGAAATGACAAATGAAAATTTATAGCAAGGCCTGGATTCAAGCCTCCTGCTAACTAGGCAGATGTGCTAACCACTATGCCACCCTGACAGCGTGGTTTTGACCTAATGCACGGACCATCCTAGCATGCCTCCTCCCCCAACGCAAGTGGGCTGAGGCCTGAATGGGAATTTGGGTTAAGAAGGGAGGTATGCCAGGATAGTTCGTGCAGCTGTGCAAAGCCACTTTGTGACGGTGTTCTGACTAGTGAGCAGGAGACCTAGGTTTGACTCCTGGCCTTGGTACACATTTTCATTCATCACTTTAGTCTGCATGTACACATCACAGGTGTTTAAGACTTCAAAAGAACTCTGGAACTAGTTTCATTTCATAAAAATAAATTTCACTTCTTGCTCGCAACCAGATGAAAGATATTCATGTAAAGATGTTGTTCAGGCAGTTAACATGGAAAGAGTATCACTGCGCGCACTTCAATTTTGGTTTGTGCAGTGATGGTGTAAGAAGTTACTTTGGTGTAATTGCTTGGTGGTGTTTTGGAAGGCACCTCCGTTGACAAAGTAAACACCCAAAAACAGTCAATAGAAACTGTTGACAAATGTCACTCTCTTATGGGCTGTTCCAAGACCCACTTCAGCTATGTTGTTCGAGTAATGAGGCAGTTGTCCCCACAGACTGAATATACTGAATGTGAAAACAACTAAATACCGAAGATTTCTCTAAACAGCAGTGACATCATTTTGTAGTGAGTCGGGATTGTTGTGAGCTCTCTTACAGCCCTTGACCCCATGCAGCTGGAAACGAAGTTAGTTGGTTGGTTGGTTGGATTAAAGAAGGGAGAACGGAACCAAACTATGAGGTCATCAGCCCCTTGGTCTGAATAAAACAATGCCCCAAGTGTGAGAATAAAACAAAAGAGACTGACAACTCAAAACGGAATGAAAGGAAAAATCACAAGTACGATGAAAGGCAACAAGCATGTAAATGGACAAAAGGGGACAAGAAAACCACAGAAATGCAATAAACTGGATGAAGAGATTAAAACAACAAAGCAGATTACCATGGATGGCTGACCATGAGAATAAAAAGGAGAAGCCATCCACTCTGCAACACATTAAAACCTCCATCCTAGAAGCACTAGGGTGGAGGACACAGAGCAACATAGGACATGCACTAAAACTTAGATCAAATGATAAAACCCACCCTCACGAATAAAACGTAGAACTAAATCAGCCAATGAGTCGTCGTCAGATAAAATTAGCGGCAACGAATCCAGTAACCCAAGATTTTGTCGGTGGGCATTCAATGTGGGACAGTGTACCAGAACGTGGGCTACTGTCAACCGGGCGCTGCATCGACACTCAGGTGGGTCTTCATGGCGCAGAAGGTAACCGTGGGTCGCCCAAGCGAGGCCAATACTGAGCCGGCAGAGGACAACTAATTCCCTGCGAGAGGCCTGCATGGAAGACTTCCACACATTCGTAGTCTTCTTAATGACACGCAGTTTGTTGTGTATACTGTTATGCCATTCTGTCTTCCAAAGCCGGAAAACCCTACAGCGTAAGTCAGAATGCAGGTCACATTCAGAGATGCCCATCTCCAAAAGTTGTTTCTGCATAGCCTATTTGGCAAGCTTGTCGGCAAGTTCATTGCCTGGGATGCCGACGTGTCCTTGGGTCCACACAAACACCACTGAACGACGGGACTGGTCCAGGGCATATATGGACTCCTGGATGGACACTACTGAAGGATGGTGAGGGCAGCATTGGTCAATAGCTTGTAGGCTGCTCAAGTAGTCAGTACACAGAAGAAACAATTCCCTGGGGCATGAACGGATATACTGAAGTGCATGAGAGATGGCCACCAGCTCTGCAGTGAATACACTGCAGCCATCGGGCAAGAAATGCTGTTCAAAATGGCCTCTGTGGATGTAGGCGAAGCCAATATGACCATCAGCCGTCGAGCTGTCGGTGTACACCACTTCAGAGCCCCAGAATACGTCAAGAATCGAAAGGAAGTGACAGCAGAGAGTGGCAGGCGTAACTGAGTCCTTAGGGTCATGCGAAAGGTCCAGACGAATCTGCGGCCTAGGTGTACACCATGGAGGTGTATGCAGACTGACCTGGATGGGAGGTGGTAAAGGGAAGGACTCCAGTTCAGACAGAAGGGATCGCACGCGAACTGCAATCGTTAGCTCTCACCTGGGAAGCCGATGCGGGAGACGAACTGCCGTGAGTGGAAAAAGGACACTGTAATTCAAATGCTCAGGAGAACTATGAATGTGTGCAACATAACTGGCGAGCAGTTGTGCACGTCGCATATGCAATGCAGGGACCCCGGCCTCCACCAGGACACTGATCATTGGACTCTTTCTAAAAGCTCCTGTCGCTAGACGAATGCCACAGTGGTGCACTCGATCGAGTACACACAATGCTGAGGGTGCCGCCAAACATGAACTAGACTCCCATAGTCAAGGCGGGACTGAACAAGGGTCCTGTAGAGCTGAAGCAGCTAGAGCGATCTGCACCCCAGTTGGTGTTGCTCAGGCAGCGGAGGTCACTGAGGTGCTGCCAGCACTTCCATTTAAGCTGATGAAAGTGAGGCAGCCAAGTCAATTAGGCGTAAAAAACCAGTTCTAAGAATCGATATGTCTCCACTACAGTGAGTGGATCGTCATGAACGTAAATTTCTGGTTCCCGATGAATGGTACGACACCGACAGAAGTGCACGACACATGACTTAGAGGCTGAAAACTGGAAGTTGTGGCTGGAAGCCCATGGCTGCACCTTGTGGATGGCTCCCTGTAGACACCACTCAGCAACACCAGTACTTGTGGAGCAGTACGAAATGCAGAAGTCGTCTGCATACAGAGAGGGTGAGATGGATGGCCCTACAGCTGCTGCTAGACTGTTAATGGCCACTAAAAATAGTGATACACTCAATACAGAGCCCTGCAGGACCCTGTTCTCCTGCATATGGGAAGGGGGGGGGGACCTATGGGAGGCACTAACTTGGTCACAGAACGTATGGAGGGACAGGAAATTCTGGATAAAAATCGGGAGCAGGCCTCTGAGACCCCACCTGTATAATGTGGCAAGGATATGGTAAAGCCATCTGGTGCCATACGCTTTGCATGGATAAAAAAAGATGGCAACAAGGTGTTGGCCTCTAGAAAAGGCTGTTCGGATGGCAAACTTGAGGGATACATGATTATCAGTGGTACAACGCCCCTTGCGGAAGTTGCCCTGGCGTGGAGCCAGAAGGCCAGATGACTAGGACCCAAACCAACCACAGACACTCCATATGTTCCAGCAGCTTACGAAACAACATTTGTGAGGCTGATAGCTATCCACATCAAGTGGGTTTTTACCGGGTTTGAGCACTGGAACGATGGTGCTCTCTCACCACTGCAATGGAAATACGCCATCGCACCAGGTCTCTTTGAAGATGATGAGGAGATGGTGCTTGTAATCAGACGAGAGATGTTTAATCATCTGACTGAAGATCCGATCTGGCCCAGGAGCTGTGTCAGGGCAATGTGCAAGTGCGCTGAGGAGCTCCCACTCCATAATGGGGTGTTATAGGGTTCACAGTGGCCTGTAGTGAACAAGAGGACTTTCCTGTCCATCCGCCGTTTGGGGGTGCAAAAGGCTGGGGGGCAGTTTTCCAATGCAGAGCCTCGAGCATAGTGCTCAGCAAAGTGCTCATCAATCGCATTTGCGTCGGTACATAGCACGCCATTGATGGTAATGCCACGGACACCTGTTGGGGTCTGGTACCAAAAAAGATGTCTGATCTTCGTCCAGACTTGGGAAGGTGACATATGGCACCCAATGGTCGACATGTACCTATACAAACACTCCTGTTTCTGTCATTTTATATGCTGGCTTACATGGGCACAGAGCCACTTAAAGGCTATCAGATGCTCTAGGGAAGAGTGCAACTTATGTCACCGGAGAGCTCGCTGATACTCCGTAATTGCCTCAGCGACTTCCGATGACCACCAAGGGACTGTCTTTCGCCAGGGGCACCCTGCAGAGTGAGGGATCACATTTTCTTCTGCAGGAACGATTGTGGTGAACACCTGCTCAACCATCACATCCATGTTACCATGTGGGGGGGGGGGGGGTCAATGGTGACATCAGAGGTGAAATTTGCCCAGTCCACCTTGTTTAAAGCTCATCTGGGCAGGCATCCGTGGGCATGATGTCGAGGCAGTGACAGGAAGATGGGGAAGTGGTCACTACTACACAGGTCGTCATATGCTCTCCAGTGGATAGATGGGAGAAGTCCTGGGCTGCAAATTGATAAATCAATAGCCGAGTAACTACCTCGAGCCACACTGACGTGTGGCGGTCCCAGTATTTAAGAGGCAGAGGTCGAATTGAGACAGTATAGTTTTGACATCTCTGTCTCAGCCAGTAAGCACAGTGTCACCCCACAAGGGGGTTATGGGCGTTAAAATCTCCCAGAAGTAGGAAAGGTTTAGGGAGTTGATCGATCAGTGCAACTTCCTAGCAAGATGAGCCAAAAAAAGACTTCCACTTCTCTGGCTCAGAAGGGGGGATTGAAATCCCCGATGGTTGGGGGGCTGTTGCTCCCGAAGCTGGTGGTGTGGGAGCAACAGTGAGGGAAGTGCTCCCCACCATCAAGGGGGCAGGTGTAGTCTCCCGGTTCGGAGGTGACAGGAATTCAAGGAACTGATGGGGCGACAACTGTTATAGCGGCGGTGTATGAAGTAGTCATAACCACAAGATGTAGGCGCTCAAATTTTCTCTTAGCCTCATTTGTAGGTCAGTCAGTCCAGGGTCTTATACTCCACGATTTTCCTCTCTTTCTACAAAATCCTGCACTCTGGTGAGCAAGGTGAATGATGCTATCTGCAGTTGACACTGATGGGAGGCTGGGCACATGGAGTACTGGTATGCGACGGACGTCCACAATCTCAACAGGTGGGACTGGAAATACAGCGCGAAGACATATGGCCGAACTTCCAGCACTTAAAGCACCGAATCAGGGGAGGGATATATGGCTTGACGTCACAGCGGTCACCATCACCTTGACCTTCTCAGGCAATGTGTGACCCTCGAACGCCAAGACAGGGTGTATATGTGGACAAGGAAAAAAAATTCCCGGATTTTTCCCGGATTTCCCGGTTAAAAATACACTTTCTCCTGGATGACAGTATATTTTCCCTTATCAATCCTTTGAATGGTTGTGGTTTTATACACGGGCGTACAATTTCACGGCACTTTAGAAAACGAAACTCAGGTAAAAAGACACGTTTTGGAAATATCTTTGATGTGCAGCAACTTGTACGCTGCGAATTTTCGTATTACGAAAGCATACATTGGAATTCCACCAAACACCGCATGTTACTTTCCAAATCATTGAAATCGATTTCGAAGCGCTTTTGTAGGTCGTTCGTAGCTCATGTCACGTGATCTCGCCAGCCGATGACAGCGGATATTCGGAGCATAGGACACGTGATGTAGTGAGCCAACAGCAACATCACTGTTAAGTAGCACGAACTCACAAACAGGGAAAGTTAATAGTTTAATATACATAGTGTTGCTACACGAAACGCAAAGCTTTCACATATAATATTGGTCTCAAGCTGCAAGAGAAGCTAGGCTTTCGCATATACTGTTGATGTTTTTTACGCTTGTTACACCTTAAGATATATCGCACAAATGTGCCAGTAAAATTTTTAATAATGACATAAATGTCTGATCTTCAGGGTTCGAAAGTCTTCTAAATGGCTCGTCATCAAAGAATTGATTTTTAATTGAGAGTCAAACGCTCTGTGATTTAATAAATTCCTGGTACATTCTTGCACATAACTCAACTTACGTAAAAGGATATTTACTTTGAAAGTAACGCTTTTCAAACCAATATTTGCAATATTTTCGCGCGACCTGTTAGAAATAGGTTCGTTTCAGCAGTTGCCAGAGAGCGCAGATCACAGACGACACCGCGCGCTTCCGCAGCTACAATGACGTAGGAAGCCCGTATTTACGTACGTGTAAAACATTGAAAGATCATACATTATATCATAAAAGAAACAAGACATCAGAGGATGCTGCAAGAGCATCTGAATTTCGTGAACCATATAAAAATGTGCACATTTAAAGTGCATACTTAAAGTGCACATTCGAGTGTCCAGATTCCCAATTAAGTAGACCTCGACCTGATGTTAAGCTTTTCAGTGTGGTTTTCGGGGTGTAAATTTTCTTGGAGCACCAGTACTGTATTATATATCATGTTTGGTTCTTTATTATAGCATAATGCCGTACGTGCTAGAAAATGAAAACGTGCCCTTGAAATACAGCGAACAGTTGAAACGAGCCCTGTGGATTTAAACGTTTTGTTCCAAATACATTGACTGCCTCTGCCGAAAAGGTTAACAAAAGTCAAATTTCTTTAGCCAAACAGACAAAAATAAATTCATTGTTCCGCAAGGCGATTAATGCTTGACTGTCACAAAGGCGGAAATAAAATAAAATCTGAAACTAATGACATATTTCAGCCTTCCGTAAATATGATTGTGTGTTTTAATTCACTTGATAGCTCGCGGCCACAGATATCCATTTTGTTCTCATTTGACCTGAGAGTAAACGAAGGGGAAACAGCAAAATCACTAAATGTAAACACTGCTCACGTGGAGACTACCCACTGTTAACTGAGACTGCTCTGCGCATCAGCCCCGGGTCTACGACATTTGCGAACCGGGTCAATACCAAAAAAAAAATCTAATTTTCAAAATATGTTTACCTTGTAGCGCGCATCTTTCTGAAAAGTTTGAAACATAAAACAAATATATTTGAGGAAATGTAAGACATATTATTTGGTCTTACGTATGCCAAAGTGCAGTGCCACGCCTCTTCCTAAAGCATTTTTCTACCCCACGTCCAAACTATATTCAGGAGAGTGGACACTGAAATGCCCTGTGGTGCCTCTCCTGCTCCCAGGAGGCCGGTTTGACAGCCTACCCCTCTTTAAAAAAAATCTCGCAATTAATAGCGGATGGGATTCAAATGGTTCAAATGGCTCTAAGCACTATGGGACTTAACATCTGAGGTCATCAGTCCCCTAGAACTTAGAACTCCTTAAACCTAACTAACGTAAGGACTTCACACACATCCACGCTCGAGGCAGGATTCGAACCTGCGACCATAGCAGTCGCGCGGTTCCGGACTGAAGCGCCTAGAACCGCTCTGCCACCACGGCCGGCGCGGATGGGATTATCTGTAATCGAGAGAGCAAGAACTCTTCAGAAAACGTGAACTCTTTATTGCCTATTAGTTAATAACTTGCTGTTTTGTGTGACATAAAATTAAATACAGGATATATAAAACCAATACTGATAAGAGATAAGCAAGAAATTACACATTTCTTCAAACCTTAGCTCCTAGCATTTTTTTCTCTCTAATCTTGCTACAGCTTTACATGGCGAGCTTTCCTTTCTACGAAAGAATCTATTACATCATCAAAGTTCGTCAAACGTTTTGCTACATGAAAAATCGAAATGTCGTTATCTAATACTGAAATATCTGTTAATACAAAAATACCCAAGACCGGTGTGGTTTCTCGAGCTGTCTATTTTGTCACTGTCTGCTAGATACTACAAAATAGGCCTTTCTAATATGGCAGCAATTTTGTAACACACCAAATAAACAAGACTGTTTTTGCACAAATGGTCATTTTCATAAAACGACAGATAATAATCCAATAATTACCAATATCAAATGCCTATTAGGCCTACTACAAGCGAAAAGCTTTATGTTAGGGAATAGTTTCACATTTCATTCATATGCACCAGGTTCTCAAGTACGAGATCGAAAAGTAGTATTACGAAATTTTTATATAAATTCTTCCATAATTTGTGTGGTGTCCCCGTTTCTTCTCCTTCCTCGTTCTAACAAACAATCTTGTCATCACCAATTCTGTAGCTATTTCTGCCACTGTCAAAATTTGTTCACCGATTAACTTCACTAACCCTGCCAGAATCACAGGTTTAGTTATCCCACGATTGTTCTCCAGTTAGGCGTTGTTACATGTTCGTACAACACGTTATTTCCAGAACAGAACTTAGCGACTGCTAGCTGGGGACTGTACTACTGGTCCTTGCTATTGTAGCGATCTGGCCAAAACCTTTCTGTCAAAATTTCATTTTCTTGGATACACTGAGAAGATAATACGTAATCTTTCTCACCTGTTATTCCTGTCAGTCGCTTATTTCCATTTTGGTAGTCTGAATCTATGGATGCTGATCTTTCGCAAACCCAATCAACCACATAATCAGACAGCGATTTGCATTCATACGTTCGGCTTTACTCCCTCAGTTCGTATTGCCCCGTCCCCTTTCTGGTCTGCGGAAAGTTTATTTCTAGATGTGACGAGGATTCTCTTGACAGAGACATCACGTACATTATACATGCATTCAGAAGTCAACTTATGATTCTTTCAGAAATCAACTTAAAATGTGTTAAAAAATGTTCAAAAACCAACAGGGAAGCGTTTAAAAATCATATGAATAATCGATAGGCAAACTTGCGCTGGATGCTAGGTGCTTTGTGAAACAAGTTTTTTTCCTCAAGAATATGAATTTTACGCCCCCTTTCCCTGGTAGCATCTAGCTGCTTGCTGCGACTGCTTGCACAGCCAACAGCCACATTCTTGTTGCCAGAAGTGAGAGAATCTACTACTCAAACGTGACTCAACTGTGCATGCACATGAGCCCGCGCGTAACTGCTAAAACAAATCGAATGTAAAAAGTTGCGACTTCACGCTCATTGGAGGCAATTTGTTGTTATGAAGCACTGCATAGTACTCCTTAAGCCTTTGACACATTTTCAATTGGCAGACGCTTGCATGAGCAACGTGTGTCGTCGTCGTATATGGCGCATTTACTTTGCAATTTAAGTTATTTTCGTTTTTTTCTCTCATTTATGTTTTATTGTTGAAGTATTATTCTGCAGTAGCGGGATACAGTAATATCCTTTGTTAGAGTATCGGTTCTTACCAGTCAAAATTACAAAAATTTAACTAAAAACTAAAACAATGAAAATTTCCCGGAATTCTAAAAATATCCCGGGTTTTTCCTAGTTTTCTCCTGGATGAAAAAATTCCTGGGTTTTTCCCGGATCTCCTGGTTGTCCCGGGTCATATACACCCTGCAAGACGAAGGTACTGGTGGCAACATGGTTATCCCTCGGACCCCGATGGATGCCCCAGACGAAATGAACATCTCACCGCTCTAAATTGGTGCGCAGCTCATCATCAGACTGCAAAAGAAGGTCCCTGTGGCATATAATACCTTGGACCATATTTAAGCTCTTATGGGGCATGATGGTAACAGAAACATCCGCCAACTTGCCACAAGTGAGTAATGTCAGTGACTGGGCAGAGGATGCTGTTTTTATCAAAACTGACCCAGAGCGCATTTTGGACAAGCCCTCCACCTACCCTAACTTGTCCTCCATATGCTCCACAAAAAACTGAGGCTACATGGACATGAAAGATTCCCCATCAGCTCTCATACTTGAGGTACCGGAGCAAATAAGCTTCACTGCCATCCTTAGTCTGGTGTTCCTCCCATGGTGTGACCAGGAAGGGGAATGACTTGGGGTCATATTTCTTAGCACTGAAGTTAGACTTTGCCCACTTACAGGCTGCTGGCGGCGTACCTCCAGCAAGAGATGACGTACTACACTTCATGGCGTGTCATCCACCCTGATGCCACCCACTCCGACCAGGGGCCCTCCCCACAGGTGCCATCCAGCCGCAGCAAAGGCCACCTGGCAGGATGGCCATTGCCAGGAGTCCTGATGCCCCAGGGTGATGGGCATCTACTCCTTGACATACGTGGGAAGTTAATGGCGCAGGCATCAGCAGAGCGATCCTTGCATTGTCAGATGGCTACAACAAACACAGTACATGGCAGCCCCACCAGAACGGACTGGCTACTGTGCTGGATATGAGGTGCAAAGAAGTCCATGGTCAACATCGGCACAGAAAGTGACACTGCATAGTGCATGGTGGAAAACGCACCCCGGAAGGTGTCCTCACCGAAGAGATGGAGAATGAGCGGGACTGCAATGCAACGATGTGACAGTGGGCTATAGATCTCTATGCACGATGGACACGATGCACCATGTAAGGCACCCTTCCCCAATTGGCTCACTCTTTGGGAAAATTTTGAAAAATGAAGGTGAAACCCTACTGGGGACTATCACATAAAGGCCGAAACGTGTGAGACTCATTTTAGTCGCCTGTTACGACAGGCGGGAAATACTGCGGGCCTATTCTAACCCCCAGTCGCATGGCACAACCAGTGGCACAGCACTGCAGGTCCACAGCTTCAAGAAAGCATGAGAAGGCAACTGTAAACCTTAAATCTTCAGTAAGGTAAAAGTGGTCTTTAATAACATCAGATAACAGATAAAATGAGAAGTGAGAACTGAGTTATACGTGTAATCAGAGTTTTCTTTGGAGCAAGGGACAAATGTCCATTGAAATTAACAGGAAAATGCAGCCCACATACAGGTAAAAATGTCTCGGCTTAAGAAGTTTGAGGTGGTGGTATGTGAGTGCACAAAAGGCCGTGAAGACTTGCACGACACTTAGCATTCTGAGAGGTTGCATTTGTCACTGAATGACAACAACATTTCCTGCATGGATGAAATTGTGAAATAGATTAGTGTGTACAACTCGAGTACATTTCCAATTGGGAGGAAGTGCCGAGGCATCCTCAATGTGGTCAAAGTGGTTATTCTCCATGACAACGCCAGTCCACATGTGGCAGTCATGAACGCTGACAAGCTCCAGTCATTTCACTGAGAAAGTTTGGACCACACTCCATACAATCTGGAATCTCAGCCCTAGTCATTTCCAAGTTTTCGGTCTGCTGCAGAAGTTCCTGCCAGGACAGTCCCTTATATGCAATGAAGCAGCCAACACAGAAGTCCGATGGTTGTTACGCTGTCAGTTGGATAAACTCTACCACAGAGGCACCTCAAATTTAGTACTGTGGGGGGACAAATATCTGAACCAGTATGGAAAAATAGACTAAAGTATGTACAACATAATGTACACTTGTAATTAGCTGTAAGTACCTCCTTTCAGTTAATAAGAAATAGTGGAAAAGACTTTCTAATTTGCCATCTTATTGGCTTCATCAATACGTAAAATGATATTGGTAGGACATCTCTAACACACATTACATAAATTTTCTGCCCCTAACTTTTCTATTACTTTTCCTGAAAGGGTGGTAAGCAATACCACATTTTATAAAGCTAAAAGCAAGTTCACACCAACCAAGACTAACACATTTTCTTTTCCAATTACACAATAATGGTAGCTCAGGACTTTTCTGGTAACTGTGCTTGCAAAAATGTGAAGGACTTTGGTTATTTCACACTTACCCAAGAAGGCAAAGAATAATACAAGCGATGTGAGCCCCAGCCTGGTTTTCAGTGACCGTGCTGGTTTTAATGTCTGAATGGCACATAGGACACCGCACTCTGCAAGGTTTTGGTCCTACTGCCACAGGTCCATTAACGAACACTGTCAATTAAAAAAAAATTTTTTTAGAACAAACAAGGAACAAGAGCAAGACAAATGCATAAAGGTTGATAATACAAGTATATTAAAATGTAACACAAAAGTTGCATTATCTACATTTTTAAACAACTTCTGGGAACAAACTTTGTAAGTCGTGCAAAAAAGCAGTAAGGTTGTTTTTGATATTCCATATCTGAAGTTATGTCTTGATAAATGATGCGCTGTCTTGAAATAAATGAATAAATTACCTGCTGTTGTTACTGATGTCTGCTGGGGTGCGGGAGGCTGAGGTGGTGGCATGTTCGTTTGTGGAATGGAATGTGGCTCACCACTTGGAATAACTGGGAAGAGAGAAATCCTTTATTTCAAACAAGAATAGAACATGCAACATCAAAACATCACTCCAGGTTATTTGAGAGTTGTAACATGCATTACATTGAGAATTAGCTTTTCCCATTAGTGTAGGTAACAAAAATTCCACAGTTAGCACTCTATGCAGTCTGGAATTTTTATAAGAGTTCTCGTTGTCCTGGCTGCTGCAGTTCCTCTCACTAAAATGTGAGAAAACATAGTTTGTACAATTCTGTACAGTAAATGGTGTAACACCATTGATGAAAATATACTATGAGCAGAAGTCTGTTGCTAAGGCAGAATATTCAAAATTTCAGGGTGTGTGCACTGATGAGAAATTGAACTGAAAGAAACACATCAATGATCTGCTGAAACAGTTAGGTTCAGCTACTTATGATATTGGGATTATTGCAAATTTTGGTAATAGACATATCAGTAAATTAGCCTACTATGCCTATTTTCATTCACTGCTTTCACATGGCGTCATATTTTGGGTCAAATCATTGTTAAGAGAGAAAGCATTCTTTGCACAAAAGCATGTAATCAGAATAATAGCTGGAGCTCACCCAAGATCACCTTCAAGACATTTGTTTTAGGAACTTAGGATATTCACAGTACCTTTGCAATACGTACATTCACTTATGAAATTTGTCATTAATAACCCAACCCAATTCAAAAATAACAGCAAAGTGCATAGCCACAACACAATAAGAAAGGATGATCTTTACTATTCTGGATTAAATCACACTTTGGCACAGAAAGTGGTGGGCTCTGCTGCCACAAAAATATTTGGCCATTTGTCAAATAGTTTAAAAGTCTGACAGATAGTCAACAAACATTTAAAAGCAAATTAAAAGAATTTCTGAATGACAACTCCTATTACTCAATAGACGAATTTTTAGATATGAAGTAGTAACCGAAAAAAAAAGAATTATTTTGTGTAAAGAAAACTTATGTTAAAGTGACATGTTTCACATCATTACGAAAAGTTGTATTCGTGATATATGGAACAAGGATTAATGTTATGCATGTATTTATGTATGTATGTATCTGCCCACTACTTATCTCTTAACTTCAATATTCTCAACAAATGTAAACATCTTGTCTTAGCTTGAGACTGTCAGAATAATTGCTATGCAGCAGTTTTACAGTACACGATAATGTGAGATATGTTTGTGCTACACATATAGATTGAAAGCCTAGTGGGATTATGAGTTGTCATAATGTCAGAAACTCTATCTGTTAATTCCAAAATCTTCTGTAACTTCCTATTCTGACAAACATTTATATCACAATTCTTCAGCAGCAGACAAGGACAAGGCAAACAGTTCAACCATCATTTCACAGTGAAGTATTCCAATAATGTAGAGTATGTATATAATACATAAAATAATAATACTTATAAGAGCAATGAAATAAATGTGCTATCAACCCAAGCATTCCTTTTGAACATCCAATTTACATTAACAAGCATGATCTTCTGAAGGCAGTAGGACTTTGCCTTTCACCAATCTGAGCACCCATTCACCTACTCATTTAGAAGAGGTCTAGAATCATAGCTGTACTGTTGATCCACCCCTCCAGGTTAATTTTCCAAACAAAACTTGAGATTAAGTGACAGAAACTAGCCAGATTAGTCATTACCTGAACAACAGATTTCATGATTATGGTCTGACACTCATGACATTGTAACATAATAAGAAGCAGACAATTTCTATATACTATGTGACAATGAACAAAGTTACATATATGCCTAATCACAAAATAATGAACAGAAACAGAAGCTCTTTATCTTCCTACAAACGTGAAAGGTTTATATATAATTTTACCACTAATGGGCTACATTATAAAAGAACCACTGAAGAGCATGTATAGCTCTTACAGGGATGGAATTTTACCTTCATAACAGAAAGCATATCGCCAAAGTTAAAATATGTGTTGCAAGAACAAAACTAGCCTCAGAAAAGGGGAACGTAACATTGAGCATCCTGTAGGAGCGTACATAATATTCCAATGACTGGTAACAAGTGTGCTAATCAAGGATAAAAACCTCAACATTACTAAACTTAGATCAGATGGTAATCAAACAGGTCAGTAACTGAGTCACAGCTAACAGTTTAAGCCTTTATCTTCCAAAGCCTTTTATTATGCAATTTCAAAGAAGAAGAAAAACAGCATTTTTGCATCAGAACTAATCATTATTAATCACAGAATAAATGAAACACTGAGTGAAGAAACACTTAGGGGTCCAGCCGAGTGACTAGTTAAAATGGAGTCAACACGTAGACAAACTTGCCAAGAAATTGAGTTTAGCATGTTCTGACTTTAGAAGTGTATCTTGTTTGAGTTCCAGCTTATACCATCTATTTTCAATTCCTGTTATCTTACCAAATCGTTTTGTGGGAAAGTGCACCCAAAATACTTTTTCAGCAGAAACTAGCTCTGGGAATATTATGTAGACAATTCAGTTCTAGCTGAGGCTTCATTTAACAATGGGAAGGCCAGGATGGAATAACAACAATATTATGGAAAGGACAGATTTCCTGCTCACCCTATAGGGGAGACATTTAATTGCAGCTAGGCACAGTGGAAAGACTGCTATACATTTTAGCCTTTGGCCAAAGGGCCTTTTCCTGAAGTAGGAAAACACACAAAAACACACACACACACACACACACACACACACACACACACACACACACACACACACACCCCCTACCTATGCCCAATATCTGTATCATGAACGAGGAACACGTTTGGTGGCACTATCTCTGAGAGGCTGCTTAAATTTGCGCGTACAATGGCCTGATTGGTTACTGTCAACACTAATTAATTCTGAAATGGCGCAACACATCGAACTTTTTTCCTTAATTATTATTTCTCAGCACAAGCTACCCAGCAACACCCTTAAAAGTTTTTCCGATTGTTTCTGACCGTCCTGTATACAGCAAAAATACTGCACCATTACTTAGGGTATTTAAAGTGGGGAACACACAAAATGAAGCACATATACAGAATTATGTCCCAGGTAATAGTGCAGCGGTGCAACAGAACAGACCAGAGCAGAGCTGCGCATCGGGCAGCTGCCGCGGTGCTGCTTCGCGTTCAGGTTTAGTGGGGCAGAGAGCAGTGCAGCAGATGGCAGGCTCGCTTCACTGCGTGGATGGCAAATGTGCAAGCTGGCTGATCTGCAACCTTCCTCAAATGATTTTAAGAAACTATTTGGTAAAGAAAAAAAAAATGAATCTTTCACATCTCATAGCCTTAATCGTCAGCTTTTGGTGAACTGCTTATCATTTTGTTGATCATCATAGATACTGTGCTATTACAGGATTACGTGAACTACTGTGAGAATTACGATAAGTTTGCATTGAAAAATAGGAGTCACTACGAATTTCTGTTTGGGGCACATTAGGTCATACGTTTTAATGTATGAAATGTAGCTAACATAATGAATTATTTTTTAAACTTAGAAGGATATTGCCAACTATTGCCACTCTTGAGAAAATAGGTCATATGTAAAGTGCTTCATCCTGAACGCATGTGCCAGTAAAAAAGCCAGAATGAAATATTTGTGACATTCCTTGTATCTCGAACAGTTTGAGATACTGAAACGAGATTTTGGCAAATGATAGTACACAATAAGAATATTTTGCCATCTGAGTAACAGGCAAAACTTCCACATATAACCAATATTCAAGCAACCACAGATTTTTCCAATGGAATAATGTCATTTATACAGGCAATCGATAGCTGATGAAACAAGAATTGTTATAGGTTCCTAGAAAGCATTGTGGAGTCAACTACGAAAGTATTACGGGATTACCTCCAGCCACTCCACATATGAGTGCCTTCTTCCAAATACTGTTATATAACATACAGAACTTTCCAAACGAAGTCAGTGATGTTGACGGAAAACACATTCATCTTAAATGCCCAGAAAATTCTGATCCAATGGTTTACAGTTATAGAAATTCTCATTCAATCTACTACAAGCAGCTGCAGATCCTCAGGAAATATTCATTATAACTGATGTTGGGGGACATGGGAAGGAAAGTGAAGGTAGTACATTTTATTTTTCTAATGTGTTTAGCTTGTTGCATGAAGGGGAGCTTAATATCCTGCCAAACTGTCGACTACCAAAGACATAATTTGTGTTGCTTTTTGTATTCACTGAAGATGAGGCATATCCATAGTTGCAGCATTTTGTGAAACCTTATAGTCGATGGGTTTTAGATCCATGGAATGAATATTTTAACAAATGCTTTTCCACAACATGGTGATTAACTGAATGTCCTTTTGGAATAATGAGCACAAAGTGGAGCACATTCTGGAAGCCAATAGAAACTTCACCACAACATTATCATTGACCTACACTGACCTCTGAATGTTGATGAGCAACATACAGTAGACATCAAGCATTCTATGCAAAGCATTTATTGGAGAGGATGAAATTCTAATAGACCTTCAAATGAACCTGTCCAAAAAGAGATGGTTTTGAAAAATTTTTCTCACATAATATCCAAAATTTTCATGTTGTTCTCAGCTATTCTATTTCAACTTTATTATCGATTCTCATTTTAAGACAATGAAAGAAATAAGAGATTAATGAAATGTATCCTGTACTTGCGGTCTGTACTTCTGCTGTCACCTCATCACATAACTTGTCCTGAACGAATCAGTTGTAATGATAGTCATTTTGTTGGCTCCATAAAGGATGCCGAGTAAAAACAACTGCTATCAAAGCTTTCACTGATGCCCTTTTCTCAACAGTACAACAAAAGAAACCCAAGTGTCAGCAACAGTACTGCCTCTGCACCTGCAGCAACAGACGAATGCTGCCACTGGAGTTGCCCGTATGCAGCTAGGCTCATTTGAATACTCTGGTCACTGTGCTCAGAAACAAATGTTTGATTCACTCAGCACTTCTCTGTGCCACTCTGCTCTGCACTGCACTGCTGTGCTTGCAGTGCTACTATGATCAAGTGCACTGACCAGCACTTGTTTGTTTTGACAGTGCTGCTCTGCTTGCTGCGCTGCTCTGGTCAAGGCACAACACTCCACTATAACTGCAGCCTAAGAAGAAGGTGCGGCCAAACTTTTAGAAACCATTTCTCACACATAGAGGAAGAAAATACATTGTATGACCATGGACCCGGAAAAGCTTTACTTCCCTGTTAGAGCTCAGTTTCTGCAACCGTAGAACATATTATCCACCTACTTTGAAATGAAGCCTTCTCCATGAACAGCACACTAGCACTAAGGCAAAGCTTGGCTCACAGTCGAATGAATCTTAAGCAGAAGTGTATCTGCACATGAAAATCAGTTGCTGATAGTGCTGTAAATGAAATGGATAAAGCAGCTTCTCCTGTAGCACTCCCCAGACAGTCACATGGTCAACATTACATGTTGCAGCTAAATGTCACATTGAACCCAGCCTCCTCCAGCTGATGCGTCGTCATCCTTTTATGTCCCCCCACTCATCAGTAGTAGGTGTAAACATCCCACACTCCTTACAACACTGGTCAATTGCTTCAAATATTCTCCTGACACAACATTTTTGTTCTGGAAATCTCTCTGTGGTGTCACTGCCAGACACCACACTTGCTAGGTGGAAGCTTTAAATCGACCGCGGTCCATTAGTACATGTCGGACCCGCGTGTCGCCACTGTCAGTAACTGCAGACCGAGCGCCACCACACGGCAGGTCTAGAAAGACGGACTAGCACTCGCCCCAGTTGTACGACGACTTTGCTAGCGACTACACTGACGAAGTCTTTCTCTCATTTGCCGAGAGACAGTTAGAATAGCCTTCAGCTAAGTCCATGGCTACGACCTAGCAAGGTGCCATTAACCATTTCTGGAGAGAGTCTCACTTGTATAATCAATAATACTGTATACAAATGATGGATTAAAAGTTAAGTATCACATCAGCTACGTACTTTTCTTTAGAGCATTAATTACGTATCCTGTTCCAGAATTCACGCCAGTCGGGGTGAGTTGACGCGTGCCCTTTCGGTAACCTCACCTTGTGTCTAGTTTGTCTTGTCTAGACACAACACTCTCCTAATACAAATATGAAACACCACAGCCATTAACATCTGATAATCCTTATAGCCACCTCCACATTTGAATACTGCACTGTACTGGAAGCTAAGTTCACAATGAACACCAACCAGTTGATGCTATGTGTTTGATACCAGTAATGCAATGAAAATAGTCACATGTCAGCACAAACAATGAAGAGTGTAACATGTCAACATTATCTTTCTTCAACTGGAAAAAACAAAGCACTACAACTTACTGTACACTCTAATCAAATGTAACCAAGAGGATTACTTGAACATTTCATTTAAGGAAAGCTTTAAGTAATGCTGGTACCTTCTATTTCTGCATTTTTTTCCCATGATTAATGTGGTTATGAAAAGAAGTAGAAAATGAAGTGATTATGGACCCATCTCCATATAAAACATTTTTTTTTTAATTCTATTTGCAAGGAACGCTTCCTGAATGTCTGGCCATATCTGTTTTTATACTCTGTATTTACGCACTACTGGAACTTCGTGTAGGACTCATGGTGTACAGGCGGCATGGCTACTAATCCAAAGTTCCTTGATCCTGAGTTTGATACCAGTCACAGCTTAGAATCTGAATAAACAACCATCACATATGATGATACGAGAAGTCACCCTCATTCTGCAAATGGCCAAGGTTGTCAAAACAGCAGGGAGGAGAGGTTAGAGCTTCAGGGCACCATCTTGCCCTGGAGGTGGGAACTACTTCTAAAGGTGTAACTATCAGAAATAATCAACTGCATTAGGCTGCAGAAGGCAATTGAAACCACTATGTTGAAATACAATGTGTGTCCACAGGGCAAACAGTCTTCTAAAAAATCTTTATCAACATTTCTTTGGAAATAATTCTGCAGACAATGTAGTTCCCCACTTGAATTTTCAGGTGGTAAATGCCAAAAGGAAAAAACTAAAGCTAACATTGTATGAACTGGAGCATGGAATGTTAGAAGTCTTAATGTTGTTGGAAAGAATCTAAAGAAAGATGAGCAATCCAAAGTTATAAAGTCAGGGAAATATAATGGAAAGTGGACAGGTATTTTTGGTCAGATGATTACAAGATAAATCGACAATGTCTAGGAGTGATGTACAAATGGTGGTTTCTTTATGAATATAATGTAGGTATCAGGGTGAATCACTATGAGCAACAGAGTCACCAAATTATTATTCTGAGGACTTGAACAAATCCAACAACTATCATCGCTGTAAAGGATTGCTTGCAAACATCATGAACTGATGAAAACGAAAGAGAATGGAGGGAATGGAAACTGAGGTAGCTCAACAATACGGGCAGAGTGAAAAATGAGACTGGAGAAAGGCCTTTGAAGTTATGCCACAGGTATCAAATGGTTGCAGTGAACTCAACCTCCCGAAATCACAGCAAAAGAAAAAATACTTGGTAAACAACAGGTGATGCAGTTGTAGATATCAACTTGAACAAATCATGGTCAGTTGGTTGTTTCATGTCCCATGTATCATTTTTATGGTCAATCATAATAATGTGCAATACATCGTTTTACATTCACGCAACACATATACTTGTAAATATGGCTACAAACTGCTAAATTACAAGCTTTTTTTTATCCAGATTTGAGTTGGTAATTTCTATCCACTGCCTTTTTCAGATTACAAAAATAGAAATTATTCTATGGAATAGCGGAAATTGTCAAGGATACAATGTTCATTTGGTTTCAAATTTAATTTTGTTATCTCTCAGACCTGTCTAACATTTTATATCACTGGATAAGATATCCAAAAATTTTGTTGCAGCGTTGTGCTAAAGACAACCTTACAATGGAGTAATAATGTCAGTTGTTTTTTTTTTCTAGTATTGTAATTATGCACATCATAGTTCCTTTTGAACTGTAGTGGATTACTTACAACAAACTTCATGAGAGATTAAATATAGTGTGAAGCAGTAGTCAAAATGTTTAGCTCCTTAAGCTAAGATCTAGAAGATGATCATTGGTTAGTACCACATAATATTCTTTCAGCAGATGTTGGAGCAATGGAGACATCTTTCTTAAAGATGATGTTACTGCAGAACATGTTTCCATATAACATTATTGAATGAAAATACACAAAATATGTCGACTTAACTGATTAGCCCTTCCCCCACATTTACAATGATTCAAAGTGCAAATGTGTGTCATCCACAAAACTAATTAATTCTGATTGTTATTTGCATTTTTAAAAACAATAGTGGACTACAGACAGAGTCTTATGGGACTTCATGAGTGATTAGTGGTAAGACAAAGATTTAGAAATGAAAATCTTGAAACGAAATTCTTGATCATAAATCACACCCATAACTGAGTAGTAATAAGCAATAGGCTTAAATTCATGGCAATAAAGAAAACAAAGTGTTAATAAAATAGGAACACTAAAAATTTACGACACACTGATATGAAGTCTCAGACTTTCCTGCAATAAGTGATAAATGGCTTAGTGTCAAAGAAATGGAATGTAATAAAGAAGGAAAACAGAGGCAAAGAAGACATGGATAACACAAAAACATTTGAGTTTATGGGTAAAAGAAGAAAATGTAAGACTCATAAAAATGGGGCATCAAGACAGAAGTGTCTGTTGCTGAGAAACAAAATTAACAGGAAGTGCAAAGAGGGTACACAATGAATGAGAGAAACCTGTAAATATACTGAAATAGTTATGATTAAGAAAAACTGGCGCAGTGTACAGGATGATTAAATGTAACTTTTGAGAATTAAAAAGTATAGCTGTTAAACTACAAGATACAGATAGAGATTTGGATTAAATGCAGAAGAAAGGATATCCATACTGCAGGAATATGTTGAAAATTAATATGATGTATGAAACTGTCCCTAAGTGCGACATTAGAGGAGCATATTCACATGAATGAAATAAGTGACCCAGAAAGGCAGGTCAGAATAACAAGAAGGAAAACTGAGAGGACAGAAATTAGTTTGATTTGAGAAGGTGAAAATTTACCAGAGAAGTAATGTCGATGTTGTGCTTACTACTCGGGGCAGACTGAAGAAAAATCAAATACCTTCAAGGTATTTGTAAACCTAGAGAAAATATTAAACAATATAAGGTTAAATAAGATATTCACATGCCTTACAAGACTGGTGTTGAAGTGCAACGACAGACAAATAATCAACAACCTCTGAGTGAGAGCAATAAGAGTGAAATATAAAGACAGACAAGTTCGTATTAAGAAGAGTGTCAGGAAGAGGGGAAATGTTATTACAACTGTTTGTTTTATTATATATTCACACAGGGAACATCTCACAATGATATAGGATTTATCATCATAATACTCATTTTTATTCGTTTTCTTTGTAAGTCAAAAATGCAAACACCCACAGAATATGTAAGTATGCTTTTCTGAAGATAGGCCAGTTGTTCGGCTGTGATCTTGATGAAGGAACCTGAAATTATTTAGAAAAACCACAGAATCCTAAACCAAAATGGTTGGGCACAGCAAAATCCATCATGCCGAATATGAGAACAGTGTATTAACAACTGTTCTGTCTCATTTGGTAGGTCCCTATTGTGCGGAGTTATCTGAACTACAAACAATCTGCTCTAGAACCATTAAACTGGAACACTGAAAAAGCGATGACCAAAATTGACAGGAAATTCTGGAACAGGAATAAATGTGCAACGGATGATATGCTAAGGTTTGCAGATGACAAGCCCTTCTGGCTGGATATAAGGATGATGCAGAAAATTCTGTTGAAATGAATGGACAAAATACTTAGCACAGAATATGACTTAAGGATAAACAAAGCAATAACAAACTTAACGTCCAGATTTGCAAGCATCCAAAATGACATTGGCAATGTTCTACAAAGCTAACAGGCTCTGTTTCAAAACTAAATGATTCATGTTGACTGTAACATAGTTGGGAACTTGTAACAAATGGCAAGAGTAACAAATGCCATGAAGTACTGAAAATGAAACACTATTAAAGAACATAATACAAATCGTCGACATAAAAGGCTTACTTACATCCCTGAGGCTGCTGCACAGGATATGGCGGCTGTGTTTGTGTTCCCACTGGGGGATATGGCATCTGTTGTCCAGCTGGTGGGTAAGGCATCTGTTGTCCTGCAGGGGGGTACGGCATCTGAGAACTTGCTGCTGGGTAAGGCGGCTGTGCCACAGCTGGTGGATAAGACATCTGTGCCGCTGTCGGCGGGTAGGGCAACTGCTGTGGTGGGTAGGGTGCGTGTCCACCCTGACGTGCTTCATGTACTGGAGGTGGATACACAGACATTGCTTGATCATATGACGGTGGAGGTGGGTGGCCCTGAAATTCATTGCCTTCAAACTCTGGCATTGGTGCTGATGGTGCAGAGGCTTTATTCATCTTTCTGCAAGTTGTTCTTAATCACTGCAAACAAAAAAATAGACCACTTTGTGAAACCTTTTACATTCATGGCATGAGCAAGAAATTAAAAAGAATCTTCACTTTCTCTCATGACTGTGTTTTATAAATAAATCATTAATATAAATCTGTGGAACAATTTTGAAATGACAATTCCAGACGCGATTCTTCATATTTACCTTTCATGAATTCCCCTCTGCTAATTTAACAATGTCTCAATATCTTGTTGACAGTAAGATCATCAACAGCACTTACTACAACAAGAGGAGGCACTTACCGTAAGATTCAGAAACTGCCACAACATTTGCCTATAGTGACCTACTTATACGAAGAAGGTCCTAAATCATTCACGGAGAGGTTGGATGCCATGAGAACTGCCCGGGAAAGGCAAGGACCTGAGTACGAGTCCTAAGTCAACAGCCACACCCATTACCATTATCAAAGATGAAATGTTTTGCACAACAGACAACATAGCATTATGAGTTATGTATTCTAGATTGACATTTTATGACACCTGATGGTAACTGTATGCTGAGTAGTAAATAAAATTTTTGTTGTGCAGTTAGAGAGCAAAAATACAGCTGGGAGTATAACAGTTTAAAAAATAAAACATACGGAAAGCTATAGAAACCTGTATGTTGTCATCTTCAGTCCAAAGACTATTTTGATGCAGCTCCAAGCCAGTCTACCTTGTGTACACCTCTTCACCTCCAAATAACTACTGCAACCTACATCCACAAGAGACCCTCTAGGAGTTTCACCATCCACAGTTCCCTACAATAGCAAACCGACAATTTATTGATGCCTCACATTGTGTCCTATCAATTGATCTGTTCTTTTAATCAAGTTGTAACATAAATTCCTTCTCTCCTCAGTTTCACTTAGTAACTCCTCATTAGTTATTAGATCTACCATCTATTCTTTGGTATTCTTGTACAGTACATTTCAAAATCTTCTATTCTGGTCATATCTGAACTGTTTATTGTCTGCATTTCACTTTCGTACAACGTTACACTCTGTACAAACAACTTCAGGGAAGATTTCCTAACTCTTAAATTTACATTCAGTGTTGACAAATATTTCTTTTCCAGAAATAGGTTTCCAGCTATAGCCAGTATGCATTTTACATCCTATCTAATTGAGCTATCATCCATTATTTTGCTACCCAAATAGCAAAATCCACCTACTAGTTTTAATGTCTCATTTCATAATCTAATCCCCTCAGAATCATGCAGTTTAATTCTACAACATATTACTACCCTTGTTTTAATTTTTTTGATGTTAATCTTACAACCTCTGCTGAAGATCCTATCCATTCTGTTCAACTGATCTTCCATGTCTTTTGCAGTCTGTACCAGAATTACAATGTCATTGGTAAACCTTGAAGTTATTTCTTCTCCCCGAACTTCAATTCCCTTTCCAAATTCTCCCCAGTTTCCTTCACTGATTGCTCAATGTACAGACTGAATACCATCAGGAAACCTTTTAAAATCACAATTAAATTTTCCTCTCCTTCTACTATGTGAATAATAGGCATAAGCCTCCAATACTAAAATGACATCCAGAGCTCATACAGTCTTCAGTGTTGACACCTACCAGAGAGACCAAGAGCTCAATGACCAACAAGATGTGCACTGTTTGTACAAGGAATGGTTTCACAGTGTCATTTGTCTATGCTGATCTGCAAACTGATATTCAATAGCAGTGATGATAATATTACAGCAATGACATTGCATAAAGAACTCCATATGTCTACAGTGTGATGCATGTGGCCTGGAGTGTAAGATCATAATGAACATTCAAATGGAATGAAAAAGCCACTGTACATTGATGTCTCATGACCAGGGGTAAAATCACTAGAAGATAAAGATCTCACAAGAAAAATTTTCTATGGCTTGTCCCAGAGAAGTTCCACTCAGCCTTGCTTCCAAAATCATTTTCACAATAACATAAGTTGATGAAGTCATTGGAATTTTTTTTATTCAGGAGCAGAACTATCACTAAAATAACAGAAATAGTTTATTTCTGCAGTTGCAACCTTCAACTGCTCAATCAATCTTGTCAAATAAACATGCACAGCAACAATACCATGCCTAGGGGAATAACTGATTATGCAAATGTTCGAATTTTCAACATCAGTACCTCAGTAATATCTTACTGAGAAATATATTTAAAAAAATTTCTCTTATTTGCAAACTGTCTTTTATCATTCTCAAATGACAGCTTCGATGCTTTGCGATGTAGCAATGGCACGAATGGCTTCGTATTTTTCCTGTTAATTCTGAAATAAATGAATTGCCAGCCGTTTTGTGTCGAATGTTTCTGTCAGTGTGAAACCACTGCTTGAATTTAATATTACTGTCAAGATGGCTATTTCTGAAAGCATCTGTCAAAAACAGGGCACTTTTTGCAATGATGGAGCAAGCAATCTTTTGATTCTATGCTATAGACAGTTTTCCGAGTATGTATCTGTAATCTTCTTGGACTGGATTTCCATTGATCATTAGCTTAACATTCATATGTATTGTACATACAAAAACTGAATATGTTCTAAAAAACTGAAAGGCACATACAATGTTGGACATAATACACAAAATTCCGAGAATCTAATTTCAGGCCCATTACAGTCTTGTTAGATGTTGAATAGTTCTTTCAGGTTGCAAAGTAGCAGTTGTTTCTCCTTACTGATAATCTGTCCTTGAATTCTAACAAAAATACAATCTTTGATCTCAGGACACATCCTGCTATACTCACCATATTCATAAAATTTTATAATTTGTGACTTTATTTGGTCTTAAATATTTTTTCCGTGCTTCTATTCAGGAAGTGCAAGAATTCTTGTTCCTTTCTTTAGCTTTCTGGTAATGTTCACCACATCTGCTCAGACATTAAATGTGGATGCTATTTTTCCCACTGTCCATATCTGTAGCTGTTCATCTTCACGTGCTAAACCTTTCTTCCCTTTCAGCTCTTTTATCACACAATCAAAGTAAATGCAGAATTTGCACAAAGGGCTTGTACCTGGTAGCATCACCTTATCTAGATCAAAGCTATCAGCAATTGCAATTTTATTACTGATGACATCCTGTGCTTCAAGAATCTTCAGTGTTGTGTGGCAACTGGTGCTAACTTTCTGAAACTTGATGGGGAAGCAATACATATTGTCAAGCTTGCATTCACTGCCTCAGCTACTTCTGTATCTTTATTATAATTTGATTCCGATATTAAGATTTCTATTAACAATTGCTTCTATTCTACTTGCTGCACTAAGCTTCTGGCCTGGCTTCACACAATTCTTCAAAGCTCTAGGCATTGGGATCATTGACTGGCAGTTCTCCTTTGAAGAGGGTTGCAGGAAACAGTTTGTTGAGATTCATACCTTGTTAAAAATACAGCTTTGTGGTATTAGCAAATTTTTGTCTTTCACTCCAGACGGGCAAATAAACACTTCCAATTCATCTTCATCGAATTCACTAATCGGCTTCAATCAATTTTGTCCTGAGTAAAATACTTTCAAATGAAACTTCGCTGAGTTACCCACTAGTCCATTTCAACATGGATCTATGGCAGAATTACTACTATACCATGTGGCAAGTAAAATGCAGGTACTCACGATGATTGAGCTTCCTAAACTAGCATAAATTATCAATCAAAATTTGAAGGGAAATGCCTGCAAACAAATAATAATAATAATAATAATAATAATCATTATTTTATTTGTCAAATCAAATGCCACAAACAGACAGGAGTGTGAAGTTTACAATTTATTTACTTTCAGTTTATATGCCCTTAAAAAGAACTGATTCTTGGATATCCATTTACATCAAATATGCACTTGTCACAACAAAATTGCCTGCATTTGAAGATAAATGTCTTTAAGGAACACATCACCATTTGATTGTTTTAGTTTTTACTTATTAAATATTAATTATTGTTTACTTATTAAATGTTACCCCTTAAACAAAAAATACCAACAAGTGAAAACAAGCATCTAGGAGATGAAATCTGCTCTTACTATTGGAACTAGTTTAAAAACCTTGACTGACCACCAATTTGAGATATTTTAGCACGAACATCGGTAAAATTTGATGATTAAATTTAAGACACTTAGTCTAGGTCCAGATGTCTCAGTAACTAAACAAGCTTGAAAAGCATGTATTTATCAATTTTTTTGATGAAAAAAATAAAAAAAAGAAACTGTAACAAAAAATATTTTAGGCTGAAGACATCAGTAGCTGAAACTGGGTTGGCACAGTAACTTCTTTTTGTTCACTTTAAGCAACAGTAGAAGAAAATGTGTTACCTCACTGATCTTGTCCATGTTACATTCGAACTTGGCACCACCAAGTCAGTCAGATTAAAATGAGTTGTTAAATGTGATGATTTATTTATGATATACACTCATTGGCTAACTGACCTCCAAGCTGATAGTACTGGTGCCAAAAATACAGAACATCTTTATCTAAAACTTTTTAGAATTTCCTCTGAAATGTATCTGCAGCTACAGCACAAGCTTTAACAAAATCGAGACAGTCAGGTGGTGCCCTCTGGTTGAACTGAGATGGAAAGCTACTCATGTAGTATACTCCGCTTTTTACAGTTCCTATAGCTTCATATTTGCTACAACCCAATACCAAATATTTTTGCGTACAGTACTTAAAGCTCAGTTATGTAAATAACATGTTTATTGTAACTACAACACTTCTTAATAACCTGGCTTTCAGCTGGAAAAATTCATGATAATCCATCTGAATGAAAATCAGACAGCTTTGTCAAGTTCGCTCACCATGAAAGTCTACAGAATCAATGGTCCTCTTATTCCACTGCTGTATTTTTCATCCCTTCAAAATATTTAACCTATAATACTACTACATTTTCATGATACATTTCAACCTCGCAAAATAACAATTAAGTTTCTTGAATAAACAGTGATAGTTAAAAGCTGAAACGAACAAGTCATTCCCTCTGCCCCTGGAAAAGTATTTCCACTGATCCATAGACAGCAAGATATATTCAAAGGCGCATTTACTTGTTACATACAGTAATGCTTCTAACTGAATGCTCTTCTGTTGTCACTAACAATAACCAAAATTTAATGGTTTGATCACAAATTCTGAATTACACTGACATATATATATGAGAGAGAGAGAGATTTATCTCTGTTAATTGATTACACAGGCAAATGGTAAGCTGAAGTTGTTCATCCAGTGACCATCAAGCTATAAATATATTTGTGAGATTTTGAGACAATGAATTAGAACCACACCCAATTTTTGTATTACATAACTCATGAATAATTACGAACAATAATATATATCATAACGTATATATTTCTAAATCCCGTGGTAGCATTGTTAATATGACTTGAATATGTGCATTATGTATTTTAAATAATTATGTACTATTATCCACCATCTAATCTTTAGGAGAATCACATTACACAAGCTACTATTCACTTTGTGCCCATACTGTTTATCTCCGCCACTTCATTTCCATATGATCTTTCACAAAATATGTCCCACACAAAATTTGTATTTGGTAGACTTTACTGAAAGTGTTTGCAGTGCAGCCTTATATGGATGGGAAATGGGGACGATAAATAGTAGAGACAAGATGATAATGAACCCTTTTGAAATATGGTGTTACAGGAGTATACTTAAGATTAGATGGGTACATCAGTAAGTACACGAAGGGGTGCTGAGAAGTTTCTCAGACAGGCAAAAGCAAAATCATGGAGCTGTAACAGAAGTGGGACAGTGCCTCATGATCATGACCCTAAGGTCATGTGCAAGTGCATACAGTGAAAAGCACTGAGAGATAAAATCAACAGTGCGTATGCCTTAATTAGCTTTCATGTTATTAAGTTAACTAAATTTTCTCATGTTGAGAAATGAGAAGGAGTGAACCGTTTTACTTGGTAAAAAGATTCCTGTACCACAGCCGAGATCGCATATATACTTCTGGATTTTCGACAACCGGTTTCAACAGACTCTGCTGTCATCACCCACTCTTCAAAAATTCTTATTATTGTGAGATGGAACCTCATGCCAAGTTGTCATATTTAGTGGATAAAATGTAGCACATTAGACATAGGTTTGTCAGAAAAGAAACATTTACCATAAAGTATGCTCCTTATGCACGTGGCCACTTCCACATATGTAGTGTTCACAGTTTTAAGTCACAATATACAGTAAAAGCAGATTTCCTGGGTCATCACATCCAATCCTGGTACGCTGATTCCTCAAAAAAAATTCCGGGCACATTACTTGTCACCCAGTATTATCCTGGTCTTGAGTGTATCAATCAGCTACTTTGACAAGGCCATGAAATCTACTCTGTCAGAGATTTTGCCCACCACACCTAGAATAGCTTTTCATCCCCCCCCCCCCAATCTCTGTAATATCCTTGTCAGACCCTATGCTTCTTCTGCACCAATCTCTCTACCCTATGGCTCCTACCCCTGTGACCGTCCCTGCAGCAAGACTTGCCCTATGCACCCTCCTAACACCACATATTTCAACCCCGCCACTGGCAAAACACATACTATCATAGGGAGAGCCACCTGTGAAACGACACACATCATATACCAGCCGTTATGTAAACTCTGTTCAGCCTTTTACATCAGCATAACTAACACCCAGTTATCAGTCAGGTATAGGTAGAGGGTGTATACCGGCAACACACAATATCCTGTTGCAGAGCATGTTGTACAACGTTAAGAGCCATGACTTCAGTGCCTATTTCACCACATGCGCCATCTTCCACCAGACACCAGTTTCTCAGAACTCTGCGGATGGGAACTAGCCTTAGAACATGTCCTTGGTTCTCACCACCCACCTGGTATTTATTTACATTAATTCCTTCCATACCAGCTTTTCTTCACTGTAACTACTCCTTTCTTCATTGCATTTTAGTTTTCTACGGCTTTCATTTTCTGACGTGTCTATTTTTCACCATCCCCCTCTTCTACTCTGTTACAAACAATGCACTTAGCTTTTCAGTCTTATTAACTCGTGCATGGTGTTATAGTAGTAATCTCTGTCTTGCATATTATCTTGTCTTCCACCTTTGAGCTCTCAGGTTTTCAAATCTCATCCAGTGCAGTTCCCAACAATCAGTCTTTCCTTCTAATCCCAGCCAGTATGTCTCTCCCGACTTGGGGTTCTGGGTGATTTTTCTGAACTGTACCCCTTTCCCTAAACTACTCCAGTCCTTTCCCTTCACCCCTCTTCCTTCCCGAAAATTATACATGTGTGACTGCTGTGTGACACACAAAGACATATGCTAGTATGAAATCGGAGAAATGAAAGGGAGTTTACCATGAAATGAACATAAAAACAATCATACATTTCAAAATATGCAATACAAAATGGGAGGGAAAAAAATCAGGTGTGAAAAAGTACATTTATTACTTAAACACAAACTGACCTCTGGTATGCATCAAATTAGAAGTTTGTACTTTCTCTGTAGTTCCTAATGACTTCCAAAGATCTGTCTTCATTTACTGTTCAAATCCAACACTTTCCATTTGGATGCAAACAGTTGAGTAAAACTTTGTTAGTTTCTGCCTTATACTACTCCACTTCTGCAAAATAGTTCTGCTTTCTCCCTGGATCTTTCCACATCAGTTACAGAAGCAAGTACAAAATCCCCTGGATTTATGTTACTGTTGTCTTTATTGCATGAGGACTTTTCCTTGAATTCTTCTTCTTCGTATTCTTTTCCTTCTTTGTCTACTTGCTGCATTACACCTTTTAAATTCTGCTTTGCATGCTTATAGAATTCATATAGTGAGCTTACTATCTCTGTATGTGATTTCACCAACCCCTTCTTTTCAAAGTTCCTCCAACACCATCAACTGCCCCTTTGCCATGGGAAGAGTTACAAAATTCTAGTCAACAGAAATATTAGAGTCAGGCTGAAAATATAAACGATTAGACAGTGTACAGTGTTTTTTTAATCATGCAGCACAGCCACCGGAAAATACTTTCACATGCTGAAGTTCAGTCATTTTTCCCTTTGGTTCTCGAAGAAAGAATATTTGTTATGTGACAAATCATCAATTATAATGGCATAATTGTAGGCAATACCACATTTTAACCAATCAACAGCAGGGAAAGTAGTAGTTTGTTGACGATGCCAGTGAGTACTTTGAATTTGCTCTGGGGTCACAACTGTGTAGTTTACTGTAAAATCCACTGAGCAACTGAATCATGATTAACAAATGTTTTCTTTACATATTCCAAGTGCAAAGACTTTTCTTTTCACATAACAAAGAAGTTTAAATGTTGGCAACTGCATCTGTATTTTTTCACACAGTCAGATACAAGCCAGTTTGGGGATGTCCATCAATATGTTCCGACTGAGGCCATTGTATTTCAGTATGAATTAATTCATCATTGAAGATATTTTGCACAGAGTTACAGCAACATCTTTCTGACATGCACTCAAAGTTTCAGGGTCACACAGAAGGAGGGCTATTAATTCTTGTATCCTGTGTGGAAATACTCCCTACTTTCTTTTCCTATACTATCCACCAAAAATTATGTGTTATTACGGTGTCTACATACACGTGTTACAGAATAGAGAAAACAGGAAACACAAATGATGGGCAAAGCTAAAAAACTTTAACTTTTTTAATCACATAGTCTGGATATTCCTTCACAAACTCTTCCCAGTCTCAAGCAAATAATCATCATTGTGCATTCATGCACCACTTTTTTCTTCCCAGTTTTGGCCTTCTTTATGCTAACTGTGCCCTTTTTATGTTGTTCTGTCCTGCTAATGTCACTATGAAAATAAAATCATAACATCTTGGATTTTCTTTCTTCATCCAGACTTTTGCCTCCCTTTTCATATTCATAAGCTTGATTCAAATTTCTTGCAATGTCTGGTACCTCATCAACAAAATGTTTCCTTGAGCTATTTGCCAACCCTTGATCTGCTACTGCCATAAGAACCCTTTCATGGAGACACTTTGCCTGTCTTGACTAATGATTTTCACTTGTTTTTGCCCTGCTTCTGTCTTATGATATCCTGCTCATACTGTAGTGTTAAATTCTTGCTAGAAGTCTGAAGTGCTGCTTTTTCATCCATCCTCCATAATTTAAACATTTTGTGTTATTTTGGCTGATATTCTGTATACTTCACTGGGCCTTGTTTAAATTTTTCCCTAAAAATGTGTGATCACTCAGCAGGTTACATTCTTAAACTGTGAAATAGTTGAGATACCTAGAAAGCAAATAATGATACAATTGTTTAATTTACATAGTGTGTAACATTGAATTAGAAATGTTAATATAATTTGGTAAACTGTTGTCACATGATCAACATAGTTTTAGTCACCAGAGTCATGACCTTACTTTCAGGAGCTTTTAAATTAATAAGTTCATTACTTTTGTTACAACATAAGTAACATCATGTTTTCTCTTGTGTGTGTGACAAAACATCATTACATTTTGATCTGATACAGTACACATGGAAAAACATACCCGACTTAATTCAAAATTTCCCTGAAAATCTTGCAACATCTGAAAAGCTAGTGTGGCAGATCATAACAATGAACAAACAAAACAGCATGTGATCAGGGTAGTCAACCTACAAGCTGTGATCTCTCTTTACCAATCAGCTGTACAATGGTGAAATTGAAATACCTATAGAAATACAATAGTTATATGTTTTTAAATGAGTTGTTTAATTGTGAGGAGGGATCTACTGTAGAAAAGTTATTGTTCAAGGTACTTTGAACTATTTTAATTTTTTGGTATAGAGGGTTCTCTCACATAGAATGACTTGTGCTCTATCTGGCTACCTTAAATTAAGTTTTTCATATGTTTCTTAAATAACTTATTCAAATGCCAGGCCATGGCTAACCACCCACACTCTACTAGTTAAAAACAATTTGTATATGTGTATTTCTGTATACATGAATTATGTTTTTCCTTATATTAAACCAAAAGATCATTGCAAAAATATCCTCACATGAATCATAAATACTGTAATGTCATTTGGAATACATTCTTATAATGGAATAAGGATAAAATACTGTCTTACAACCTGTACAGGAACCAGACATCAATTATACGACCAAAAGCATGAAAGGGGAGCAGTAGTTGAGAAGGGAGTGAGACAGGGTTGTAGTCTACACCTGCCATTATTCACTCTGTACATTGAGTTTGCAGTAAAAGAAATTAAGGAGATATTTGGAAATGGGATTAACCTTCAGGGGGAGAGAAAAAAAAAAAAAAAAAAAAAAAAAAAAAAAAAAAAAAAAAAAAAACTCTGAAGTTTGACAAAGACACTATAATTCTGGCAGAGACCATAAGGGACCTGGAAGATCAGCTGAACAGAATGGATGTCATCTTGAGATGAGAATATAAGACGAATATCAAAAAAGATACAGCAGGAGTAATGGAGGGTAGTTTAACTAAATCAGGTGATATTGAGGGATTAGATCTAAATTAGGAAATGAGACAAAATATTAGATGTAATTTTCTATTTGTGCATTAAAATAACTGACTATGGCTCATATACAGATGATATAAAATGCAAACTGGCAGCAGCAGGAAAAGTATTTTTGAGAATGAGAAAGTCATTAACACAAACATGAATTTAAGTGTTAAGAAGTATTTTCTGGAGGTATCTCAATTGTAACTTTGTACATAAAGGACACATGGACAATAAACAGTCCCGGCAAGAGAAGAGAAACTTTTAAAAGTAGAACAACAAATAAATGGTGAAGATTAGAGGGATGGATACAGTAACTAAAAGTTGGGACTACTGAGTCACATTCGGCAAAACAGAAATTAATGACACAACTTGACTAAAAGAAGAGATTGGTTGATAGCACACATTCTGAGGCATCAAGGATCTGTCAATTTGGTAATGAAGCTTGGGGAAGAGGTAAAACTTTTTGGAGGGGGACCCACACTTCATCTTCAGACTGATAGCAACAGGAAATCAGTTGTTACATTTTGTGTAACACTGTGTGCTCCATATTATGATATGTACAGTTTGCAGACTATTATACATTCTGATACACCTTCTTTAAGTTTGTATGCATAATGCCTCATTTCACATCTCAAGTACATATTGGTACAAAATGTTATTTACAGGATCATCGAAATCACAATCAAAGTTACACTTTTAAAGAGGATTCATTTAAAATTTTCATCACAGAAGTTATGTTCCATCTGCCCCCCCCCCCCTCCTTTCCCTCTTCAAACCTTTCATTCAACATAGTACTGAGGAGTTTGACTGGTCTGTAAAGACAGTGTTGCAGCATTTCATTTTGCTAGAACCATCACAGTTTACAACTGGTAGCTCGCACATCCACAATACTTCAGCTATGTATGAATCAACCACGTTCTATTGAAATAATACTCTACAATACGGGTATCAAGACAAATTGCCAACATATTCCACACATAAAGAGAGAAATGTATCAAAACACGCTGATCTTTGTGTAACAAGAAATTCACAGTGTTGGGGCGAGGCCCTTAACAATATCGTTTCGGCTCTTTTTTTAATGTGGCTTCTGCAGTTAGTGAAATAATAAGGCACTTGGGAATGTACTGAAAGTTACCTCCAGACTCTGCATTTTTTCTATATTTTGCATAAATAAATGAGGATAGCACATAGGCTTGGCACTCATAACATTAGTCCTCTCCATGACATGTGGCAAAACCTTATTTGAATAATGAAGTTAAGGAAATTAAGACTTTCATGAAACTTCTGACGTGGTGGTTGTCACTCAACGCTGAGAGATTGGCATCATACCAAGATATTCAATAATGCACTATTTGCACTTTTATTTACTTACTGCTAAATATAATGGGCTGTAGTAGGCAAACACGAATTTTGCGACGAAGCTAAGTTTCATTAGAATGCGTATTCAAACATGCAGTCTTGTTAACGTAATATGCTTATTTCCGGAGCTTTTCCATTTATCTCTAGGTGTCCATAATATAAATTTACAGGTTCAATTAAAATAATTTCCCGTACCTACAAAATCTTGACAATACGTCTGAACCATCTACCATTCAAGTAATGCTATATGTGTAGAAGTTCTTTCATCAACTCAGAAAAGCATACCTTGAGCTGCCTGGAAACCGGATTCCTGTACAAAACTTCTTCTTCTACCCGGCTATTACCGACCAACAATCAACCAAACTTATAAGACACCACCCGTCAATAGCTTTTTCACGGCACTACACACCTCTGTTCTCTAACACACAACACAACGCTTCCTATCGTCACTACTCTCTCACTGCGTGCTTTTGCTTGTTGCCAACCTTGCCGTAGCGTTGGCATACATGTACAACGACAGGAAGAGATAAAGCGCGAGTGTTGAATTAAACTTCCCAAGTGACTCTTTTGCTCTGCTATTAGTGGAAAAACATATCATCGTTGTATAATTTAACCGCAGTTTCTCTTCCACGTAAAATTCAATCATTTCCTTTAGAGAATATTAAACCTTTTGGTTTGTATTCTCTGTCAGTAATTGGTAAAATCTTAAGCGACCATTATTTTCATCTATGGTCTAAGAGCCGCAGCGTAAAATTTCGATTGTTTTAAAAAGCCCATTATCGTAAACTTCGTGATGTCATATCTACAAAAGTGGTATCATAATGCGTACGTAAGCACATTAACTCTTCGGAGCTTCTTAAAGACTAGCCATACGATAAACACTCGTACGTGTTCTCGAAATTTAGCCGTAATGTGAAACATAAATTCCGACGTCACAGGAAGGAAAGAACTTTATTTAACGCACAATGAAGAATGCAATTGAAGACATGTACAGAAAAACGGGCTAACCTTCAAATGTAAAAACTAGAGATAAGTGTTGCCATCTGTTGCTGGGTACGGGAACTATCAAAATTGACATTTCGTGTCACCCCAAAATACGTTACCACATTAGGATATTTGGGGATTGAACCAATGTCAATTTTGATAGTTCCCGCACCCAGCAACATCTAAGCTTTTACGTTTAAGTGTTAGCCTGTTTTCCCGCGCATGTCTTCAATTAATCTCGTATGGACATTAATATTTTTAGCAACGGAGAAGTGAAAAGCAATATGCGAATTGTCTCTAAGGACAACAGTCACGGAAAGTCATATTAATCAAGGAACGCTAAACCAACGTAAATACAGCGCCTCGCGTGAACTCTCTGACACTTGTCGTATGTACGTCAGCTGACAGCAACTAACAATTTAGTCGCTAAAACAGAGTCCTCCAGGAAAATGGAGCGTCGTCCAAACAGTGCGCTGGAAAATGGACCCGACGCGTCTGTCTTGTCGTAAGCTGTTTGCGATGGCTGATGGTATAGCTGGTGTCGACGCCGGTGCTCGGGCGGATGTTGCAGTGAATGAGTGCCATGGTACGCAGTACAGCAGTAGGTTCTTCTGGGAATACGTATGAAGGCTTCACTCAGTCCAGCGAGATGGTACAGGACTTGCTGTTGACAAGGACATTGTGGTTCTTTCGTCTCTGCCTGTTACGAGGTTAGGGGCTGTATGTGGAAATGTCAGCTCTGATTTCACTCCACTCGCACGTAACATGTCAATGCGTGCATGATTGTAGCTCGCGGTGCGCAAAGGTGAGCTAAGTGCCACGCCTCGATGCTTGATGAGGTCGGATTTGAATGATTTGTTCCCTGAGGCAAAACACGAAATTTGCCTGGTAGGAGTCATTAATGTGGACTGCCTGTGGATCAATATATTGGCCTGGTAATTGAAGTGTTTCTCCATTAGCCAGTTCAGCTGGTAAAGAGTCCAGGTCCAGTTTGTATGTCTTCACAGACCAAGCAACACCAATGGTAACGCTGTTGTCCAGTCTGAATTATGACACCTCAGTCTGGCCTTCAGAGAACGGTGCCAGCATTCTATAATCTCGGTACTGCGTGGGTTTTATGGTATATAGTGCTGCAGAATTTTTTAAGCTGCGCGAACAGTTCAGATTCAAATGGACATCCCTTGTCCATCGCGACAAGCAGTGGACAGCCAAAACTGGCCGTTCACATAGATACAATGCGGAAGTTGAAGCCTCTCCTGAAATGTTATCGACTAGCACTGCTTCCGGCCATCTAGTGAAGTGGTTGATCATTGTCAGTATCTAGTATTGGCCATTGGACGGGGAGAAGGGTCTACCACATCGATATAGACGTGTGCAAAACAAGTAGTCGTGTCCGCAAATTACCTATCGGTGCATGCACGTGGCGGTTAATTTTGCTACGTTGACACTGATGCACGCTCTTGTTCATTCCCAGCAGTCTTTACGGCTGCCAGGCCACACATGGAGTCTGTGTGAGTTCTTGATCGGGTTCCATGTCACAGTATAGCTTGACATCAGCTCCAGGCACATTGATGATTGGGGGTCTAATGCTGAAAATGAATCCTTGAACAGACTGTGTGGTTCTTGGTCGGTCCATTGTTCTTCTGCAAGTAGTGAAGTCGATTAGCTATGACTATGAGATGCTGTTAACACGGGAAAGGTAGTCAGCTACAGCGTTTTCGATCCCAGAAATGTGCCTAAAATTCACGCTCAACTGGGCTATGTAGATCAGCTGACTGTGATGTCAATGTGAACAGTCGATGTTGTTTTGGCGTAAGGCAAACGTCAGCAGCTTGTGGTCAGTATAAACAGTGAACTCTCTGGCCGCGCGGGATTAGCCGAGCGGTCTAGGGCGCTGCAGTCATGCACTGTGCGGCTGGTCCCGGCGGAGGTTCGAGTCCTCCCTCGGGCATTGGTGTGTGTGTTTGTCCTTGGGATAGTTTAGGTTAAGTAGTGTGTAAGCTTAGGGACTGATGATCTTAGCAGTTAAGTCCCATAAGATTTCACACACATTTGAACAAATTGAACTCTCTGGCTTCAAATTGAGGTCTGAAGTATTTAATGGACTCATAAACTGCCAGAAACTCTCTATCGTAGACACTCCATTTTCGTTGTGACGGCGAAGGTTTATGTGAGAAGAAAGCTAGCAGCTGCCATGTGTTAATACAGTGTTACTGAAGCGTCCCTCCAATCGCTGCCTGGCTCGCCTTGTCCAATATTGCCAAAGGAGCATTTGCTGCACTGCTCGTGCACCATCTTCTATGCTTGGTTTGGCTGCCTCGAATGCTGAGGTCATGCTACTCGATCACAGTTGAGTTGCCTCCGCTCTTAGGGCTAATGAGTGCAGCCATTAATGCTTCCTGCAATTTGGCTGCGTGCTGCAGCTGTTGACAGTAAAAATTAAGCACGCCCAGGAGCCGCCACGATTCTTTAAAAGGACATGGCCATGGATGTTGTAAGATAGCCTTAACTTTCTCGGGTAACGGTAGTGAACCTGACAACGATAGTTTATGGCCCAGAAAGTTGATCTGTGTCTGACCGAAAACGTCCTTAGCGGTGTTCAAAGCTATACTGCTGTAATAGATGAAACAACTCAGTTACATGCTCCTAATGTTGTTGTGGTGAGGCTAAGAAAACCAGAATGTGGTCCAGGTTTGCAAAACAATATGGGAGTCCTTGTAACACAGAGTCTATAAACCTTTGTCATGTTTGTGCCGCATTACGAAGGCCATGTGGCATGAAACACCTCTCGAATAAGCCAAATGGAGTGATTATGGCGAACTCTGGTATGTTTTCCTCGGCTATCATGAATCTGAGTATAAGCCTTGCACAGTTCATGATGCAGAGCAAGGTCGCACAACTCAACGTGTAGCTACAGTCTCGGAGCAAGGGTATGGGGTAACGATCTAGAGCGGTTCTGACATTAAGGGCTCGATGATCTCCCTGATCTCCCCATGGCCTTCATGCACCGCACTTCTTAGGTACCATATAAAGTATGGATGACTAAGGACAACTCGACGGTCGCATAACAACTTCAGGCAGCAAAGTGTCGAATTCTGCTTTTGCTGTGGCCAGGCGGTCTCGAACCAAATACGCAGGTCGACAGAATATGGGTGGACGATTGGTAATTTTAAGGTAGTGTACTATGTCTTGACGTATCTCTTTCAGCGCTCGAAGTTGTCGTCTCAGGGCTGCGAACTTCTGCGCGCTGCTTGTGGCTTGCATGAGCCTGGCCATGTGCGTGCCTGCATTTATTCAAAAACCTGATGTTCATAAGCCGGTGACGCTGTCCACATGTCATGCGTTTGCCATATCTGGCAACATCTGGTAAAATGCCAGAAAATCTGCTCCTATTATGGTTCCGACGCAAGGGTGATCGTAAAATCCCATGCTAGGTCATGTTGCAGTTCGAAGTCAAACTTGGTACGCAGTGAGCTGTGCATCATTACTGTTGAATTATTAGCCACAGTCAGGCAGAAGACAGTTGATGGTCCCTTGCTGGGTAGCTGCGTGCACAGAAACACAAAGATCTGATTTACTGCCCTGGCTTACAGTCACTGACAAATAAGTGCTAAAACAAATGCAGTTGGTTGATGTGCCTACGTCCGACTGCCTCTGGCGTTTGGGTGAGCAAAGACATGTTGCATTTACACACCAGGTTCCCCAATCTTTTGCGATGCCAGCTGACGGTAGGTTGGATAATCCCAGAGATTGAGGAAGTAGTGGAACAGCAGCTCCTCAAGTGCCTCCTGTAACGATTTTTGTCCTTGTTGTGGTCCTGACGGATCAACAATTCGCCAATCTGCTTCATCAACAAGTCGTCCTTGGTAGCAGAATGTCATTATCTGGGGGCGACAAGCTGTTACATGATGCAGTCACTGCGATTACCTGTGCAGGCGTTCTCGTGCCGAATATTTTGTTCACTAAATCTGCCACTGCATCGAAGGCCATATCAGTTTGCGATGCAGTAATGGCTTTCACTTCAGGTGGTAGATGGCTGCTCCACAAGGTACATAGTAGGCTGTTAGGCAATACCATAGATGTCTGAAGTATTGTGACGACCTCTTGTCGCCGATGTCTTCCTGCGTTAAATTTGCGAAATACTTTCCTCTGGCGAGGCGGGCACCCTACGGATCAGTCCTGTCCTCAGTTTTCCACAAGCTATCTATCACAGCTGGGGGCTGTGATTACATCTTCTCTATTTGCTCGAACCACAAAGCTCCTGCGGCCACAAGGGCGGTAAACGCACGACGAGCCAGGAGAGCGAAGGTATAGTTCACGTCGGTGATTCGGTCATCTGAAATCTTTTCGCGTCGGGGTCACCAGTTTCGGAACTTCTAGAACAACCGTACAAGAAATACTCATGCATGTTCTTGAAATTTAGCCGTAATACAAATCATAACTTTTGACGTCACAGGAAGGAAAGAATTTTATTAAAACCCTAAGGAAGAACACCGTTAATCTCGTGTGGAGATTAGTATTTCTTAGCAACTGAGAAGTTAACAGCAGTGTGCGAGTTGTCTCAAAAATTAGAAAAAACCGTGAACTTTTTGGCACTTGCGTGTGTTTATTGCTGACAGCAATTAGGGATTTTGTCGCATATTATGACAAGAACAGACTTCTTGTTATTAAAAATACATGTCTGTCATACGGAAGGTACTTGTGATGGAATTTTGTCGAATCGATATTGAGAAATGAACGACAAGTGTAGAATTAGCTTTTTACATAATTAAGTAAGTTCTTTGCAAAGCAGAATTGTACGCTAGGGACAAGCTGAATGAGGTGACGCTGTTTCATACGCTGGCCTTGTTTTCCAGATGATGGCCAAATTGATACAGGTTTTCCATGTTTTCCTTAATCACATCAGGCAACTGGTTTCTGCTACGTGGACACGGCCGACTACCTGCCCCATTCTGAACAAAGTCGGTTTTGCAGGTATGCAAAATGGCTGCATATATATGAATTACGTTTTTTGGTTCTTACAGTGTAATACTAGGATATGTCCAATATCTTTGTAAAAGTGATCCTTGGACGAATACGAGTGCACTTGATTTGATTTGTTTATTCATCCAGGGATAATCTCACTATGATATTGGATTTGTCTTCATAATACAATGAAACTAAGTATGGTTGCTCAAAATATACATACACATAGAAAGACATAAGTATGTTGTTACGAAGGTAGGATCGACTACTTCTACCACAACTACTACTACTACTACTACTACTACTATACACAAAGTAACAAAGATGGTGGATTTTGCATTTGTTGTTGATATGACGTTTGAGATGTGTTATATATGGAAATCTCTCACCAGTCTCTTACTGTACCATGGAATTTAGTAGTCCCAAAGGCAAAAGTTAAGGAATATGAAGTTCATTGACTGCGTTATCTATTCTGGTAGTCTACAAACTCAAATTTAGTGACGAGGAAGCTGCAGCTACCACTAAGGTAGTATCTATGACAGGCAGGTACTCATCATCATCATCATCATAAGTCGTTGTGTTCATTGCTGAGTGTCGTGACCCCATGAACCATCTGTCTCCGTCCCAGACGGTTGTCAGCTTCTTTTAGTGCCTGCTGAAGAGGTGGACTGGAGATCTTGATTTGATCTATCCGTCTGCTCACTGCTCTTCCTCTTGGTCTCGTGTCCACGATCTTTCCTTGCAAGATTATTTTCTCTAGATTTTCTCCATCTCTTCTCACAATATGGTCAAAGAACTGGAGAATTTTTTGGGTGACTCGAAAAGAAAGGCGTCTGGAGATATCGAGTTGTTCAATAATGGACACATTTGTTCTTCTTCCGGTCCATTTTATGCATAGCATCCTACGCCAGCATCAAAGCTCAAACGCATCAATGCGCTATTTGTCTCTGAGCTTGAGTGTCCATGTTTCGCAACCATAAAAGAAGATAGAAAACACGAGTGTTTCAACTAGCCGGATCTTTGTGCTATTTGTTATTACTCTGCTCTGCCAGATCCTGGGGAGCTTATTCATAACCACTCGCCCTAGCGTGATCCGTCTTCTTATCTCATCTTCACAACTTCCCGTGCTGCATATGGTTAATCCAAGATAGATGAAGGAATGCAAGGCTTCCAGTTCCTTAAATCGACCTGTGAGCTGGGTCTGTTCTTCTCGATCAATTATCATGAGTTTTGGACTCATGATAATCCATATTCCAGACTAATGTCCTTTATTCTTGTTAGTAGCTCACCAAGTTCATCTTTTCTGTTGGCTAAAAGCACTGTGTCATCAGCAAAACGGAGGTTGTTGATAGTTCTCCCACCAATTGAGATGCCTTTGGTCCAACAATCAAGAGCTTTCCTAATGACGTGTTCTGCATAGATGTTGTACAGTTGTGGGGACAGGACACAACCCTGTCTCACATCTTTTGATACTCTGAAGGAATCAGACGTAGCACTTGTCTTTACAACTGAGAAGTGATTATTGTATAGACTTCTGATCAATGGTATCAAGTGGGGCGGGACACCGAACTCTGCAAGCACCTGCCACAACTTTTCCCAGACAACACAGTCAAAGGCTTTCCCATAGTCAAGGAAGCAGATGAAAAGAGGAACACAGAATTCTCGTGATTTTTCTGTTACTTGTCTTATGTTGCGGATTTGTTCACGAGTTCCTTTCCTTTCAACGAAACCTGCTTGTTCTGTGGATATATGAAGCTTAATGTATGGCTTCAAACGTTGGTTCTGGATGCAGATCAAAATTTTACTTCCGTGAGATACGAGGGCAATAGTTTGGTAGTTGGAGCAGTTCGTGATAGACTCTTTCTTGTGTAAGGGTATGAAGATAGACTTGACCAGCCATCCGGCCGCTCCCCAGTTTCCCATATACTTTTACACAATGAATGCAGCACATCAACACCTTCCTGTCCCTTTTCTTTGATCATTTCTCCAGATATACCGGCAGGTACTAAAGATGTTAAAATACCACAAGGTGTTCATAAATGTGTAGTGAAAAACAATGCTAGTATTTTTACTCCCCAAGTTTTACCTTGGCAGCCCCTGGAAGCCGAACCACCTGTGTCAATGACCAATAAACTGCCCGCTAGCGGGAAACGCCGAGTAGCGGCAAACACACAAGCTATTGCAGTGGGGGTGGGGGAACGTCTGAGCGCTCAAGTCTGCAAGCAAAGCATTACGACATCTTGGAAGCCAACAGAAACTGCCATACTAGTGACAAAGCAGAGTGTTTTAATGAAGGCTAGTTACAACCCAACAATACGTATTCAGGTATCGAACCAACAGAAAAGAACCCCTGAAAGGTGGAGATGTGAAATTCTGAAATCAATAGGAGTGCTGACAGCGAGGGAAACCAGGACACAAGATGGCATAGCCATCCCCACCATCGCAGAAGGCATGGGAAGCCCCAACGTAAATACTGCCCCCCCCCCCCCCCCCCTGTTCTGAGTGCTGATTGCTGTGTACCTAGTATAGTCTCAGCCCTTGTGTCAGGCACCCATCCAGTGAGGGGGGATGCTGTACAGGTCGACCCTCAGCATGTCTAATTGTCTTCAATCATGTATGTAAACACAAAGTTCGGCTGGAACGGTGCTGCTGCTGTCAACTGCACTGCGAACTTCCAAGGCAATGCTGATGGGGTGCAGAGGTCGCCATCACCCTGCAGGTCTACTGGAGGCTTGACCTGCATGATCTGGATGTGGTCCATTATCCGTCTTCTAGAGGGAGGGCCACTGCTGCTGCTCATCTCGTTCCTGTGGCAGACGGGATGCTGCCAGCTCCTGTCTCGTAAATGGAGGCTGAGAGTTAATACTTGCGAGGCAGTGAGTACTTCAGGTTGACCTGGGGACATGACTCCCGAATGCAATCATCGAGGTCCAAGAGAGCACTTTGGAGATCGATATGTAGAGCTGGAGGCCGCCAGTTTCCTTGAGTCGCTGGCCACCCTCTGCTCCAGTAGCCACCACGTGACGCTTCCCTGTCGAAATGGCAAGTTGAGCACATGCCAGCCTTCGATTGCTGATGAGGCTGCTGCTCTGTCAGCCCAGATGTGGTGTGGCGTTTTGGAAGAGAATCCTTTATTGCTGCTTAATAAAAGTGTTATTGTCATTTATGTTTTCTTGGTGCTCTCAAGTGTAGCCAGGTCCCCACCACTGCATTCTGCCCAACTCTCTCCAGATGACTGTAGGAGTCTGGGACTACTGGACTCCTATAGTATATTGCATCAAAATATTAGTGGATTAAAAAACAAAGAAGATGAGCTTTTTGTTTGTTTGGTAGATTTAGCAACTGAGGATGTAATAATTGTACTACCCTTGTCTGAAAATCATGTAGTCACAAATATGGAAAAGGTAAAGTGGATATAATCTTTCAGCACATGAAAGTAGAAACAAAGTAGAAAAAGTAGGAGTTGCTTTATAAGTCAAAAGTTATTAACGTGTGAAAGAATTAGAAACTAAAAAAAAATTGTATAGGGAAACATTTAGAAGCATTTGACTGTGAGTTTAAAATAAATAATGGTACTTTTATTACTGTAACTGCGTGTAGGTCCCCACTGGGAAATCTTCTGTAACTTCTCAAAACTAGGCTTCTTTGTTATGCTGTCAGACAGAGGGAAGCAAATTATTATTTTTGGAGATTTCAATGTAGATGTTTTGACAGTCTAATAGGAAGGATAACCTTGAGGTATTACTTGGTTCTTTCAATTTGATATCACTTATTGATTTTCATACTTGGTTAGTACAGGAAAGCAGCAGACTGATAGATGTTTTCATAGACCAAGATAGATTCAATAAAAATAAACTTTTACCTTGTTAAGAATGATATTTCCGATCATGATGCACAGCTAGTTACAGTATATGACATAGCTCCATACAGTAATGCAAAACAGTCCACCAAAATGGTGCGTTCAGTTACTGATTTAATAACTGCAAATTTTAGAGGAAGCTTGCAGCAGTTAGACTAGGATGAGGTGTATTAGGAACCTGATAATAATTTAAAATATAACTCATTTCATGACACATTTGTAGGTATATTTCAACAGTTTCCCTAAGAAAACAGTGGAATATAACTATAAGAAACCATGTAAAAAACTGAGGCTTACTGAAGAGATAAAAATATCTTGTAACTGAAAAAGAGAAATTTATCTGGTAACAAGAAAGAGTAATGACCCAGAAACAGTCAAATAATATGAAAACTACTGTGTTACATTTAAGGAAAGTTATTATTAGTACCTCAGTTGGCAAAATTCAAAGAATTTGGAATATTGTTGAAAGGTAAACGTTGCAAACAAGAGCACTGAAGACTGTACAGAATGAAAAGATTGTTAACAAAGTCAGAAGTTGAAAATATTTTTAATAATCACTTTTCAAATGTTGTGGAGAAATTAGGGTCCAGATGTTCGTTTGAAATGGTAAAGCTATATATGGAAGAGGTAATACCTATGAAATTTGAGAAAATTGAAATTCTACCCACCTCTCCTTCTGAAATTTTGAAAATAATAAACTCACTCGAAAGTAAAATATCACATGGAATTTACGTCATTTCCAACAGAGTACTAAAACTTTGTTCCCAAGAGGTGAGTAAGTATCTCAGCTACATGTATAATAGCTCACTGAAACAGTGTGTTTCTCCTGCTAGACTGAAATATGCTATTGTTAAACCATTGCATAAAAATGGGGGTAGGTCTCATGCCAACAAATATTTCTGTCTCACTTCTAACAGCTTTATACAAAATTCTTGGAAAAGTAATATGTTCAAGAGTAGCCTCACACAGTTATAAAAATAAAGTACCAACAAAATATGAAATTGGTTTTCAGAAAGACTTTTCAACAGAAAATGCAATAATGCATTCATTGATCAAATATAAAATGGTCTGATAACCAAACATCACCCATTGGGATATTTTTTGTGATATCTCAATGGTTTCTGATTATGTAAATCACAGAATTCTTCTATAAGCTTAACTATTGTACTCCTTCAATAAAATTCTTCAGGGTATCAGACTGCATCGTCATAATTTAAAATGCGCCAACGTTTCGGCCAGCAGTTAACGTTTGTTCAGTTAACGTAAGGCCCTGATGAAGGCTAGCTGCAACGCTGGCCGAAACGTTGGCGCATTTTAAATTATGACGATGCGGTGTGATACCCTGAAGAATTTTATTGAAGAAGACAACGGCCGCGGAAGCCTACGCTTACATTTAACTATTGTAGTGTGAGTGGGACAGAGCACAAATGGTTTAATTCATATTTCACTGGGAGAGTGCAGAAGGTCGAAATAAATAGTTCACAAAATACGAAAAAAATCATCAGATTCCTTAAAAATGGGAGGTAGGAAGAATGGGGTTCCACAGGTTTCAGGCTTGGGTTTCTTATAGTTCTTAATGTATATTAATTACTTGTCACTCTATATTCACAAAGATGCAAAGTTAGTTCTTTTTGCTGATATACAAGGATATTATTGATACACAATAAAGAAGAATTATCTGAGGAAATCGGAAATAATGTCTTTTAGAAATTTATTAAGTGGTTCTTAGTAAATGAACTCGCATTAAACTTTTTCAAAACACAGTACTACAGTTCTGCAGAGTAACTGATATAAAACCATTAATACAAATAGAATTTGAACAGAAATCTGTAACTAAGGCAGAATATTTCAAATTCTAGGTGTGTGCACTAATGAGAGATTTAACTGTAAGTAACACATTGATGAACTACTGAACGGCTGACATCAGCAACTTCTGCTATTAGAGTTATTGCAAATTTTGGTGATAAAAATACCAGTACATTAGCTTAGTATGCATATTTTCATTCACTGATTTCGTATGGCATAATATTTTGGGGTAATCCATCATTGAAGGAAAAAAGTATTCATTGCATAAAAGTGTGTAATCAGAATAATAGCTGGATCCCTTGGAGGATCATCTTGCCAACATTTATTTAAAGAGCTACGTACATCCACAGTAGCTCCACAATTCACTATATATACATAAAAAATCAATCAAATAATTATTAATAAGTTTAATTATGACATGTAAATAAATTTTTGTTAAGCTGACACATGCCACATCATTACAAAGTGTCATATTCATGATATGTGGATGAAGTATTAATGTAATCTATCTACAACTTGCATATAAACACAACAGTATAAGAATCAGTGGATGTGAAATAGAGGCAATTATTGAGAAGGGAATGAAGCACGTTTATTGTCTGTTCCCCAATAATATTCAGTTTATATGTTGAAACAGAAGTAAAAATACTGAGGAAAATTTGGAAAGATAATTAAATAAAACATTTAGATTTGTCGATGACATTGTTGTCCTGTCAGAAGACTAAAATATTTGGAAGAATAATTATGTGGAATGAATAGAGTTTTCAAATGTGATTATAAAACGAATATCAATCAGTGTAAATCATGGGTTATTTCACTTGAATTAAGTCAGTTGATGTTGAAAGAATTAGATTAGAAAATGAAACACAAAGTATGAAACTAGTTTTTCTATTTCGTCCATGTTTCCAAGTCTGTTTCACTCAACTGATGCACTATCTGCACCTTGTGTGGATGCAACTTAAGGTGACTGTGGAGGATTCTTTTAACACTACTTGCAGATAATCCAAGTAAAGCGACATGATTATGAACAACAGAACGCCTGGTGGATTGTTAACTAATGCCCGCACTCTATCCACGTTTCCTAGTAATACTGACGTCCTAATTCGTCCTGGTGGTTTTCTTTTCAGTGCGGAAGATGTTGCTCTAAAATTAGATGCCCAATACCAAATTATTGGTCCAGTGAGAATGGGATCATGACAACCAAGAGCAAAATGTGTGTGAAACACGCGCTGTGTTTTAATCTTAGATCCGCTATTTTGTATAAATTCTTCCATAATGAATGTACAATATTGTCCTGACCAAGCCATTATATACATTAAAAATTGAATGTTATGGTGCATCTAACGATGTCATACACACCACTCTAACCCCTCCCACATTCAGACAGTGTCAAATAATGGAGATTGTGTAAGCTCAATTTCATATTATGACTAGGGGTTTGTAGTTAAGCTGTGAGTTGTTCATGTATTTGTAAACGATACCAGTAAATTCTTTCGTTTATAACGTCAGTATGCAGGAGCCAAATTACTTCTGTATGTATGAAGTCCATATGCACCAAATGATACTAGATATGAGCAGTGGCAGCCGGTTATAAAATGCTAATATGCTACAGCACACTGTAAATATCAGACTGAAATTACGCCATTTCTCTTTGAATGCGAGCTGGAGGTCACATTAAAATCGTGCCATTTCTCTTTAAATTGCACTAAATTTACGCCTTATCTCTTCAAATCCGTAATGACACATAAATAAAATGGATAAAAACACGTTCTGAAGCACTCTCACCTCGATAAACAGAAACCAGTATCAGGTGCTGAAATGATGGTCAGCCATTCTATGATCAACTCAGAAAAGGAACGCAGCTACCTGTTTTCGACAGCACATGCTCTGATGTGACGTCATCCTTTATAGCACTATGAGCGCTGTGTTGCTCACAGCACCAGGTCAGATGTTTCTTTGAAATTGCTCTTAACATTTTGTGCTAGCATAGAGTACGAGTGATTTTAGAGGAGCAGTTGTCATGATGGTGCCATGACTGAGTGATCAATCCCACTGATTGACAATTCATGCGCTCAGGTTCGATCCCTGCCACTACTAATATTTATTTGTTAATTTCTTCTTCATTTTATTTTATTCCTCACACTGTTAAACTACTGATTATAAAATGTAAATATATTTAAACACTTCAATTCATATATGTAAAATTAATACAGCCAATTTAGTTACTACTACGACCCTTGTAAGTCAAAAGGCTATAGGTCACCACATTGTAGCGCACTGGCAAAATTGTATACGAGCAGCCATTGGATGAGAACTTGAAGAACTTTCATCAGGCCTGAGGTATTTGGTGGTGAGATAGCATCGAGAGATGTAATGTAAGAACAAGGAGCAGCAAGCAATGTTGTTTGATGCAATTTTTCTCAAATGCCTGTTATGCATCAATGTTTGAAGGCAGCACAACCAGCATTTGATGATATGAGAGATGACCAACAGCTGACCATGATTTTAAAGGAGTTTAAGGAAGATTTAGTTACATTTTCTTGGAATGGGTTACAATGGAGACATAAATATAAAAACTAGCATACTTTGCTTACTTTCGCTCTATTTAAGTCACACGATATTGCATTTTTGGATGACTCCAAAAACTGAGAAAAAGTTGTTAGAGAGCAAAAGTGTGAAATGTGACTCGTTTTTTGTGTAAATACAAGAACAGCATGCCGGAACTTACTCAAAGAATTGTATGTACACTAAATACTGCTTCTTAGTATATCTATTCTTTAATGAAGTTTGTTTAAGTAATATGCCTCTTTTTCGCATTCTCTTGAGCGAAACCATCTACTTTCCGTGGAAGCACGAACAGAAAAAAGCGGTATACATAGAAAATAGTATCGATTATCATACGAAAACTTTTCGACATCTGTTGGTCAGGGAATTTGAACTATCCATAGCACTTCGCGAGATTAATATTTATAACAATGATCACTCACGAAATATACTAGAGAAACAGGGGGTCAAGTAGGGAGCTGGGAGGATTAAAAATGATTTCTATAATACAGGAGATCCTGGGAAATAAGGGAGAGTTAGTCGCCCTGCTTCAAGGGAAGACCTCGACAGATTGAAGCAGACTGTTCACACCGCTCAGTCACTTAGGGTTTCAGAGTCACAAATGGATAGTTCCTTCTCAGGTCGCCTTTCTTCATAGCTCACTAAAGAGAATACCACTGCAGTTGGGAAAATAGCGTTCAAGACTAATTTTAAAGGATGACCTTGATCTGTGGATGAAGAACTACGAAGTTAAGGTGACGATCTTGTGCCAAGGTGCCTTAGGACAGCTGGGAAAATGCTCAACTGAATGCTTTTGGAGAATGAAGAAATGGATCATATGAAAAGAAAATTACCTGAAAACTATAGCTAGTCGGGCTAAACTTTGCAGTCCCTAAAAGAAAAATGGAAGTATGTTAAGTGTTTCACACCAATCACTTGTTGATACCAAAACTGAATTGCTTAGTCTATTTTAGTGGTTCCTGAAGTTTTCTAGTTGGTACCCCTCTTAGCAATCCTAGAATGCCTTTGCCTTATTTAACAATAATCTGCAATTCACACTTTAGTAAAAGAGTGTTATCAAATCTAGAGTAATACAAATTATAGTGTCTCAAAGGAAGTGATAGCCAAAATAGAGGAGTCTTTATCTCTTACTTAAATACCTAACGTTATTGTTTTCACTTGAACAACACTTTTCATATCAAACCTTTTTTTGTGATGAAAGTCACAAGAAAAATCCAGAACATCGATGAGATTGTAACCTCCCCCTCACTTATCGACTCTAATGACAGTGAAAAATTAAACCGCGCGTGCCTCATGGAAATTTGGGAAAAGCAATCGTCACCGAAGTTAATCTGTCGGTAAAGAGGGAGGAAAGGGTTACATCTAAATGAAAGGGAAAATGCAAATGAAACTGGTGGAAATTAATTTTAAAAAGGGGTAAAGTTAATAAAGAAAGTAAATGTGCGGTCGTCACGTTAACAATTAATTGGCGCTAATTAGATATTTGAGATTTGGGGGAAATTACGGTCGCCATTCCTAAGGACAATTACTATAGTAAATGAAAAAGAAAGGTTATTACACATATAATTAGCACTAGAAGTGTGGCAACTGAAGGTTGACACGTGTAGTGCGAAAACTGAAAGTTTGTCAGAAGTAATAAATTTCGCTACACTCTGACTTAATTTAGCAAAAGAATTAATAAAACCGAAAAATAGAAAGTTAATTTAGTGACTGAAGTTAATAGTGAGCTTTCATCTCTGAAGCACATCGAAATTCAGTAAAATACGGTTAGTCTTGGACTACCTCAACAATCATTTCAAAAGCTACTTGAATCTACGCAATTTAGAAATAAGAGATTTAACTTTGAACTTGAATTAAATGATTCTGAACAATTAACAATAGTAAAATTTAGTACGTACCAAGCTGAGCTGCACTCACAGGTAAGCTAAAATATGGTAACAAAACTCACACTCCTAATTTGTGCTTGTGTAATCTAAGTATTGTAGCCAGCTATGAACACTTTAACTGAACTTTGAAATTAAAGCAGTGAAATAGAATATTACTTTAATGCTGGCGTTTGAATTTCAATGACACTCGGGTTCATTCCGGAAAAGGAAGGGACCCTGCTTGGTAATGCAATTGGGACAATGAGCAACAAAGGTTCATGCTACGTTGCTGTAATTTTGTGATTTGAACAGTTTGAAAAGCTGAGGTCTGCCATACAGTTCTAAAACTTTACGTGCTTCCAGTCTTCCTTGTTGGTTGATTGAAGGTTTGAAGCCGTCGATCGAGGAGGTGGCGACAGTCACTCATTGTCGGCCGTCGCTGTTGCAGAAGCTGGATGTTGGCGCGCCTTCTTCTCGACACGGTCAACAGGCGAAACGGGCTCTTAATGTGCGCCAGCTAACACTTCCCGTCCGCGACACCGTGTCAGAAACTATCATAGCAAGTTGAGCGCAATTACATGCTGCCAAACCCCGAAAGCGCGGCAACTCGCGGGAGCTTCACACAACACACCTGCTCCACTCGCTACTCCAGCCAGACTCCCTCTCTCTCTGCCCTCGCTCCACGCGACAGAGTTAACCCTACCAAAGATCCTACACACTTTGATTCTTCACACGACCTATCGATGTAATCGTTCGATAGCAGTTTTCCCTAGGCAAGACCCAGCGTAAAAATACAAATAATATTTACGAAACAAACCAATTATACATCGACGTAAATGCATAAACATATATATACAAATAGTAAAACAATTACAATATACGAAGACACAGAAATGTTATATATTCAGGTAACAAAAATAAGGAAAACAAATTTATAGTACAATGGATGGAAATAGGAGGATATGCATTTCCGGCGTTACAAGATGGTTTAGATTATTTTACTTTAAGCAGTTCCTGAATGTTTGGTTTCAAACTTGTTGGAGCACGTAAGGTCACTCAACGCATTTACGTGACTGTAGTGTTTTGTTTTAATGATGATTAGTACTGAGAATCCAGTCTCACATAAATATGTAAATGAGAACATTATGAGGACCTTTAAGGCTTCCTTTGCCACTTCTGAGTAAATAGAAAGTAAATTGGCCCAAAATTCTTCCAATTCCATTTGTTGAAACTGTTCTTTAGCGCTCAAATCTCAATTCAACTCAGTTGTCATGGATGACTTTGCTGATTCACACTACCAATATTCTGAGACGAGTTAGGAAAATAAAGTTTGAATGTTGTGTCTTTTTCAAAAGGTCACTTATGCTATCACTTGCATCCATTACTGTAGTTTTCTACCTTGTAGTTTCAAATTTAGATTATTCAGGGCTGCAGAGAAGTCTGCAAGGTATGTTAGGGAAAATATAAATCTGTCATCATTGAATGAATGGTGAAGCTGAACTTTTACTTGATTCAAAAGAAATAGTTCTACCTCTGATTTCAAGTCACGCAGTCTGCTAAGCGTATTGCCCTTCGAAAGCTACTGGAGTTGCGTATGAAGTATTAAAGATTGGTGTTCAGCGTCGAGATCATTACATATGACTCAGGAAAAAGCGAATATTTCCAGCACATGACTTAATTTTATGGATTACCCTGATAGCCACTTTCAATGCAGTGTTCAACTTCTCGTGTAAAGTTTTAGAAGCTAGGGCTTGTCTGTGGATGATACAATGAGACCCAATAAGATAACATTTCTTCTTTGGCAGTAATTAGGAACTCAGAACATGAAACTAACATACTCCATCAGCAGAGGTCATGCAGATGTGGTGGCCAATGCACAGTGACCAGTTTTCGTCCGATGTGCTGGGTGAGTTCATTCGCTTATTCAGAAGGAAAGGCCGACATTGTTATCCTGTTTCCGACCGGTCTTCGACGCACTGCAATGACAAAATCGATGGGTACGCCCTGCAAAATTTCTCAAACGATTTTACAGAATCAGCTCCATGATGATGTGCCTATCATTTCATTAATCGTCATAGTTATTGTAATATTTGCATTTAAGGAAGACACTGCACGAAATTGGAAAAATGTTTGCTATGGAAACAGGGGTCACTATGTTTTTGCGTTTGGTGCGTATTACATAAAATGTTGCTGTGCATCAAGTCTAACAATCATATTGAATATTTCTTTAGAGTTGGGTGGAGGTCTCTGTCTGTCAGCAACCTTGAGAAAACAGACCTGACGTCACACACTCATTGGCAATTGCGTGGACCAGCGATTCGGCTAGAATGAAATATTCTCAGCTTCCATTATATTTCATATAAGGTTTGACATACCGAAACGAGATTTTGGAAATAGATAGCACACTAAAAGGAGAGTATTTTACCCTATGGTTATTATGCAAAATCTTATTAATCACTGTGTTACTTCACTAACTACAGACTTTTACGATGAAAGAATGTAATTTCTAAGGGCCATCTACACCTGGTGAAACGAGAAATGATAAGGGTTTTGGAGCAGCGTAAGTGAAGACATGACACGTTCTTTTGCGTAAGCTATTCACCTTACATAAAATGTTGCTGTGTATGAAATTTAGCAAACATAATGTATTTTTCTTTAGACTTGGGTGAAGGTCACCAATTTGAGAAAAATGACCTGATGTCACACACTCATTGGCAATTCCGTGGACCAGCGGTAAGGCTAGAATGAAATGTTCTCGATGTTCCTCACTTAATAAACAACAGTTTCAAAATTCTCTGACAGTTGTATCCACAAAACATGTTAGTGAGGTGACATTGTGTAAAGTCTATTGTGTTTTGGCAAAAGAAGTAAATTTTAACATGACAACAATAAAAATGTAGGTTTTATGCAGAATTTGCCACTCTTGACGCTTCTCTGAAAGTTACAAATGATTAACAAGCCTGGCGAAAATAATTCGCTGCTTCTGTTGCATTTTCAGCGGAATTCATTCTAGATCCTAACTAAAGCAGAAGTGACAGTAGATCTTTTTGAATAGTCACCATGCAAGTGTGGGCGTGGAGGGACTCCACTTAGTATTTCCAAAATATGTGGGTGTAGGCTTAAGTTTAGAATGGCACTTCTCCTCCAGCACTCGTCATTTCCCCTACAGTACCTGCCAGCGACCCCCACCACTGTTGCTCTCCCCATGGGTGCCGGCCACTTTATATTGCATGCACCCTACAAATTCCAATTACTCTGTCCCAAGACAAACCATTTTAAACCAAAAATTCAATAAAGGCAGAAAATGTATCAGAACCTTTTGACTTTGTTTCCAAGTTATTTTCTCTTCATCCACAAATCGGCAGTACGATATTTAATGCCATTGTTGAGCTATATCAGTACAATCTTCACACTTCTGGGCAAAATGTGGATACATTTTCACTGTTTTAACTAGCTGTTCTTTTCAAATTCAGTGCCATTTCTTCTATCCTATGATGCACATTGTTGTTTGAAGGAAGTATCTTGTCCATTTTTCACTGAATATCTTCTCCAAAAGCAATTTTGGTTATTTTGAAAATGGAGGGCTTGACTAAAGTCTCACAAACAGTAGGAGGTTTTTTGTTTTTTGCTCTCAAGAGAGAAATTTCATATGAAGCCACAATAACATTCTCATTTTCCTGCTGAAAGATCGCATTAGAGCCCAGTTTCATCCGATTTAAAGAATTTCTTTTTCCAACAAAACACTCTTTTGGTTTATTTTTCAACACCCGTTGAGCTGTTGTTAGATGACGTTCCAGACGGAGAGGTTACTAAGGACATCATTATATACAAAACACTGTGGCAGCTGGACATACATTCTTCGTTATGCAATCTGTTTTTAGTAGACACATTCACTCAGCGTACGAGACCAATAAAAATACACTCCTGGAAATTGAAATAAGAACACCGTGAATTCACTGTCCCAGGAAGGGGAAACTTTATTGACACATTCCTGGGGTCAGATACATCACATGATCACACTGACAGAACCACAGGCACATAGACACAGGCAACAGAGCATGCACAATGTCGGCACTAGTACAGTGTATACCCACCTTTCGCAGCAATGCAGGCTGCTATTCTCCCATGGAGACGATCGTAGAGATGCTGGATGTAGTCCTGTGGAACGGCTTGCCATGCCATTTCCACCTGGCGCCTCAGTTGGACCAGCGTTCGTGCTGGACGTGCAGACCGCGTGAGACGACGCTTCATCCAGTCCCAAACATGCTCAATGGGGGACAGACCCGGAGATCTTGCTGGCCAGGGTAGTTGACTTACACCTTCTAGAGCACGTTGGGTGGCACGGGATACATGCGGACGTGCATTGTCCTGTTGGAACAGCAAGTTCCCTTGCCGGTCTAGGAATGGTAGAACGATGGGTTCGATGACGGTTTGGATGTACCGTGCACTATTCAGTGTCCCCTCGACGATCACCAGTGGTGTACGGCCAGTGTAGGAGATCGCTCCCCACACCATGATGCCGGGTGTTGGCCCTGTGTGCCTCGGTCGTATGCAGTCCTGATTGTGGCGCTCACCTGCACGGTGCCAAACACGCGTACGACCATCATTGGCACCAAGGCAGAAGCGACTCTCATCGCTGAAGACGACACGTCTCCATTCGTCCCTCCATTCACGCCTGTCGCGACACCACTGGAGGCGGGCTGCACGATGTTGGGGCGTGAGCGGAAGACGGCCTAACGGTGTGCGGGACCGTAGCCCAGCTTCATGGAGACGGTTGCGAATGGTCCTCGCCGATACCCCAGGAGCAACAGTGTCCCTAATTTGCTGGGAAGTGGCGGTGCGGTCCCCTACGGCACTGCGTAGGATCCTACGGTCTTGGCGTGCATACGTGCGTCGCTGCGGTCCGGTCCCAGGTCGACGGGCACGTGCACATTCCGCCGACCACTGGCGACAACATCGATGTACTGTGGAGACCTCACGCCCCCCGTGTTGAGCAATTCGGCGGTACGTCCACCCGGCCTCCCGCATGCCCACTATACGCCCTCGCTCAAAGTCCGTCAACTGCACATACGGTTCACGTCCACGCTGTCGCGGCATGCTACCAGTGTTAAAGACTGCGATGGATCTCCGTATGCCACGGCAAACTGGCCGACACTGACGGCGGCGGTGCACAAATGCTGCGCTGCTAGCGCCATTCGACGGCCAACACCGCGGTTCCTGGTGTGTCCGCTGTGCCGTGCGTGTGATCATTGCTTGTACAGCCCTCTCGCAGTGTCCGGAGCAAGTATGGTGGGTCTGACACACCGGTGTCAATGTGTTCTTTTTTTCATTTCCAGGAGTGTACTATTCATTACTTCAGATCAAAACAGGTGTAATACTGAATTAAGAACGTAGAGTGCAGTTTGAGGAATGTGTCGTGTCAGTAATAACTTGGTGATGTACGAAGCAATGCTGACGCTGCCATCTCTACCAAAACTGCACTCGCCAACTGTAATAAGAATATAACATTTTTGACTTGTCTGTCGGCATGTTTCTTCCTTCTCAGCTGTCTGCACTCTCGTCCGTGTAAATCTCTTACGCCAGCCCCTCCTCCAAGGCGGGCGCACCCCCAGTCTTTAGAATCGGAAACCACTGATCTATTTGCAGATGAAGTAGCTTTGCGAGGTATCCGCGAAGTACTTTTGACGCAGCAAATCCCGCTTCATTACTCATTTTACAGAAAACACCCAAAATTAGCCAAACAAAAGAATTCAACATCTACCTCTGCCTCTACGTACATACTCTGGGAACCTGTAACTTGTACAACTCGTACTCGTTCGCTTTCCTGTTCCAGTCGCAAATGGAGCGGGAGGAAAGCCACTGCATATACGCGCCCGTAAGATGACTCCGCCGACACTGTGGCTTAGTGTTTATCATATTTTAAATGTGTGCGCCGATGCTAAGCTGATTTTGTGTGTATCTTTTGACGATGACACTATAGCTTTATTATACTACGACACGTTTTAAAACAGGTATGCCACGTGATATTAGCTTATGTTTTCCACGCGCATGTCAGTAATACTTTTCATTGTGCCATATTGTATTGTTTTAAGGTGTAGACAGTCTACTAGTTGTTTTTACGTTTTTCCCATGCTTTGTTGCAGATCTGAAGATGTTCATCGTGGACCGAAATCGGTAGTCTAAGGACCTAATAATTTTGTGATAATAGATGGAAATAAAAGAATTTATTCTAAACAACTACTTCACAAAAAGCGGAACACTTGCCCTGGTGACGACGGCATTACCTTTCGTCACCGGAAAGAATACCCACTCTCCTTTTTAGCCACCCTTGCAATCTTTTATTACACGACCCTGTTCAAAAATGATTACCATGAACTGTGGAAAAACTCTAAAGTCCTACTTTTCCTCTAGCTGCACAAACACCCTACTGAAACTTCCTCTTATCACCTCAACAGCCGTACCTGATTGTATAACAAGATCTCTAAATCCACTCTCTGTCCAAGCATCCATCAACACCTGAACCAATACCATCTCCTTTCTGTCAACCAGTATGGCTTCCGTCCCATTTTCTCTTTTGGTGACCAACTCTTGTATCTCATTCCTTCCCCACCAGTTTAACAAGCAAAAAGCCGGTCTTTTTGTATCCTCAACCTGGAATACGGAATTCTAGTCTCTGTTTCAAACTCCAGACTTATGGACTTCTGATTAACTTTGCTCCCTGACTGCATCCATCCTGTCTAAACGTTCGTCCTTTGTCTCTATTAACAATACCAATTCCCATACTTTCATCCCACTGCAGGAGTGCCCCAACGCTCTGTCCTCTCTCCTCTGCAATGCCGATTTGTCAAAGCCAGTCCACACCACCAGTCCATCTCCTTCTGTGTGCTAATGACACTGCTCTCCTTGCCCCCAACTCTGCATTTCAGAAATCCAAACAATCCATCCAAATCTACGGAAGCCAGTTAGCCTACGGATGCAACTAATGGCTCCTCATGGCCAAACCCTCCAAATCCAACGCAATAGTTACAGCGAGAACCACCGAAACTTCCACTTCCATGACTTCTACCTCACCATTTACAAGCGTTCTATCCAATTAGGCAATACCCTAAAATAGCTTGGACTAACCTCGATCAGCAGCTAAAATAGAAACCTCACCTACTATCCCACAGAATGCTTACAATAGACGAGAACTATTAAAACTAATAATTGGCCGAACTTGGTGATTATATTCATTCAGTACCATCCACATCTACAAAAGCCTGACACGGTTCATCCTTTTCTATGTAAATATTGCATGGATATCCCACCTAATCCTTGAACGTTATGCCCTCCACCTTACTTTCCCCTTCCGTTTACCTTCCACCACATGAATCCTTTACCATCTCATAAAATCCCTACCTTTCCTCGCACTGAACACCTTCGAAGAATCTGCACCATCCGCAGACTCGACTCCACCCATTCTATTCTTCCTGTCTAATTTTTACTAATAACAGGCCGTCGCGGCTATGCAGACACATTCAACCAAGCCTTCACCTGCACTCCCTTCGTATCGTCTCTCAAAAAAATTTCAAGTCTCCCTCTGACGACGAAATCCATACCGAGATTTACCCAACTTACGCACTATAATCCCTACCCCCGATGTTCCCCTCATCAGGGCTCCCTTTTCATTTCCTTCCTCTTTCCCTTCTCTTTTCCCCTTCACTTCCAATCTTTCTCTGCCACTGTTTCCACTTCATATCATGGTCTTACCGACATCACGACCTACACCTGACTTCTTGTCTACGCAAAATCCACTCTGTCTCATTGATACTACCCATCAGTCGTCCATACTCATACCTACACATTCCTGTTCCCTCCAACAACAGGTCATTTTTCCCAGGGTAATCCTTCAATTTACAGTGGCAGTGCAGTTCTTCATTTTAAAGTCAGTTTTTACCTCGTATTTTAAATATGATCTCATTTTTTCGTTTTACTATTTTGAATTTAAAAACGTAAGAAAATTGAATTCCATTATATTCATCCTCGTAAACTTTAAAACCATTTGTAAATATCTCACTTTCTAATTTATTATTTTTCGTCTTCGTGTGTGTTACATATCCTGTGGCTGACAGTTCACCCTCCGCCCACGTGGAGCGAAGGGGATAAAATAACAGGAAAGAAAAAGGAATAAAACAAAGCAGCTCAGCAGTGGACTCGTAGCACATGAAGACGTCGGTCAGTTGTGCTAACGAAATATTGTGGAAATTTCACGACGACGTGTGACATCTCGCCCGAGAATATTTTCTGCAAGATAAATTTAAATCACTCATCAGTTTTACGTATTCCACTCTCTAATAAATCAGTGACCCCTTCAGTTCTACTTTTGCGCTTTTCTTGTGTGTAAAATCGTTTTCTATTTCTCGTTGGGTGGTTGTAGCAATGACGTGTTCACAGATCAGTGTGGCACTCTTAGTACGGCTGTAACTTGTTTATTGTTTGTCTTCATGTACTGACAACTCATGAACGTTTGCACCCAGGTTCGTCGAGATGACAGGCATCTTATCCGCATGGCTGTAACGGATCGTGCAGCCACGTCTCGATCCCTGAGTCAACAGATGGGGACGTTTGCAAGACAACAACCATCTGCACGAACAGTTCGACGACGTTTGCAGCAGCATGGACTATCAGCTCGGAGACCATGGCTGCGGTTACCCTTGACGCTGCATCACAAACAGGAGTGCCTGCGATGCTGTACTCAACGACGAACCTGGGTGCACTCATTCCGATTAGGAGCTGTGGTATAAATTTTGACAGGAAAGTAACATGGATTCGTGAATGCACAGTACAGAGGCCGTCCTCTTCAAATGCGGTACTTATATTATTTGTAGCAAGGAATAAGAAATAAAATGAAGACTGTTGTGATAGAACGCAATGGCTGAAGAAAAATGACATTCAAAACACTTAGTTAACATTTGTGACAGTGTCTCATATCGAATAATGCATTTATATACACTACTGGCCATTAAAATTGTTACACCACGAAGATGACGTGCTACAGACGCGAAATTTAACCGACAGCAAGAAGATGGTGTGATATTCAAATGATTAGCTTTTCAGACCAATCACACAAGGTTGGCGCCGGTGGCGACACCTACAACGTGCAGACATGAGGAAAGTTTAGAATCGATTTCTCATACACAAACAGCAGTTGACCGGCCTTGCCTGGTGAAACGTTGTTGTGATGCCTCGTGTAAGGAGGAGAAATGCGTACCATCACGTTTCCGACTTTGATAAAGGTCGGATTGTTGCCTATCACGATTGCGGTTCATCATATCTCGACATTGCTGCTCGCGTTGGTCGAGATCCAATGACTGTTAGCAGAATATGGAATCGGTGGGTTCAGGAGGGTAATACGGACCGCCGTGCTGGATCCCAACGGCCTCGTATCACTAGCAGTCGAGATGACAGGCATCTTATCCGCATGGCTGTAACGGATCGTGCAGCCACGTCTCGATCCCTGAGTCACCAGATGGGGACGTTTGCAAGACAACAACCATCTGCACGAACAGTTCGACGACGTTTGCAGCAGTATGGACTATCAGCTCGGAGACCATGGCTGCAGTTACCCTTGACGCTGCATCACAGACAGGAGCGCCTGCGATGGTGTACTCGACGACGAACCTGGGTGCTCGAATGGCAAAACGTCATTTTTTCGGATGAATCCAGGTTCTGTTTACAGCATCATGATGGTCGCATCCGTGTTTGGCGACATCGCGGTGAACGCACATTGGAAGCGTGTATTCGTCATCGCCATACTGGCCTATCACCCGGCTTGATGGTATGGTGTGCCATTGGTTACACGTCTCTTGTTCGCATTGACGGCCCTTTGAACAGTGGACGTTACATTTCAGATGTGTTACAACCCGTGGCTCTACCCTTCATTCTATCCCTGCGAAACCCTACATTTCAGCAGGATAATGCACGACCGTATGTTTCAGGTCTTGTACGGGCATTTCTGGATACAGAAAATGTTCGACTGCTGCCCTGGCCAGCACATTCTCCAGATCTCTCACCAATTGAAAACGTCTGGTCAGTGGTGGCCAAGCAACTGGCTCGTCACAATACGCCAGTCACTACTCTTGATGAACTGTGGTATCGTGTTGAAGCTGCATGAGCAGCTGTACCTGTACACGCCATCCAAGCTCTGTTTGACTCAATGCCGAGGCGTATTAAGGCCGTTATTACGGCCAGAGGTGGTTGTTCTGGGTACTGATTTCTCAGTATCTATGCACCCAAATTGCGTGAAAATTTAATCATATGTCAGTTCTAGTATAACATATTTGTCCAATGAATACCCTTTTATCATCTGCATTTCTTCTTGGTGTAGTAATTTTAATGGCCAGTAGTGTATAAGTAAAATCAGTTAATCATCCCCTCACACAGACAACAGAACTCCACTTCGTGAGGGAATTAGTGTCACTACTTTGGGGCGGCAGCAATCTGAAACAGTCTACACGAAATGTTCACAATGATGCCAACTTTTAACGATCAGTACTTGGTATCCGGCGACCAACTTACTTGCCCTTCTTATAGCCGCTCTGTTTTTGGCTCATAACGTATAATTTTATGTACATTACCAATTAATAGTAAGATAGGTACATGTGCGGCCTGAGGTGTCGCCCCACAATGTCAGTATTATCTCATGAACAGAAAAATATGGCGACTGCTGAGTTACAGTATTATTCATGTTAGTCGAGGTCTTAAGAAATACACATCGTTTGCAGTAAATCGAGTGATTGACCTGCTGACACAGAAGCGTTAACGAGGACAACCCCTTAAATACGAACTGAAGAGTTACAGTGTAAATGTATGTACGTTCATACTATGTAGATGTGTATGTAGCTACTACCACATTCTAAGTTCTGAAGATGACTCTGGCTGGTAGGGAAAAGTGTTTCTCTCTCTCCTTTTTGTATTTTTTGTTTTTACAGTAGACGAATTTGAGGCTTCAAATAATTTGTCAAATGCTAAGATTTTATACATTATTTCTTCTTCTTTTTTTTCTTTTACAATCTTTCGTTTGGCGCTTCCACTTTCAATTTTATCTTCTTTCTATGGCGAGAGCTTGTATTTTTTGGCAGTTCATGGTAATAGTTTATTGGGTCAGTATAAGAAGACGCCTTATTACACTGATAATCTTACTTCGCTGTTATTCGCTGTTACCTTGTTGTTATTCTCCCACAATTAAAGGTACAGCTGCCACAGCAGTTTAGGTATTTTACTACAGTATCAGGTACTGCTGTCATAATACTGTAATGGCAATGTTCATAAATTTTGAACTTGTTTGCAACGGGAATATTTACTAAGACAAATAAATTTTTGATAGAAATAGATTCGTATATTTTTTAACGCATCTCATTATTTGACTTCTAAATCCCGCGCTAAAATGGTCACGATTTTCGCCTGACCTAGCTGTGAAGAAACGAATCAATAAGCTGACTTATCAGACTCCATGGTTCTTAAGACATCTTGTATGTTTTCCGAATATGGATAGCGAATAAAGTTATCTGAAAATAGTTTTACTAGTTTCAAGAGCTGAAGAATTTGCGACTGGCGAAAGAAATTAAAAATAAAATTAATAGTTTCCAGTTTACGTAAATGTGGCCCCGATGAGAGAAAGCAGAAATCTGAGGAAACGGTGGAAAAGAAGGGATAAAAAGAAATAATTGTGACTTTCTCGTGTTATTTTCGCGGGTAAGAGCTACTTAGTCCACGCAGCTTGAATTAACTAACATTAGTAAGAACTGAATTTCATGCTTTGCGTATTACACCAGAGTATGAGATTTCGACAGAAGCCCGTACCTCTGAAGAACTGGTTCGAGTCAGCACGGTGGTCATTTAGTGCTTTGTCTGACACCACACGTCACCGAGCGGTTCTAGGCGCTACAGTCTGGAACCGCGCGACCGCTACGGTCGCAGGTTCGAATCCTGCCTCGGGCATGGATGTGTGTGATGTCCTTAGGTTAGTTAGGTTTAAGTAGTTCTAAGTTCTAGAGGACTGATGACCTCAGATGTTAAGTCCCATAGTGCTCAGAGCCATTTGAACCATTTGAACCACACATCACAGCCTGCTGCGTCCCGGCTACACTCCGAGTCGAACGACTGAGTGTATAGAACAGGGCCACCAACTTCAGAAGCGTTGAACTCGTACTGCCTGGCAACCGCGGGGAATACCCGTGCTCTCTACCGGCTGTCCTTGAACGCCCTGCCAAAGCCACCAGCGTGTTTCGCCGCCGTTGCGCTACTGGAGACATTTTGCCAACAGTGGCGCTCTCGAATTCGTGTGCATCAATCTGTTACCTTCGTAACGACATTTGCTACACATCAGTCTTTATTTCTGGTGTTTATACACTCCTGGAAATTGAAATAAGAACACCGTGAATTCATTGTCCCAGGAAGGGGAAACTTTATTGACACATTCCTGGGGTCAGATACATCACATTATCACACTGACAGAACCACAGGCACATAGACACAGGCAACAGAGCATGCACAATGTCGGCACTAGTACAGTGTATATCCACCTTTCGCAGCAATGCAGGCTGCTATTCTCCCATGGAGACGATCGTAGAGATGCTGGATGTAGTCCTGTGGAACGGCTTGCCATGCCATTTAAACCTGGCGCCTCAGTTGGACCAGCGTTCGTGCTGGACGTGCAGACCGCGTGAGACGACGCTTCATCCAGTCTCAAACATGCTCAATGGGGGACAGATCCGGAGATCTTGCTGGCCAGGGTAGTTGACTTACACCTTCTAGAGCACGTTGGGTGGCACGGGATACATGCGGACGTGCATTGTCCTGTTGGAACAGCAAGTTCCCTTGCCGGTCTAGGAATTGTAGAACGATGGGTTCGATGACGGTTTGGATGTACCGTGCACTATTCAGTGTCCCCTCGACGATCACCAGTGGTGTACGGCCAGTGTAGGAGATCGCTCCCCACACCATGATGCCGGGTGTTGGCCCTGTGTGCCTCGGTCGTATGCAGTCCTGATTGTGGCGCTCACCTGCACGGCGCCAAACACGCATACGACCATCATTGGCACCAAGGCAGAAGCGACTCTCATCGCTGAAGACGACACGTCTCCATTCGTCCCTCCATTCACGCCTGTCGCGACACCACTGGGGGCGGGCTGCACGATGTTGGGGCGTGAGCGGAAGACGGCCTAACGGTGTGCGGGACCGTAGCCCAGCTTCATGGAGACGGTTGCGAATGGTCCTCGCCGATACCCCAGGAGCAACAGTGTCCCTAATTTGCTGGGAATTGGCGGTGCGGTCCCCTACGGCACTGCGTAGGATCCTACGGTCTTGGCGTGCATCCGTGCGTCGCTGCGGTCCGGTCCCAGGTTGACGGGCACGTGCACCTTCCGCCGACCACTGGCGACAACATCGATGTACTGTGGAGACCTCACGCCCCACGTGTTGAGCAATTCGGCGGTACGTCCACCCGGCCTCCCGCATGCCCACTATACGCCCTCGCTCAAAGTCCGTCAACTGCACATACGGTTCACGTCCACGCTGTCGCGGCATGCTACCAGTGTTAAAGACTGCGATGGAGCTCCGTATGCCACGGCAAACTGTCTGACACTGACGGCGGCGGTGCACAAATGCTGCGCAGCTAGCGCCATTCGACGGCCAACACCGCGGTTCCTGGTGTGTCCGCTGTGCCGTGCGTGTGATCATTGCTTGTACAGCCCTCTCGCAGTGTCCGGAGCAAGTATGGTGGGTCTGACACACCGGTGTCAATGTGTTCTTTTTTCCATTTCCAGGAGTGTATGTACAAATAAATTCGATATTCATTTCTGAAATAAATGACGAATTCACACATCCATATGGCTGACCAAATGAGTTCAAATGTTCAAAGTGTGTGAAATCTTATGGGACTTAACTGCTAAGGTCATCAGTCCCTAAACTTACACACTACTTAACCTAAATTATCCTAAGGTCAATACACACACCCATGCCTGAGGGAGGACTCGAACCTCTGGCGGGACCAGCTGCACAGTCCATGACTGCAGCGCCTCAAACCGCTCTGCTAATTGCGCGCGGCACCAAATGAGTAAGGAATATGGCAAGCAAATCACACAGCATACGTACAGGAGGTATATTGTGCTTTACAAGCATGTAAGCAAAGAAAACACTACCAACAGATAAACTCTTTGCTTTAAGCTGACCACGCTATAAAAACTTTTCAAGGCGTGGTCACTTCAGGTCAGACAAACGTGTGATAACTTCTCTTCACCTCAACTCCTAGGAGTTCCAAGGGGTGCTTTTCCTCCAAGGCACTTTTCTCCAGATAGCAAATCAGCAGTAACCTCCCGCTGTCTTATCAAATATCAAACACTGAGTGAATGTAGTCTTCGTAATTTGCGCACCGTTTTAAGAAAAAAACTAATTCTTCAGGCACGTCAATGTTATGACATCGTGTCTCCTGAACTATGTGTCGTACAGCGACATAATTTTGCAGGTACATTCAGCATTATATGTGGATACTGTTCGCAAATTGCGTTGCGAATGGAGTTAGTAGTAAATAAATAATACACTACTGGCCATTAAAATTGCTACACCAAGAAGAAATGCAGATGATAAATGGGTATTCATTGGTCAAATATATTATACTATAACTGACATGTGATTAAATTTTCACGCAATTTGGGTGCATAGATCTTGAGAAATCAGTACCCACAACAACCACCTATGGCAGTAATAACGGCCATAATACGCCTCGGCATTGAGTCAGAGCTTGGTTGGTGTGTTTAGGTACAGCTGCCCATGCAGCTTCAACACGATACCACAGTTCACCAAGAGACGTGACTGGCATATTGTGACGAGTCAGTTGCTCGGCCACCATTGACCAGACGTTTTTAATTGGCGAGAGATCTGGAGAATGTGCTGTCCAGGGCAGCAGTCGAAAATTTTCTATATGCAGAAAGGCCCGTACAGGACCTGCAACATGCGGTCGTGCATTATCCTGCTGAAATGTAGGGTTTCGCAGGGATCGAATGAAGGGTAGAGCCACGGGTTGTAACACATCTGAAATGTAACGTCCACTGTTCAAAGTGCCGTCAATGCGAACAAGAGGTGACTGAGACGTGTAACCAATGGCACCCCATACCATCACGCCGGGTGATACGCCAGTATGGCGATGACGAATACACTCTTCCAATGTGCGTTCACCGCGATGTCGCCAAACACGGATGCGACCATCATGATGCTATAAACATAACCTGGATTCATCCGAAAAAATGACGTTTTGCCATTCGTGCACCCAGATTCGTCGTTGAGTACACCTTCACAGGCGCTCCTGTCTGTGATGCAGTGTCAAGGGTAACTGCAGCCATGGTCTCCGAGCTGATAGTCCATACTGCTACAAACGTCGTCGAACTGTTCGTGCAGATGTGTGTTGTCTTGCAAACGTGCCCATCTGTTGACTCAGGGAGCTAGACGTGGCTGCACGATTCGTTACAGCCATGCGGATAAGATCTCGACTGCTAGTGATAACAGGCCGTTGGGGTCCACTAAGGCGTTCCGTATTACCCTCCTGAACCCACCGATCCCATATTCTGTTAACAGTCATTGGATCTTGACCAACGCGAGCAGCAATGTCGAGATACGATAAACCGGAATCGTGATAGGCTACAATCCGACCCTTATCAAACTTGGAAACGTGATGGTACGCATTTCTGCTCCTTACACGAGACATCACAACAACGTTTCACCAGGTAACGCCGGTCAACTGCTGTTTGTGTATGAGAAATCGGTTCGAAACTTACCTCATGTCAACACGTTGTATGTGTAGCCACCGGCGCCAACCTTGTGTGATTGGTCTGAAAAGCTAATCATTTGAATATCACAGCATCTTCTTCCTGTTGGTTAAATTTCGAGTCTGTAGCACGTCATCTTCATGGTGTAGCAATTTTAATGGCCAGTAGTGTAAATTAAAATGTCATGCCTGATGCTGAAATTATACTGCATGAACAGCGAAATTATAGTATGCGATAAACGTTTTTCCTTTCACCATTTTGTGGGGTGTGAGAGCGAGAAAAAGTTCGTTGGAAGTCGCTAAATGCTCTCATTCTCAAATGGTTCAAATGGCTCTGAGCACTATGGGACTTAACAACTGAGATCATCAGTCCCCTAGAATTTAGAACTACTTAAACCTAACTGACCTAAGGACATCACACACATCCAAACCCGAGGCTGGATTCGAACCTGCGACCGTAGCGGTCGAGCGGATTCCAAACTGAAGCGCTTAGAACCGCTCGGCCACACAGGCCGGCCTGTCATTCCCAAATGCTATATGAATGTAAGCTGTGTAATTTGCGCGTCGTGAGTCGTTCTGCCTCAAGACGTTTGTACAGTTTCTAGCTGAAATACTTGACTTATTGTGTTAATTCTTTAACATATGATTACAGCTCTTAATGAGTAAATTATGATAGCATTTTAAATTCGGTCAATCACTATTTGAAATACTGAAAATACACTGAAGCGCCAAAGAAACTGGTATAGCCATGCGTATTCAAATACAGAGATATGTAAACAGGCAGAATACGGCGCTGTCGCCAGCATGCCGCCTGGTTGGACGAGTCTCGTTTCAAATTGCATCGAGCGGATGGAGACAATCTCTTGAATCCATGGACCCTGCATTTCAGCAGGGGACTGTTCAAACTGGTCGAGGCTCTGTAATGGTGTGGGGCGTGTGCAGTTGGAGTGATATGGGACGATTGATACGTCTAGATACGACTCTGACAGATGACACGTACGTAAGCATCATGTCTGATCATCTGCATCCATTCATGTCCATTGTGCATTATGACGGACTTGGGCAATCCCAGCAGGACAATTGCTGGACACACGTCCAGAATTGCTACAGAGTGGCTCCAGATACACTTTGCTGAATTTAAACACTTCTGCTGGCCACCAAACTTCCGAGACATGAACATTATTGAGTATATCTGGGATGCCTTGCAACGTGCCATTCAGAAGAGATCTCCACCCCCTCGTACTCTTACCGATTTATGGACAGCCCTATAGGATTTATGGTGTCAAGTACCTCCAACGCTACTTCAGACATTAGTCGAGTCCATGCCACGTCAAGGCGGCACTTCTGCGTACTCGCAGGGGCCCTACACGATGTTAGGCAGGTGAACCAGTTTCTTTAGCTCTTCAGTGTAATAATTTTATTGCTCCTGGGAGCTGTTAGATAGGCAACCTGCAACTAGGACCGGTGCTATAAATTGGGTTAGGGGTTTAGCAACATGGGTATGTGTAGTAAATTTGGATGGAACTTTTCCAGGCATTCTGGTCGGCTGTGGCCAGAGCACGGAGAAGGCTAAGCAATTCAGTTAGTCAATGGCGTTTATTGCTAGTCTGTATCAGCTGCCGTGCTGTAACCATGTGAAGTAGTCCCTATGACGACCAGCTGTTGATTTTATTTGCACCTCCGTCGAGGAAGCAAAACAAAAACAAATTGGTTATATGATATCAATACTAAACAAGGTGAAAATGTTGAATTTCATCTTCTTTGCAGGCGACTGTGGTCTTGAGAAGGTTGTTTCTTCAGAAATTTTCGTATATTTCTTAAAAAATTCGCAACATTTCTCCCACTGAAATAAAAATCTTGACTAATTCCAGCAGTGCAGTGTTTATCGTTTAGTTAAAAGACAGAAAGGTAAATTGATCCTGCAGAATGAGATATTACGAGGGTCAGTCAAATGAAAACCTTAAATATTTTTTTAAGTATTATTTATTTTGTAGAGGTAGTACAAAGCTGTATCACTTTTCAACATAATCTCCTCCACACTCAATGCAAGTCCTCCAGCGCTCACAAAGTGCATAAATTTCTTTCGAAAAAATTCTTTTGGTAGTCCGCGCAGCCACTCATGCACCGCGTGGAGTACGTCTTCGTCAGAATGGAACTTCTTTCCTCCCATTGCGTCTTTGAGTGGTCCAGACATATCAGGGTGAGTTCTGGTGAGTATGGTGGATGAGGAAGACACTCAAAAAATGCAGGTCTGTGATTGGGGTAACTGTTGTACGGGCAGTGTGGGGCCTTGCATTGTCATATTGCAAAAGGACACCTGCTGACAGCAATCCACGTCGCTTTGATTTGATTGCAGGCCGCAGATGGTTTTTTAGGAGATCTGTGTATGATGCACTGGTGACAGTGGTTCCTCTAGGCATGTAATGTTCCAAAATGACGCCTTTTTCGTCCCAAAAGAGAGTCAGATAACCTTCCCTGCTGATGGTTCTGTTCAAAACTTCTTTGGATTTGGTGATGAGGAATGGCGCCATTCCATGCTCGCTCTCTTTGTTTCCAGTTGGTGGAAGTGAACCCAGGTTTCGTCCTCAGTAACCAAGGAAGCCATCACCTTCTAGTTCAAAGCGCCGAAGAAGTTGTTCACAAGCATCAACACGTCGTTCTCTCATTTCAGGAGCCAGCTGTCGTGGCACCCATCTTGCAGACACTTTGTGAAACTGGAGCACATTATGCACAATGTGGTGTGCTGACCGATGACTAATCTGTAAACATGCTGCAATGTCATTCAGTGTCACTCAGCTGTTTCCCTTCAGGGTGTGGCTTCAACTGCTGCAATGATCTGTGGAGTCACAACCCGTTGTGCCTGACCTGGACGAGGAGCATCTTCCACTGAAGTCACACCATTTGTGAACTTCCTACTTCATTCGTAGACTTGCTGCTGTGACAAACATGCATCACCGTACTGAACCTTCATTCGTCGATGAATTTCAATAGGTTTCACACCTTCACTACGCAAAAACCGAATAACAGAACGCTGTTCTCCACTGGTGCAAGTCGCAAGTGGAGCGGCCATCTTTATACTGATACTGCGACGGTATGTGTGCATCTACACTATGCTGCCACCTACAGGCCATTCTGCACGCTGTTTGTAGCACGCTTACCATCTTACAGGATAACGGCGCGAAATTTCGATTTGTTATTACAAATTTAAGGTTTTCAATTGACTCACCCTCGTATTATTAACTATCTGAACACCTGGCGTTGCTCGGGTATGTATTTATTCCAATACAGTATTAGTGCAGCTCGTCCTCCCCCCCCCCCCGTCCTTATCCGTCTCCTCTTCCCCCTCTCTCTGCCCATCCCCTTCACCAAAACTCCTGCTGCCCCACTCTCTGTTCATCTCCTCGTCCCTCTCTCTGTCTGACCATCTCCTCCTCCTCCTCTCACTCTCCTTGTCGATCTCCTCCTCCCCTTCCCTTTCTGTTCATTTCCACCTCCCCTCTCTGCCCATCTCCTCATCTTTCCTTTCTCTGTCCAACTCCTCCTTCCCCCTCTCTGCTTGTACACTACTCCTCCTCCTTTCTCCCTCCATGTTATCACTCCCACTGCAGTAGGCGGTCCCAGAATTTCTTTCCAGGTAGTATGTAATATACGCAACAAGTATAGGTCAAACAGTGTCAGGAGTTTAGGAGAAGCTTTCTATCCGTGGCTTTGCCCTCATGCGCATTTGTCACATTATTTCACAAAAGGGTGTACATAAAGTCTGGCAAAGCTTTCAATTATTTATTGCGCAAGAACGAAACATTGTACAGATATCATACATATGTCATTTTGAAGAAAAACCCTGAAAGTTTTTTCACGTATACTGCCACAGCGTAGTTTAGTAATTTGCCCATAGTCAGCGCTAGTCGCAAACATGGCTAGTTCAGGTGCGAGAGCACTTCGTCGAGAGCACTGTCACTGGATATTCCTACTTGGATATGTTGCATCAATAGCAGCAATTCCCCGTTCATCTTTCAGCAGGATGGGGCTCCACTCCAGTTTCATCGTGAAGTTCGTGAGTACCTGAACACGGATTTGCCACATCGATGGATCGGCCGTGTTACAGAAGGGGACAGCTGTTTCACGAAATGGCCTCCCCAATCACCAGATCTCACTCCGTGTGACTTTTTTCTGTAAGGACACATTAAAGATCTGGTGTATGTACCGCCTCTACCACACGATGTAGCAGAGCTCCGGGAGAGAATATGGGAAGCGACTGCGACAGTCGACGATTTGTCCGCCGCTTGTGGTCTCGCGGTAGCGTTCTCGCTTCCCGAGCACGGGGTCCCGGGTTCGATTACCGGCGGGGTCAGGGATTTTCACCTGCCTCGAGATGACTGGGTGTTTGTGTTGTCCTCATCATTTCATCATCATCCAGGAAAGTGGCGAAATTGTACGGGCGCTGATAACCGCGCTGTTGAGCACCCCACAAACCAAACATCATCATCCACAGTCGACGATGCCATGCTGGGACGAGTATGGCAAGAATTCGATTACCGTATTGACGTTTGAAGGTTTGTGGGACTGTCATCGAACCTTGAAATCAGTGAGAGAGAAAACGGTCTTGGTATTGAAAAAAACTATATTTCAAATTTTAAAAAGTATCATTACGTTTGACGTTGGAGAAGATAATCCTGTAGCACTTTCCTTGATGAGTTCACCTTTTCTACTTTTAGAGTGGTGCGTTAAGTTTTCGCAATATTGGTAATTGCAGTGGGCGACTGATTCACTTTTAATTATCCTGAGTGAGATCGCTTCGGCACACGAATAATTAACCACTGTAGAAGACCTCCCGTGGAACGTAATTTCCGAGCTATAACGAGTATTCTACAGATGTTGACATCTTCGAAGGCAAAGCTGGGTGTTTCTGAGTTATTTAAATAAATCTCTTTGCGTACACTCAGATGACAGTAATAGAACTCTGGGGTGGAATTCTGTTTTTTTTTTTTACGCTGTTTCTGATTAAAGTAAACTGCAAGAAATGAAAGGTGGAATCTTACGCCAAGAATTGTATTTCTATTACCACGAACTTGTAGCCAGTAGTAACAATAGTATTGTTGCCTATGCGAGCTGACAGTAACAGCAGAGTTCGCCAAACGTACCATTTACATAACATGTCTCCATTACGAGGTAAGCTGATTTATAGGAAAAGAATCGTAGACATAATACAAATTATTAGGCGTCAAGTATCGTTCCAATGATTCATGTTATCAACAGATGGGTTCTAGCTAGAGTGTTAGAGCCGAAATTCTAATACCGGGTAGTGCTTTGTTAGTTAAAAATTGAGTACTGTACTCCCATCGCGTTTCAATTTTATAATTGAGCTGACGAACTATAGGTGTTTTAAAAACTTATTTTTCCTTATTCATATCTCTTCAGTTATTACCACTTACTCGCGACCTGTACTTGTTGCACATACGCTCGTCGTAACATGGTCGGATTGACTTTCTGCTATTCAGAACGTCACTGTTGCCACTTTTGGCACACACATTTTCAGGACGAAACATTTTATGTAATTTCTGGAATAACAAGTAAAAAGTGTTGTTCATAAACCATGATACAATATCTTCCTTGGAACTACAATTATCACTACGTATGAAACTATTTTACTTTCTCTTAAGCATTTTTGCTATACACCTGTCTTCTTTTAATTAACTTATGAAGAGAATTATCACCAGAATGAAACCTTCCTATTACATTACTATCGGTGCCTATCAAGAATGAGAGGGCTGCACATTTTCGACTACTCTGGAGTACAGCTACAAACAGAAAATCTTTCGGAACCTATGGGGTGCCAATATTGCTTTCAGTACAAGAAGCTGGACATAAACAGCTCTACGTACAGTTACGGCCATAACATTCATAAATTTTGCATGTCGATTAGGAAACTGTAGTAAATTAAAATTAATGTCTCGAATAATTAACGCAAATATCATTTGTAAGTGGTTAAACTGAACCTACCGAAATAAAATATTCAGATATAAAAACTCACTATGATGGTTGTTAAGTGCATTATTATTAGGGCCCTGCAACGTAATTATATTAGAACATTAACTGGGAATGACCATTGTAGTTTTACCCTGTAATGAGATTGCAATCGATCATCGTACTTCCCACAACGTGTCCAGTTGAACGAAGTCAGCGCCGTAGTTTCAGCCTTCAGGTTTATACTTTTCTTGTTACTTTGACGTACTACTTTTGAAACGGGTAGTACAGTTGTACATACGGAATCTGAATGTGCATATCAGTACCCTACGTTCTAAGAGTATAAATAATTACTGTGTGGAATGAATTCCCAGGTCAACTAGGGCACTGTCCTTACCTAGAAGAATCAAAGATAGTAGGGGTATTCTGGAACCATGGCCGCTAGATACAGGTTCCTTCTCCCACTATACGACCTTCTGGGTTTGCAAAAACTGCCTTAATATGCACCTTAGACTAAACAGTCCCAGGTGGTTTGAAGGTTGGAGTGTTAGGCAAAAATATGAGAATGTTTTAGTAGCACTCTACGTTCTTCTAATGAGGTACATACAGTCCTTGCCTTACATAGTCCGCCCAAAAAGTTCTAAGACTGAATTTACTCCTAGTGCGTAAGGGACGTCAGTGCAGTAATAAAAGTTCTGCGTTCAAACAGTCACTTGGGAGTAGTAAGTGTTAAGTAGTGGACTTGGGGGCGTAGTGTGTCAACGTTGTTGATTCGCAAATAGTAGTGGAGCAACAGCTTTAAATAAACTGTTTAACACGTATTCTAGAATGTTTTGAGGAGGAGAAAAAGTGTGTATGAACATTCTGTTCGTTACAGCCAAGTGCAGGGAAACTATGTAGAACATCTGAAGTATTAAAACCAACTTTACTCTCATTTTTATTCATCCAGTATCGAAAATTTTGGACTGATGGAAAGGTACTATTTTCAATTAAAAGTTTCTTTAAAAAATTAATTATTATTACTGATGAGTTTCTATTTATTGATTTTGCATTGTTAATTTCAATGCTAGGATTGTCTGACAAATTGCAGCAATTGCAAACAATGATTCCAATCAAAGGTTGATCTTACTGCGTGACTTCCAAGATAGTGTACTGACACCTAATAAGGAAAACCAGATTCTACCTAAGTTTCCTTGATACATCTTAACAGTCTGTTACATACTTCTTTACGTCTCTGACATAAAATCTGACGGAAATTAACTGTTTATGAAAGAAAATTCCTTCAAATCTCAAATGAAATTTTTCTCTTTTTCTCTTTTGGCTTAACTGTGGCAGTCAATAACACTCGGGCATGTGCTCTGTGTAAGCCGCTGCTGCTATTGAAGCCTACAAGAAAGGCGAGTCTCATTTACTGGGCGCAATACTAACTACACGTGGACTCCGTGAACTGTGAGTCCAAGTAATGTAGCTGAACTTTATCTAGTGACGTCAGCCGGGTCACCCATGGTTCGCATATCGAATGTTTGTAAAAACAAACTTTCAGAGTTTCTCTTCAAAATGCAATATATATGACGTCTGTGCAATGTTTAGTTCTTGCGCAATACGTAATTGAAAGTGCTTCCAGACTTTATGTACACCCTGTATTTCACATATTTCACACATATTTGTTCACATATTTCACTTGCATCTCTAGCGAATTTCGCCCTGCAGTTTCGTTTTGACGCAGCTCAATGTTTATGATGTCATATCTGCTGAACTATGTATACTACGTTGACATATTTTGCAAGTACATTGAAATACATGTGAATATTGTCTACAAAATGTGTTTCAATGCAGTTAGTAGTAAAGTGTATGTAAGAAACTCAAAGATGATGCTGCAGTTTTACTGCCTGGACAACGAAAATGTTGTAAGCCATAAGTTTTTTTTCTTTTCATCATTTTGTGGGGGTGTTAGCGGGAAAACGTCTCGTAGAGGTTTCAAATTAAGTGCTCAGTTGGTTGCTCTCATTCTCAAATACTGGATGAATATAAAACTTCCTGGCAGATTAAAACCGAGACTCGAATTCGGACCTGTGCCTTTCGCGGGGAAGTGCTCTACCATCTGAGCTACCCAAGCACGATTCACGTCCCTTTCCACAGTTTTTCTTCCGCTAGTACCTCGTCTCCTACCGTCCAAACTCCACAGAAGCTCTCCCGAGCTCGAGTCTCTGTCCGGCACACAGTTTTAATCTGCCACGAAGTTTCATATCAGCGCACACTCCGCTGCAGAGTGAAAATTTCATTCTGGATGAATACAGTCTGGACATTTGCGCATCGTGAGCTACGCTTATTTTTCACCTCCAACCTGTTGAGAGGCAGGTGATTCTTACAACCACAGTGATTTTTTTCCATACAAAAAGTGATATGTGTACCAAGTTTGGTTGAAAGCGATCCAGTGGCTTAGGCGGAGATGTGGATCATAAATACATCCACTTCTATAATGTGCATGTGTATTTGCAGGTCTAGTCTCTGCATAGAAATAATTATGATATGCAGTAGTTGGCTCTGAGTTCGTACCAGCTTTTTATTATATCAGCTGAATTCTATTTTACACTTTATGAGATAGTACATATCATACAATTATGCACTTGGGAATATATATAGAAGAAATTAACAACACGCTAATTGAACCCATAGAAACATGGTCCTCTTAGTATTCACTTACCTATTTGATTCAGGTGTGCACCTATTTCCTTCCATGCCAACACCTGTTTCAAGAAACTTTTGTATGCAGTGTGACCTGTTCTGTTCAAAAATTGGGTTGCACGAGTCAAATTAAAATATAGTTCTGTTTCATTCGGCGTTTCTCAAGCTTTCGGTCACGAGCAAGAATGTTCTAGGGAAGATTGTTCGCTCCCTCACAGGATTTCTTCCCAAATAGAGAGTCATATGTGTACCAAATTCGGTTGAAATGGCTCTAGTTGATCCAGAATTATGATGGGACATACGTACAACAACATATGAGTGAGGATTAGGAAAATCGAAAAGGGTAGATAAGGCTGTCAAATCCATATGTTCACTCCTTGAAGCTGTTAATATCCAAAGTTAGCAGTCTTGATGAACAACCTTGTTGTTGTTGTGGTCTTCAGTCCTGAGACTGGTTTGATGCAGCTCTCCATGCTACTCTATCCTGTGCAAGCTTCTTCATCTCCCAGTACCTACTGCGACCTACATCCTTCTGAATCTGCTTAGTGTATTCATCTCTTGGTCTCCCCCTACGATTTTTACCCTCCACGCTGCCCTTCAATACTAAACTGGTGATCCCTTGATGCCTCAGAACATGTCCTACCAACCGATCCCTTCTTCTGGTCAAGTTGTGCCACAAACTTCTCCCCAATCCTATTCAATACTTCCTCATTAGTTATGTGATCTACCCATCTAATCTTCAGCATTCTTCTGTAGCACCACATTTCGAAAGCTTCTATTCTCTTCTTGTCCAAACTATTTACCGTCCATGCTTCACTTCCATACATGGCTACACTCCATACAAATACTTTCAGAAATGACTTCCTGACACTTAAATCTATACTCGATGTTAACAAATTTCTCTTCTTCAGAAACGCTTTCCTTGCCATTGCCAGTCTACATTTTATATCCTCTCTACTTCGACCATCATCAGTTATTTTGCTCCCCAAATAGCACAACTCCTTTACTACTTTAAGTGTCTCATTTCCTAATCTAATTCCCTCAGCATCACCCAACTTAATTCGACTACATTCCATTATCCTCGTTTTGCTTTTGTTGATGTTCATCTTATATCCTCCTTTCAAGACACTGTCCATTCCGTTCAACTGCTCTTCCAGGTCCTTTGCTGTCTCTGACAGAATTACAATGTCATCGGCAAACCTAAAGGTTTTTATTTCTTCTCCATGGATTTTAATACCTACTCCGAATTTTTCTTTTGTTTCCTTTACTGCTTGCTCAATATACAGATTGAATAACATCGGGGAGAAGCTACAACCCTGTCTTACTCCCTTCCCAACCACTGCTTCCCTTTCACGTCCCTCGACTCTTATAACTGCCATCTGGTTTCTGTACAAATTGTAAATAGCCTTTCGCTCCCTGTATTTTACCCCTGCCACCTTTAGAATTTGAAAGAGAGTATTCCAGTCAACATTGTCAAAAGCTTTCTCTAAGTCTACAAATGCTAGAAATGTAGGTTTACCTTTCCATAATCTTTGTTCTAAGATAAGTCGTAAGGTCAGTATTGCCTCACGTGTTCCAGTATTTCTACGGAATCCAAACTGATCTTCCCCGAGGTCGGCTTCTACTATTTTTCCATTCGTCTGTAAAGAATTCGTGTTAGTATTTTGCAGCTGTGGCTTATTAAACTGATTGTTCGGTAATTTTCACATCTGTCAACACCTGCTTTCTTTGGGATTGGAATTATTATATTCTTCTTGAAGTCTGAGGGTATTTCGCCTGTTTCATACATCTTGCTCACCAGATGGTAGAGTTTTGTCAGGACTGGCTCTCCCAAGGCCGTCAGTAGTGCCAATGGAATGTTGTCTACTCCGGGGGCCTTTTTCGACTCAGGTCTTTCAGTGCTCTGTCAAACTCTTCTCGCAGTATCGTATCTCCCATTTCATCTTCATCTACATCCTCTTCCATTTCCATAATATTGTCCTCAAGTACATCGCCCTTGTATAGACCCTCTATATACTCCTTCCTTAAGAGGAGCAAATGTGGGTGGGATGCTCTCCGATCAGTACAGCAGACAGCGTGGTAAATCGGTGCCTGCCTGCAATGCCTTAGGAGTTACATAAAGACTGACTGGCTTCAAAATGATAGTACTGACTTGTAATTTGAAGTCCCTGTTAGTACGTGATCGTCATGCCAACGGCTTGAGTCAATCCCGAGATCAGCGACCCAGGTGTGGGGTGTGAGCGTTCAGTATGGCCAGAGCTCTGTAAAAATGTGCCGCCGAACTCTTCAGGTCATGGCAACCAAGTGGATCATGGATAGGGCTGTCGGAAGTACAACAGTCACTCGCAACTTCCTGGGACGTTCGTTTGCGGCTCGGGTGAAAAAAGTATTGGAAGCATTATACCGAAAGAACTCAGGTAATGATTTCAGACCTTGGGCACGTCCCATCTACTTCTGGGTTACACGAAGCTGGGCTGAGAAACAGTAACATGGCTCTTGCAATCCCAAATGATTCTTATAGGTTTTATTTAGGGACAATAAACTACAGATATTTAGTTTTCCGAAAACACCTTTGTTTTGCTTATTCAAATGTTCTGTTTGTCTCTCGCGTGGACAGACTTCCATAACGAATGGTATAACTTCAGAGATGAAGTTTTGAAGTGGAACTGCAAATGGATTATAGTACGACTAAAATAGTGTACTGTTGACACATAGATAAGAAACCACAGAAGTCACAGAACCAGATGATGAGTCATTGTATTTAAGGCAGTTGGACAGAGAAAGAATTAAAACAGAAGAGATAAAACTGCATGGAGTGATTGTGATAAAGTAGAGTTTTCAAAATGAAACTTCTGATGTGTCTGAAACGAGAAGTTCACAATCACTGTATTTTAACAGTTATAGCTTAGGGGATGTTGCACAGCGACTTTCAATGAGAAAGCTGTTCAGAACGGTACTCTTTATACAAACAACATTCTAGCAATTACACTCACAATGTGATTGATAGAATAAGGCGCAGTTATTACGAGATCCGCTCAGTTTGTCGTACATGTTCGATTCTGGCGTGCTTATGAATGTTGAGCAGAGTTTGTATTGCCATTTTCGTACAATATTACGACAATCGACCCAGCCATCTTCTACAGGTGCTGCGAGCTTTTGCTCTTACGTGTACTCGCTGTCTACAATCCAACCAGACTATGAACTATTGTCGCTCTCGCGTCGCCGCTATTTATAGCTGACTAAGCTTAGCACCCGATGCGGCGCTCGCATTGACTGTATGGCCTGCACAGAATTTTCGTGTTGTTTACAGATTGCAACATTTTCTAAACTTTGGACGCTAATTAAGGCCATAAGTACGGTCAACTCTCAATTTACTTTTGACCCAAAAGCGATTCTGCCAGCTGTAGTCGGAGATCTTTGTTAATCCAGCCTTTTGAGTTCTTATAGTGATATTTCCATAGAAACGTTCATCCCCTAACACATATGTATGTAGGGGTCAAATACAAATTTTCAAATACAAATATTTAGCTATAAAAATGTTTCAATATAACGAAATAATTTCATAAAAATTTTCATCCCCTTTTTCTCCGCCTCAGGAATCGAATTCCTGAAAACACAGAAACACACATTTTTTCCATTTCTAACCGAGGAGTCAAATACCGATTTTCATTAACGTAGTTTTAAAAATGCTTTAGTAGCTCTTTAATAATCATTTGTTTTGAAAGTAAATTTCACCAACTATTTCCCATCCGTAGGGGTTTAACTTCCGAAAATGCTGAAACACGTATTTCTTTATTTCTGACTGTGAAATCAAATACCAATTTTGGTAGCTGTAACTTAAAAATTGCCGTAATAGTGACATTTCTCAAAAAGCCTTTCATTCCCTATTTGGCCCCTTACGGGTGGAATTTCGAAAAATCGTTTCTTAAACGACGTCTACGGCACAGGATCAACAGTCTTTGGAAATTTCAAGTTCCTATCTTTAGTTGCGTGGACAGGGCGATGATGAATCAGTGACTGTGTCAGTAAGTAGGGAAATTGCCTTATATAAACGGAGATTGAGAGTTCGATCCCAACACCCACTACGCCCTCTGATGCTTTTTTTTTTTCAGAGCACGCACTGATATTCTGTGAATCTTACATACTCCCAGCGTTTCCCTGCTCTGGTGGATGTGATGGCCGGCGAGATCTTAAAAAACTGAGTACCAAACCCACGCTTTCTTTAAATTAAAACGTCCGGAGTTTTTCGCTCCCGTCAACAATGGTAAAAAGCATTCTTTGTCATATTAAAGACGATCTAGGTCTCCGAAAGCCGACTGTGTACCATATTCCATGTAAACGTGACATGTCTCATCTGGGGCAGACTATGAAAAATGTCGCGGACAGGTGAAAGTGATATCAGCGACACACCCAGTTAAAACAATCAAACAAATCATCTCTCGCCGAGTACCGCCTCGAGTGCGATTCAAAATGGTTCAAATGGCCCTGAGCACTATGGGACTTAACATCTGAGGTCATCAGTCCCCTAGAACTTAGAACTACTTAAACCTAACTAACCTAAGGGCATCACACACATCCATGCCCGAGGCAGGATTCGAACCTGCGACCGTAGCAGTCGCGCGGTTCCGGACTGAAGCGCCTAGAACCGCTCGGCCACCGTGGTCGGCCGAGTGCGATTATGAAATGAAATACCACGAGACAAGTATGTAATGCAAACAGTGTAACCAAGTACTTTATCGAAAGAAAGGTGCTGGAAAATAAGCCGGGACAGAGGTTTCAAATTTAGCAGGTCTTGGGATTCGGTCCTCACTTCATTAAGAGCCCTCATATCTAACAGACCAGGGAAACGCTGAGAGAATGTGGATTTCACTGAATATTAGTGCGGGCTCTGAAAAAAAAAACAACATCAATGGGGTTAGCAGCCGTCGGAAGCGAGCTCACATTGAATTTAATACCGGCGCGAGGCCAGTAACAGCGTACAGTCTGGTTAGAGCCCAGTCAGCGAGTACACGGAACAGCGTTAACTCGCAGCACACGGAGAAGACGGCTGGATCGGTTGTCGAAATATTGTACGTAAAATGGAAATAAAAACTCGGCTAAACACCAGAAGTACATTATTAATCAATGACGCCAAGAGAATCCGAGAGATCGCTTCCGGAAAGGAAATTTTTTAAATAACTATAAAGCTGTGTATCCTAACCTTTTGAGACTATTGCCCCTGAGTGCAATCAGATATTGGCTAGTACCGCCCCCTCCATCCCTCCCATCACTGCCACCATCACAATCATCATCATCATCATCATCATCATTATCATCATCAGTGCCTACCTGAACTTCGCAATGAAAAAGAAATTTCTTTGTACACTTCCCTTTTCAAAATGTCGAGAGATACGTCATGTATAGTTTCTCTAAGTGTTATGTTAAACCACAAACTAATGAATAAATGAACCAATTGTTACTGCTTATTTCTAACAACTTTTTTGTTTATAAAGAATGCAGAAGCAATTCTCAGTGCATAGCAAGTGCCGCTTGTAACTCTTTCTCAGAAAAGAAAGCTAACTATACACATTGAGAGGGGACACCTGTTACAAAACTGTTTCCTCTGCGTCGCTGTTCTCTCTAGCGACAGTTGCTTCACCCACACCCACACACAGATTAAAATGTGTGCACTCTACTTAGGCCTACGGTTTATAATCACTTGATTACGCCGGCACGGTAGCTCAGCGTCTTCGGTCAGAGGGTTTAGCTACCCTCTGTAATAAAAAAAAAACTGAGTAACCGATCAACGAAACAACCCGAACGGGTGTCATCGGACGTCCGCCACGAACATATTCAACGAACAATACAGAACAAAAATGAGATTAAAAAAAAAGATTGCTGCACTTCTTACTACTGAAGTAGCAGAAACTTGAAGACCCAGCCTGACAATATTTAGTGTTTGATCACTGCCACTCCTTCTCTTCCTCCTTCTTCTTATTCTTCCTGGCCTTTGTCCCGTATTTACACGAGGAGCCCATATTAACCTAGATTTGGCAATGTGAGTGGTATAGGGTGGCCACATATCGTTTCTGTCGCCAACCCTCGTCCTCCCCCTCCTCCCCCCACCCCTCGGACAGATATTTTGTGTGTCTGTTTGTGTGTGTATGCGTGTGTGTGTGTGTGTGTGTGTGTGTGTGTGTGTGTGTGTGAATTCTTAAGTGACCTACCTGCTGAGGTCAACAGTCCCTAGACTTACACACTACTTAAACTAACTTAAATTAACTTATGCTAAGAACAACACACACACCCAAGTCCGAGGGAGGACTCGAACCTCCGGCGGGAGGCGCCGCGCAATCCGTGACATGGTGCCTCAAACCGTGCGGCCACTCCGCGCGGCACAGATATTGTGCACCCCATCTGTTTACTCCTAGTATTATTCTTTTAAAGTGTGAGAATGTTTTCAAAGTGTTTGCGAGTCGCCTAATTGACGTGGAACGTGGATACCTGCTAACTGTTCACCCAGTCGGATGTGGGAAATCATCTAAAAACAACATCCAAGCTGGTCGGCACACCGGCGCTCATCGTTGACCTGCTGGGTGGATTCGTTCCGGATCCGTCGCGCCTCTCCAAAAGTGGCGTGCTAACGCTCGTGCCTATTCCGTAGGGTTGACGAGAGCCACCAATAACAATAACAATAATAACGATAATAGTAACAGAAATAAAGTGTAGAGCCTACAACAGTGTGGTAGGTATTGCACACATGACTTAACTTCTGAGGTCATCAGTCCCCTAGAACTTAGAACTACTTAAACCTAACTAACCTAAGGAGATCACACACATCCATGCCCGAGGCAGGATTCGAACCTGCGACCGCAGCGGTCGCGCGGTTCCAGACTGCAGTGCCTAGAACCGCTCGGCCGGTACTGTTCTGTTGTGTTGTTAATTAGTTCGTTTATAGTTGCGAAGTGAGTAATGAAGCGATTTCTGGTCTATTGAGGAAACTACCTACAGTTTGGGAAAGGCATTTTCATGAGATATTTAAGCACATGTGATGCATTTGTCTCAGTTTTACTGTCATATATGCAAAGTACGAAGTAGGCGGATCACGTGCGGAACCTGTTGTCCAAACATTCATTTCACAGGCTATAATCTCTACGGCATTCTTTCACAAGTTAATAATACAAGGTGAGCACAAAGTCTTGCCCTGATTATAACAATTTCTTACAGAATAAACGTTTGACATAATAAGTTACATTTGATGCCGTTACATAGGTTAGTGTTACAAGTTTTTTTTATAGACCACTTACGTTAGTGAACCTCAATGTGTAGCTCGGAGAATGTGGAGGCGGTATTCCAGTTCCCGCCAGGTATTTCGTAACATGTGTTCTGTCACAGTACCCACAGCAGCTTGTATCCTAGCCTTCAGTTCGTCGTTGTCGGCAACTGGTGTAACGAAGACACTGTCCTGATATGCTTCTAAACTGTGGGGCAATGAGCTGTTACAAAACGTCTAAGTAAATGTTAGCGGTAATGGATTTTTCCGCGAAGAAAAACGGTCCAAAAACCTTGTTATGCTTGAGGCCGCACCAAACACTCACTTTTTCGCTGTCTTGCTGTAACTGCACAGTAACATGTGGAGACTCTGAGCACCATAGACGGACATTATGCCTATTTACCATTCCACTGACATGAAAGGTGGATTCATCGGTAAAGCATAAGCGATTTAAATAATCGTTAGCGCCATCAATCCTGTTGAGAATCTCAGTTGCAAATTCAGCACGTGTCAGCAAATCATTCGGTTGCAAAGTCTGCACGATTTGCACTTTGTAAGCGTGCAACCTAAGCCTTTCATGAAGAATCCCCACCACACTTGCTTGCGATATTTGAAGTTCACGTGATGCTTGACGAGTTGATTTCTACGGACTCCGTTGAAACGATTGCCGAACACGATCGACAGTTGCATCAGTCACACGAGGCCTGCCACTTCGAGGACGATCTTCAACGCTGTCTGTTCCGCTAAACTTTGCATACCATCGCTTCATTGATTTAACGTTAAGGAGGGCTGCGTCCATGAGAAGCCCGAAATTTACGCTGAACACTGATGGGCGATTTCGTTTCGTGAAACCAAAGCATACATTGCGCTTTCTCCCGCTTCGACGCTATTTCGCCAGAAACTAACGTGACGTAACAGACCGCGTCGGTGTTGTTAGAGAGCCTGTATACAGAGAGAGTGGCCATAGGTGAAGTTGCCCGTGATTGGTTGATTAGCTTTGGCGCCATTTTTCTGCCAAACGTCTCTCGTGCTTCCTATGTCCGCCGTGCTTGTGAGTTGAAGTTCAGAAGACTTTTGGAAACGATTAAAAGGTATTTGAATTATTGAGAGACTTGTTATGCGTTGTGCATGCATGTTCGATTTAGTTGTATATCGTTTTTAGTACGTAATTAGCGTTTGCGATCTTAAATACGAGTCGAAATAATGAAGCGTTTTGTGATGAAGTCGGTAGGCCTACATGTTTGAAGTAAGCACGTTAGTAATTGTACAGTACTGTTTTTGAAACCTGTAATTCGTTCTGCAAACGTTCGTAAACGATGCCAGGTTGTGCTGCATTCCGTTGTTCCAATAGAGGCGAAGGTGGATTTCCCATGTTAGCATTTCCACGCAATGAAGAAAGACGAAAGCAGTGGGCAGTATATGAAAGAAAGTCGTAAGCAGTTGTTTACTTGTGAAATGCAAAAAGTTTGAAGATGTGACAAGAAGTACTAATACGTCTCACACTTTTTGCATTTCACAAGTAAACAACTGCTTACGACTTTCATTCATCTGACGTAATACAGGTACGTTAAATATTTAGCGTTCTGCACTTCCGATACAAAACAAATGCTATACACGATATTTTTTTTATTTACATTACCTTCATTGCAATATGTCTAGTAAACGAACTTTAAAGGAGATAAATGCAAGTAACGAATAATTTTTATAGCCACTGTATCAAATTTTCCTGTGCTGTACGTAGTAGGCTACTGTGAGTATATTGTAGCTGTAAAGAAAGGCATTTGACGAATGATTTCGCCATAATGTCTTGTGCTTTTGTTTCGGCGAGTGCGTACTCCACTGCTCCACTACTGGCCATTCAAAAGTCCCGCCCGCAGTTTAGCAGAAAAATGGCCGCCGTATTGTCCGGTTGGCCACTCTCTCCCTATACAGGCTCTCTAAGTGTTGTGGAGCACTAGCGCCATCTATTGGTCACAGCAGCTAGTAACACTAACTTATGTAACGGCATCAAATGTAACGTATTATGTCAAACGGTTATTCTGTTATAAATTTTTATAATCAGGGCAAGACTTGGTGCTCACCTTGTAATATTTGAAATAAAATAGCGTTTTTATAGACAACTTACGTTATCAATATCCCAGTCTTACGAAATCGTGATAATGAAAATAAAAAATAGTGATATTAAAAATTTGTCGTGACCGAAATACAATTGAGCAGTTTTGTTTTTACCCCTCAGAAAATTACATTTTGTCCCTCAGGGGTAATTACCCGCAGGTTGGGAACTACGTCTCTAAAGGATTCTGACGGTCAGTCCTGAGGGCACGCATTTTTGCTTTTCCTCCAGATTGTTTCGCTACGTCTGCATAGCTGCTACCTGACTGAAGGGAACAAAGTAATTGGACGCCTTAACTTGTGCACTCCGGCAGGGGAGACGCTGCCGCGTGGCCGCAGGCTTATTTACTCCAGCGCCGCCGCTGATACACGCCCGACCCGCGAGTGCCGTAAGGCTTTCTCAGCGTGTTTACAGGAGCACTGGCGGGTGACACGGGCCAGACGCGTCTGTGGCGGCGTTGCGTAATATTCTGCGAAGCTCGCCGGGTCGCCGTTGCCAGCGAGCCGCTCGCTGCGTGCCCGGCCTGACACACACAGAGGGGATGCAGCCGAGCAGCACCAAGGCCACTTACGACCGCACAGTGGACACAGTACACGGAACTGTAGTAAGTATCCGTTTGTAGTTATCACGGTAGGTGAGGAAGAGCCCACACACAATGGAAATATCTTAGACCTTGTAGCCACAAAGAGGCCGGACTTTATCGACGACATTGATCGGTACAGAAATGGGGATTAGAGATCAATATCACTATCGCAACAAAGATTACGAAAATTAATAAATCAGTCAAGAAGACTAGGAGAGTGTTTCCGCTAGCCACAGCCGATAAGCAGTCACTGGTATCTCACTTAGGTAGTGAATTGGCATCACTTAGTTCCAGTGAGATGGATGTAGACGAATTACGAGCAAGGTTTAAGTACACTACTGGCCATTAAAATTGCTACACAACGAAGATAACGTGCTACAGACGCGAAATTTAACCGACAGGAAGAAGATGCTGTAATATGCAAATGATTTCAGAGCATTCACACAAGGTTGGCGCCGGTGGTGACACCTGCAACGTGCTGACATGAGGAAAGTTTCAAACCGATTCCTCATACACAAACAGCAGTTGACCGGCGTTGCCTGGTGAAACATTGTTGTGATGCCTCGTGTAAGGAGGAGAAACGGGTACCATCACGTTTCCGACTTTAATAAAGGTCGGATTGTAGCCTATCGCGATTTATCCTATCGCCACATTGCTGCTCACGTTGGTCGAGATCCAATGACTGTTATCAGAATATGGAATCGGTGGGTTCAGGAGGGTAATACGGAACACCGTGCTGGATCCCAATGGCCTCGTATCACTAGCAGTCGAGATGACAGGCATCTTATCCGCATGGCTGTAACGGATCGTGCAGCCCCGTCTCGATCCCTGAGTCAACAGATGGGGACGTTTGCAACACACCAACCATCTGCACGAACAGTTCGACGACGTTTGCAGCAGCATGGACTATCAGCTCGGAGTTCAGAGATGGCTGCGGTTACCCTACCTGAGACAGGAGCGCCTGCGATGGTGTACTCAACGACGAACCTGGGTGCTCAAATGGCTAAACGTCATTTTTTCGGATGAATCCAGGTTCTGTTTACAGCATCATGATGGTCGCATCCGTGTTTGGTGACATCGCGGTGAACGCACATTGGAAGCGTGTATTCGTCATCGCCATACTGGCGCATCACCCGGCGTGATGGTATGGGGTGCCACTGGTTACACGTCTCGGTCACCTCTTGTTCGCATTGATGGGACTTTGAACAGTGGACCTTACATTTCAGATGTGTTACCACCCGTGGCTCTACCCGTCATTCGATCCCTGTGAAACCCTACATTTCAGCAGGATAATGCACGACCGCATGTTGAGGTCCTGTACGGGCCTTTCTGGATACAGAAAATGTTCGACTGCTGCCCTGGCCAGCACATTCTCCAGATCTCTCACCAATTGAAAACGTCTGGTCAATGGTGGCCGAGCAACTGGCTCGTCACAATACGCCATTCACTACTCTTGATGAACTGTGGTATCGTGTTGAAACTGCATGGGCAGCTGTACCTGTACACGCCATCCAAGCTCTGTTCGACTCAATGCCCAGGCGTATCAAGGCCGTTATTACGGCCAGAGGTGGTTGTTCTGGGTACTGATTTCTCAGGATCTATGCACCCAAATTGCGTGAAAATGTAATCACATCTCAATTCTAGTATAATATATCTGCCCAATGAATATCCGTTTATCATCTGCTTTTCTTCTTGGTGTAGCAATTTTAGTGGCCAGTAGTGTAGTTCCAGTAAGATGGATGTAGACGAATTACGAGCAAGGTTTAAGTAGATTGTAAAGTGTGGCCCGGAGAGATATGTGCCTAGTAAGTGGATAAACGATGGAGAAGACCCACCATGGTTCAATAAGGAAATTTGGAGGATGCTGAAGAAGCAGAGCTTTTTGCACTCTCGCTTCAAAAGAGAACGCACAAATTACGAAAAGCGTCGATTAGTAGAGTTCCGGGCGTCTGTGAAGAGATCTACGCGCGTAGGGTACAACAACTAACACCGTCTCGCCTTGTAACCTTTCCGTATAAATAAAAAAAATATACAAAATAATGAAATTTGGATAATTAAATTCTGACGTATGAAAACTGATAAATCTTAACTCATGAAAAACTGATAAATTTTGACGTAAACAGCGCTACGCCATGGCCATATGAAATCAATCTGAATCTGTCCGTGAGAAATAAATTGAAAAATTCTTACCTCGTGATGGTGTCGCCGGATAACGCTTTCTATATATCTGCTCGTATATGGCACAGCTTAGTGCAGTGCTGGCCTATCTACTAATACTGGATAACATCTGTCTGAGATCTTAATTACTAGAAAAACTGACTTTACTTAGTGACACAGCTGCACAACTGGTCGTCTGATTACTAAAGAACACATGACTATGATGTAACAAAAATTCTGGAATATTTTAATTTAGATAAATAACTGGATCGGGACTGGCAATGGCTTAAGGGGAAATTATACATTTATAGTTGACTGGTAAAAACAGTTATATTCTGGAAATTTTTTACGTTACTGATAAAGATCTACAATCCATTATACGGGATAATTGAGTATATTAGAAATCTGTGTCAACTGGTGCTGACTAATCACTAAAGAAAAGATTGAAACAAATTCATATTAACAGCTCAGACAAGTGACTTAACTATGCGCATGCCAATCAAAGTAATAAAATTTACTTCACAATAGGTGGTTGACTTAATTACACTGCTGATTTTTCATTATATTAACAATTATTCATTTGTTCATCATCATCTCATTCTATGGTATCATTTAGCTCTGCGACTGATCACAATTGTTATTCAGTTCCATATAATAAAATTTTACAATTTGTTCTGCACTGTGACTTTAACAACTATTAACTATAAACTGCGCTGTCCCAGCGACAGACTACAACTACACTGTAGCAGCGAGCGACTGCAACTGCGGCAGAGACTGCTCTGACCTGCGACTCTATTGCAGCTCTCTTTTAACATGGTCAAAGATATTTTATGTCTCAGGCATCGCCTGTGAATTGTCATTCTGAATGGCAAAGAGAGGCAAAACCATATCTGAATGGCTGGACGGCAATTTGAGCCGTCACATTCCCCAATACGAGTTCAGCGTCTTACTGTTTTGACATCTCGCTCGATCATTTTGGAATAGAGCTTCTACTTTACACATGGGAATGTAGTCCATAATTTGCTTGCAGATTTTGTTTTAGGTAACGATACAAGATGTGTCAGACGTTACTAAACTTTCGATCGCAAATTTCACACAGAATGGTGAGCAGAGACACTCAGTTCCGCTTTCAAGTTGGTTCAACCAACTAACCAACCCAAGCAGGCATTCTATCCTGCCTATGTCTCACTCTATGAAGCATGTGGTTGTCCTGTTGTGCAGTTGCGACAGTTGTGTGCCGTCTTATCCTTTTGTAGGAAACTTTGTAAATCACACATTTCTCATAGTCGCAAAGAAAACACGAGACGTTCGTCTTCACTGTCCACCCTTCTGAGCTGTTGACGCCAATAGAAATAAAAGCTGAAGTGATCGAAAGAGTATCCCTATGAAATGCGTGGACCTGTAGAAAATACTACTTCATGCAAATGTAAAATTTAATTTGAATTAATTGGAATAAAAGATAAAGTACAGAGACGGAAGAGTGACTTCTAGTGTCGACAAACAAAAAGCAAAGAAATTATTTTTCTGTGCAATGTGTTAAGACTTCTTGTTTGTTGTGTTCATGTTTCCACCATTTCATTGGCTTTCGTCGTCTTGGCTATACACTGTCCAGTCACATTAACGTGACCACCTGACAAAAGCCTGAATAACCACCTTTTGCACACCGGACCACTGCGAGGCGTGAAGGACGAGAGTCAGCGTGATTCTGGAAGGTACCGACAGGAATGCGGAGCCATGCCGACTTCAGTGCCATTGTCAGCTGCGCTAGATTCCTCGACTGAGCATCCATGGCGCGAACAGATCGATCGCGTTGGTCCCACAGATTCTCGATTGGGTTTTAATCGGTGGAATTTGGTGGCCAGGGGAGTATGATGAAATGCCTCATGGTGATCTTCAAACGAAGCACGAACACGGCGAGTTGTGTGACACGTTGCACTGATCTGGTGTTAGATGCTATAGTGCCGAGGAAAAACAAACTGCATGTGGACATGATCCCCAGTTGCGACAGTTGTGTGCCGTCTTATCCTCTTGTAGGAAACTTTGTAAATCACACATTTCTCACAGTCGCAAAGAAAACACGAGACGTTCGTCTTCACTGTCCACCCTTCTGAGCTGTTGACGCCAATAGAAATAAAAGCTGAAGTGATCGAAAGAGTATCCTTATGAAATGCGTGGACCTGTAGAAAATACTACTTCATGCAAATGTAATAATTTAATTTGAATTAATTGGAATAAAAGATAAAGTACAGAAACGGTAGAGTGACTTCTAGTGTCGACAAACAAAAAGTAAAGACATTATTATTCTGTGCAGTGTGTTAAGACTTCTTGTTTGTTGTGTTCATGTTTCCACCATTTCATTGGCTTTCGTCGTCTTGGCTATACACTGTCCAGTCACATTAACGTGACCACCTGACAAAAGCCTGAATAACCACCTTTTGCACACCGGACCACTGCGAGGAGTGAAGGACGCGAGTCAGTGTGATTCTGGAAGGTACCGACAGGAATGCGGAGCCATGCCGACTTCAGTACCATTGTCAGCTGCGCTAGTTTCCTCGACTGAGCATCCATGGCGCGAACAGACCGATCGCGTTGGTCCCACAGATTCTCGATTGGGTTTAAATCGGTGGAATTTGGTGGCCAGGGGAGTATGATGAATGCCTCATGGTGATCTTCAAACGAAGCACGGACACGGCGAGTTGTGTGACACGTTGCACTGATCTGGTGTTAGATGCTTTCACCTCTCTGGCCCAGTTTCGCTTCTCTGACCTACTTTTTATTTGTTTTTATTTCTTATTATTATTATTATTCACGTAACAACTCCTATATTAAATGAGATATGTTACTACGAAAGGAGACTCGAAATACCTTTTAGCGGTGCTGTGCTATGCCTTTCTTTGGATCACTAATTTTCAACAAAAGAAAATGTATTATGTTCCTATTGTTCTGTATCTGGCTTTCTATTAAAGCAGTTATAGTACGCAATGATTGTTCAGCATTATAATTTTGCAGTGGATTTTTGTTAATAGTAAAACAACAATAAGTACCACGGCTAACCCGAGAACATGAGACTATTATCGGAGAAAATAATGTTTTTACTATAAGGTTGCCAGACCAGAACTACGCACAGTTAGATTTCTTTCATGTGATGAAAATAAATTATCTCTTTTCACTATTAGTATTATATTATCAGCAGCCCGCGTCAGCCAGTAAAGCACATCATAAAATCTGCTGCTCTGCTCTGCAACTTCGAAAGCTGAAAGAAATAATTTTTCACTTCACTATTACCTGACCGTTTCTTTGCGGTATGATAGGTTTCATGTACAGCAATTTAAATAGACCGCGGCAGCGGCTGGCTCGTTCGTAGCGCCGCTCTGCACCACGAATAATATTTAAACAACTGAAAATGTCTTAAAGGGATGGGATAAAATACCACGCAAGCTTGACATGAATCATAATACAAGGTTTCACTAAATAACTCTATTCAACATTTAAACAATTTGAGTAGTACACACCTTTTTAACAATCTTGTCTAATGGCGTCCCTCTTACAAACTTGACAAAAGAATGCTACGCTAGCATACAATATCACGTCACAGGCTATCCTTCTCACGTAACTCCAAGAAGAAGACAGAGAAATTAATGTTCGTTATGTATTATTTATACTAGTCCCATATTCTCATCTTTGTTTGATATTTATCGTCTGTGGCGGTTTCATTACTCGCCGACACCGATATTATCTAAAATAAATAATAAAAAAATACATAATTTTATACAATAACAAAATATGATACACCATGTTTTTCTCTTTATCACATAATATGTCTTTTACTAAGAGACGTTACAATGCCATAGTGCCGAGGAAAAACAAACTGCATGTAAAGGTGGATATGGTCCCCAAGGATAGATTCCGAAACTTCCCCTTGAAAAATTATGAATGACTGTGCTGGTGAACTTCTATGTTATTTGATTTTCAAACAGCTGAGCAAAACTCAACGTACACATACACTTTTCTCTTTACTTATTCTGATCATCACTAAACTGACACACAATATTTTTAGCGCAAAGCAAATCTGAATTTCAGTAATCCCTATAAAAGAATGGCCCTGACTGACAATAACCTATACCTTTCATGAATCACTTACCTCACAAAAATCTTCGTTACTCCAACTACTGCAATACAGCGAGCGCCAATACTGCCAGCTAAATAAAAGACTCTAACTGCTGAAGGCACTAACTACTGATAGGCATAGTTAGCAAATGAAAGGTTTTCATAGAGAACAAACAATGTATTTACCTTAATAATGTTCAGAAGTCATCATATTAATCTATCAATTCATGTCAACCATCTTTACAAATGACCTTTTCCTGGTGAACACACGTCCAGATCGTCCGCTTACAGTAACCTCTCAAAACTCTGGCATCTCTCTCTCTCCATATCCACCACTGCTGGTGGCTCACCTCCAACTGCACAACGCTACGCGCTGTCAGGGTTGTGATATCCAGACAGCGCGATTCTCTTACCAACCTCATAATATTTTAGTAAAAATTCTCGAACGTTTTGAAAATTTTTTATTCGTAGTATATATATATATATATATATATATATATATATATATATATATATATATATATATATATATATATATAAGGTGAGTCACCTAACATTACCGCCATGAGGGGTGAGGTACACGTTCGACGGGCGTTTCATAGGACGTGGAGGACGCATAAATTGGCCAGCCCGTTCTCCTGATCTTACACCTCTGGACTTCTTTCTGTGGGGTACGTTAAAGGAGAATGTGTACCGTGATGTCTCTACAACCCCAGAGGATATGAAACAACGTATTGTGGCAGCCTGCGGCGACATTACACCAGATGTACTGCGGCGTGTACGACGTTCATTACGCCAGAGATTCCAATTGTGTGCAGCAAATGATGGCCACCACATTGAACATCTATTGGCCTGACATGTCGGGACACACTCTATTCCACTCCGTAATTGAAAACGGAAACCACGTGTGTACGTGTACCTCACCCCTCATGGTAATGTACATGTGCGTCAGTGAAAAAGACCAATAAAAAGGTGTTAGCATGTGAACGTAATGTGCTGTTCCAGTCTCTTCTGTACCTAAGGTCCATCACCGTTCCCTTTGGATCCCTACGTAATTCGATGCTCTTCGATACACACGATCGAACAGCGGAGGAGTGGTACTCAAGCGTCAACTTTAGGTTACAATATCTCCGGATGTAATTAACATTTTACAATGCAACAAACGGCACTGATTACGTATTTGTTTATATGTTCAGATGTGCTAACAAAACTGATGGGGTTCTATTTTAAAAAAAACGTAGGTTTGTGTTAAAAAACATACTTCCGTGCATTTTTTTATGGTTTGTATTAACCAATTACACTAGCCCCTCTCCTCACGTTCGGTCTGTGGAATCGATTCGTCAGTATTTGATGTGGTTTACGAAATATATCCAGCGGTAACGTTAGCTGACTCACCCTGTATATATATATATATATATATATATATATATATATATATATATACACACTCCTGGAAATTGAAATAAGAACACCGTGAATTCATTGTCCCAGGAAGGGGAAACTTTATTGACACATTCCTGGGGTCAGATACATCACATGATCACACTGACAGAACCACAGGCACATAGACACAGGCAACAGAGCATGCACAATGTCGGCACTAGTACAGTGTATATCCACCTTTCGCAGCAATGCAGGCTGCTATTCTCCCATGGAGACGATCGTAGAGATGCTGGATGTAGTCCTGTGGAACGGCTTGCCATGCCATTTCCACCTGGCGCCTCAGTTGGACCAGCGTTCGTGCTGGACGTGCAGACCGCGTGAGACGACGCTTCATCCAGTCCCAAACATGCTCAATGGGGGACAGATCCGGAGATCTTGCTGGCCAGGGTAGTTGACTTACACCTTCTAGAGCACGTTGGGTGGCACGGGATACATGCGGACGTGCATTGTCCTGTTGGAACAGCAAGTTCCCTTGCCGGTCTAGGAATGGTAGAACGATGGGTTCGATGACGGTTTGGATGTACCGTGCACTATTCAGTGTCCCCTCGACGATCACCAGAGGTGTACGGCCAGTGTAGGAGATCGCTCCCCACACCATGATGCCGGGTGTTGGCCCTGTGTGCCTCGGTCGTATGCAGTCCTGATTATGGCGCTCACCTGCACGGCGCCAAACACGCATACGACCATCATTGGCACCAAGGCAGAAGCGACTCTCATCGCTGAAGACGACACGTCTCCATTCGTCCCTCCATTCACGCCTGTCGCGACACCACTGGAGGCGGGCTGCACGATGTTGGGGCGTGAGCGGAAGACGGCCTAACGGTGTGCGGGACCGTAGCCCAGCTTCATGGAGACGGTTGTGAATGGTCCTCGCCGATACCCCAGGAGCAACAGTGTCCCTAATTTGCTGGGAAGTGGCGGTGCGGTCCCCTACGGCACTGCGTAGGATCCTACGGTCTTGGCGTGCATCCGTGCGTCCCTGCGGTCCGGTCCCAGGTCGACGGGCACGTGCACCTTCCGCCGACCACTGGCGACAACATCGATGTACAGTGGAGACCTCACGCCCCACGTGTTGAGCAATTCGGCGGTACGTCCACCCGGCCTCCCGCATGCCCACTATACGCCCTCGCTCAAAGTCCGTCAACTGCACATACGGTTCACGTCCACGCTGTCGCGGCATGCTACCAGTGTTAAAGACTGCGATGGAGCTCCGTATGCCACGGCAAACTGGCTGACACTGACGGCGGCGGTGCACAAATGCTGCGCAGCTAGCGCCATTCGACGGCCAACACCGCGGTTCCTGGTGTGTCCGCTGTGCCGTGCGTGTGATCATTGCTTGTACAGCCCTCTCGCAGTGTCCGGAGCAAGTATGGTGGGTCTAACACACCGGTGTCAATGTGTTCTTTTTTCCATTTCCAGGAGTATATATATATATATATATATATATATATATATATATATATATATATATATATATATATATATATATATATATATATATAATATAGCTTTACAAAACCTTATTTACAAATGAATAAAACTATGAACAAGAATTTGTAATTATGAAACAAATTCGATGTCTACATCTTCTTCCTGTTTCCTTTTATAAAGAGTGTCCAACGTCATTTTCTCGTACATTTCGTGTGTTGGCTCAAAAGTTACACATGTTCCGTTGTTTCCTGGTCGTTCTTTAATGCATTCAGAGGCAAGAAGTGCTCCATTCAGTGTACTGGTTTGGAGTCTGTTCCTAATTTTGGTTTTCATGAGGTTTACCTGAAGTTGAACATGAAACTTCAATAACCTGACAAGTAAGAAATCATATTATTAACTAGTTATTAGCTTCATTGCTTTACGTACCTTAGAAAAGACTATTTCGCAATCTGCATTTGAATGATGTAAACTCAGAATTGAGAGAGCGAAAACGCTCAATTCCTTAAATTCTTCAGATTCGTTATTTAATATATTCCACATTTCATCCGGTGATTATTCCTTTTGTAGTGAGTCTGGGAGACAAGCCAAAACCAGAGGGAGACGCCTCCACTGGTCATCTGCAGTTTGTGCTAAATCGAGATCTGAGGGAGGAATTATACGTGGCAACAGTTCCATTAAAGGCATGAGTGAAGGTGTTGTATCTCGGAAACTTTGTGACAGGGCATTTGTAGGTTTGAGTGCCGCTAGTTTGAACAGCACTTTATCTTCCATATCATCCCGTAATTTGATCTGGCACGAAGCTGTCTGTAATATTTGAGAATTAATAGTTCTCATTAGGTATGCCACACATAAACACACAAATGTATAGAAAACAATAAAACACAAATTATATATGATTTCAGGCAAATGAGATGTACTCACCACAAGAAAGTTCCTGCATCGATGATAAAAATCCTTGATAAGATGTGGGTGATTCTTTATCTCTGGTGTGACAACGTTCTTCAGAATTTTCACACCCAAATACAGTTGTGAACCTTCCAGATGGTGAGCTGCAGTTTTTGGGTCAACATCACTGAGATTTTTTCCCATGACATAAGTGCATTCATGAAATACAAAAGTATTTCTGTATAGAGAGCTCTAATCTTGTCATGAAGGTCAACAATTACTACTGCTCTAGACTGGAAATACTCGTTGAAAGTAGTAAATTTTGGTAGAATCCACTCTAAGAACATATAATACATTTTTGCAAAGGAGTCATGTAAACAGTTAAAAACTTGTTCAGCACTTAGAACTCGCTCAGAAAGCCATTTTTGGTTAAAAAACAGCATTAGAGCATCCAAGTTTTCCAGCACTGTCCTAACAACCGCGATCATTGACAGCCAACGTGTCTGTGAAGGATGTAGTAATTTGTGTGGTTCCAAGTTTAAAAATACCTGGAATAAAATATAATGTTTAGCCTATTTCCACACGATCGGACGTAAAATAAAGTCTATGAGATATAAAATGCTACAATACCTGAAATTTCTTGAACTCTGCCTGCCTCTTCGCACTGAGTTTGAAAAAACCATAAATATTCCTCGCGAGGTCCTCACAAGCTCTTGGAAGGTTCTTGCACGCCTCGCTTGCGCGTATATGCACCGAATGACAAACACACTTCATTACAAAAATTCCCGGGCAGCTATCTCGGAATCTGCTTGCTACAGAATTACGAACTCCCATCATAGTATTGCAACCATCTGCTCCACAGCCAATAATATTGGCAAATGGAATGTTATGCTGTTGAAACGTTTTTACTACACCATTGTAGAGATTTTCTGCAATAGAAGCTTTCTCAACATTTAAGTCTCCATCTTCATAAACTTTATGTAGCTCCCAAAACTTACCTTCAATACAACCTGTAAAAGGAGAAGTGATACAAAGTTGTAACTCAACAGGAAAATTTATTTTAGAAAAAATTTGGTTATTCTTTCAAAACTAGCTCTTATTATTACTCACCTGAATCTTTGTCATAAAAGCGGATCGCCACGCAGGAATTTTTCACAGTTCCGATATCGGTGGACTCGTCCGTCATTATGCTAAATTTGGCGTGTTGTAGTTTTTTCGCCAACACTTCTTTGTGTGACGTCGCAATAACATTATAAACAGTGGCACGTGCTTTGTGCCGTTTAAGAGTCATTGCCCTTGCAATATCCGAGTCTGGAAAAATATCTTTTAACAAACCGGATAAATGGTCAGCAGCTAAAAATGCCACATTATGTTCTGCTAAGAATGCCGATAATTTGATTTCAGCTTCAGCAACCTTCCTCTTAACTGGTTGTGCGTTTGTGACAAATTGAGCAACTGAAGGCTGTCGCACAGTAGCAGACTGCACCGTGTTTAGGTGCTTCTTACTTCTGGAATGGTTTTTAATATTCTGGATTTCGGAATCCATGTTGGTATTGCAATATCTGCATCGCGCCCTGAGCAGATCACTATCGCGCACCAGCCAATTACGTTAACCTGGCATATGTAGCCACTCATCACGAAATTTTTGTTGTCGATGGACAGGTCGTTCTGTGTTCGAGATTTCACCTCGTTTTAGACGTTTTTTCTCCGGCGTGCACGAAAGTTTCGTGCTTCTGTTTTCATATTCACTGTCACTTCCCATTTTTCCACTCACAGTAACCAGAAACACTTACAAAAAGAAACTACACAGTAAATGAATTCAGCTAAACGTACTCGTAATGACTATACGCGAAATACGCATTGTTGAGAGTATCGTTTGTTGAAGACGAAGCAATACCGTCTGATGAAATGTCTTTCGTTCGTACATAACAATTCCACAGTATTGTAGGGTAATTAGGTCTACTGTTAATTGCTTTCCAATAATATTCGATTAAAGTTCCATTTAGTGCTTTGAGATTCGTTGGCCGCTCTATTTCTGAAACTTAACAATTCGAACTGAGTGAAATATGTCGTGCAAAGCAAAGTGATTCGTTATTGTTAGCTTATTTAATTTATTTTCCAGGGTCAGGCTTTGAACTAAGCCTCATTCTCGACTTTGATCGTTTTGTCATGTCGGTAGTTTGGCGCTCTCTCTCCTGCCTGAAATTTGTTGATTGACAGTGACTGCATGGATTCGTAACAGTTTCCAATCATTTTTAAAATATAACAGATGAATTGATTATTTTCCAAACAAATGTGTATAATGTATATTTGGTAAAAAATTTGGACCCCCCTCCACAGCCACACGACTTGGTGTGGTGTCACGAGCCCGCAACTACTAAGGTTCGAGTTCCCCCGTGGGCATGTATGTTTCTGTGATGTCTGTAGACTAAGTTAGGATAGGATAGGGTAGAGTAAGTCGTCTGTAACGACTCGAGTTATCGATCGGATTAAACGCTAAAAAAAAAGTCTTAGGCAAAATTCTTGTATGTTCGTGTACGATATTCACTTTTGCCTCGTACATCTTACAAATGACGAAATTCTCGTATGTGTACGAGAATTCTCGTACATATCACAACCCTGCGCGCTGTTCACATCCAACTGCCCAACCCTACAATAGCGAATATTCCAACGATGCCCACCAGGCACAGACTGCACACAGCACAGCCAGTGATTTTCATACAGAGCGCTACGTGGAGTTACCAACATAAAAACCTAAACAATCTACTTACATTGCCCCCATGCTCCCCACAAAAAATTTAAAAAAATTGTTTTGGCAGTGCCCAATACTGATATGAAATTTTTTTTCATAACTACGATAACAAAGATATCAAATGCACACACTTATTGATACACTGTAGGTCAAAAGCAAAAATTGTCCTCACAGTCCATAAAGACACTCCTGATCAATCATCACAGTAGTAATTGCAGTTTTTTTTGTTTTTTTGCACAAAGTCTGAGCAGTAAAAGAAAATGCACACAGAAGTAGTGGATTTCCATGCAGTCTTGAAGAAGTAATGTTGTCCTTCCAACGGAAAGACAGTACTGACTCTTGACATGCAAACAGGTAATGGGCCACAACAGAGCAAACCCACAGCAGAATCAGTCGAAGTTTTGAAGAAATTTGTTAGGTAGGTCATGACAGAGCAGACCCACAGTATGTCTTGTAGAGATGATGGTATTAGTGGGCCACCAGAGGTGCAGATCCATTGCAGTTCTTGTAGAGATGATAGCATAGGTGGGCCAGAAAAGATGTAGACCCACTGTAGTCCTCGTGGAGATAATGGTATTGGTGGGTCACCAAAAGTGCAAACCCACTGTAGTCTTTGTAGAGATGGCTAGCAGCCATCTGTTGCAACTGTGATGGTGCACAATCGCCATTGAAGAGTCTTGTGAAAAATATAGCAAGTCCATGAACCACTACTTGTGCACTCACAAAATTTTTTTTTGAAATGTCCTTAAAACCAGCAGTGCTGTTAACCAGTCCCTTGCTGAATTATCAACATATGTGCGAGCACTAACGGTCCTTTTTTTTTAACTTCTCACATATTGTGCATATTCTATGACCAACAGAAACTTAAATCGAAGAACTGGTGTCTATACAATTTTATGACATGAAAATACAGTTACAAAGGTACAGAAAACATCATTAAAGAACATAATAATACAGATAACATTTGCAGTAATACAGGCTTTACAAAATAATGGAAATAAGCATATACATCAGTGTTACAGTAATTATGACATAACTAAATAAATAGAATATTCAAACATTAATTTAACATATGATCATTAAAGGAAAACATAACTGAGTAAATAATATCGAAACATTTTTCCAAATTATTTGAGAATAACAGTATTCCTCATCATAGTGAATGTAGCTTAGTGTTAGAAAAATTCTACAACATAACTCTTATCAGATAAACATGCAAAGACAGGAAGAACACAAATACACAAGGGTACACTAAAACAGAGCGGAATAACACAAAAGGAAAGGACAGGGTTTGTTTTCAGTGTAACGTGTGGTACTGGAGTCCAACCCAAAACTTCATTTTACAGATCTTTCCTCTTATTTCAACATTTGTTCCCGCAAAAAAAATCCTATCTAGGCATGCTTTCTGTATTTACATGTTCACATATTTCTTACCTCATTATTTATTTTCCATTATATTACCTCATCATTTGTTTCCAAGAAAATCCTACCTAAACCTGTTGTCCCTAAACCTTACTGTTTTGTTCATATCCTCTTTCAAAATAATTATTCTTCATTGTACACTACTTTTTTGACCAAACCTTTTTCTTATAGCTTCTCAATGCATTTCTTCCAATCCATCACAACTCATTCTCTTATATAGCCGACCCCCTCTTAAGCTAACTTAAATCTACTGAGGTCAGATATATATACTAGATAACGAGGCAGTGCAGCAGCACAAAACAATTAACACAAACAGCATTGACAAAAATGCAAATCGGCGAAGCAATCAGTAGTATATCTAAAGTAACAAAGCAAATGCAACATTACCACTAATATGAGCCAATGTGCAGCAACAAGAAAAATATCAGTATTAAAACTGGCTTAGCAGAGTGATACAAAGTGAAATACAGAAGGACTACACCTGGCAAAAAGCAGCAGCAAATGCAATAATATTATACCTAAACATGATAAAGCTTAAGCAGAAAAAATATTACACTAAAGATAGGAAATGTCTAATACCTAGGTCACATCTTAACACTAGAGTGATGCATCACAATAACTTACTCTACCAAACAAGTTACCAAATCATTGAAAAAATTATGTATGCAATTCCTGTGAAGGGAAATGTCTATTTGTGATCCCTTTTTTAAGAAAATAGGTCATAAAATTTCTATTGAATGCATCTGTAGACAGAAAATATATATTAGTACATCTGTTAAATTTTATTTTAACCAGTGCTGCAGTGCAGCTAGAAACCAGATATTAAACAAAATAGAGATATACAGTATATAAAGAAAGGCATGAAATGTCATTCACTAGCCCTATGGCAGTAAAATATCTCTCAACTAGAAAGACAGTAGACGTAAAATATTTATCATCATTTCATTAGGCATTTCAGTAAATATCAGAAATTACGAGCTCCAAAGTGTAATCATATGTCTTCAAGTATGACCGTGTCGTATTTGCGGTGCTTTCTACAAAGAAATGTCAACAGCGAGGTTAATGGCCTCTTTTTTTCTCCACCTGTGCCTCTGGAAGGCCCACATTTATGGCTTTTTTGTTTTGTTTTAGGCAACTTTCACGCAACAGGTCGCCCACGGCGCACTATGTCAAGGTCACCTACCTTCCTTACCGACAGCAGTTTCCACTACAGTGACAGTTTGATACCAATAAAATTTCACAGGTCGAAAAATTATAGTAGAAGTGTGTAGAAACAAAATCTCTTATATAATAGTGTCCAAAATTTCTGTTACTTTAGTGGTACATTCACGCACACACTCACCCTTCATAATGATTACAACCACACCTCGATGTCACAATACGTATCGTCGTCGCAATAATGTCATAACACCTCAGTCAAATCTCAAAAACGTCGTAGCTTTCTTCAATAATCTCAAAATCACTAAAAATGCACTCTGCTCATTTCAATAAAGTCATCTACCTCAAACGTACTTAAAAAATAATGATTCAATACCAAATACATCATTCAAAGCTCTCATAGTATCACAATGGTTCCGAAAAAATTTGAACAGTTTACAAAGAACAGACAAAATACAATTTTGTAAATGTTAAGTTATCCAACTGTGTAATTGCGTAAACATGTGTCACTGACGTAGTAAAAAAGTGTTTGTTCTCTGTTAAATAATCAGATAGCTGTGTAATTCTGTGTTAGAGTAATATGGTACCGATGTGTAAAGTTGTATAAGCAAATACCATATTAGCTAGGGCTCCTTGTGCTTGCCAAACACATGGTACACAAAGTAAGCGTGTACCCCCCTGAGGATTAATGTAATTATACCCTCAGGAGTTACGGATCACAGCAATGGAATGAAATGTATCACCGAAAACCTTCTTTGTATCTTTGTAATTCAAAAATCTTAAAAACCTGTTTTAAGTACAAAAATTAATCACTCAAATGCGTGTCCTGTAGCGCTAAACTGTGCATCTTCCGGTAAGATGCTTTCTGTCATTACTTCATGGTAAAAATGTGCAAAGTGTCGTAATTATCGTCCTCCGTAAGCAAAGTTCAGCAAAAGTCATTGTACTTACCTCGTCATAAACAAAAGTGGAATGCTATGCATATAGATATCGTAGTTATTACGTACATTACCATGGCCAAGAAAGTACTGTACTGTAATGTATTGTTGTGTAACGAAAAATACCTATCTCATTGTAGCTAACCACAAAAGTTATTACTAAAACAAGTTTTACTTTCCAGAACAATACAGAAAAACTGTGCAGATATAAAACAGATACAGAACAAAAGCAACAATGTAAATTGTGTCACTCATTAGTAGCATCATGATATAATCGTGTAGCTGTCAAACAAACCAAATACTAAGTCATCTGTAATCTCACAGAAAGTACTTTAAATCCAAAATATATTTTAAGTAAACCAAAATGTTGCATTAAAATCTCATTAGCAGTACATGTTCCAAATATATAATCCTTATAGTCGTTATGTAATCGTGTGACTAACAAGCAAGAATGTACACACAATAACACTGTGTCGTCTGTTCACTATAAAAATGCGTTCGTAATCACTGTCTGAATAAGTTCCCTAGGTTCTTGCCTGGATAGTTGACTTCAAAACATTGTTGCATGTTAACAGTTTCTAAGTGTGACAAAGCGTACTAGTAACGTGAAGTGAAAAATTTTATGGCAAAGACTAAGTTAAAAAGCAGATTATCTGTCAATAAACAGGTTTACATGTGAAATGTGGTGTAAATCTTTACTCTTCCTAGTACACAGAGTTTCAGCTTCAACGCAATTATCATGTGATATATGTTGGATTCTGTAAGGTCCATTGTAATCAGAAAGAATTTGTGACTCAAGTGTTTCTTCTTATGTGAGCTTTAATGAGAACATTCTGACCAATATATAGTTTCTTTGCACTTGCTTTAGCATGTAGTTTTCTCCTTTTGTCTGCAGCAGAATTTATATTTTTGATAGCCAAATCAATTATACTTGAAAAAAGAGACAGCATTGGTCGTATATTTTTCTATTGCAAAATCGATTTTCTGTCACTGAGTGACCATCTTCAGTGCTATATTGTATAACAAATTGGGATGCACTGTTGTTACTAGGCTTACGGCAATCACATAGACTCTATGTGATTGCCGTAAGCCTAGTAACAACAGTGCATCCCAATTTGTTATACAATATAGCACTGAAGATGGTCACTCAGTGACAGAAAATCGATTTTGCAATAGAAAAATATACGACCAATGCTGTCTCTTTTTTCAAGTATACCTGTTACCTGGTCGTAGTGCACAAGACAACATGGAGTCGCCAATCAACAAATCAATTATGTCTTTGTGTCGAAGTTTACACCTATTCGGAAAATGTACAAGCTCTCTGATTCAGTTTGGTGGTTCTTCATTCTTCAGTACAAGAATAGGTGGTAAAGCAGTGGTGTCATGAGGCGTTTCATTGAGTACGTTTTGAAATAAGTGTAAATCTAAGTCCCAATATTGATGCTTTCTGTGATGATAAAGTCTGCAAAGCTTATTGATTTCTTTCACAATCTGTTCAGACAGGTTACAATGTGGTGAGTACAATGAAATAAAAACAGGTTTGATTTTATTATTCCGAAGCATGAGTGACCAAACAGCAGCTCTGAATTGCGGTCCATTATCTGAAATGACTTTAGCAACATGTCCAACTTCACGTAAGAAATTTTTAACAAAGGCGTTGGATACAGATGGTCCAGTGGCTTTGGTTGGTTGGTTGGTTTGGGGAAGGAGACCAGACAGCGTGGTCATCGGTCTCATCGGACTAGGGAAGGACGGGGAAGGAAGTCGGCCGTGCCCTGTCGGAGGAACCATCCCGGCATTTGCCTGGAGTGATTTAGGGAAATCACGGAAAACCTAAATCAGGATGGCCGGACGCGGGATTGAACCGTCGTCCTTCCGAATGCGAGTCCAGTGTCTAACCACTGCGCCACCTCACTCGGTCCAGTGGCTTTATGCAACAGTGTGAAAGAAATAAATTTTGAAGGAAGTTCGACAGCGACTAGAACTTACGAAAATCCATTCCATGTTCTGACAGGGGGTCCCAAGAGATCAACAGCAGCAAATTCTTTTAATTTAGAAGGAATGATAGGAAACAATGGAGCCCGATGTGAGATGGTAGATGGTTTGGCCTTTTGGCAAAGTTTACAAATAGACAAGACTCTCCAAATTCTCTTTTCCATATTGTTAAAATAACAAGTTGTCTGAAGAATATGATGACATTTTCGTGGACCGAAAGGTGTGTAGCTCAAATGAATGTACCGAATGAGCTTATTAACAAAATCGTCAGGAATGCAAAGTACCCATAGCTTGTCATCAACAGTGCCATGTTTGAAGAGTATGTTGTTTCTGACCAGATAATAATGCTGAATCTGTGTGTGTGTCTTTTCATGCCATTTACTTTTAATGTCTTTCCAAATCGAATCTTTATCTTGTTCATGAGCAGTGTCCTTTAAAGATGTGGTGATTAAGTTTTCAAAGGCGACTTTCTGAATGTAAAGAATATTGAATTTTTTCTCGAGGTTGCCTTCTGTGTTACTGTTCTCAAGCCCAGCCGGTGCACGTGACAGTGCATCCGTAACAATGTTCTCCTTGCCAGGAATGTAGACTATTGTGAAGGGGAATACTTGCAAAAACAATGCCCAACGTTTTAACCTGTCATGATTTAATTTTGAAGACATAGGAAATTGTAATGCACGATAATCACTATATACTTTTACGTGTTTACCGTAAAGAAAGAAACGGAATTTGTTAAATGTCCAAACGATAGCTAAAGCTTCTAATTAAGTGATGGAATAATTCTTTTCAGATTTTGTTAGCACGCGGCTAGCAGAAGCAATGGTTGCCTGAACAGTAGTGTCATTTTCTATGGCTTCTTGAAATAAATGGGCACCAAGACCGACTTTAGAAGAATCTGTGCTGAGGCAGAAATCTTGTGACAGATCTGGATGAGCTAGTTTTGGCGCGTTAAGTAATGCTTCTTTCAAAGAATTGAATTATAACTGTGCCTGTTCGTCCCAATTCCAAATAGTATTTTTTCCAGTGAGAGAACAAAGTTTTGGTGTAACTAGAATTTGCATATTCAGAAAACGACGGTAAAAATTTACGAGACCTAGAAAACTGCGGACTTGTTTTTTTGTGGATGGAACTGGAGTGGCTCTGATTGCTTCTAACTTTTTATGATCTGGCTGAATGCCTTCAGAAGAAATAATGTGTCCCAAAAACTTCACATTTGCTCTACCGAATTCAGACTTTTCCAAGTTAACTGTAATTCCAGATTCTGCAAAAATACGTAACACACTGTTGAGGATGCGATTATGTTGTTCCCATGAGGCTTCTGCTATTAGAATATCGTACACTTATAAGGTGATATTACGTTTTAAGAACTCAGGTAATATGGAATTTAGCCCAGGAATGAATGCTGCTGAAGAAGTGTTTAAACCAAAAGTAAGTTTCCGAAATTGATAACAAACACCGAAACAAAGAAAAGCTGTGTCTTTTCTACATTCTGGATGGAGTTCGATCTGATAAAAGCTGGATCTGAGATCAATAGAGGACAACACTTTGACACCATTAAAATTTTGAAGAAGTTCTTCCAGCGTTTACGGCCTGTCTGTTTCAGGAATGATGATAGTATTGATTTGTCTCGAATCTAAGACAAGCCTGATCGATCCATTTTTCATCTCAACATGTAATGGATTGTTGTATGAGCTTACTGCGGGCTCCATAACGCCCTCGTCGAGCATAGATTGTATTTCTGTTCTAACACGGTCCCTGTAAAGTGCCGGAATTACGTATGGTCTAACACAAAATTTAGTATGCTCACGAACACGAAACTGGTTTTGAAATCCCTTGATTGTTCCTGTTTTGTGAGTAAAAACTGTAGAATGTGCTTGTAATATGTCAAAAAGGTCCTGCCTATCAGTGTCATTACAGTTCTCAGTTGTTTGAATTTTATTCTGAATTAAGTCATTAGTGTCAAATACGTCGTCGATATCATCCCTGTCAATACCTGCAGAGTGATTGTTAGTGTTAAGTTCCATCGAAAATTCCGAACTGTTGTCGAAGAAGAGGTAAAGCCAATTAATTTCCTCGTCAGGGTTTCAAAGATATTGACTTACCATCTTTCTCTAAACTTATTTCAGCATCGTGAAAGTTTAAGATTGCTTCGTATTCATTCAAAAAGTCTACTCCAAATATAATTTCTGTTGACAGTAATGGAACGATAAGTAAGTTCATAGTGAAACTGTGGCTTTGACAAAAGGATTCTAAATTGGTTTGTTGGCGTATATCTACACTTTTTCCAATGATTACACCTTGTAATTTAATCTTACGTAACGGAATTGTGGGGCAATTGTTCGATTTGTTGCATTTGCTAAAGGCTGTTTCACTAATTGCTGAAATGGGACTGCCAAATCAAGTACTTCCGCAAATTTTACGTCATTTACTGTAATGTGAATTACAGGATATGCAATATTGTTCTGTTTTACGTCGTGTTCCTGGAGTAAGATGTCCGTAATATCTTCCATTTTTAAGTAATTAATAGGCACGGCAGCTACGTCGTCAGCTTCATAAGTATATTTTGTGGCTGCCATCGGTGTGGGCCATTGTCTACTGTCTCTTTGTTGTCACACATCGTTATAGCGATTTGAAGATCTAACCTCTACAATTTCAGCTTGTCGAGAGGGCCCTGTCCTGTTTGAATCCCGCCAGTTCTGATTAAATTCTGGTCGGTTGTTAAGATTATATCGTCTGTCGTCATGTCGGTGGTTTCTGAAATTTCTTTCTTGTCGGTCACATGGTGGAGAATTTCTCCCTGAGTCGTAACTGTGTGGTGGCTGTTCCATATGAAATTGTTCTGTCTCCCTTGATAATAATAGTTCTGGTTCCCATACTGTCTGTTTCTATGATTGTGTCTGTCATTGTCATTACCGTGGAGAAGTGATTTTTCCCTGTAATTATTACTATTCTGCCAACAGTTGTCATACAGGTGGTGTCTGTTTTGGTCACGATTTGCACTGTAAGACTAGCCTTGTCGTGTCCAGTTATTATTTCTGTCATCGCGGAATTGTGAAGGACGTGACCTGTAGTTGTTGTGTTCCTGTTTTCGCGTCCCACGATTGTCAGTGTCAATTTCCAATTCTTGTAACAGTCCCTGAAAAGCTTCGATGTCGTCTTTGCAATGTCCTGCCAAAATAATATGTCGTAAATGTTCAGGAAATTTGATTAAGCAAATCCGAATAAGTTCTGAGGGGTTGTATGGGTTTGACAGATACTGATTCTTATGCAACATGTCTTCAAAATATTTGGAAAGACTGGAAAATTTAGATTGTTCGAAATGTTTCATCATTATGATGCTATGTTTTACGCGATCTTGAGTATCTTGAGACCAATATGCTGAGAGGAAGGTATGATAAAATTCTCCTTGACTGAGCCAATCGCGAATGATCGAACGCATTCTTACAGCAGGTTCATTTTCCAAGTAGCTACACATAAATTCCAATCCGTGCTCTAATGACCAGTTGGGAGGAAAACAATGAGAGAATTGATGAAGCCACGCTTGTGGATGAATGTCATTGCCAGAAATCTTCAATGTTTTGAACTTACGTTTAGTAATAAACAACTTATAGCCAAAATCAACATGTCGGCGAGTCGCATAACGGTCATTGTTACGTCGTTCCATCTCAGTATTCTACATCTACATCTACATTTATACTCCGCAAGCCACCCAACGGTGTGTGGCGGAGGGCACTTTACGTGCCACTGTCATTATCTCCCTTTCCTGTTCCAGTCGCGTATGGTTCGCGGGAAGAACGACTGTCTGAAAGCCTCTGTGCGCGCTCTAATCTCTCTAATTTTACATTCGTGATCTCCTCGGGAGGTATAAGTAGGGGGAAGCAATATATTCGATACCTCATCCAGAAACGCACCCTCTCGAAACCTGGCGAGCAAGCTACACCGCGATGCAGAGCGCCTCTCTTGCAGAGTCTGCCACTTGAGTTTGTTAAACATCTCCGTAACGCTATCACGGTTACCAAATAACCCTGTGACGAAACGCGCCGCTCTTCTTTGGATCTTCTCTATCTCCTCCGTCAACCCGATCTGGTACGGATCCCACACTGATGAGCAATACTCAAGTATAGGTCGAACGAGTGTTTTGTAAGCCACCTCCTTTGTTGATGGACTACATTTTCTAAGGACTCTCCCAATGAATCTCAACCTGGTACCCGCCTTACCAACAATTAATTTTATATGATCATTCCACTTCAAATCGTTCCGCACGCATACTCCCAGATATTTTACAGAAGTAACTGCTACCAGTGTTTGTTCCGCTATCATATAATCATACAATAAAGGATCCTTCTTTCTATGTATTCGCAATACATTACATTTGTCTATGTTAAGGGTCAGTTGCCACTCCCTGCACCAAGTGCCTATCCGCTGCAGATCTTCCTGCATTTCGCTACAATTTTCTAATGCTGCAACTTCTCTGTATACTACAGCATCATCCGCGAAAAGCCGCATGGAACTTCCGACACTATCTACTAGGTCATTTATATATATTGTGAAAAGCAATGGTCCCATAACACTCCCCTGTGGCACGCCAGAGGTTACTTTAACGTCTGTAGATGTCTCTCCATTGAGAACAACATGCTGTGTTCTGTTTGCTAAAAACTCTTCAATCCAGCCACACAGCTGGTCTGATATTCCGTAGGCTCTTACTTTGTTTATCAGACGACAGTGCGGAACTGTATCGAACGCCTTCCGGAAGTCAAGGAAAATGGCATCTATCTGGGAGCCTGTATCTAATATTTTCTGGGTTTCATGAACAAATAATGCGAGTTGGGTTTCACACGATCGCTGTTTCCGGAATCCATGTTGATTCCTACATAGTAGATTCTGAGTTTCCAAAAACGACATGATACTCGAGCAAAAGACATGTTCTAAAATTCTACAACAGATCGACGTCAGAGAGATAGGTCTATAGTTTTGCGCATCTGCTCGACGACCCTTCTTGAAGACTGGGACTACCTGTGCTCTTTTCCAATCATTTGGAACCTTCTGTTCCTCTAGAGACTTGCGGTACACGGCTGTTAGAAGGGGGGCAAGTTCTTTCGCGTACTCTGTGTAGAATCGAATTGGTATCCCGTCAGGTCCAGTGGACTTTCCTCTGTTGAGTGATTCCAGTTGCTTTTCTATTCCTTGGACACTTATTTCAATGTCAGCCATTTTTTCGTTGGTGCGAGGATTTAGAGAAGGAACTGCAGTGCGGTCTTCCTCTGTGAAACAGCTTTGGAAAAAGGTGTTTAGTATTTCAGCTTTACGCTTGTCATCCTCTGTTTCAATGCCATCATCATCCCAGAGTGTCTGGACATGATGTTTCGAGCCACTTACTGATTTAACGTAAGACCAGAACTTCCTAGGATTTTCTGTCAAGTCGGTACCTAGTATTTTACTTTCGAATTCACTGAACGCTTCACGCATAGCCCTCCTTACGCTAACTTTGACATCGTTTAGCTTCTGTTTGTCTGAGAGGTTTTGGCTGCGTTTAAACTTGGAGTGAAGCTCTCTTTGCTTTCGCAGTAGTTTCCTAACTTTGTTGTTGTACCACGGTGGGTTTTTCCCGTCCCTCACAGTTTTGCTCGGCACGTACCTGTCTAAAACGCATTTAACGGTTGCCTTGAACTTTTTCCATAAACACTCAACATTGTCAGTGTCGGAACAGAAATTTTCGTTTTGATCTGTTAGGTAGTCTGAAATCTGCCTTCTATTACTCTTGCTAAACAGATAAACCTTCCTCCCTTTTTTTATATTCCTATTAACTTCCATATTCAGGGATGCTTGCCAATTTCTTTCATAATTTCCGAAATGCCATGTGTTATTATTTTGTGGCTTTTCCATATTTGTATGTCCCTCTTCCCGTATTGGAGCGTGAGTATCCTCTGAAATATGTAATTCTTGTATTACTTTTTCCAACTGATCTTGTACTTCCCAAATTTCCCTTCTGTGTTGCATATTAGTTTGATTCTGATTTTATTTGAATTTTCTAGCCGGCTGTCGTGGCCGAGCGCTTCAGTCTGGAACCACGCGACTGCTACGGTCGCAGGTTCTAATCCTGCCTCGAGCATGGATGTGTGTGATGTCCTTAGGTTAGTTAGGTTTAAGTAGTTCTATGTTCTTGGGGACTGATGACCTCAGATGTTAAGTCCCATAGTGCTCAGAGCCTTTTGAACCATTTTTTGAATTTTCTAATTTGTTCATACTCAACTGTGTCAGTAAAGGCTACTGGTCTTATGTCATTCAGATCATCATCTACCTTTGTAGATAAGTTGGTGAACTGATCCGAAAGTTCGGCTACTTTCTCCGATAATGAACTGATGTCCTCAGTGTGTTTTTCTGAACCAAATTTCAGAGTGTCCATTTCTGTTGGAAGCGTATCTGCTATGTCCTTTAAGTTTCCTTGAGTTTTTGCAAGTTGCGTAACCAAATCGGTAGATGCAGCTGAGTCAATTTTAGCTTGCAAGGTGTTATGATTTTCATGAACAATAGTTTGCAGTTCTTTTATGGCTGCTTCGTGATTGTGTTATGCATTTTCATGACGCGAAAAAATAGGTTGAAAATGCTCACAGTTATGTTTTTACGTGATTACAGACTTTTTGACATTTCGATTCGATTTTAGGTAACTCAGTAGTTAAATCTTTACGTTTTTGTTCAAGCGTTTGCTCAATTGTGTTTAACTTTTGAAGGTTTTGTTCTATTGTGTCAAAACTTTTGTAGTTGTTGCTGTGTTCGTTCCTGATTTTGTTCCATTCGTTGCATGAATTGCAATAACAATGTATTAGCGTCTGGTAAACTTCTACGTTATTTGAAACTTCCGGGCAGATTAAAACTGTGTGCCCGACCGAGACTCGAACTCGGGACCTTTGCCTTTCGCGGGCAAGTGCTCTACCAACTGAGCTACCGAAGCACGACTCACGTCCGGTACTCACAGCTTTACTTCTGCCAGTACCTCGTCTCCTACCTTCCAAACTTTACAGAAGCTCTCCTGCGACACTTGCAGAACTAGCACTCCTGAAAGAAAGGATATTGCGGAGACATGGCTTAGCCACAGCCTGGGGGATGTTTCCAGAATGGTTCTGCAAGTTTCGCAGGAGAGCTTCTGTAAAGTTTGGAAGGTAGGAGACGAGGTACTGGCAGAAGTAAAGCTGTGAGTACCGGACGTGAGTCGTGCTTCGGTAGCTCAGTTGGTAGAGCACTTGCCCGCGAAAGGCAAAGGTCCCGAGTTCGAGTCTCGGTCGGGCACACAGTTTTAATCTGCCAGGAAGTTTCATATCAGCGCACACTCCGCTGCAGAGTGAAAATCTCATTCTGGAAACATCCCCCAGGCTGTGGCTAAGCCATGTCTCCGCAATATCCTTTCTTTCAGGAGTGCTAGTTCTGCAAGTTTCGCAGGAGAGCTTCTGTAAAGTTTGGAAGGTAGGAGACGAGGTACTGGCAGAAGTAAAGCTGTGAGTACCGGACGTGAGTCGTGCTTCGGTAGCTCAGTTGGTAGAGCACTTGCCCGCGAAAGGCAAAGGTCCCGAGTTCGAGTCTCGGTCGGGCACACAGTTTTAATCTGCCAGGAAGTTTCATATCAGCGCACACTCCGCTGCAGAGTGAAAATCTCATTCTGGAAACATCCCCCAGGCTGTGGCTAAGCCATGTCTCCGCAATATCCTTTCTTTCAGGAGTGCTAGTTCTGCAAGTTTCGCAGGAGAGCTTCTGTAAAGTTTGGAAGGTAGGAGACGAGGTACTGGCAGAAGTAAAGCTGTGAGTACCGGACGTGAGTCGTGCTTCGGTAGCTCAGTTGGTAGAGCACTTGCCCGCGAAAGGCAAAGGTCCCGAGTTCGAGTCTCGGTCGGGCACACAGTTTTAATCTGCCAGGAAGTTTCATATCAGCGCACACTCCGCTGCAGAGTGAAAATCTCATTCTGGAAACATCCCCCAGGCTGTGGCTAAGCCATGTCTCCGCAATATCCTTTCTTTCAGGAGTGCTAGTTCTGCAAGTTTCGCAGGAGAGCTTCTGTAAAGTTTGGAAGGTAGGAGACGAGGTACTGGCAGAAGTAAAGCTGTGAGTACCGGACGTGAGTCGTGCTTCGGTAGCTCAGTTGGTAGAGCACTTGCCCGCGAAAGGCAAAGGTCCCGAGTTCGAGTCTCGGTCGGGCACACAGTTTTAATCTGCCAGGAAGTTTCATATCAGCGCACACTCCGCTGCAGAGTGGAAATTCTCATTCTGGAAACATCCCCCAGGCTGTGGCTAAGCCATGTCTCCGCAATATCCTTTCTTTCAGGAGTGCTAGTTCTGCAAGTTTCGCAGGAGAGCTTCTGTAAAGTTTGGAAGGTAGGAGACGAGGTACTGGCAGAAGTAAAGCTGTGAGTACCGGACGTGAGTCGTGCTTCGGTAGCTCAGTTGGTAGAGCACTTGCCCGCGAAAGGCAAAGGTCCCGAGTTCGAGTCTCGGTCGGGCACACAGTTTTAATCTGCCAGGAAGTTTCATATCAGCGCACACTCCGCTGCAGAGTGAAAATCTCATTCTGGAAACATCCCCCAGGCTGTGGCTAAGCCATGTCTCCGCAATATCCTTTCTTTCAGGAGTGCTAGTTCTGCAAGTTTCGCAGGAGAGCTTCTGTAAAGTTTGGAAGGTAGGAGACGAGGTACTGGCAGAAGTAAAGCTGTGAGTACCGGACGTGAGTCGTGCTTCGGTAGCTCAGTTGGTGGGTAAGCTACCGTGGTCTAGGGGTAGCGTCTTTGTTTCATAATCAAAACGTTTTCGGTCCCGGGTTCGATCCCCGCCACTGCCTAAATTTTGATAAATAATCAGCATTGGTGGCCGAAGACTTCCGGCATAAGAAGTCAGCCTCATTCTGACAACAGCCTTGTCAAAGAGGGCGGAGGAGCGGATAGAGGTTCAGGGCACGCTCTTGTTCTAGGGGTGGGAAATTTCCCCTAAAGGCGGAAGAATCAGCAATGATCAACGACATGAGGATGCAGAAGGCAATGGAAACAACTGCATTAAAGACATTCCGGCTTTCGCTGTCGCCGCGGTCGGACGTGCTAGCTGGTTGCTCCGCGTCGCCGGTGTCGTTGCCAGTGTTTACTGTTTGCCGTTGTGTGTTTCTGTGTTCCGAGTGATTCACGTGCATTGTATTTTTTTTTTTTTTTGTGGTCGTCCTTTTCGTCAGCAACTTGCCGATCTTGTACGGGATTCGGACTTGACCGGATTCCATACAGCTGCAGCGCCATGTCTACCACCATCCGGAAAAACACCCTGGTTTTTGGCTTTGACAAGGATACCCGCCGAGTTCAACCGACCGCCCTCGAGATTCACGACTGGCTAACCGAGGTAATAGGCATCACTTCTGATTCTGTGCACACCACCCAGCTAGATTCTGATCGTTATTGCGTGTTTGTCAAGTTTCTCAGTCCAGTAGCAGTTGATCGACTTATTGAAAAAATCGGCAAACAAGTCCCTTTTGTTCATCGCGACGGCACCACTAGTATGGTTACTGTAACACGTGCCGATACATCGATTCAGACAGTTAGAGTACTTAACTTGCCCATAGAGATTGACAATGCTAAAATTAAAGATGCACTATCTAAGTTTGGTGAGGTTAAAGAAATTGTCAACGAAAAGTGGTCGTCTCGCTACAAATTACAATGTTTCAATGGGATTAGATCTGTGGACATGGAAGTAAAAATGAACATTCCTTCTCACATCACGGTTGACGGTTATAAGGCTCACATTATATATTCTGGTCAAGCCCCCACCTGCCATATCTGCAATGAACTAGGCCATCTTCGCCAGGACTGCCCCCGCCGAGTTTTTGTCTTAAAAAATAACCTCCAGCCGCGGCGTAGATTAACACTTAACGAGGTAATGGCAGTAGATACTTCTGGTTCTTCTGCAGACCCTGATGTTGATGCTCCCCAGGCAACTACCTCCGAGACCCCGCCCATAACTGCTGATGCGTTTCCACCACTCGTAGGACGGCAAACTGCTGCGCCAGTTTGTCTTGAAAGTGAATCTCAGCAAAAGAAAAGGCCGCTGGAACGTAGTGATGAGCAGTCAGATGAGGAAGTATCTCCCGCGACTCCTGCAGCCCGGAAACCAAAACCATCAACCGCGGAGGATTTAGTACCAGATGATGTTATGCGGGTCGATTTTGAAGCCAGTGCGGATGGACTTGAGGGGATGCCGAATTCTGAGACGCTGGGTCATGAACAGGAACCTCCAATTTTGAGTGCCGTGCCCGAAGGACAACAACCGCTACAACGCGCACACAGTGAGGAAGTGTTGTGTCAACAACGCGCTACAGCTGACGCCCGACAACAAGTTTCGGGCGGAAGTAAACAGGTGCAAGTGTTTACCAACCTGCCAGCTGCCGGCGGCAGTGCTGCGACAACGACACGACCGCGTCTCAAAGAATCCACAAAAACTTCGGGACCTCAAAACGCCCCACGACGAAGGCTCAATCCACAGCCAAATCTCTCCGCTCCTCGCAACAAGGGAAATTCCACTTCCTCGCAAGCGGATGTAGTACCCCGAAATGTTAGTTATGAAATTGTGAGGGAACGATCCGGTGATGACAACAGCAAAGAACTCGGCGAAGCCCATCCTCCACAGTAGTAATTTCGTTGGTACAAGGCTTGTTCCATGCTGTCGCCTACGGTTGCAAAGCTTCTTTGTGTTTTTTCTGTCTTTTTCTCCGGTTATGGTTCACAGCATTCACTGTGTCGTTTTTGCTACAATCGGCTTATGATTCGTAGTGTATCACTTGTTATCGTTTTTATTTCGCTTCTTGATTCACTAATCCTCTCATGGCTGCTTACATTATACCTTTGTTAATTCCGCAGCCGGCACTCTTGAGCTCGATGCCATCGTTTTATTATACTTTTACATCTCATTACCTATATGCTACAGGCCTATACTATCACCTCCCTTAATATCAATAGGATTACGTCAGAGTTAAAACTTGCTTTATTAAAACAATTTTTGTTTGACTCTGGTACAGATATTGCCCTTTTACAAGAGGTTGCAACATGGCAAATTAACATTCCCGGCTATGTTGCAATAATCAATTTCGCTCCTGAATTCAGTGCTGGCACAGCGATTTTAGTTAGGGAAGGAATACCTATAACCGATGTCGAAAAGTTAGACTCTGGACGGGGCATAGGCGTGAATATCATGGGCGTCAGTGTAATCAATCTGTATGCACCATCTGGCAGTACACGGCGCGCTGACAGATCGAAGTTTTTTAAGGAGGATATCATTTACTTACTGCGGAGAGACTCGCCAAACTTGATCATTGCCGGCGATTTTAATTGTGTATTGCACCATAAAGATCAATCCCCCAATTTTAATTATTCCCCTGAATTAAACTTTCTTGTTTCTCAAATGAAACTGAGGGACGCGTGGGAAGTTAAGTATCCCACGCTTGTGAAATACACGCACATTTCACATAATTCCAGTAGCAGGATTGATAGAATCTATATGTCAAGTCACATAGTGCGGAATTTGTTACAAGTGGAAATCACTCCAGTCAGCTTCTCTGATCACTGTAGCGTGAGCGCCTGCATAAACTTAGACCGGCAACCAACTCACTGGTTTAGGAATCAGTGGAGCATGAATGTCGGCCTTTTATCAGACGACGAGCTCGAGGTCGAATTAAAGACAGCTTGGGAATTTTGCTTGCGCTCTGTACACAACTTTCCGAGTGTTTTGGAGTGGTGGACCCGCAAGGCGAAGCCCAAATTACGGAAAGTAATTATATCTTATAGTATAGAGAGATCTCGGGCAGTTCGCCGTACAATGGAATTTTACTACATGGTCTTAAGGGATTTGTATGATCAGGCAGATGGCTCAGACAGGCGCCTGTCCGACATCAAGAAAATTAAAGCGACATTATTAAGCATAAAGAGAAAACAACTGGAGGGTCTTAAACTTAAGTCAAAAGCCAGATCCGTTAGCGAGGACGAAACGGCTGCGTTATATCATCTGATTAAACATCGCAAGAACCGACGACGGATATTCATGGACGAACTTAAATTAGAAAACGGTACTGTCCTCACTGTGCAAAACGAGATCATCAGAGAAATCCACAGGTATTACAGTGCCCTGTATGAGGCAGAAGCAACGCAAGAGGACGATTTGGATGAGTTATTTGCGTTTACAACCTCCACAATTACTGCCGACGACAACGCCAGCTTATTTTCAGCTTTTA